>NC_067414.1:11171731-11771731 GCF_009764475.1 Pristis pectinata
TGGACACAGTTCACATTGAGATACAGCAAGGAAAAGGTAAAAAGAGATTCTGTTTTTGTCAGCTGGTGTTGCAAGTATGGAGACCAAAGAGATCCTTGGCTTTTCTGTTAGTTGTTATTTTTGGCCGACATTAAACTGCTGTTTCCACACATGGTACAGTACAGATTGAGCTAAATAGAAATTCCCTTTTAGACTACAAATGAAATTTAATTTAAAATAAAGGTTTTAAAATGTTTTAATGATATTAAGAAATATCCAAACAATTCCATTTAACGTTATTATTGGATGACTAATGGTAATGTGGCTATAGTTTATCAAATGACGAATGTGAAAGAGAAGAGACTTTCAAGAATTTTTATTAACATGAATAAGTTTGAATGGAAGAGTGCTTCATGTATCTACTTGTGGAAAATAAAATATTATCTTTACCCCTTTTTCCTCCCTCTATCCTCAAGCCCAAACAGGTATTCAGGTCAAAAATTTGAGAAGAACAAACTGATTATTCTTAAAGTAGATGGTGTCTGAACCAGTACAGCAGGTACATAGTGCATAGTCCCCTTAGTAAAGGTTCATCAGCCATGATCATTCCACATCCATCAAATAAGTCATTATAGAAGACGTCAATTAGTGCGATCAAAGAACAAGTTTTGAAGTTGCATTACAGAAACCAAGTTGTGACCCACATTCCAGTTTGATTTGTCATATAAAATGTTTCCAACTATAATTCTTTCAAAATCCAACCGTAATTTCCTGGCTTGCCTGTCAGATGCACAGTCAGCACATTTCTGGCACAAGTGTTATTTCCTTGTGTTCAGTGTGGTGATTTAAATATTCTGCATTAGTTTTAATCAATATACTCTTTCAATGAAGCACAGTGGGATAGTGAAGGTGAACTTTCATTTTAATGGTTTATGGCTCTGTGGTTATACTCTCACCCCTGAGACAAAAAGTAGTGAATCCAGCCTGGGATGCTGGCTAACGTATCTATCTCAACATGCATCACAAAAGCAAATTGCTTCACTGCTATGTGTGCTTAAATTGGTCAGTGCCTTTCCCATTCTATAGCAGTGCCCACATTCCAATAGGTTCTTCATTGGCATGAGCAGTCCCAAGGTTGTTAAAAGTGCACTATAATGCCAGTTTATTATTCCATTTATTCAATATATAGTGGTTGAGATTCAAATTTGTTGTTGCTTCTAAGTTCCATTTTACAAGGTACTGCAGCAAACCCTTTTGCTGTGTTATTGTAATTAATTGGATAATTAACTGCTATAAAATCCTGTAATCCCGTACTTGTAAACATTGAATATTAAAGGAGATAAAAAAATGGATTTCAAATGGCAGTGATTTACAAAGTTACCATCTATAGAAGTTTCTCTGAGATATCTTTTTAGGAGTATCTAAAATTCATGTGAAGGTTGAGTTTTCTGGATAGCTTTGGAATTAAGGTTTGGTCTTAAAACTATGCATAGCATGACTGGAAGTTTGTTATAATTGTGAAACTGGAGGCCTGCTTGCCAGAAAGTCTGTTTTGGAAATTCTGATTTAGGCCTGTGAATTGTTTAGGACACCATGAAGATTTACCCTACTCTTCTAATGAGGAGTTCCATGGGACCTCTCACATTTCAAGGGGCAGCTGGGACCTCAAAAGACTCGTACAAAAGATTTTAGCACCAACTGTGTAGCTTTCCCACAGTGTTGCAGTTGACTGTGAGTCTTATTTTTGTGTTCCTTAGTGAGTCTGTACCAGTAATTTGCCAATCTAAGCTACAGTGGAGGCTTTTTGGAAACTAATGGTTGCAGGCTCGGGTTTTACACACCACATTTAACTGTGATTCCATGTAACTAGTGTTCAACTTGCAACAAGTACAGTCAAGGTAGGAATTGCTACAGAACGTGGATAACATTGTACAAATGGAGTAGTATGCTGGAAGGTGAAATTTGCTTTGTGCTTTGTATTATCATTGGATGTTGTAGGTAGCATTGGAGTTCTTGGGGAAAAATAGGAAGGTAAATATTGATGGGTCTTGTTCCAATCAGTGTTGATGATGGGGAGTATTCCTAATTGGGTTTTGACCCTATGGACTGCTGTCAATGTTATTGGCTACATGGGAAGATTGCACATTTCCGCAATTCATCGACCTACATCTTTCTCCATGTGTTTAATTGAAAATGGCACGATTACAGACTCAAAAGGATTCCCCCCCCCCCAACCCAAAGGAAATTATCTGTTTGATTTATTAGTCACCTTAAATGTCTGCTTTTTCTTTCCTTTTTTTGATGCAAATTAAATTGTTTAGTTTATTAGGGACTCAAATCTTAATGTTTAACTAGCTTAAGTTGAGGGACTCTTTAATATATTTGGATCAGAAGTAGAATTGTCCTTGTGGCACGTTGGTAAAAAGTGCTGTACTGTTGTAGTTTATGTACAATTTGTGTTGTTAGGAGCTGTCTCAAGGTAATCTTGTAGACAATTCAGTTGAGTAAACCAGCATGCTTGACTGAAAGTTTCTGGGTTTAATTTGGTGTGAACTTAAATGTTTCAAAGTCAGATGGTGGGGTAGAAAACTAGGACAATATGTGACATTGTTCATTCACTTTATTGTTATATTACTGCTCTTGCATGAATCCAAAGTGGATTTGGAGTTGCAGGTATCGAAGAACTTGGCTGCTGAATTTGACAGCTGACAGCTTTGGAAGTCAAGAGACCTGGGATTTAGCGGTGGGTGGTACAAAACTTTTGTTGCTGCATAGCCAGTGACTTAACCTGGGTTTGCCAGCCCTGGATTGCCCAATCTGAGACTAAAACCAGCAGTAGAAAAGAGGGGGGGAAAAAGTGACAAAAAAACCCACATGAAATTTTCAGATAGTCATCTATAATTGATTTCTAGATTTTTAGCTTTATCGGTGTCCAATTCCTTGAATCTGGATGACCTCCTGCATCAGCAGTAGTTTGTACCCATACCAAATACTTCCATCAATACAAAAACTGAACTGAAAGTAAAACAAGCATATATATTTTCGGAACTTCTTTTATTTTTAGAAGATTGAAAATGTAGATATCTGGAAAAGTTCAGGTGATAACAATTTGCAATGTCTGTATTTCTGTAGTTTATGACAAAAATGCAATATCTGTAAATAGTATTTTTTTTCCTTCAGTTTACCTCTTCATGAATACTTCTAGCTGGCAGATCACAGGCAGAAGAACTTTGTAACAAAGATTTTGATCTGAGTTCTAAGTCAAGCAGGGGAACTGAGATGGTGCCATCTTTTCAAACAAACTTATTATTAAGAGTCATTGATTTGAAAGCTCACTGCAACAGCTGTACAAAATAATGAATTGTTGTGATTGTTACTCCTCTGACTTCTCGTGCCTAGGTTCTACCTGCTTGGTGTTCCAGTGTGTAATCATATTGCAGTGTAAGGTGCTTTTTCCACTTTCACCAGCAGGAAATGGAACATGAATACTCTCAGTTGTTTTAATATTCTATCAAGATGAATGGAAAGCAGGCACTCCCAAGCTGCAGTAGACTGTTGGCAGTCTGCCATTCTTGGCAGGCTCCGATTATGTTCTCAACATATTTCAAGCAGGAAGAGCTCTTGCAGAATCTGAGTATTGTGCAGTACACAGATGTACTAGTACTGTTTAACTAAGGCTAACCAGACCAATGATGTTGAAGTATGCTTTTGTTTACTTTTAAAGGCAATCGATGAACCTCCTTATCTAACAGTTGGTACTGATGTGAGTGCTAAATACAGAGGTGCATTCTGTGAAGCCAAGATCAAGACAGCAAAAAGGCTTGTCAAAGTAAAGGTATGTAACTCATTGGTAACAATAAAAATTGGGGTATCAAATTTTGCTTTCTGGCTTGTGTTCTTAATAATTGGTGTCCAGTTGAAATGTAGTGCAAGAAATTGGAAGCATAAAGATTGGATTAAGGTGGTCAAGTTTTGCAGAACAAGACTGAAGGATTTGCATAGATTAGCACTGTTGGGAAAGAAGCTGCAATCCCTGAAATATTTTGGCCCTAATCAGTAATGTTATGTGCTACTATGATGTCAGAAGAGAACACAATTTTTTATTATCTTTGACATTTCCACTCAGAACTGTGTCTATAACAATGTGATCTCTAGCTAAAGGTCAGTTAGGTTTATTTGTTTGAAGGATTCCAATGATATAAAATGTACTTTGGAACCCTGACATAAAGTTGTACTTTGCCATCAGTTTTTCTGCTCCGCTGTATCTTTAATTGCAAGTAAGCCAGGATTCACTTACAATGCTCTGTGTTGTACAGCTTTTCCTGTATATAACCTGCAAAAAAAAATCATGGGATTTAAAGTCCGTAATATCCTCTTTGAAAGACAAATTTAACCAATTTCACATTAAATTTTTGGAAACACTGTTTTCCAGCAATGATTTCAAATATTAATTCTAAATGGTGCAGTTACTTGTTCAACTATTCAAGCTGTGGTTTTGAAGCCTAGCTATATTTTTGAGGTCACTACTTTAATCACTTTTAGTTAAGCAATTATGATTGACCTAGTAAAATAAAATGGTATTAGGTCATAAAAGTCTTTTTGTATTGAGAGATTGTTACAATATTGCATGGCAGAGTAGTCTTTTACTGCTTGGGAGAATATTGCCAGAAGGCAGTGATTTATCACTGGAAATACTTTAGGAAAATTAGTGGTTCATTTGCAGTTGAAATCTGGAATGTCTGATTTGTGGTCCTGATTTCAAACAATTTGGTTATCTAGGACTGTTGATCTCTCAGACACTGCCCTTCGTGCTGTCAGTTTCCTGGCCTCTGTAGCTTTCCCACTTAGGTTATTGAATAAAATATGAAGTGGCAAAGCAGTAGTTTCTAAGGTAATAAAAAAGTTAGAAGTTGGAATCGAGGTTTGGGAAATCAGCTGAACTTGCATGTTTGCCAAAAAGTGGCATCTTGCAACAAGATCTGACGTTTGCAGAAATTGCTTTTCACAAGTAACTATTTTTGAGCTGAGTTGTAGTGATTAACACAATGTGACTGTAACCATTTAAGTGTAGAATAAATGAAACTCAAAAAAAAAAGACACTGGAAATTTGAAATAAAAATAGAAAATGCTGGAAACACTCAGCAGGTAAGACAGCATCTATAGAAAGAGAACAGACTTAATGTTTAAGATCAAAAACCCTCCATCAGGACTGACTAGTGTAGTGCAGTAGTTAGCACAGGAGAGGTACTACCAATTCTAGTATCTGCAAATTTATCCCTAATCCACTAGCAGCATAAGCAAATCAATATCCATATCCTCTCCCAGGCCAATATCCCCAGCGCTGGGGTTCTCATTACACTCAGTTGACTCTGCTGGGCAGGCCATGTTCTTTGCACACCCAAAACTAGACTCCCAAAGTAGACACTTTATTCCAAGTTTTGTCACAAGAAGAGATAAGGAAAGATTTGAAGCTGTTCTGAACATTTCTTTGGGGAAAATACAACATTCCCACTAACTCTAAGAAGTCCCTGGTCCATTACTGCTCAAAGAGGAGAAAAAGCATTCAGGGTGGCACTAGGAATATGGAATCCATTTTACAGAATTATGTGATGCCCAACTATGCTTATCTCATTTGCCTATGTTAGGCCTGTATCTCTCTACGCCATTTCTGAGAACCTGTCCGAATGCCTTGCAAATGTTGCAATTGTATCTCCTCTATCACGTCCCCTGACAACTCATTCTGGATAACCGCCACTCTCTGCTTGGAAAACCTTACCCCTCAGGTCTCCTTCAAATTTCTCTCCTCTCACTTTAAACCTATGCCCCCTAGCTCTAGACTCTCCTGCCCAGGGAAAAAGACTCTACATATCTATCCTATCTATGACCCTTATAATTTTATAAACCTTCAGGTCAACCTTCAGCCTCCTATGTTCCAGTGAGATCAAACGCAGCCTATCCACCCTCTCCTTACAACTACAGCCCTCCATTGCAGGCAACATTTGGGTAAATCTCTTCTACACTCTATTGCTACCACATCTTTCCTAGAAAACTCTCTTTACTTTTTATGACTTCACCAATTTCCATGCCATCTGCAAGTTTACTAATGAGATCATCTCCGTTCTCAACCAAGTATACAGTGGCATGCAAAAGTTTGGGCACCCCTGGTCAAAATTTCTGTTACTGTGAATAGTTAAGTGAGTAGAAGATGAACTGATCTCCAAAAGTCATAAAGTTAAAGATGAAACATTCTTTTCAACATTTTAAGCAAGATTAGTGTATCATTTTTGTTTTGTACAACTTTAGAGTGAAAAAAGGAAAGGAGCACCATGCAAAAGTTTGGGCACCCCAAGAGATTTGCGCTCTCAGATAACTTTTACCAAAGTCTCAGATCTTCATTAGCTTGTTCGGGCTATGGCTTGTTCACAGTCATCGTTAGGAAAGGCCAGGTGATGCAAATTTCGAAGCTTTATAAATACCCTGACTCCTCAAACCTTTCCCAACGATCAGCAGCCATGGGCTCCCGTAAGCAGCTGCCTAGCACTCTGAAAATTAAAATAAATGATGCCCACAAAGTAGGAGAAGGCTATAAGAAGATAGCAAAGTGTTTTCAGGTAGCCGTTTCCTCAGCTCGCAATGTAATTAAGAAATGGCAGTTAACAGGAACGGTGGAGGTCAAGTTGAGGTCTGGAAGACCAAGAAAACTTTCCGAGAGAACTGCTCGTAGGATTGCTAGAAAGGCAAATCAAAACCCCCGTTTGACTGCAAAAGACCTTCAGGGAGATTTAGCAGACTCTGGAGCGGTGATGCACTGTTCTACTGTGCAGTGACACCTGCACAAATATGACCTTCATGGAAGAGTCATCAGAAGAAGACCTTACCTGCATCCTCACCACAAAATTCAGCATCAGAAATTTGCAAAGGTACATCTAAACAAGTCTGATGCATTTTGGAAACAAGTTCTGTGGACTGATGAAGTTAAAATAGAACTTTATGGCCGCAATGAGCAAAGGTATGTTTGGAGGAAAAAGGGTGCAGAATTTCATGAAAAGAACACCTCTCCAACTGTTAAGCACGGGGGTCGATCGATCATGCTTTGGGTTTGTGTTGCAGCCAGTGGCACAGGGAACATTTCACTGGTAGAGGGAAGAATGAATTCAATTAAATACCAGCAAATTCTGGGAGCAAACATCACACCGTCTGTAAAAATGCTGAAGATGAAAAGAGGATGGCTTCTACAACAGGATAACGATCCTAAGCACTCCTCAAAATCCACAATGGACTACCTCAAGAGGCACAAGCTGAAGGTTTTGCCATGGCCCTCACAGTCCCCCGACCTAAACATCATGGAAAATCTGTGGATAGACCTCAAAAGAGCAGTGCATGCAAGACAGCCCAAGAATCTCTCAGAACTAGAAGCCTTTTGCAAGGAAGAATGAGCAAAAATCCCCCAAACAAGAATTGAAAGACCCTTAGCTGGCGACAGAAAGCACTTACAAGCTGTGATACTTGCTGAAGGGGGTGTTACTAAGTTCTGAGCATGCAGGGTGCCCAAACTTTTGCTTCGGGCCCTTTTCCTTTTTTGTTATTTTGAAACTGTAAAAGATGGAATTAAAAAAGTAATCTTGCTTAAAATATTAAAGAAATGTGTCATCTTTAACTTTATGCCTTTTGGAAATCAGGTCATCTTTCACTCGCTTAGCTATTCACAGTAACAAATTTCGACCAGGGGTGCCCAAACTTTTGCATGCCACTGTATATTATATGGAAAGAAGGTCTCGAAGGTCCCAACATTGATCATTATGGTATACCAACAAACAGTCTGCTGGAGAAATTCAGCAGATTCAACAGCGCCTGTTGGGAGGGGGAGGAGTTGTCAACGTTTTGCGTTTAAACCCTGCATCCAAAGCATGGACAATTCCTTTCCAACCCTCCCCCCCCCACAGATGCTGTTCGACCCACTGAGTTCCTCCAGCAGATTGTTTGTTGCTCCAGATGTCAGCATCTGCAGTCTCTTGTGTCTCCTGCGGTAATACCATCTATTACAGACTTTCAGTCAAAAAACGCCCATCCATCACTAACCGCCTATCACCAAGCCAATTTGTTAGAAGCACTCAGATGTTCAGCATAAATAGCTGAAGGATACCAAAACCTAACTACTCACCAGCGCAGCCTGCCAAGCATTTCCAGCCCCACCTGTGATTAAAATCTGCAAGTCCCACAATGGTCCTGCAGTCACTTCGGGATCCACGGAACTCCTGGTAGCAAGCCATTCTCAATCCCAATTGACCACCTATGAAGAAAGATGTACTGGTTAGGTTATTAGACCTATTTTCCTGTAGAATGCAAATATAGATCCTGCCAAAAGAGTTTGAATTTGGTAGTTCTTAAAAACCTTGAAATAGCTTGATGCAGGAAAATACCATGAAGCTGAGACATCATCGTTTAAAAACCCCAGTGGCTCTGTTTTGTCATTAAGATAAGGAAGTTTAACGTACTTATCCAATTCAAGCCTCTGTGATTTCCATTCCGTAGAAATGTGGTTTTCAGTTCACTGCTTTGTTAGTATGCCGAAGCAGAGCTCATTTGGAAGATTGAAGCATGCTTTGAAGCAGCATGGAAAGCCCTTCATTTCTATCAAACCATTCTGAAGTGTTCACGACCACCACCTTAGAGCAACTAGAGAGATCACAAGATCACAAGACAAAGGAGCAGAAGTAGGCCATTCGGCCCGTTGAGTCTGCTCCGCCACTTCACCATGAGCTAAACTATTTTTCCATCTAGCCCCAATTCCTGGCCTTTTCCCCATATCCCTTGATACCCTGACTAATTCGATACCTATCAGTCTCCACCTTAAACACCCCCAATGATCAGGCCTCCGCCTTAAACACCGCCAATGATCGAGCAATAAATGCTGGTGATGCCTGATTTCAGGAATGATAAAAATAATCAGCTGCTATATGCTACAAAGCAAGCACTTTAAGAAAGTGGGATTACCTCATATTTACTGCACAGAAACAGACCATTTGGCCCAGTAGGTGCAAGCCTCTGTCTATCAATCTTCATCTAAGCCTTTCAGAATATCTTAATGTTCCTGTTTACTTGGCTCCCCTTGAATGCCTCTGCGCCACTCCCCACAGATACTTCTTGTGGTAGTGCATTCCACGTTCACTGCTACATGTTGGATGCCTCCAGCTCTCTGGTGATGTGAAACCCTTTATTCTTCCAATTTAAGGCCTGCCACAGCATTTCAGCAAGCCTCCTATGCAGATAAAGAGTTTGTACAAGTTGTACATACTTTGACATCATTGCACATGCCCATTCACAGGGAAATACAGCACGGAAACAGGCCCTTCAGCCCACCAAGTCTGCTCCTAGCCTGAACCACCTTCTTACACTAATCCTACACTGGTCCCATTTTCATTCTCCCCACATTTTTACCAGTTCCACTCTGATTCTACTACTCACCTACACACTAGGGGCAATTTATAATGGCCAATTAACCTACCAACCCAAGGGTGTGCTGGATCCTTCGTGTGAACCCATCAGAGGCTTTGGTTCAACATCTCTGAATGACGGCATCTCCAACAGCACAGCCCTCCCTCAGTAACACACCAGGGACCTGGTGTGGGTCTTGGACACTGGGCATTGAGCCAGAGCATTAAGTACAAGAGTTGGGACATCATGGTACAGCTGTACCAGATGTTGGTGAGACCACAGGTGGAATACTGTGTGCAGTTCTGGTCATCTGGGTTTAGGAAAGATATTGCTAAGCTGGAAAGGGTGCAGCAAAGGTTCACAGGGATGTTAACAGGACTGGAGGGCTTGAGCTATAACGGGAGACTGGAAGGGCTGGGACTTCTTTCCCTGGAGCGTGGGAAGCTGGGGTGTGACCTTATATAGGTTTATAAATTCATAAGGGGCATAAATACGGTGAATGGTCGCAGGTGGGGGAGTCTAAAGTCAGAGGACATAGCTTTAAGGTGAGAGGGGAAAGGTTTGAAAGGGATCCGTGGCAAATTTTCACAGAGTGTGGTGGTCATATTAATCGAGCTGCCAGAGGAAGTGGTACGATTTCAACGTTTAAAACACATTTAGTCAGGTACATGGATAGGAAAGGAAAGAGGGATAGGGGTCAAACACAGGCAAATGGGACTATGTCAGCTAGGCAACATGGTCAGCACGGACGAGTTGGGCTGAAGGGCCTGTTGCTGTGCTGTATAACTCTGTGACTCAACCTGCATGTCTTTGAGATGTGGGCAGACATTGGAGCACCTGGATGAAGCCTACGCTGTCACAGGGAGAATATGCAAACCATACGGACAGTACCTGAAGTCAAGATTGAATTCTGGTCTCTGGCACTCTATGACAGTGGATCTACTAGCTCTGTCGCTGTGCCGCCCTTGGAAGGAGTATCTAAGTTTTTGGCAACCCCATCCCTTATAGTAAGGATCCCTCCCCCCATCATGCCTTCCTTGATCTCTGGGTTACTTCCAGCCATCACCCCCGAATGATCTGCATCTCTCCCCAAGCTCACAAAACTCTGGAACCCATGATCCTACCCCAGCTAATCTCCTGACTTCTCCACCCAGTCCTACACTATCTGGTACTCATGGATTTGGGTGGGATCATGCAATGTCCCTGAATCTCATTCCCTTGTGTTAGCATTTACTGGCGTGGAATAGTTGGCAATAATTTTGGCCTATGGTCTTCTGCTCCAACTGGACAGGGGGTCTAGAAGCCTCAAAGTTTGGGCACCCTGTTGTATAGAATTCTATAGTTTTAGTAATATTAATATTGAAGCCAAATTGTGCTTTGTTCACCAAGTTTGATCTAACCAAGCTGTCATACATGTTTTGCATAACTTGGTTGCATTTCATTGCTTGTTTACTCACGTCATTAACTTGAGTTTGTACTTCTAATACTATATCTGCACTTCCTGATCTTGCTTTCTTTCCTCTTATTAGACACTTGCTTTCCAAAAAGTTTGTGTCTGCTTTTATTCTTAACAAAACGTAATACTTTGTACTTATTGATATTAAAGTTAATATGCAAATTACACACCTATACATCAAATTCATTGACATCATCCTGATTTTTGTTGTTGTTGTTGTCCTCCACTATATTAACTACACTTTCCAGTTTGGATTAACTTGGAAACTTTTTGAACTTGTGCCCCCGCGTCACAGAATTGATCCTTGTGGAATACCACTTTCGATCGTTGGCCAATCTGAAATGATATCTTTAGTCCCTTCTCCATATTATCCATTCAATGAATCGCAAAAGCTGCATCATGACCTTGAATTGCAAGTCTGATCTGCATAGATAGGTAATGCATGTGGATTTTTTTGTTGGGTTGAACTAATGAGTTCCACTTTTTTAGTATACGAGTTGCTATCAAAGTAAAGGTCTTGATCTTGTTTGTAGAGCATCTTGTCCTGTCTCCCTTCCAAGCAGATTATTGTGCAGACCAGCACTAGAATAAGCATGAGATTAAAAATCCTGTAAATGCTACCATTTTGTAATTTGTTGGGTTCACTGTTTACGAGCAATGAATTTGTTAATTTGCAGTTAATGCATTATGACTATAATGACTTTTGATGATTGTTGCGCCCAGGGATTAATCATTGATTACATAGGTAGATTTAAGAATTTAAAGAAAGGTAAAGTGAAGTGGCAAACTTTGTAGCTGTTGCAGCTTCGCTGAGGGGGAAAAAAGGTGACTATCATATATATTGGAATTAAAATAGTTGCTGGAAAGAGGAGAAGCATTTAGTCAGGAAAATTTAGGCAGGGAATGGAGGGATATAGACCATGTGCAGGCAGATGGGATGAGTTTGGATTGGCATCATGGGCCAAAGGCCCTGCTCCTGTGATGCACTATGTTCTATGAAAGTACAATTTTCCCTTTCAATCCCTTTTCCCCTAACAGTCTGACCAAATCTCCCTTTTGCAGTTTCTACTTCACTCGCATTTAGTTAATGCATTTACTACATATGCTTCCTGTTAGCTTGTTAGCTCGTATTCAGGCAAAAGATTGGGTTATTCTCTTCCTCAGCATTGTGGGCACAACTAAGTGGAGAGCAACACGTTGTACTGTGCTGGGTGTTGTGGTGTTGGGGATTCCCCCAGTTGATGACTGGATTCCAAAGCAGCACATGCCCCATGGGAAGTTTTTATATGCTGCTTGATCTCCTCTGTTGCTCACTGACAAAGTTTGCTCTCCATAAATTAGTATGTCTTCCACTCTTTCTCTGTCTTGAGTGTGTTGTCACATTCATTCTTTCTTTGTGTTCCTTCATTCTTTTCACTCTCACTTATTTCCTCCTTTCATGCAGCTTCTTTACTGTTGTACTGTTGTGTGGTGTTTGTGAGACCACAGTGGCTATCAACATCTTCAAGGAGAGAGAGTAAGGTTTACCAGGGTTTCTGTTGATTGATTGCCATCTGGTTGATATGTACTTGTGTAATTACTGTGTTCAATAGAATTTGCCTCAATTGTGGTGTTCGCCAAAATAACATCCAGATTTTGTCAAGAGACCAGAGGACTATTTATGCTCATGGAAGGTCAATGTTAGAATTTTCACCAGGAGAATATATGGCCTGTAATGCTTTCTCAACAATTCTTTAAAAATATAATGCATTTAGTCTTATTCCCTTGTCCATTTTGACCACTTTATCCACATGCCTTTAAAATCTATTGTGGATTTGGCTTCCATTGCTATTTCCAATAGGGTTTCCAATGTTGCGATAACCCTTTGCACAAAAATCTCTCCTGAATCTTTATGGTTGTGGGAATGATCTTAAATTCATACTTTCCAGTCATTTATAAAGTGGAAATTGCATTTCCCTATTTATCTTATCAAATCCCCTCTTGATTTTGATGATCCCTATCTCTGTCTATTCTTCTGCTCTGTTGAAAAGAATTCCAGTTCCCATGATGTTGCATCATAACTAGAACCTTGCAGACCTGCTATCATAGTAAATATCTCTGTTCCCTTTCCATGGCCTGGACCATCTGTCTTAAAATTGGATATAATATTTTAACCTCTCTTGAATCTTTGATAACTAAAGATTTTACATTATCTTGTTTTACCAAAGTAAAAGATTTCATCACCATTTTCAGCTTCTCTTTAAAACAGAAATGCTAATTTGTTCCTCTTACTCCCTTGATGTACATTCCGTTTTTCCTTCCCCAGGACAAATCATTGCAGATTAAATCTGACATCTGTCGCTCAATATACCTGTCCAAATCTCTCCAAATCATGCATTGATCTTTTCACAGCTAATCATGCTCATTCATTTAATCTCATCAGCACATTTTGATAGTGAGACATGCACATCTGTGACTAATTTCGAGAAATAGCCCTCATTGCCATTATAGACCATCATTGTTCATATCACTCTAACCAAAAATCTTTCAACAGCAGTGGCCCTCTGTCTTTTGTATTTCAGCAAGCTTCCTCTTTCAACTGCCACATTTCTTTCGAATAGTTTAGAATGTAATTTAGGGACAAGTTGCTAAATCGCACCTTGTCAAATTCCTTCTTATGACCTGTCCTTAAAGGAAATGCAGGTCATGTTTTATCAATAAATACACACTACTTTCTCTAACCCTTGGCTGCCCCTAACAATCTGTCTCTTTACAAGTGGTGTTAATGATGTTGTCCTTGTAATGATTCTGAGAAGCTTTCTTGATATCAACTATGAAATAAAGAGCAGCAGATTCTTGTTACTTAAAACAAAAACTGAAAATGCTGCAAGCACCTACTGTTTAGGCAACTATTTTGAAGAGAGCAGCCAAGTTGAGGTTTTGAAAGTAGGTTTTTTTTGAATTGCAGAAGTGCAAATAGGGGTTAGAACCACTCCAGAACCTTGAGGTAAGAACATAAAAAAATAGAGCAGCACTGAGCCACATAATTCTGCCATTCAATAAAGTAATGTCTGATCATGTGCTTTGAAGTCCACTTTCCCCTTCGATCATTGTATTCCCGATCCACTTTGTGGACAAGAATCTATCAGTGTCATTGTTGAATATTGTCGATGACTGAATGAGATAGAGAATTCCGAAGGTTTAATACGCTCTTTGGACAGAAATTTCTTCCCACCTTAGATGCCCGACCCCACATCTTGAGACAATGATCTCCGGTTTTATTTTCTCCAGCCATAGGAACAACCTCTGCAAATACTCAGTCTTGCCACTCCGATAAGCTGCCGTCCTGTTGTTCAGAAATCATTATGGTTCAGCATCTGGCTCACCTGGTTCTGTTTCCAGCGCTCTCTTTAAACATATGGGCGTCCTGTTTCCCGTGCTCTCTTTAAATAATGGGTCCTGTTTCCTGTAGTCCCTTTAAACTCATGGAGTTTTCTTTCCTGCCCTTAAATGCACCAGAGTCACTGGAAAATTAATAGTACTACTGTATATTATCTTAGAAAAAGGTAAATTAAAAGTGTGTTTATGTATTAATAGGAGTAATGTCCAATAGTTTGGAAACTCTGCCTGTCCGGCACCAGCAAATTCCTGAGTGAGCGGATTATCAGAATTTTACTGTAAGTCTCTTCTAACCAAATGCCATCCTTAACTTCATTGGCCAGTCACAGATGAATCACTTTCCTCGTGGACATTTTAAATTTGGAACTGGAATTAGTTTATTGGAATTAGTTTATTATTGTCACATGTACCGAGATACAGTGAAAAACTTACCTTGCATATCGTTCATACAGATCGATTCATTATACAGTGCATTGAGGTAGTACAAGGTAGTAATTCTTAGAGACATAGAATTTACATTTAAGAGAGTAGAGTGATTATAGTAGAAGTAATGAGCGGATCTGCAGAGAGCAGCTTGCAACGAGTCACCACGCTCCCATGCCATCTTGCTCGACATCAATGAATTTCTCCATGGAATCATCATTTGTTGAAAAATTTGAAATACCTCTTTAAATGTATGCTGCTGTTTACCTATCGGCAGATCTTGTTAATCTAACTTTCCAATGTAACTCTGCAAAGCATCCATTAATGCTCATAATTGGCTCTATTTAAGTTCAAAATTATAGTTTCTGACTGAACTATTTCTACCAAAGTGCATGCAAAATTCTGTGGTAATTATTTTTCCCTAGAGGATCTTTTGCTGTGAGATTACTAATTAGTCTTGTTTCATCACACAGAAGAACATCTAAGATAGCCCTTTCTCTGGCTGATCCCATGACACGCTGTTCCAGAAAACTGTCCAGAATGCATTGTATGAACTCATCCTGTCAGCTGCTTTTGCCAATTTGATTTCCTCAGTCTGTATGCAGTTTAAAGCCCCTCTCCAGCCCAAGAATATTGTATTATCTTTGCTTCTTGATTAACTCCAGCAGTGTTAGTGCTGTTTCTTGTCACTTCTTACATTATGTGTCCACCCATACTGTTTCTACTTCCAGTTCTTCTGAGTCACCGCACATGTTCTCTGTAGTAAAACCCATTTGTTACTCTTTGTGTCATCAGTTCATCAATTTTGTTTTGAATATTTTTGTGTATTCAGTTTTGCCATTACATTAACTATTTTTGCTTGCATTGATACATCATTACTGATACATCATTATTTTTAAATTCTCTGTCCCTCCTTGTCTCATGCTGCATGGTATTACCAAAGCTGCTACTATGCTCCATGGCCTTGTGTGTAGAGGACAGTATCCATAACCCTGTTGTATGTACCGTTTGCTTATCACTATTGCAGTCCATTTCATCCTTCCAACTTGAACGGCTTCCTGTCCCACTGTGCCATGGCTAGTTTGGTATCCTCCTCTAATCTTTGTTCATGCCCATTAATTCAGTTGTTGGGTATGGTCCAAGGCTGAAACTCCTCTCGTGACTAGATCCTGGTTTCCAAGCCGACCTGATTTTCAAACATGTACTACTTTCTCTAATCATTGCACAAATCAAGGTCTCTACCCAACCTAAGGGGTGTGGCTGTGTCTTGGATCAAGCTGTCCAGGTAACTCTTGGAATTGGTTTTATTATTGTCACATGTACTGAGGTACAGTGAAAAGCTTGTCTTGCATACTGTTCATACAAATCAATTCATTACATTGTACATTGAGGTAGTACAAGGTAAAATATTAACAGAATGCAGAATAAAGTGTGACAGCTACAGAGAGAGTGCAGTGCAGGTAGACAATAAGGAGCAAGGCCATAACGAGGTAGATTGTGAGGTCAAGAGTCCATTTTATCATAGGGAACTGTTCTATAGTCTCATAACAGAGGGATAGAAGCTGTCCTGGAGCCTAGTGGTATGTGCTTTCAGGCTTTTGTATCTTCTGCCCCATGGGAGAGGGGAGAAGAGAGAATGTCTAGGGTGGGTGGGGGTCTTTGATTATGCTGGCTGCTTGTGAAGTGTAGACAGAGTCCATGGAGGTGAGGCTGGTTTCCGTGATATACTGAGCTGTGTCCACAACTGTCTGCAGTTTCTTGCGGTCACAGGTAGAGCAGTTGCCACACCAAGCCATGATGCATCCAAGTAGGATGCTTTCTATGGTGCATCGATAAAAATTGGTGAGGGTCAAAGGGGACATGCCAAATTTCTATAGCCTCCTGAGGAAGTAGAGCCGCTGGTGAGCTTTCTTGGCCATGGCGTGTACAGGACACTCTATTGGTGATGTTCACTCCAAGGAACTTGAAGCTCTCAACCCTCTCGACCTCAGCGCTGTTGATGTAAACAGGAGAATGTGCACAGCCCCCTTTCCTGAAGTCATTGACCAGCTCTTTGGTTTTGCTGACATTGAGGGAAAGGTTGTTGTCATGACACCATGAAACTAGGCTCTCTGTCTCCTTCCTGTACTCCGACTCATTGTTATTTGAGATAAGGTCCACTGCAGTGGTATCATCTGCAAACTTGTAGATGGAGTTGGAGCAGAATCTGGCCATACAGTCGTGAATGTATAGGGAGTAGAGTAGAGGGCTGAGGATGCAGCCTTGTGGAGCACCGGTGTTAAGAATAATTGTGGCAGAGGGGTTGCTATCTACCCTTACTGATTGCTGTCTGTTGGTCAGGAAGTCAAGGATCCAGTTGCAGAGGGAGGTGTTGAGTCCTAGATGTCAGAGTTTGGTGATGAATTTGCTTGGAATTATAGTATTGAAGGCAGATTTACTGTCCAGATGCTTCAGAGATGAGTGTAAGGCCAGAGAAATGGTGTCTTGTTTCGGCAATAGGTGAATTGCAGTGGGTTGAGGTTGCCTTGGAGGCTGGAGTTAGTGCATGCCATGACCAGCCTCTTGAAGTAATTCATGATGGTGGATGTCAGACCCACTGGGCGGTAGTCATTAAGGCACGCTACCTTGTTTTTCTTAGGTACCGGGATGATAGTGGACTCGTTAAAGCAGATGGAAACTTCAGATTGAAGCAGGGAGAGGTTAAAAATGTCTGTAAATACCCCTGCCAGCTGATCTGCACAGGATCTAAGGACACAGCCAGGGACACCATCCAGGCCAGATGCTTTCCGCAGGTTCACTCTCTGGAAGACTGATCTTGCGTCTGCAACTGTGACTATGGGTTCAGATGCATTGGAGGCTGTTGGGCTGGGTGGTGACCCTCCAATCCCCTTCTGTTCAAAATGTGCGTAGAATGCATTAAGCTCATCAGGAAGGGATGTGCTGGTGTCAGCGATGCTGCCTGACTTTGTTCTGTAGCCCATTATAGCATGTAAGCCCTGCCACAACTGACAGCTTGTCTGGGACTCGATCTTGGTCTGGTATTGTCTCTTGGCATCTCGGATAGCTTTATGGAGGTCATATCTCAATTTCTTGTATAGGTCAGCGTCACCTGATTTGAATGCTGCAGTCCTAGACTTCAGTAGGGAGTGGATCTCCCGGTTCCTCCATGGTTTCCAGTTTGGTAATATCTGGATGTAGACTGCCGCCTTATTCTGGCTTCTGCCCTCTTCCTTTCTAGTCCTGATGAAGGGTCTCGGCCTGAAACGTTGACTGTTTATTTCCCTCCATAGGCGCTGCCTGACCTGCTGAGTTCCTCTAGTACTTTTTGTGTATTTCTTCAGATTCCAGCATCTGCAGAATTTCTTGTGTCACCGATATAGACTGCCATCAGGATAGCTAAAGTGAACCCCTGTGGCAGCTAGTATGGGCAACACTTCACTGTTAGATATTCCAAGCTGGCTGAGCAGGAACTCGCCAGGACCGTCATTTCCGAGCACCATGAGGTGTAGATTAAGAATCAGGCCCCTCCGCCTCTAACTTTGCCAGAAGATGCCATACAATCGATCCAGTGAATTTGGAAGTCCTCAGGTTGTATGGAGCAGTCAGATGAAGTAAGTGTCAGCCACATTTCAGTGAGACATAGCACACAGTAGTCCCTCAGTTCTCTTCTCCACTATAATGTCTGTGGCTTGGAATCCAGCTGTAATTCTTGAGCTGAAGTTCCTTAAGATGGAGACACTCTGTGCAGATTTGTTTGCTGAGATCTCCAGAAATGCACATCTAGCAGCTATGACACATCATCTGTCCTGCCACCTCCTGATTATTCATTTTGTTGAGGTTTTTGAATGAATGGACACATTGGGTCAAATGGTCTCCTTTAGTATTGTAAATTTCTGAGATTAATGCTCTTGTGCCTCAAACCATTGTTCATTGATCTTTTTCAATTTCTTTTTCTATTCACCCTTTTGTCAGTCCCAGGCCCCTCTTATTTCCCTGTATTCTATTCTTTTTCACATATCCAGCAATTACCCACTGATTCTTCTGCCACCCACCTACACTTGGAGTAATGTACAGAAGCCAATTAACCTACCACCATACCTTTGGGGGTGCGAGGAAACAGGATCACCCAGGATAAATCCACATGGTTGCAGGGAGAATGTGCAGACTCCACACAGAAAGCACCCAAATCCTGTAGCTGGAGCTGTGAGGCATCTTGCCTACATTTGTTTCCTCCTTTTGCTTTGCTTTACACTTATTCCTTGTGTCTTTTCCATTTTTCTGTACCAAAATAGTTCAAGTCATTTCCCCATGTTACTGATGAAGCCATCGTTCCCAGTGCTGCTCAGGTGAAGCCTGTGTGCATCTTCCTGTTGCAGATATAGTGAGGCAATATTCCAAAAATTCCCGCTCTTACATTTTCTTTCCAGCCACCCATATGTGTCCTTTAAATTAATATTATTGAGTGTGTGACCCAAAGAGGCTGGAAAGAAAATGTAAGAGCGGGAATTTTTGGAATATTGCCTCACTATATCTGCAACAGGAAGATATTTGTGTTCAGTATCCAAGTCTGTAGTAATGTACTACATGCATTGGTCTTATGTGATGGCAAATTGAGAATCCATGTTCAGTTAATAGGCAATGTTTTTGGCCACATGATTTCAATATTTGCGAGCTTTAACGTTTCGTGCATTTATTGGTAAAATGCAGAGCTCTGAGATGCAGAGGGATTTGAGTGTCCTTTCATAAAATTGATCATTCATGCAGGTACAGCAAGTAGTTAGGAAGGCTGAGAGAATGAAATGTTATTGTTGGACACACAAGAGACTGTAGATGCTGGAACCTGGAGCAAAAAATGTTATTGTTTATTACGAGAGGAATTGGATTCAATTTGTCTTCCCTTTAACCCCCTCTTCCGGGCCTTTCTTAACCATCATTACTCCTGCCCCTTGCCACCCTTGTGACCTGCAGTAGTGGAGCTGGTGCAGCAAGTGCCTTTTTTGCTTCTTTGCCAGGGTGCAGTAGAATATTGCTGTGGGGGTGACCAGCCAGTTCAATGTTCCTTTTGAGGAGCTAAACTGAGAAGTTCTTCAGCCATATGATTGGAACTGCTGAAGGCAAGAGATGAAGGCCAGATATGGAGGGAGTAGAAGAGAATTTGAGTACTGTGAGAGACTGGTAGTAATACAGGATTTATGCAACTCTGGAGTGGGATGGTCAGACTGATGATGGTGCTGATTGGGAGAGCTGGTGTCTGGTAAAGCAATATTTGTAGCAGAGTTAGAACCACAGGGTGTAAAGTGAAGAGCAGCTGAAGAAGCTGTGAAAACTTGATGTTGGCCATATAAGATGGACATATAGACCAGGATAATTCAATTGTTGGAGAAAAACATTTTTGTATTTTTAAGTATTCTCATTAACAGGTGCTTCTTGGATAATAAATAGCACCATAAACCATCCAATATCAAATATTCATGGGTCTTGCTTGTAAGCCTGCCATACCCTATTACTAAAAATATGCTGATATATTTATAGAGGGAACCTACAATACCCCACTTGTGCTCTTTTTCTTTCCCTTTCTCCCCCTGCTTGGGGCAGGCTTGTGGGGCCTGGTGGCCTAATCCTGCTCCTAGTTTCTTGTGACCTTGTCAGTGAGCGGGCAGCACAAAGTAACCTGGTACACTTGTGGTAGGCTATGTAGTGGCACCAAGGGTAAATGTCAAATGTAAGCTTGGGATGCTAGTTCGACAGGCAGGAGAATGTGCCTCCAAGGCAAGTCTTGCTTGTGCTGGGTTCCCAAATGTCCCTGACTGCAATTTACATAATGAAATAGAAGTCCCATATATTAATAACAAAATTGACAATTTATGGATGTTTAATTCCTTGCCAATTTTGGATGTGAAGCATTTTCTGTCCATTTATTTTCAGCCACTAACTAACCAGTTGGAGGTTGAACCTAGCTCAAATCCTTATTGAACTAAGTTTTGGCTAAGATTGACATTTCTGAATGAAAGATCTTGGGGAAAAAGTTTTGAGTCATTAAGTTGTTTCCATATTTTCTGTTGATTCTTTGTTCCTTAGTTGTGCTGATTAAACTTAATCACCTTAGTCATGCATTTATGTGCTTGGTTAAACTTAATACATACTCAGTTGTTTGATTTTTATTTAGTTAGTAATACCCATTTGCTGCAGGTAGAAATTAATTTGTTAATCCTTTTCTGTTATGTACTGGCAACAATAGAAACACAACGAGCCATGTATAAGTGTTAGGAACTATTTTATTAATAACTACTTGTAATAATAAGAAAAGTAAAAGGTTAGATATTAAACATTGACCCCAAAACTAAACTCGAGTTGTGTGTGTGTGGCAAATTCTCAAACCCCAAGTCTAGGAATAGTTCTCAAAGTTCAGTTCAGCAAGTTATAAGGTAGAACGATGAGCAAAGGCTTTTGCAAAACCACAGTTGACTGGAGAGAAAGTGTGGAGAGAATGTAGAGAGAACTTACAAAATCCACAAGTTCCATGATGGAACCCATACGACACCTCAATCACTGAAGATCTCCGTTGCTTTGTTCCAAAGTATCTGCCACACCGAAGGCATTCGATACGTGGCCGCCCACAGAAATACCTGCTTTCCAGTACGGGCTAATGACAAAGTGGACTCCACAGATTGCTCCAAAAATCCATACATGGATTGTATAGTGACAGACACAGCTGTTGTTCTTCATCCATAGATACAGAGACTGGCAGTCAGTGTTTCACTCTCTCTCATCAACACTCCGTGCAAACAGCCAGTACCCTCCAGTTATAGTCTTGCAGTCCTTAGATAACACACACAGATACACTACTACTCTACTGTCCAGGTGCCTTAAAGGGACATTCACCAAGTAGCAACCTGGCTTGTAACATTTCAAATTATAGTCATAGTCTGAAATGTATGTATTGCCTGCTTAATGGTTGGTTGTATATACTTCTGCCTGAGATGCTGGTAAGAGTTTGAATGTTTTATGAGAGGCAGACAGTCCAACTTCTAAGTGTAGTATAAGGTGAATGGCAAAAGTGCAAGAGGATAATAAAGGGAAAAGCAAAAGTGGGACGAATAGTTCCTTGTCTCATTGCAGGATATGGCAGAGAGTAGGGTTTACAAGTCTGACGTAACCTGTCAATACTTGGCCTTGAATCATTCATGTCCCATAGAGCAGGCTTTATCAGGAGCAAAAAACAAACTGCTGGACGAACTGAGCAGGTCAAGCAGTGTCGACAGTTCCTTTCCCCTCACAGAGCTCAACCTGCTGAGTTCCACCAGCAGATTGTTTTCTGCTCTGGATTCCAGCATCTGCCGTCTCTTGTATTTCCAAGCTTTATCAGGAGTTGGAGGGGGTGATGAGCTAACTGCAGAAATTTCTACAGAAAAAGCAATGTATTTGTTGGTTTCATGATGCCTTTATGAATGAAATAATCTTTGGTACACAGTTTTGTTATTAGTAGAGAGAAATTAAATACTATCACCATCACGAGAGAATTGTTATTGGGCAAACTAATGGAGTTAAAGGCTGACAAGTCCCCTGGCTTGCATCATAGGATTCTAAAAGAAGTGGCTAGTGAAATAGTGGATGTGATTTTTACATCCTTCTAAAAACCTTTAGATTCTAGAGAAGTGCCATGGGATTGGTAAACTGCCAATGTGATGTTCAGAAAGGGAGGGAGGCAAAAAGAAGTAACAATTGGCCGATTAGCCTAATGTCTAATGTTGGCAAAATGGTAGAATCAATTATTAAGGAACTGATAGCAGCCATTGGGAAAGCTGTAATCTAATTGAGCCAAGTCAGCATGGTTTCATGAAGGGGAACTCGTGTCTAACAAATTTATTAGTTTTTTTAAGGAGCTCTCAATCAGTGCAGATAAAAGCGAACCAGTATATGTATTTGGATTTAAAGGCATTTTATGAGGTGAGGCAGAAAAGGTTCCATTCTCTCTTCTCCCCTCTCCCATGGTGCAGAAGATATAAAAGGCTGAAAGCATGTACCACCAGGTGAAGGACAGCTTTTATCCTGCTACTATAAGACTATTGAATGGTCCCGTAGTATGAAGAGATGGACGCTTGACCTCACCATCTACCTCATTATGACCTTGCGCCTTATTGGTCTTCCTGCACGCACTTTCTCTGTAACTGTAACACTATATTTTGCATTCTGTTACTGGTGTCCCTTGTACTACCCCAATGCACTGTTGTAATGAAATGATCTGTATGGATAGCATGCAAGACAAGTTTTTCACTGTACCTCAGTACATGTGACAATAATAAACCGACTTAATTAATTTAATTTAAAGGTTAAGTCACAAAGTAAGAGCCCACGGTTTTGGAAGTAACAATACGCCATGGATAGAGGATTGACTAATGGATGAGAAGTAGTGATTAGGGAAAAAGGGGTCATTTTCAGTTTGGCAGTGGGTACCAAAAGGAGCGACTTGGAGTAAGGAACCAAGTGTGTGTCAGCCGGACACAAAAATAGATGGGAAGGTGAGTAGTAAGGAGCATGCAAACAGTATAAGAGTGACAGTGATAGGTTAGGTGAGTAGGCAGAAAGTTAGTAATAATGTGGGAAAATGTGAAATTATTTATTTTGGAAGAAAGAGAACAGGATGATATTTAAATAGAGAAAAATTGCAGAAGGCTGCCACACAATGGGAATGGGGGGGGGGGGGGGGAGGTCCTTGTGCATGATAAACAGAAAGCTACCACGCATGCATCAGGTGAGGGGGAAGCAAATGGAATGTTGACTCTTATTTAAAGTGGATTGGAATATAAGAGGAACGTGTTACTGCAACCGTGCAAGGCATGAATGAGACCATGTCTGGAGTACTGTGAACAATTTTAGTAATCCTATTTAATGAAAGATAGTATTTCAATGGAGGGAGTTCGGTGAGGGTTCACTAGGGTGATCCTGGCCATGGAAAGGTTATATAGTTTGGGACTCCATTCACTGGAGTTTAAAAGAACAAGAGACAGTCTTGTTGAAGTGTGTAAGGTGTTTAGGGGGCTGGACAAGGCAAATACTTGTGGGAGAGTCTGGAATTAGAGAACATGGTCTCAGAATAAGGGGGGGGGGGTACCCATTTAATATCAAGACAGAGAAGTTTTTTCTCTCAGTGGGTTATAAGTCTTTGGAGCTCCTTTCCATAGTGAGTTATTGGGGAAGGGATCTTGGGTATATTTAAGCCTGTTAGATTTCTAATCAGTAAGGGAATCAAGGATTATTGGGAAAGGGCAGGAAAGTGGACTTGAAGAATGTTGGACCAGCCATGATCCTATTGAATGGCAAAGCAGGCTCAAGTGCTGGATGGCTTACTTCTGTTATTCTTGTGGTGTTATTTATGGTCTTCTGTATGCAAGATGCCAGCCAAAAAGATTGTCAGAAGTATAGTTTGAAACCTTTCCTTGCCATGTTGTTAATCTTGTTTGCTTATCTTGTTTCTTCATTGGTAGTTTCATTATCAGGAATGGTTGGCTGGCATCTTTACTGCTTTTTATATATACATATTAGTCTTTCTGGCATTCTAATTTGTTTTTAACACAGCAAAGGAATGTATTCCTTCCAGTGTTCCTTTAAACAAAATACAATCCTGTTAGCCAGAGTTGTAATTTAAGATTGATCTTGATAAATGAAAATTCAGCAGCAAAATTTGCTTTTGCTTGGACTCTGATTCTCTTTCTGCCATGTGTGCACTCATCTATTAAAGGCTTGTCTGTGTACATATTGTGTGTGCCTATTAATTTTGATCACAAGAAATTAAACAGTCTTCCTTGCAGTCTGCTCTTTGTGGTAAAGTGGTAGAAGGTACTAGGGAGCTGATTGCATTCTGGGGTTAAGTGAAATCATAGACAGTGTGATGTGTTATGACCTTGAAACATGCTGTTTTCAAGAAGGGTCTATGTTCGCTTTGCCAATGCCTTTGTGCTTCCCAGTTGTATATGTTGTGGCTGGCAGTAATGAATGGCAAAGCTCCAACTATTGAGTCACACAACTGGAACTATGTGTCACTGCAGTTTGCAATATTATGGTCTGTTCATAATTGTAGTGGCTAAGGCTACATTGCATTGCAGGATTATTATGTGGTAGCTGTCCCGCCTTTGGTCTTTCCACCTGATACTTGCGCAGCTTTGCTGAATTTCCAGACTTGCCGATACAGCAGTGCAGTGGTAGTATAAGGCAATGCAGAAAGCTAGGAAGGAGACTGAAAACAGTTTGGTGAGTGGACCTTGGGGGTGGGGGGGGGGGGGGGGGGGGGGGGGGGCGGGGAAAGGAATTAAGTAATGTATGCCTTTAAAATGCCTCTGCAGAATCCTTAATCCTCTTGCCAATGCAAATCTTTATGTGCTGCGTAAAGGAACAATGAGTGAAGTGATGATTTAGCATGGAGGGAGCTATACAGATAAAGAAGCCTACAGCCTCATTTTTAGCACATGATGAGTCAGCATATTTCAACTGCACAGTAACTATAAGACTCCGTAATTATCTGAAACCCAGGTTAGGGAGAGGATAAATAAGCCAGGGTTCATCCTGTTGATTGCTGCAATGTGAAGATATGAGCTGGAATAAGACATTTAACCCTTTATCTATTCCACCATTCAGTGAGGTCATGGCTTATATTTGCCTTAACTCCATCTTTGCCCTATTTCCCTTGATACCTTTGATTAACAAAATCCATCCATTTGCAATTTAAAATTAATTATTGACTGAGCATCAGCTGTAATTTGTGGAACAGTTACAGACTTCTGCTTTTAAAAGAGTTTCCTAACTTCACTCTTGAAAGACCTGGTCGTTGTTTTTAAACCACAGTTACTGTGTGAGACCTGCTAATTGGTAGAAGTTGTTTCTCTCTGCCAAATCCATTACTTCCCCTTAATATTTTCAATACTTTTTATTTCAAGTCACTTTATGTGTGCAGACTTTGAATGGGAAACTGGACTGAATGTAGCTGTGGTGTGCAGAACAGTCAATAGGTTACCACAGAACTGCTGATTGTTATTGTGAACCCAAGTAATCTTTGCCTTCAAGAACAAGGGATCATTTAAGGGAGACAAAGAGAAACCTTTAATGGCTAAGCTATCTTCTTTTGGAACTTCATTCTTATAAGGGGCTGTTCAAAGGAATGTCAAAGTCAAGTTTATTGTCATATGCACATGTACGCACAGGTGCAATGAAAAACTTACTTGTGGCAGCATTGTAGGCACATCATCATATAAGCAGCATCCATAAGGTCAGAGCTTGACCTGGCTGTTATGGGTATGTAAATTAGAGTCAACTCTGATGTTTGGTCTTCTAGTGGCTGAGAAGTCACTTATAGTGATATAAACCATATCCACTAGTTGTGATAGCTAGCAGTAATTGAGCATAAAATGATACACTGGATTTAATTTAATTTACTCACGGATTAGTATGCTGCTGGAAATGCTGGCGTGTATTGTACATTTCCTAAATGTCCCAGAACTGAGAAGGAACTTTGGGTCTGGAATCACACATTGGCCAAACCAGTTATGGATTTCCTTCCCGGAAAGGTATTAGTGACCTGAAGGATATTTTACAAGAATCCTGTCGTTTCATGGTTTCCATAACTGAGACCGGTTGTTTTAATTCCATATTATTTATGTATGTATTCAAGTCACAGTACACATAATAACCTTCAGCCTCTGACAGAAGCTTTGGGGAAACATCTTGGAGTCGCATTTGATCATTGGCAAGGCATTGGACTAGCTAGGCACTTAAAGTTAAATGATAAGTTTAGTTCCTGAAGTCAAATGTAAAAGAACTGATTACTTGAATTTAAATTCTTCAATTGTCGTGGTGGATTTTCAACTTGTGCTTCTGGATCAATGATCCTGAATTCTGGCTGCTAGCCCTGTAACTTAACCACAATGTTATTGCACTCTATAAGAAATACAGGAAAGGGAGGCATGCGAAAGCAAAGCCAGTATAGGAATAAGAGGCTGAACGTAGAGAAAAATCAAGATTTTTTTATCACATGGTCCAAAGTTCCTTTAATACTACTATTTGTTTGTATGTTCCAAACACAAAAGCTGTACAACTTGAGCCATACCAGCTGAAACCTTTGGACCATTTGTTGCTGGGTTCCAATCAAACACATTTTCACCTTCAACACCATGTTCATCACTCAGGATGCTTTGGAAGAGTTGTGCTGTATGTGTGGGGGAACAGACCTGCTCATGGATAGACAAGGGACAAAAGTCCTTGGCACATTCATGTTCAAGTTGATCCATGTTTGGGTCCCTTTCCAAGTTTTGAACTTCTAATGTGATTTAAAAATCACGCAAAGCAACGTGGAACTAACAAGCTTTCATTAGTATATTGCAGTATGAAGTACATGGGTATGTTAAAATAGGATTTTAATGAGTTAGTTATGACATGTTGGTCCCATATTTGCAGATGTTTTTAGTATACATATTAATGAATTGCCATTTCTGGTGCAAAGCTAGACCTACTGGGAGTGCAGATCAAAGTGCACCTAAAATGATTTCCGTACATTAAGGATATTACGTATTGCAGATAATGTAGTTTAAACACTGAAGTTCCTAATGTGCTATCTCGATATGGAGTTCTGTAGTGAGAGTCCCTTTCACTAACTTTATTCACATCCAATATTTGGTATGGGCATTCCTGGCAAATCTGGCAGCTAATCGATAAGATAAAATGAGATCTCTTTATTAGTCACATGTACATCGAAACACACAGTGAAATGCATCTTTTGCGTAGAGTGTTCTGGGGGCCAGCCTGCAAGTGTCGCCATGCTTCCGGCGCCAACATAGCATGCCCACAACTTCCTAACCCATACGTCTTTGGAATGTGGGAGGAAACCGGAGCACCCAGAGGAAACCCACGCAGACATGGGGAGAACATACAAACTCCTTGCAGACAGCGGCCGGAATTGAACCCAGGTTGCTGGCGCTGTAATAGCATTACGCTAACCACTACACTACCGTGCCTGCCTAATGCCTATTGCTAGTTGCTCTTGAGAAGATGGTGGTGAGCTGGTGAATCTCTATGATCTATTTGTGGAGGTACTGCTGTAGTGTTGTTAGGATGGGAGTTCCATGATTTTACCTTCACAGTGTTGAAGAAGTCATTGTTGCAGATATGGATAGCATTGTGTGTTAGAGTTGGCAAACTTGAACTGGTGATATTCCAATGCATCTGCTGCCCACTTTCCTCCAAAACTCTACGACATGATTAGATCAAAGTGACTGATCTACATAACTATGAAATTAGATTTCTTCAAAAAAGAAATAGGAAAATGTTCTTTGAAATTGCTTTCTTGAAGAAGCCTGCAACCTGCAAGGGTGCAATGCCCAACTACAATATATGATAATGGCTGTTATTTCTTGTAAATGATATAGAACATAATCAAGTAGCAGTTTGAATTTATTTCATAAAAATCTTTAATTATGAGAGTAGGTGTATGTAAATGGTCAACACTTTCATTTTCACACTTGTGTTTACTATCATTTGATGATTTTATTTCTTGAAGGTAACTTTCAAACATGATTCATCGACTGTGGAAGTACAGGATGATCATATCAAGGGGCCACTTAAGGTATGAAGTCACATTCTTATACATTCTCTTGATGATTGAGGGAAATAAATCCTAGTGTCTATGATATCAGTTTGGAATATCTGTACATTGTTCTGTTGAATGGATTTCATTTGTGCTGAAATGGTGCTTTTTGTTATATCGCACCTATCGAAAGTTTCGATGTTCCCCTGTTCACAGGTGAAGGTTGCTGCATACTTCTGAAACTATTTTTCAAGTGATGCATATTTTGTTTCAGTGACTGTTCTGACATTGGACTACATTAATGTACTGCTTTAAATTAGGATACTGTAAAGATATTAATTTTAGTTCTTAAAAATTCACACAGCAGGAAATATTCCACAGAGTGCAGAGATTTTATTATGGTGATGGGGAGTGGGAGGAGAAAGACATTCTTATTAATGAGGGCAGGAATTATTATCAGTGATCAAATTGACACTTGAGGTGTTAGGTGAGTTAGAAGTTGACGTAGGTCACCACAGAGTCATAGAGCAATACAGCACGGATACAAGCCCTTCGGCCCAACGAGTCCATGCCGACTACATTGTCTACCTAGCTAGTCCCAATGAGGGATGAATGGGATTTCTTCCATGTTTGGCTAGGAGCAGCAGTAGGTGGGACGCATTTTGATAGTCTGATTGAAGATACTGGGAGCTGGCCTTGATAGCATTTGCACATTGAAGTCAAGATACAGCAAGGATATGTGAACCTTTTATGGGTGGGTTTAACTGATACCATAGAGGTGTAAATTGGTCATCAGAGAGGAGTTCATTTTGAGGACAAATAGGATTTGTAATTTGGTCCAGGTTGTCGTAATGACTGAGGGAGAGGGTGGGATGAGGTGACAGGAGTGGAGGTGATGGAATATGAAGTTACTGCAGACTACCTGAAGAAAATGACAGTTAATCTGTAACTAGATGTCGACCAAGTTTTCCAACTCACTGAGAGCTGTTGAAACTGTTATCTTCAAGGGGCAGCATGTTCATTAAAAAAAGAGACCGGGGTGGATCTTAAGAAGACTTTGGAGGTAATGGAATCTATCCTGGTGGATACAAGGTTTTTTGAGATAGAGTAGCTTTTGGGTAGGTAGGTATACTCCCACTGAGCTAGGTATTTGGGGAAGGCTGGAGGAGAATGATTGAGCCGTTGTCTCAAGAACTACAAAGAGGGTTACCAGAGTTGGTCATTGAGGATTCCATTTGCGACTTTAATTAAAGGTTGTTTTATGTAAAGCAAAGCTAATTGGACTAAATTACTGAGCAGCATGGTAATGGAGAGGGATCTGGCAGAAAACATTCCTTCCAAGAACTTTGGAGAGGAAGATACCCTCCCATTCCCACTACATCCTGTAAAGAACATCTTCACTGGAATGTGCAAATTCTTTCAAGGCTATTTCCCAGTTTCTTCAATCAGAAAATCCAAATGTATCCTAACTCTGCTACCCACAGTCAAGCCTGGAAGAAATCCCATTCACTCACCATTGGGTGATCGGGTGTTGCACTACATCAGAGGTACTATTTAAATGCGCTGATTTAGATTGCTTCTCCAGATGACAGTGGCTTATTTTATGATGCGTGATTACAAATTGCTCAAATGGTTTGTTTCAAAATGATTTAAACATTAAAAATCTAAATGATTCTGGATGGAAAACAGTTGCTATAATCAAACGGACAATTAATCATGACCTTGCTAGTGACACCCACATATCATGATAAAAGATTTTAAAAATTCAGTATTAAAGAGAGAAAGACAAATGTGACATTATTTATGATATGAATCAAACAAGATTAAAGTCTATAGTGCCTGATGCTGCAGATTGAACTTGGTGTGTAATAGATGGGAAATGTGTTTTTGGAGGTTATGATTTCAGTTTTTGTACCATGACTACTGTCATTCGTATACTAATTATCATTCATAAAGCTTTGATTTACCCTTCCAACAGAGTAACCCATTTCTGATTCCACTGAATATATTTCTGTCACCCAGATTTACTGCTCTGAAATGTGTAATATTAATCTTAATACTTGGCATTTTGCTGATTTGAATTAATAAATCAAATCCCAATGCTTTGTGTGTAGAGGATCACTGACGCCGTGTGTAGTTCCCTTCTGTTTCCTTTACCACACTCTGAACATCCTTTTCTTATAATGATGTTGTCCATAGGTCTACTGATACTAATTGACCTGAAATACCTCAACAGGGGCTATTACATAGAAACAAAAATTTTTTGGCTGGTCATCCAGCCATATAAATCATTCCAGGTGCTAACCCTATCCTCTTCTGAAACATGGGATATTCCATTCAAGTCCAATCCTGCCCTCACTTGATGTGCAGGGTATTTCACCCTCCCTTCTGATACAACAGGTGTTCTAGACAACTCCGATCCTATCCTTCCTTGATGTTATGGTTTGTTCTCATTTTCCCAATGTAGAACGTTGAAGTCAACTGTGTCTCTGTGATTCCTATGAGATCAGCTGACTCCACAGAGGCTAGTGGTCTCACCAGAGACCTTCCTAGTGCAGGTGGCTGAGCTGAATAGCAGCACAAACATGGAGGTAATGAGGAAAAGCTGTGAAATCAAATATGCTATCTCCTTTTCATGTGAACTTACTTAGAGGTTGTTGGTTAATATTTTTGTAGCTTCTGATACAGCAAATTATTCCTTTCACTGTGACTAACTTGCAGTTCAGTTTGATATAATGATTCTTAAATATCCTGTTTACTTCCAGATGTTTGCCTGTTAGAGCCTTTAAATGTTGTCACCAGAAGCACTGAAAGAAATCAGATCCAATTAATAAATACTGCTTCCTCTGTGGTGATAATGGGGTAGGGTTGATATTCAACTTGCACAGAAGTGATGGCATTGCCATCTGATTGTGTACACTTATTTATGGAGATCACTTGAATCTGTTCTTCCCCCTTGGAGTGGGAACTCTTCAGCACTCCTCTTTCACCGTTCTTGCTTGAGTGCAGACATAATTGTCTTGTCCTTGTTTCATCTTTCTGGAAAGATGAAACGAGGACAAGACACACGGTGAAGTCTGTTCTTGTCCTTGTTTCGTCTTTCCAAAAAGAGATATTGCACTGTCCTGAGGAAGGGAAGCCTCGCTGTTTCTTATTTCAACTACTTCTCGCTGTGCTTTCATTTTTTTCTCCTCTATCCAGTTCCCATTAGTTTAGGACTGAAGCATTGTGAATTTTAAGAATTCTTTATCCTGAGAGCTCTGGTTACTTTGTCATTAAGTATATTCAAGATCAATATTGAAATATTTTTGGGTAAGAGGTATGGAAGTCGAAGCCTGAAAAATGGAACAGCTCCAAGGGCAAATAGGTGTATTCCCACTCCTTTTTCTTATGCTGAGCATTCAAACTCTTTATTTTCAGCCTTTGTGGGAGAGTGGCTCCTTTTCAGAATGGGGTTACTTTAGTGTGGAATAACAGTGCTGGTTAAACCCTAGTTGATATTGACTGATTAGGATTAGTTACCTGCTATTTCAGTATCCTGTAACTTTGCCAAGATAATCAACAAAGACCAATTGACTGTATAGCAATGCATCGATTACCCAATCTGGGCTTTATGCTGATTTACAAACCTTTTGATTGAATGAGGACAAATATTGGGTTGCATAATGCAGAAGCTATTTTTGAATCCTCAACCTCTGCAAACAGACATCCCCTGTATTGACTAAAGCTTTGTCTTTGTAGGCGAGCTTTAATTCCTTGTACAAGACATGTCTCGTTTGTGGGGAAAAAAGTATTCGGTATTGAAGCTGCTTTCTTTCTTTTTCAATCTTTTTATTAGTTTTCAAATTAATACAGATTAATATATAACACCAATGTTTGTACATGTAATACAAAGAGATCAGGAGAACAATCATGGTATAGATAATCATAGAGAACAATAAAATATAAAAAAACTGTAGATCCAACGATCTCTTAGTAAATGAATATAATATAAAAGAAAGGAAAGAAAAAGATTTATTATATAAATAAAAAAGAGAAAAAAAACCTCAAATCAATAAGAAAAATTATAAACAATATATCAAACCAAACTAAGCTAAACAGAAAAATTTCAAAAAAAAGATTTGACTAAAATTTCTCAGTAGAAACAGAGCAATATTATGTTGTCAACTCTGTTCCTCTAAGTTGGAAAGTTATTGAAAGGGGATCTATATCATGTGAAAATATTGAATAAATGGACTCCAAATATCTTCAAATTTAAGCGAAGGATCAACAGTACCACTCCTAATTTTTTCCAAGTTTAAACATGATATAGTTTGAGAGAACCATTGAAAAGCAGTAGGGGGTATTGGATCCTTCCATTTAAGTAAAATGGATCGTTTGGCCATTAATGTAACAAAGGCAATCATAAGAAGCTGCTAAATTGTTTATATCAAACAACTCCCACTCCCTCATCCCCAGCACCCATCCCCTGCCCCTTCCAATCCAGCAAACCACAACGTTCTGAATTGGATGCTGAGGAGGCAAAAGCAGAAACTGGTGGGGTGAAATTTATTGATGAATTCCTCCCTCCATGCCTCTGAGTGGAAACACCAATGCTTTTCTGATTGACCACTTTTTTCTACCCTCTGTAAACTGAAGCCTTTTCACAACTCCGTGGACCATACACTGACTTGCATCAAGTTTTTTGCATCCCTTCACTGTCCAAATTAAAATGCAAAATTTTCAAACTTGTTCAAATATATTCATGGCTTTGCCCTGTCCAGCTCCATAACATCTCCAGTTCTACAACCCTTTAAGCACTTACTGCATCCTTGATTTCCTTGGCATCCTTATTTGGCAGCCATGCCTTTATCTGTCTGAACCCCAAGCTATAGAATTCCTTTCCTAATATCTTCAGCTCTTCAGTTCACCCTCTTATAATATGCTGCTTAAAACCCACCTCTTTGACGAAGCTTTTGGTTCTCGGACCAAATATTTCCCAGTGTTGACCAGAATTAAATAACCTCCTGTGAACTTCTTTGGAGAATCTTTGTTTCTGGCTACAATTAGTGAAGTTAATATTCCCAGCTAGAGAAGTTGTGTTTTGGCAGTTACCAAATAAATTGAGCTTCATGACTACACTGATGTAAGTGATTCAGATTGATTTTGCACAAATTATTTTCCCTAATTATGCTCAGTTCCCTGCATTACCCTGGAGAAATTGCCCTGCTTTTATTGGGAGAAATTGCTGTGATTTCTGTTTCCTCTGCTCCTGAAATAGTCTCTGCTTTCCTGAGTAAATTGACTTTGAAGTGCTTGTACATTTAACAATGAACCCAGACAAATACTTGTTCTGTCTCTAGCTCATTGGTTGATGCAGTTGTCAGCACAGTTTTATTTTGCTTTATCTATAAGCTTGATCAGCAGGAAAAGACTAGCTAGTCCACCAACACACACAAAAGCTAGTCCACCAAGCCTGTCACACATCGCCTGTAGACACTTCAATACCACTCCATCTCAGCTAAAAGAAAACTCTGCTTGCTCTCTGGTGTGCAAAACCAGTCCAATTAATCATGTGGACCCAGTATTATCTGTAAAGACACCTAACTTCTTTGTGATGTCATCACTGCCATTCAGGAATGCTCCCCACCCCCCCCCCCCCACCAGCTCCATTTTGAAGTAGAGAGTCAGCACCCACAACACCAACCAAAGAGCATTCCAGAGATTTGTTACTTTCTGGGGAAAAGAGTATGTTAAAGCTGCTGTATTAATGAAGTTGTTGTATGTGATGCTGCCTGATGTTCCATTTAGTGAGGTACAGCTGTTAGAGAAAGGAGTTCCAAGCTGCCCTGAGAGTGGGCTACTTTTTTTCTGTGTACTTGCCCAGTTCTCAAAAGGCAAGATACACTCCCATCCAGCAGCTTTCTCTGTAACCCTCGAGTAAAGCTTTTGAATAATTGCAGCTGATGGATGATACTTCTCCTTTATGCGTTACTGATTGGTTGTGACTTGCACTGCAGGTAGGAGCAGTTGTCGAAGTCAAGAACCCTGATGGAACTTGCCAAGAAGCAGTCATCAATAAGCTGACTGATGCAAGCTGGTACACCGTAGGTAAGGAAACAGTAATTCTAAAATATGCCACCGTTATATCTTATCAGTAGCATATGGTAAAAAGGGAAAAATAAAACATTACAGATCAAGTATCAATGGTGGGAAAATTATCAGAGACCATTAGCAGGTTCAGAGTGAATTTCTACTTGGAAGAACTTTGGGTAATAAGGAAGAGCAGGGATTTATTTTACTTGATTTGATTTCTTCGATAGTCATTACCAGTAAATGGGTTTATTAGCAAAATATGAAGCCTGTGTAGACAAGGTGGTTAAGAAGGGGGAAATGTGAGGTATTGGTTGGTGTAAACGTAGTGAGAAAAGAAGTGTTAAGAATTTTGGTGCGTTTTACAGTAGATAGTTGCCAGGCCTGGATGAAGTGCATTGCAGACTGCTGAGAAGAATGAGGTAGGTTCTGAACATTGGAGCCGGAGAGGGTCAGAAAACAGGGGACTGCTGAAGACTGTTTTAAAATGGAGGAAGGGATAGCCCAAGTAATTACATGCCAGTCAACCTAACCTTATAAGAAAACATTGTGATAGTCCTTAAGAAAGACGAGGATTAAGCAAGAATATTTATCATGGGTTTGAATTGGGAAGGTCATATTTAACTGGTGGTTGAATGTTTTGGGAAGGTACAAAGGAGGGGCAAGAAGGGTAGTGCATTAGATGCAGTTTACGTAAAATTTAACAAGTTACGAATCTGGTAGGTTATAGCCAAAATTGGCTTAGTGGCAGGATACAAAGGCAGTGGTTGATGAGTAATTTTTATGACTGGAAGGCTGTTTCCAGTTAGGTTTTTTAGGACCAAGTGCAAGGCCTCTTTTTATGGCAATGATTCAGATGTGGGAGGTGTGATGACGAAATTTACAGATGATGCCAAAGTTGACCGTCTTACCACAGAGTGAAAGTAGGGTTACAGTGAGTAGCTATCTTTGGACTGGAGGGGGGAAGGGAGGTACATTCTGGTGTTTCTCAGGACTTGTTAGCAGGACCATTGCTATGTGCAGGCCTTGAGTTCAAAATTCGCAAATGATGTACCTAACTAGGAAATGAAGTAAACAGTGAGGACGATATTTGTAAATTTCAAAGGGACAGACCGACAGAATTAAATGGACACATGGTAGATGAAATTTAACACAGAAAAATATGCAGTATTGGATTTTTGGTGAAAGAATGAAGAAGGACATTAAAAAAACTACATTATATTATTTTTAAAGTGAGTTCAAGAACAGGAAAAACCACAAATATTTAAAGATGCAGTAAAATTCCAATAATTAGGCACGCTGGGAACTTGGTGGGTGCTGTACCAGCAGATTTTCCAGACCATTGGATGTTACTTCTATTAATATCCCAAAGCAGCTTTAATTCACATTTTTTTATGATGTTTAACAGCAGTATAATAAATTTTTCAGTGTATCAGGGGAGTCTAAAGAGAGAGTGGGGAAACAAAGCCCGGTGAGTATCAAGGGAGTGTGGGAACTAGGGCACACTCTTAAAAGGAGGGCAGAAAGCATGGCCCCTCTGGGTTTAAAAGGACCGCAGGAAATGGGGTCCTGGTGAGTCTTAAATGAGTGCTGGAATCCTAAAGTCACCAGGCCACCTCTTCCCATGCTCCTTTTAAACTCACGAGGCCCTGTTACTGGGCTCATCATAAACTCACTGGGGCCCCATTCCCGTGCTTCTTGTAAACTCACTGGTGCCCCATTCCCGTGCTCCTTGTAAACTCACCGGGGCCCCATTCCCGTGCTCCTTGTAAACTCACCGGGGCCCCATTCCCGTGCTCCTTGTAAACTCACCGGGGCCCCATTCCCGTGCTCCATTTAAAGTCACTGGGTCCCCATTCCCGTGCTCCATTTAAAGTCACTGGGGCCCCATTCCCGTGCTCCATTTAAACTCATGGTGGTGTAGCGGTTAGCATAACACTATTACAGCGCCAGCAACCTAGGTTCAATTCCGGTCACTGTCTGTAAGGAGTTTGTACGTTCTCCCCGTGTCTGTGTGGGTTTCCTCTGGGTGCTCCAGTTTCCTCCCATATTCCAAAGACGTACGGGTTAGCAAGTTGTGGGCATGCTATGTTGGCGCCGGAAACGTGGCGACACTTGCAGGCTGCCCCCAGAACACTACGCAAAAGATGCATTTCACTGTGTGTTTCGATGTACATGTGACTAATAAAGATATCTTATCTTACCTCATTCCCGTGCTCCATTTAAACTCACTGGGACCCCATTCCTATGTTCCATTTAAACTCAACGGGGCCCTAAGGAGTGGAGCTTTGGGATTTCTGAACCATCAGATGGTAAATTGTGGTAGCAGGGTACATTAACAAAGCAGTTAATAAAACATATAGGTCTGGAAATTGCAAAACATTTTGTTTTTGCATCATTCAATAAAAATCGATTTATTCTTTCTCCCCCAAAGTTAAATGTAATATCAGCTACATCACTCAGAAATGGGCACCACCCATTGGTCGTTATTGTGGCTGTACAAGGTAAACATGATACCTGCCTGTGTCCTGGAAACCGTCTCTGCCCATGAGGGCTGTTCCCTGGACCACTTCATCTCCTTGATTCACCTACATTCAAGTTGGCTCCTGGACTGGCACCTTCATTGAGAACTGCTTTCCTTTGCCATTATCCAGGCCTATTTAACTTGATTTTCCTTGTGTCCTTTCTCATGCAAATTTAGAAGGAAAACGCAGGTTTGTTATTCCCCTGTTGTCGCTATTTTTTTGGTCTTTGCACTTTATCTCTTAGACCCCACTCTGTTATCAGAATGCCTCGTGTAATGCTTATCCCATTTCAATTGTACTAATTGTATGTTGGCCTATATGAACCTTAGAAACCCATGCTCCTGTTCAGTAGGAAGTATTGAAATTGTATTGAGTTTTATGATTGGGTATTTTCAGCACCTTTATATTAATAAATTCAGAAAAAGGAGCAGAGTAATTAATTTCAGTTAATATTAACTGTAGAGTTGTTGTGCTTATTTTGTTTTGAGTGACCTATAAGTTGCCATTTTGGGTGAGTGTGCACTAGGAAACTAAAGCAGCTGCATGATTCATTTTCCTGGTTCATCATACACCCTTCTTGATATCAAGTTAACTTTCTATACTTGCTAATCTGAGACCAGGATTGGGAAAAGGATGTGGAACTGAAGGTCAAGAAAATAATATCTTGATTTAAGATGGGGTGTAAAAAGTCCAAACCAAGCAATTTCCAGAAATCAAAGTGAAAAGTAGAAAAATAATGTTAATTTTTTTATATAGAAGATTAGTTAGACTACATTTGAGTGCTGTGCAGAGGCACTGAAAAATGCGACATAAAATGATTTATAGAGATGATGCCAGAGTTGAGAATTTGTAGTTAACATGAATGTGGAGATAGAAATTTTTTAAAGCACAGGAGGGGTTAGATAGCGTAGATGTAAAGAAAATATGTCCACCAAATCTCAGGGGTGTAAATATAAGACAAATTAATCCAATGGAGATTTATCCATGGAGTAGTGAGAATGTGGAATTTAATATCAGAAGTGATGCTTGAGGGAAATGGTGTAGATCCATTTCTGAGTAAGCTAGATCTCTGCAGGAGGGCGAGCAGAATAAATTGATAGGATGAGATGTAGTACTTTAGGAGAATGCTTGTGTGGAACATAAACGCAAGCACGGACTAGTTGGGCCAAATGGCCTGTTGCTGTGCAGTGATTTCTATGTATCTCTTGGCAACTGTCTCAAACTTTATAGAGTATATTTACCTGACCAGTGCTCTGTGTCTGGTTGCAGTTTTTGATGATGGTGATGAGAGAACATTGAGACGAACTTCCCTCTGCCTGAAAGGAGAGAGACACTTTGCTGAAAGTGAGGTTAGTGGAGAAAAGGAGCATTACCCGTTGCCTGTCTGATCCTGTGTTTTCTATGGATCTGTTGACTTGTGTTTTGCTTGACGTTTTAGACTCTTGACCAGTTGCCTCTTACTAATCCTGAACATTTTGGCACTCCTGTCATCGGAAAGAAGTCCAACCGAGGAAGAAGGTCCAACCCAGTGTGAGTAATAACTTATAGTGCATAGATTTGGAATATAAGTGTATTAAGATATCCCTCTGTGGCCTTCTGTTTACTTATGCCGGCAAAGACTTGAGGGGCTGAGTGGTGCTGCAACAAAAACTCTGCAAATTATTTACTTGTGACCTGGATGAAAAGTTTACTGCCCCTTTATAGGTGGCCTCCTTCATTTCTTTTTAACTGTTTGATGGAGGTCCCTTGTTCCTCTAAATCACGCTATGAGAAATAACCAAGCCAGTTGTTCCACTGTCTATCCATCCCAGGGCACTGTCCACAGTAACTACAGTATTAGCTATTCTCAGGGCATGTACTAACATAACTTGCAAAGATGTTGCTGGGTAGTTGCATTTTCTTAAATCTTTAATATATTATAAAAAATAAAGAAGCGCACACCAACTTTTTTCCCCACTATAAATTCTAGCACTTGTAATGTCAACTACCTACATAAATCTATGATGTTGTAATTGCACAGTTTTGTTACTAGAGGCACTGCAGTTTTGTCGGGGGTGGGAGGGTGTTGTGCAGCATAACAAGTTGACAAAGACATGTTCCTTTACATAATTTCCCAATTGTATTTATACTGAAGAGTTACATTTGTGGTCAGGATATGAGGCTTAAAATATTAATGGGTCCTGATCCAATTATCTTCCCACCCTCTGACCTTCCTTTAAATCTCCTTTACTACAAGCCAAGGGTTGGATTTGGATCCCCCACATGCTACATATTGTGAGGTCAAATACCAAACACATAAGTTTAATTTGTATTCAGAATTCACCCTGACCATACACTGAAACTGTACAGTGATGGATGAATCAAAATGGGCAGACTGATTGCATTTAGCTATAGCAACACCAAATGCAGCATAAATTGTATGCTAGCATTCTAGTGAGATCTGTCAGTAGTAGAAATGGAGCATGTTATTAATAGACAGTTATTGATTGGACACAAAATGCCCAGATGTTTAGCAAAACTATTTATTTGCCCCACATTGATGGCATGACCCAACACTCCCGGTTGAAAAATCTCGTCCTCTTGTCCAAATTCCATCATGGCCTCACCTCTCCCTTTCCTTGTAATCTTGTCCATCTTGAGATAACTATACTCCTACAATTCTAGTGCCTTGACCATCCCTGATTTTGATTGCTTTGTCATTGACAATCATGGCTTCAGCTGCCTGGACTCTAGTCAAAGTGGAGTTTATTGTCATATGCACAAGTACATGTATGAACAGGCACAATGAAAAATTTACTCGCAGCAGCATCACAGGCACATAGCATTAGAGATACAACGTTCACAAGAAAAATGTAAATTAGACATAAATTATACAAGAGAGAGCACAATTAGAACAAAAAAAGTCCATTGTAATGCAAAGTGGTCATAGTGTCAGTATACTGAGGTAGCGATTAGGGCTGTGCAGGTCAGTTCCAGAACTGGTTGTTTGAAGGGAAGTCGCTGTTCTTGAACATGGCGGTGTGGGACATCAGGCTTCTCTATCTCCTGCCTGATGGTAGCTGTGAGAAGATGGCATGGCCCGGATGGTCAGGATCTTTGATTGTATGTTCTGGAATTACATACACGATCCTCTTTCTCCTCTGAGATTCTTCTTAAGATCTACCAGGCTTTTGGTTACTGGTTCTAATTCTCCTTTAAATGGTTTGAGTCAAGTTCTGTCTGATGAGACTCCTGTGAAGTGGCTTGACATACGTATTACATTTAAGGTGCTATAGCAATGACAGTTGTTGTTCACCCATCTTCGAAGAGTCACAACCACTGTGGTCTGGGTTGATACCTCTTTCACTTCAAATGAGTATCTCACAGTTGTGAGAAAGATAAGTCTTAATTTTATTTGCCCAAGTTGGACTTTGATCCCAGAAGTGGGGATGGTATAGCATTTTCAGCACACTATCCCCAGTCCACCCTGGTTTTTTTCCCCATCTATTGAGAGTTATGTGAAAATCCATGAGTACCAGCATCCTGTTGTTGTGCCTCATCACTTCTGTTAGGCAGAGTTACGGAAACAAGGTGGATAGATGGAATTAAAATACAGATTGGTGGAGTAGATTGTAAGGTCTGAACGGTGTCCTCATGTTCTGATCTTCTTTGGTTGTCATTTAGTCTTTGGAATCTCCTCCTTTATGCACTGAACAAAAATATTCCGAGATTTCTGGCCTCCTGATCAATTAACATATTTTGAAATGTTGAGGTCCCTGAATTATTTTCACTACTTTGTCCTTAAACATAGGAGAGCAACAGAACTAAAGATTTGCCCTCGTGACACCCATCAGTAGTATTGGGTGTCAAGCATAATATGTGTTATCTATTGTCATACTTGAGAGCTTTTATTCCACATTTAAATTGCAATGAATTTGAATAATGTATTATTAGCTATTCATTACAGTTAATTCCTCGCACAAGACCTTGTAGTCAGTCGTCTTTAATGCCCACTTGCTCTCTTTGTATCTTGCTTAATTTAATCGTGGAACTGAAATGCACTCCAGGTCTTCCTTTTTTTTGTAATGTGGGTCCATTCTGTACTATGCCTTGCTCAGGTGGAGCAAGCATTACCACCACTTTTGTGAGATGATGGCAGGCAAGGACTTGTGACAGTGGTTGTCATTTCATCTTAGGCCACGTTCCCACCCAGTGGCTCACTGCCTCCCAGCATTACTGCTTGCCAGTTTGTGAACAAGACACTCTGGCTTCTGTTTTTTCTTCTTCTTGGCATTAAAACTTGGAGTTAAGTATAGTCTAACATATAAATACCAAAACCAAATTGAGTTGAAGCATCTCCGGTCTCTCTTTTAATCTGAGATAGGATACTCCTATCCGATTTAACCATCCTGTTGCAGAGGCCTAATGGTTAGATTGATTTAGGCACAACCTTAATAATAGGGGAAAACTTCTTCATGCCTTCACACAGAGGATGGTAGAACATGGGACCACCTGCTTGCATAAAGCTGTTGAAGCTGATGGTTAATTGAAAATTTCAAAACTGAGATGAGTAGACTTTTGTTAGGCAGAGTTATGGAAACAAGGTGGATAGATGGAGTTAAAATACAGATTGGTGGAGTAGATTGTAAGGTCTGAATGGTGTCCTCATGTTCTGATCTTCTTTGGTTGTCATTTAGTCTTCGGAATCTCCTCCTTTATGCACTGAACAAAAATGCTCAGAGATTTCTGCTTTCACTGCTTTGCACCGTCATTTGCTTCTTACATTTGATGATGCTGTGTACAGGCAGATTGCGTTAACACAAACTCACCAACCATGTGCAGTGCAGATCATATTTATAAACGGATGTAAAGAGCTCAGACTTTCCTGTGTAAGAATTTCTCAGTTCTCAGTTCCCTTATGTTTTTCAGTAATGATGCTGTTACAGTTCCATGTAAATGGCCCTCATGGAGCTGATTATCCTTTAGATGCAATGTTGTCTCCTATCTGGTTTAAGAGGGTGGATCCAGGAATACTTGCTATAAGTAAGACTGTTCTTGTTTGGGAGAAGAGCTATTTTATTTTTTAACTGTATACTGTAGTGTTTTTCTTTGAAATTTACACTGGGCTAACCTTAAAACAAAAGGATATAACAAGGTCAGTTTTACAGATACACTAGACAGAATTTGGAAAGTGAATGGAAGTGGTTATCAGGACAGTCAGTATCTGTGGAGAAAGCAGTTAAGTGATCATTTCAGATGTGCCTCTTGGCATGTGAAGAATTAAGTATTTTTTGTTCTTCTATTTCTATTTGCTTTCTCCCACTTCCATGTGATTAATTCCCTTTTATTTCTGTGACTTCTTCTTTGCATGGTTTGTACTAATATCACTCCGGCTTTTTAAACCATTTGTGGTGTACATGTGCATGTTTTCCCCTCTGCTCCGCCCCTTGTTTGGGCCTTGCTGTTCATTTAGATCATCTTTCAGTTCTGAAGAAGGGTCCACACTTGAAGTGCTGACTTAGCTGTTCTATATATAACCTCTGAGTGCTGGCAACACTTTCTGTTTCTGTCTTAGTGTTCCATATTATGAGCATAACTGGAAAAGGGTGTAAATCCGATATGAGATTGCAGGATTTTTGTGATATCTCCACCTGATTACATTTTACAGTAAAATATGAGTTTGATCTGTGATTATAACATTACTTAATCTGTTGTTAAAAATGGTCATTTTCAGCATAATTATCTTCCAATCAATTCAGTTCGGATGAAATTGAAGACCGAGTATTGAGCCCTTGATTCCAGAAAGTGCTTTCCATTTCTCCCAGTTTAATTTGATAAATAGATACAGAACAATGCTATTCTGTTCAAAATGCAAGGCTTTGGGATTATGTGGAATAGGATTCCTGAACAAAGTCCCAAAGTCATTGTCTGACACATGAGAATGACCTCTGTCATTTGGGAATGATTTGTGTGTAATCCAATTCTGAAAGAACGATCTTTGCCATTGAATGCAGATATAAAGCTGAAAGTAGCAGTTCAAAGTGTGACCATCCCCTCCAATTAAAAAGGTAAACAAAAATTTAATCTTCAAACTAGTGCACCATTCTCTACTGCATTGGGATATTCTCAGTAAAGACATAGCTGTGTTGTCGTTTTATTCCTGGGTGCGGTTTGTAAACCTTAAAATGTCATTGGATAAAAAACTCTTTGGAATGTGTTTTAAAAAGTCAAATTCCTAAGCTGAATTGCAGCATGGTCAAAACATTGTGGTTGTGCTATGCCTAAAGAAATCATTAGCATGTTTTGAGGGGCTTATTTTGGCAGAGTTGTTGCTCAATTTCATTTTTAAGCAATTAAAATGAAATATAAATTGCATGTATCAAACTTCACTTTTGAAATCAGAGATGGAATTTTGGGCTGACAGCATAGAATCAGCAGCCTGCTTTGTTTCTTAAAATCTGAGTTGTGCTAATGCTATTGACACTGGTGCCCTCCTTAGCTCCACCCCCATAGAGTGCTGATGTATAGCGCTCTTGGTCCTGGAATCCAAACACTTGCAGGTACGTACCCTGCCTGTGCTTTAAAAACGAGGTCTATTCGGGATGCACGATGCTGTGCCTGAGACCCAGTGCAAACCTCTGCTGGGGCTCAAATAGTAATGAAATGGTGCCGAGTTTGGTATGGAGTGAATGTGCAGGGGCTGCCTAAGAGGGAGGTGCTGTACCCTAGCCAGCACTGAATACTGAATGGCTGCACTGCTCACCCCAGCCCTCACAGGCAGCCATTGGTAACTTACTCCACACTGAGCCAAGTGATGAAGAGATCACTTTTAACCGTTTCATTGCTGTGGGAGCACCAGTAGATGGCTCAGCACTTAATCAAGGTCGTGGCACCGTTGGGGGCATGAGCTGCAGCTGCTCAATGCATTGAGCACCACTGGCAATGTCCAAATCCTACTGTCTTTCTCAACGTGTCCTCTTGGATGTGATGGAAGCTGTTGTCCACCTTTTGTTTGACTACACAGCTCGACCTACTCCAGATGTTCTCTGTGGTAACAAGTTCAGCAGCCAGTGACCGCCACAGAGAAATGTTACCAGAGAGAAACATCTGTGATGGGGAGAGCAGTGCAGCCAGACAAGAAAGGGCAGGAGGTGATGGAGAAACCATAGGATCCATTTGTGAATACGTGGAGCATCTGCTACCAGTCCCCAGCAACGCCCACACGGGGCACATCCCTGCGCCACACATCTCAGTGCTGAATGGGTGCACTGCTCGCCCCAGCCCTCACAGGCAGCCATTGGTAACTCACTTCACACTGAGCCAAGTGATGGTGAGATCACTTTTAACTGCTTCATTGCTGTGGGAGTACCAGCAGATGGCTCAGCACTTAATCAAGGTCGTGACGCAGCAGTGAATGGGGAGTACAAGTGTTCAAGTCAGGTTTCCAGTGCTGTCAGTGATGCACCTTTTTATGTATAACGCTACCATAACCTCTTTCGGTGCTGATTTCACTAGCGCTCACTTTCCTGTGTGCTAAGTTAGGCACCAGTGTACAAATTCTCAGTTGTTCTTTAACTGTTCCCATTGCATATTCAATGAAGGCAGTCAATATGTTTTCCAATCATTTTTAGTGACCTTAAGGACATTGAACTGAGCAAGATGGCTGCTGCTTCCCACCATTACATGGAATCTTTACCTGATTAACTGTGTTTCCCCCATCCAAAAGTGACTTTACAAAATCCCCTTCTCACTCTCACTAATCCCCAGCTCTCAGACTAGGTGCATGCCCTTTTTTGGATGCAAGTCATATGAGTTCAGAGCTGCCTTCATCCCACCACTTAGCCAGTAAATTATTCAATATTTTTTGTTTGTTTTCATTCTTTATGAAAAAGAAACTCGTTGCAGCTCGTCCCTGAGTAATGAACAGGTTATATTTTTACAGATGTCCATAAGTTGATTTTGTCCATAAGTCAGAAAATGCACAAAGATCACTCGATGTGCTAATCACACCTCCACAATGTTATAATGAATGGCATCAAAAGCACACAAGACTGTGCTAAGAAAGAGAGAGGAAACCAGTTCTGCCATTCATAGAAGCAAACATATGTTGGAGTTTTGAATTTAATATTATTATGAGAGCTCATTTGTATTTGGGGTGCCCGTAAATCCATTGTGTTTGTAGCCTGGGAAATGGCCTATATTTAACTAGTGTCATAATGTAATTTCTGTGATTGTCTAAAGTGTAAACATCCACGCACGTTATCTTCATATCTACTCTATCTACTTTTTGGTAGTGCTTGGAATTGCTATGTGATTTTTATCTTCTTCGCATGTCTTGAGACTGTCGGATGTTCTGCATGTGTACGGAATAATCTCATTTATGGTGCGGTTTCATTGTAGCCCTGATGAAGAAGATTCATCTTCATCCAGTGATGAAGATGACGAAGACAGACGATTAAGTGATGAATTAATTGGCAAAATTGTCTGTGTAGAGTGTACTAATGGAGACAAAAGGAAGACATCCCGATACCCAGCTCTGGTGAGCAATTTTTTAAAAAAACTTGGATATAAAATTTTAAGGATAATTGACTAAAAGTCAGAATTTGTCCATTTTTGGTGTTTAAAATGGGCACTAGCTTGTATTTTGCTTTAGTGCCCAGTGGGTGTTACCAGAAAATCACTGAATTGGAACATTGTTGTTTTTAGAAATCGTTGTGTTTTTTTCCCATTTCAAAGTATTAGAACTTGTCTTGCTTGTACACTGACAGCAGCTGCTACCTTGGCTCACAGCTGCCATCTCATTTGTGCACTGCCCACTGGGAAGTGTGTTAGCACTGCTAAAGTGATTTCTTCACGGCAGGCTACCATGGTAACGGGAAAACAGGGTTGATGGAGAGTGGTAAATGGAAAGAGATGGAGTGAGGGGGAGGGTTTAAACAGTGCAGTTTAATGGGGACCGTTCATGCAATGGATCCATCCAGTCAGACCCCTTGCTATGATTGGGCTGTTCCACAGCAATCTTTCTTTATGTCAAAAATATACTTTATTTGTCATGCTATATATAGAAAATGCAATCAGTCCATCTCTTTACATTCATTGTCCAATCATATAAGATAAGATTTCTTTATTAGTCACATGTACATTGAAACACACAGTAGTGTAGTGGTTAGCGTAACGCTTTACAGCACCAGTGACTCGGGTTCAATTCCGGCCGCTGTCTGTAAGGAGTTTCTACGTTCTCCCCGTGTCTGTGTGGGTTTCCTTCGGGTGCTCCGGTTTCCTCCCACATTCCAAAGACGTATGGGTTAGGAAGTTGTGGGCATGCTATGTTGGCGCCGGAAGTGTGGCGACACTTGCGGGCTACCCCCAGAACACTCTACGCAAAAGATGCATTTCACTGTGTGTTTCGATAAACATGTGACTAATAAAGATATTTTATCTAACTGCATCTGGGGGCAGCCTGCAAGTGTTGCCAAGCTTCTGGCACCAACATAGCATGCCCACAACTTCCTAACCTGTACGTCTTTGGAATATGGGAGGAAACTGGAGCACACAGAGGAAACCCATGCAGTCACGGGGAAAACGTACAAACTCCTTACAGACAGAGGCCGGAATTGAGCCCGGGCCGCTGGCGCTGTAATAGTGTTACGCTAACTGCTACGTCAATGCCTCTCATGTTTCCTCTATACAAAAAACACCCATGAAGTGTTTGAGAGGCTGTTACACAGGACCCAGCCCTTCAGTGTCAGGTGGCAGCAGGGCCCTTGGCTGTGGTCCTTCCCAACAAAGCCTTTGAGGTGGCTGCACCGAGCTTCAGTGCGTCCCTCAGCACGTACTCCTGCACCCTGGAGTATGCCAATCTGCAACATTCACATAGGGCCATCTCCTCACACTGGGAGACCAACGAGTTTCGGGCAGACCAAAGAGCGTCTTTCAGCGAGTTGATGATTTTCCAGCAGCACTTGATGACTGTTTTGGTACAGCCTGTAGATCAGAGAGTTCTCCAGGTGAACCTTGACAAGGACCAATTTTCTAATTTCGAAAATAAACCTTATAGTAAAATAGTACTTGGCTTTCTTTATAGTGTTGTCAAATCTAATCATTGTTAGTGTTGTCAAGTCAATTCATTCATGGGTGCCATGCAGCAGCCATGCTATTCACCTACTACACTAAGTAATGATTTATAGTAGCTAATTCATCTATCAGCTCACCTTTGGGATGTGGCAGGAAATCGCAGCACACACAGGAAATTTACAAGGTCACAGAGAGAACTTGGAAACTCCACCCAGACAGCACCCAAGATTAGGATTGAATCCCTGGAGCTGTAAGGCGGCGGCACTAACTGCTGCACCACCTGCCGCCCAATTCAAATAAATAATTGAAATATTGAAGAAGTTTAAAATCTGGGATTAAATCTCACTACATATTCTGTTTTTTTTAAAATCAGATTTGTGGTGAATCTTTTGAAATTAACCAAAGGTTTAAACCAGAAGACAGTTTACTTAAGGACATCAGTATAGAAACAATCCCCCTGCAATGTGCTTATGCATAGGAGTTGCTATCTTTTGGTTCATATTCTATCAGGTTGTTTTGAATTGAATTGAATACGTTTATTATTGTGATATGTACCGAGGTACAGTGAAAAGCTTGTCTTGCATACCGTTCATTCAGATCAATTCACTACACAGTGCATTGAGGTAGTGTAAGGTAAAACAATAACAGAATGCAGAATAAAGTGTCACAGCTACAGAGAAAGTGCAATGCAAGTAGACAATAAGGTGCAAGGTCATAACGAGGTAGATTGTGAGGTCAAGAGTCCATTTTATTGTACTAGAGAACCATTCAGAAGTCTAATTTTCTTCTATTTACATCTGGGCAAACAAAAATCATTTGTTTTGTTTCTAAAGGTTATTTCTCCAGACTGCAGTGATGAAGTCACAGTGAAAAAGGACAGTGTTTTAGTTCGCTCATTCAAGGATGGGAAATTGTAAGTCCTTTCATGTTACAAGAAACCGAACCTGACTCAAAACTCTTGCCACATGGGTTTAATCCTGATATCTAATCCTACTGAAAACCCAGCGTGGTATCTATTATACAGCACACCCTCAGCACATCCTGCATTACACTGATGGAAGCCGCATTACCAACACATGCTCCATCTCAACAGGGCTGTGTACTCCTTTTGTTGTAATTGTCTGCTTAAGTACATAAAAAAGATAAGGAAAAGAAGCAGGAGTAAGATGTAACTCTCTTTGATTGCTTCATAGTTTACAAAAATATAGCCTGGGCTGTACCTCGTGTTCACTTTCCTAATCCCCCTGTACCTTGATTCTCCTCATTATCTAATATACACTTTCCTTGGCAGCAGAACCATGTAAATTCACTAGATCAATTCCTGCAAAGAGGTGATTGATATATGGGGAGAGACTGAGTAAGATTAGATTATATTTGTTGGTGTTTAGAAGGATAAGAATAGCTATGTCATTGAAGTATATAAGATTATGAAAGGGAATGACACCATAGATAGTGAGTGATTGTTTTTTTTCTGTCTGGAAACCCTAGAACTGGGGGGTGATAATATCAAAATAAGGGTCCACTATTGTGGACTGATTTTAAATAGAGAATTCATTACTCGAGTTGCAGATCTTTGTAGTTCTCTGTCACAGATGGTTATGGGTGCTGAGCTGTTGTGTACTTACAAAATTGACATTGCTGGATCTTTGGAATGAAGAGGTATGGGGAAGTAGACCTGAGTTACAGGATTGGCCAGGCAGGAAAATCAATCTTGTTGTATTTTGTATACCAGTGCAGCAAGGCTTTTCTGTACTCTCAACATTTGCTGCGTTACTATAAAATATATTTCATTTTCCCGCCTTTCCTTCTAAACAATGTAGATTGTACGCAGGTGAGGGCCTAGCGCCAATCTCTGTGACACGCAATGAGTGACAGTTGTCAACCTGAAAAGATCCTTTGATTTTATTCCCTTTGCAAGTCCTCTATCCACACAAATACCTCCAAACCCACAATCCCATATTTTATGGAACACTTGGTTGGGTACCTAATCAAATGCCTTTTAAAAACCTGTATGTACTGAGCCTGATGCTGCCTAACACAGAATTGCCATCCGCAATGCCGAATATCCTGAGATCCTTTGATAGGAGGCAAAGCTGAGACAGGGCTTTGCCTTTTGTCAAAACTGGAAAGTTTTTCTTTAATGGTTTTTATTGCCAAGAAAAGTTATTCTAAAGAAGTATCTTAAAATGTTAAAAAATATATAAAAATAAAGTTAACTAAGGCATTTTCAAATCTGTAGTAACTTAAAAAAATAATTAAAACAACACATTTGCCCTTATCATTCTCCAGGCTAAGAATCCCCATCAGGATGAATGACGTCTCCCATCCTAGTAAAGGTCTAACTGGTGTAAGAGTGGAGTGGCCTATTTCCTCATGTAATGCTGGGGAATCCCAGTGAGAGTGGGCTCCACTGTTGGTTTCATGTTGGGTTCAGCGGTGGAGTAGTGTGCAAATGTGCCAACAGATGTCATTCAGAAAGTCCCGAACTTACCAGTTGGTCCGCCTAAGTCCTGGATGTGCATGGGAATGGATGAGTCCTGGAAGTTCCCTTCAGAACCACTGGCTACAATCTGCATGACTCAGCCCTCTAAATGGGCTGGTAGATAAAGAGAAACCAATAACAATGTTATGACACCTTTATGACACCGCAAGTTTGATGGGCAGAAATTCTTCAAACTAACTATTTTGCAGTCAGTGGAGTAATACTGCCACTGACCTCGACGAAAACATAAATCTAACAATCTCTCTGATATGCATTCTTCTGAATCTGTCTGGCATTATTTCCACTTTGCTCCTCTGTTCCCTATCCATCACTGTCTGTGGTTCCCTGATACTGACCTGTCATTGCCCTTGGACCCTCTTTAGCCTGATATAGCAGTAAGCAGTTTTTGGAGCCTGTTGGCTCACCTGTAGACTTTCCCAATTTAGATTTGTAGAGGTTGTGTTGTCATGTTCCCTCACACTCACAAAGCAGTGGGCAGATGGGTTAAGAATGCACTTTCAAAGAATTACGTAAATTTGCTACATGGAAACAACCTCCTCAGCCCATGGAGGTATTTATGTAGTACTCAAACCTTCTTCCACCTTTTGCTTCTGACCTGTGTTTGATTTGTTGCCTAGTGTGGCTGTGCCCCGGAAGGACATCGCAGAATTTGACAGTGAGATGGCCTCAAAATACGATGCAGCTATGAAGGAAGGTAAGAAGAATCTTGCGTTATCATGCCAAACCAGTAGGCAGAAAATGGTCCAGTTGCATGTGCTTTGAAGCAATATTATGTTTGGAGATTGTTCTGCTGTGGGAATGAGATTTGGTTGGTTCTTTGGAAATGATTGGTCAGGTGTGTCGGATCCAGTTATTTTCGAATCTGTTCGGTCTTTCAGGAGTCCAAGAATGAGTTGAAAACAGCTTGGTGCTTTACAAAGTTTTATTGGAAAAGTTTAAAACAAAGAAACAGTCACAGAGCACATGGCACTAGCTTTTTACTACTGGGAGATGAGCCGAGACAAAAGGAACTAAAGCTGAGCTGGGGCCGGGGGTGGGGGTGGTGGAGGAAGGAGAGCAAGAGAGAGATTAACAAAAAAACCACACCTTTTATACCTGAGAAAAGAGGTACTCCTTAGCTAACAATCATCCAATCAGGAAACCTGTTAGATAGCTGTGGCCAAACCAACCAATGAAAACACATATTCACCTGATGGACGAACCGATAAGCTTGGAAGCGGCCATTCCTTGTGCAGCCACTTGAAGTGTATTAAACACTATACATGTTTAAAAAAACTAATTAAAACAGTCGAATCCATCAGGTGATAAAAGTCTCAATGAATTACTGCATTTGTAAACAAGCTGAAAACAGGTGCAGAATTCCCATTTGAAGTGAGGAACTGGAGGAGGTCTTCAGCCTGCTCAACTCTTTTAGACCAACACTGTCCTCCATCCCCTCTTCATTTACCCATCTCAGCTCCATCATCTTTGATTTTCGTGTTGAAATGTTGAGTTTAATTGAAATATTTGGGCAGGGTACATGAAGGGGTCAAGCGATTCTGCAGTCAAACTGGGGTAGTGTTTTATTGTGTGGTGGTTTGGCTTTACAGAACATCCCGATCTGACTTAAACTGCCCCCGACTTATTTTATAATAACTCTAATGGTAAGAATTAGTGATTCCCATTTGCAGTTTTGTTACTGAAATAGCTTCAGCAGCTCTTCATGGACGTATTGAATAAAGCGCAGAAAGTGACCATTCATCCCATTGTAATTGTATTATTTCTTTGAACGAGCTGTCCAATTAGTCCCACTCCAGCTCCTCAATCCTGTGTGCATCAAAATCTTGTCCCTTTAAATTTTTATTCAACCCTTTGAAAGTTGCCATTGAATCTGTTTCCACTATGCTTTCAATCAGCGCATGAGAGATTATACGTTTCACTCTGTACCTGAAAAGCAAAAAAAAATGCAGCTGCTGGAAATCTGAAATAAAAGCAGAAAATCCTGGACCATCAGACCAGGCAAGGTGAGAGAAACTGAGTTATATTTCAGATAGATGTCCTTTCATCAGAATTAGCAAAAGTTAGCATGTTTAAAGTTGAAGGGGAGGGGTGGAGGGAACAAGAGGAATGGGCTACAGACTAAGAGGGGGTGAATGATGCAAATGACAGTGGTGCCAGCATAGAGTGGGAGGTGAAGGCTTGTTCATTGGAACTGACCTCTGAAGGAATTTTAAGTAGAGGGAGATGAATGAAGTCAGAGGAGAAAGGGGAAGAATGTTGCTGGAACAGTGAGATACAGAACAGTGGAGTTGCTGGAAATCTGAAATAGAAGAGTGTGCTGGCTGAACCCAACAAGTCAGGCAATGGCTGTGGAAAGAAAAACCTTCCATCAAACTGGCCAGTTCAGTGCCTGGCCTGATTTGGAGAGGTCTGTGCTGCTGTTTTGTGAGGTACAAACTCTACTCGTTCTCCAGCCTCATTAAGCTGAAGGCTCACTTAAAATGCGAGCCAATGTTCAAGTGAATGTTTAATCTTAATTGCATTGTCTGCACCTATGTGCCCACCCACCCCACCTTCCCCAAAATCCCACCAGCGCCCTAAGATATCACTTTACTGTAACTGATTTTCATAGAAAATTGTTTCAACTTTCAAAACATAGTCATGAGAATTTGGGTTGGTGTTTTCAGCTTTGGACCAGGCTCTAGAATTCTTGAAGAGCGGAACCATTCCCCACAATTGGAAGACTGAGTTGAAGGAAGAGAGTTCAAGCAGTGATGAGGAGGAACGTGATGAGGAGGAGGAGAGCAGTGAGGAGGAGGTGAGTAATTTGTTTTAGGCAGGGGAAGGAATATAATGCATGAATAATCTTTCTTCTTAATTTTGTAATTTGAGTTTTGAGTTTACCTTTTTTAGCATAACATCCATTCAGCATAATTTCCACTGCACTTCCCAAACTGGCAAAGCATTGGGTGATTTAATCTGAGCTCACGGTGACTTGCACAACACTTGCTAGCAGTGATCATGTGGATATATGGTAATCTGCAAACTGGAAACACACCTGGAAGTGAAGTAATCCAGGCAGTACCTGAGAGATGAGGAGTAACACAACTATAGCCTAAAGAGCACAGTAACACTGCAAGTCAGTAGGAATTGGGAGGTGTTTATCGAGAGGGAGAAATAACATAGTCGTAGACAGGAAGAGCAAGTAATGCAGCTGTGGCTGGGGAAAGGATGAGTGCCTTAGCCATGGCCAGGAGAGGGAAGTAATACATCCATGATCCACTGCCAAATCGAGGAGAGGGCAAGGAAAGTAACACAGTGGTGGACTGAGACAGGAATAATGTGGCAAAACCTGCGGGGTGCTGCCATTTGCCCTGGGGAATGGAGGATTACCATACTTGGGGTTGTGGGGTTAGGGTGGTATGGTGGTGACAAAGTTGCAAGGGCAGGAGGAATAACAGACATAGCCAAGTGTGAAAGAAAGAGCTAATAATGATAAATACAATAGGAATGGATGGTGAAGTGGGATGAAGAACATAGCTGTTTCCGTTCAGGAGAGTGAGGTGAGCTAGATAAGTCAATGAGGAAGAAAAAACAAAGGGTACAGGTCCCTCCCCAGCTTACGAGCAGCTCTCGGGAACGGAACCCTGTCGTAACTGGGGAGGACCCGTATGCTAATAGGGTGAGGTGGATCAAGTGAACGAAGGCTAGTGAGGTCAGTATTGTATGGACCTTTTGAGCAAAATAGAACATAGAACATAGAAAACCTACAGCACAATTCAGGCCCTTCAGCCCACAAAGCTGTGCCGAACATGTCCCTACCCTAGAAGTTACTAGGCTTACCCATAGCCCTCTATTTTTCTCAGCTCCATGTACCTATCCAACAGTCTCTTAATAGACCCTATCGTATCCGCCTCCACCACCATTGCCGGCAGCCCATTCCACGCACTCACCACTCTCTGAGTAAAAAACTTACCCGTGACATCTCCTCTATACCTACTCCCCAGCACCTTAAACCTGTGTCCTCTTGTGGCCACCATTTCAGCCGTGGGGAAAAGCCTCTGACTATCCACCTGATCAATGCCTCTCATCATCTTATACACCTCTGTCAGGTCCCCCTTCATCCTCCAGTTTGTGGACTGTAAATTTGATCTTTGAAGATTCTGGATTTGCTCCTCACAGAAGTGCACTGCATGAAAGCAGACCTTGTTACTTTCAGAGCATTTTTTTCACTCTTATTTTAACATATTCAAGAACTGAAGAGTATCACTAGGTATCCATTGCATTTTCACTGGTTGCTGTATTGCTTCTGTTACACTCATTTTGTTTTTCCTTTTATCTATTGTCAGTATTTTTAAGTTTGCTAATGAAAGATGTTTTTGTTAATTATTTTCAAAAGTCCTAGGTGTAGAACTTTCTTAACCCAGCAAGCCCACCCCCTGGCATCCTTGCACATCTTATTTCCTGTGCAATGGTTTATAAACAGTTCCAATGTTAACAACAAAGCAACATTTTTATTTGTACCCTACATTATTTTCGTTTGACCAGTTGCCTACCATACTATGATGTTTTCCAGCATTTTTGGTTGCACTTGCACAACCTAATTGGAATGTAGGAAATGCAGCAACAGGTTAAAGTACAGCCACCACTGTAAATGATGTTGTGATAGTGTGCAGAGAATGATTTTCAGGTGATTGTGGGATAAATATTGGTCAGAATTCTGGGGTAAAATCCTCTGCTCATCTTAAAAATAGTGTGGTCTTTTGTATTCATTTGAGAGATCATTAAAAACAGAAGCAACAGTAGACCAAAAGGACCTTTGTGGCTCTCTGCCATTCAATACAGTCAGCGCTGATCTGTACCTTGTCCACTATCCCTATGTCCCCATATCCCTCACTGTCCTAGGATGTGTCATAGTCATACAGCACGGAAACTGCCCCTTCGGCCCAACTGGTCCATGCCAACCAAGATTCCCATCTTAAACTGGTCCCATTTGCCCACATTTGGCCCATATCCCTCTAAACCTTTCCTATCCTTGTACCTGCCCAAGTACCTTTTTAAGTGTTGTTAATGTACCTGCCTCATCCACTTCCTCTGGCATCTCACTCCATATACTGACCACCCTTTTGGTGAAAAAATTGCCTCTCAGGTGCCTATTAAATCTCTCCCCACTCACCCCAAACCTATGCCCTCTAGTTCTTGATTCCCCAACCCTGGGAAAACGACTGTGTTGGACTCAGTTTTGAGGATACTCACTATCTGAGCATCTATAATCCTCTGAGATAGAGAATTCAGTCTTCTGATTAAAGCAGTTTTTCTTCATCTCAGACCTAAGTGGCCGACATCTTTTCCTGAGGTACATGCACCTTAGTTTTTGACATTGTAATCAGAGCAAAGCAACTGTGCGTGCATCCCACCTATTGTTCTTGGGAGCTCGTACTTTTCCTTGAGGTTACCACTGTCCCCGATAACACATTTTCAAAAGTACAGAGGTATTCTTGTGTGCTTTACATTTCTGTGAACACTGAACTAGCATAATCAGGAGCCCAAAGTAATTTACTTCCTCTCACTAATGAGAAATTCAAAATACCATAAAGCAAATTGTGTCACCATGCAACATTATAAAGGGTGAGAACAATCATAGTTGTTGTTCTTCCAGTGATTTTCTTGGTCTTGAACTAGTTGCTAGCAGAATAAACGAGTTCTCTTAGGCGAGCAGCTGGCTCAAGATTAAGTGAAGAGGCCTCGAAAAAAAGTTGTGTTAATTTTATAGCTTTAATACAATTCCATTTTCTCTCCCTTTCCCCGTTATTGTCAACGTGTTTCAAGTATGCTGATGGAATTTCTGCCTTGATTCTTCTCATCTTAAAGTTTTTAAAAAAAAAGAGCTTGATTTTCATTCTTTCTTTATAAGTTTTATAGTTTGTACTCTCGGCAGTTTATAGTCTTATAATCTAAAAAACATTTATTTATTTATTTTCTCTTTTTTTTTCTCCCCCTGTATCTTGCCCACCATTTCCTGCCGCTGCACCAAATATTTAGGAAGAGGTGGAGCCTTTTCCAGAGGAAAGGGAGAATTTCCTGCAACAACTGTACAAGTTCATGGAGGATCGAGGTGAGGGGACTTGTCGTGGCATTTTTTGTTTTAAACTTTAAAGCATGTCCCATGAGTTCCCAGCAAACTCGGAGTGATACTGTCAGAATATCAGCTACGTGGGGCTTAATTTAAGTGTTACGATTTTCTCGGTCATCTTGGTTTCTAGGTTGTGGATTTGGTTGTGATAAGTCTGGGTGATGTTGAATCCCTGTAATGTATCAACCACTTTTAGTTTTTAAAGCAAGGTTCAGCCGACATCCAGCCTCACATTTTGAGGCCAAGCTAAAGTTTTAATATAAACATTGCAGGTTCATGATGGTCTACTATCTTGGAATCAGAACTTTTGTCTCTTGATTGTGACTAACTTTTGTTTTATATAATTGTGAGATTCATGTGACGAGCTTGCTGTCAATATTCATTGATAATTGTCAAGTTCTTATTGAAAACAGTATTTCGTATTGTCTGTCTTATTTTATTTACTCTCAGGTACTCCAATCAACAAACGCCCTGTGCTTGGATACAGGGATTTGAATTTATTCAAGCTATATAGACTTGTCCATGAACTGGGAGGATTTGATAATGTGAGTATTTAAATGTATATTTAAAAAAAAGTCTCTGGAAGAAGTCCTTAACAGGAAAGCAAGCACAAATATGTTTTATGGAAAGTAATGTGTGGATTTTTTTTAGAAGTCTTATTGCAGCAGTATGATAAAGGAGAGTGACTGAATAAAAAGACTCCTGTTCAGCTTATGCCAGTGCAAACAAGCCATTCAATGCCTGCATCACCTGGCTTGAGAGATTCCATTTTTTTCCAAAGAACGTATCAGTTAGTCAATTTATGGAAACTTCATATCTTTCAGTGTATGGTATTGCAGCTGCTCCAATTAGCAGATAATGCTAGATGCTTTAGTCAGGTTTGAATTTTATTGGAACAGAGAATTTTCATTTCCTTTCAATCTACCTTTTTGTTAACTGACATTGAGAGTTAGTAAGTGCCTTACTTCCAGGGGATGTCTCAGTAGGTGTTTACAATACATCAATAAGATTCAGTGGTTTGATATTTCTTTATGGAATTCCACAGTTGGCAAGCATTATAACTGCTTTAAATGTTATTACTGAGTGTAGCATGGTAAGTGATTGAAGGAAAATTGTGACTTGGAATTTCCACCATCGGTGTCTCTTTGCTATTATACGGGTGCACTCTGTTTTTGCTAAAGTCCACATTGGGGGAAATTTATAAAATTGAGTTTGGATGCATCATAGGACTGACAAGAGAAGGTCAGTAGTCCATACAGATGTTCTTTTTAAAAAAAGCTCAGTTTGTATTATTGGGCATTTAAAAAAAAATTTTTTTTTTTAATTTTACTTACAGCGTGGTAACAGGCCCTTCTGGCCCAACGAGTCCGTGCCGCCCATTTTAAACCCAAATTAACCTACCCTTACGTCTTTGGAATGTGGGAGGAAACCGGAGCACCCGGAGGAAACCCACGCAGACACGGGGAGAACGTACAAACTCCTTACAGACAGCGACGGGAATCAAACCCCGATTGCTGGAGCTGTAATAGCGTTGCGCTAACCGCTACACTACCGTGCCGCCTTGTTCTTGTTTGTCTTGTTCTTGTTCTCGTCTTGTTCATGTATGCTCTTGTTAAGTTGCCTAATTACTTTGTCATTTCAAAAACTTGACTTCAGTGCTCTCCTGACAGCCACCCATCTTCTACCTGCTGCAGACTTCAGTTAATCCAACGTTCTGCTGCCGTTCACTGTCCCATTCCACAAGCTCTGCTCAGTTATCACACTGTCCCTGATGAGCTTCATTATTTTGGGTCCCCAAATTTTTAATCCTGTATTTAGATCCTTATTCGGCTTTGGTCTCCCTATTTCTGCAGCTACCTCCATCTTTGTACCCCTGATCTTCATTCACTGGTCCCTTTTGCCTTCCAGCTGGGGCCAGTGATCTTTCATTCTCCTAGGCCCCACAATCTGGAAGGCCTTCTTTAAAACCATTTATTTTTTTCTAACTCCCCTCTTTAACACTTACCTCTGTGATTTGGTCATCCCTTATTAAATACCTACAATGCTTTGTTTTTGGTTACCTCTCTGTGGACAACATTTTTCTAAGTGATAGGTATTATATAATTGCAAGTTGTAACAAAATCTGTGGGAGGATATCAGAGACTGCACCTCTCAAGCTTCATGGTAGATTTATAGCATAGAACCATAAGCACAAAACAGGCCCTTCGGCCCACCATGTTGTGCCGTCCATCAAACCACCCTCACACTACCTAACCCCTTCCTCCTGCATATCCCCCCATCCCACACTCCTCCATATGCCTATCCAACAAGCTCTTGAACCTGTTCAATGTATCTGCCTCCACCACCACCCCAGGCAGTGCATTCCATGCACCAACCACTCTCTGGGTGAAAAACCTCCCCCTGACATCTCCCCTGAACCTCCCACCCATAACTTCAAAGCCATGACCTCTCGCCTTGAGCATTGGTGCCCTGGGAAGGAGGCGCTGACTGTCTACTCTATCTATTCCTCTCAGTATTTTATATACCTCTATCATGTCTCCTCTCATCCTCCTCCTTTCCAGTGAATAAAGCCCTAGCACCTTAAGCCTCTCCTCGTATTCAGTACTCTCCAATCCAGGCAGCATCCTGGTAAATCTCCTCTGCACCCTCTCCAACGCCTCCACATCCTTCCTATAATGAGGCGACCAGAACTGAACACAGTACTCTAAGTGTGGCCTAACTAGAGTTTTGTAAAGCTGCATCATCACCTCGCGGCTCTTAAACTCAATCCCGCGATTTATGAAAGCCAATGTCCCATTGGCCTTCTTAACTGCTCTTTCCACCTGTGAGGCAACTTTCAATGAACTGTGAATATGAACCCCCAGATCCCTCTGCTCCTCCACACTGCCAAGTACCTTGCCATTCACCCAGTACTCTGCCCTGGAGTTTGTCCTTCCAAAGTGTACCACCTCACACTTCTCCAGATTGAACTCCATCTGCCACTTGTCAGCCCAGCTCTGCATCCTATCAATATCCCTCTGTAAGGTCCGACAGCCCTCCACACTACCCACAACACCGCCTGTCTTAGTGTCGTCCGCAAACTTACTAACCCAGCCCTCCACCCCCTCATCTAAGTCATCTATAAATATCACAAAAAGTAGAGGTCCCAAAACCTATCCCTGCAGGACACCACTAGTCACTGCCTTCCAATCCGAGGGCACTCCTTCCACCACAACCCTCTGCTTTCTACATGCAAGCCAATTCCTAATCCACACAGCCAAGCTTCCTTGGATCCCTTGGCCTCTGACCTTCTGAAGAAGCCTACCATGAGGAACCTTATCAAACGCCTTACTAAAATCCACGTAAACCACATCCACTGCACTGCCCTCATCAATCTTCCTGGTCACCTCCTCAAAGAACTCTATCAGGCTGTTGAGGCAAGATCTTCCCTTCACAAAGCCATGCTGGCTGTCCCTAATCAGTCCATGATTCTCAAGGTGTTCATAAATCCTATCCCTTAGAATCCTTTCTAACAGCTTACCCACCACAGACGTGAGACTCACCGGTCTATAATTCCCTGGCCTATCCCTATTACCTTTTTTGAACAAGGGCACAACATTCGCAACCCTCCAATCCTCCGGCACCACCCCCGTAGACAACGAGGACTCAAAGATCCTTACCAGCAGTTCAGCAATCTCCTCCCTAGCCTCTCGAAGCAGCCTGGGGAAAATCCCGTCAGGCCCCGGAGATTTATCTGTCTTAATATTATTTAACAACTTCAACACATCCTCCCTCTTGATATCAACAACCTCGAGAACATTACCCCTACCAGCACTCCCTTCCGCATCATCAAGACCCCTCTCCCTGGTGAATACCGAAGAGAAGTACTCATTGAGAACTTCTCCCACTTCCGCCGCCTCCAGGCAAATTCTCCCACCTTTGTCCTGAATCGGACCTACCTTCACCCTAGCCATCCTCCCACCCTTCACGTACTTGAAAAAGGCCTTGGGATTTTCCTTAACCCTACTAGCCAAAGCCTTTTCATGTCCCCTTCTAGCTCTCCTCAGCCCTTTAAGTTCCTTCCTTGCTACCCTATATTCCTCACGGGCCCTGTCTGAACCTTGCTGCTTATACCTCACGTATGCTACCTTCTTCTCCCTAACAAGTCATTCCACCTCTCTCATCACCCATGGTCCCTTCACCCTGCCATTCCTTCTCTGCCTCACCGGGACATATTTATCCCTAACATCCTGCATAAGATCCCTGAACATCGACCACATCTCCATGGTACATTTTCCTTCAAAAAGGACATCCCAATTTACACTCCCAAGTTCTCTCCTTATAGCCTTGTAGTTCGCCCTTCCCCAATTGAAAAACCTCTTGTCCTCTCTGCACCTGTCCCTGTCCATGACAATTTTAAAGGTTATGGAGCAATGGTCACTGTCTCCCAAATGCTCACCCACCAATAGATCCTTCACCTGTCCCGGTTCATTTCCTAAAACTAGATCTAACATGGCATTCCCTCTAGTCGGCCTGTCAACATACTGCGTCAGGAATCCCTCCTGGACACATTTAACAAATTCCGTCCCATCTAAACCTTTGGCACTAAGCAGGTTCCAGTCTATATTTGGGAAGTTGAAGTCTCCCATTATAACAACCCTGTTATTTTTGCTTCTCTCCAAACACTGCCTGCCAATCTGCTCCTCTATATCTCTACTGCTACCGGGGGGGCCTATAGAATACTCATAGTAGAGTAACTGCTCCTTTCTTGTTCCTTAATTCCACCCATACGGACTCTAGAGATGATCCTTCTACAACATCCAGCTTTTCCACAGCTGTAGCAGTGTCCCTGACCAGTATCACCACCCCTCCTCCTCTTCTCCCCCCTTCCCTATCCCTCTTAAAACACCGAAAACCAGGAATATTCAATATCCACTCCTCTCCTGACGTCAGCCACGTCTCAGTAATAGCCACGATATCATAGTCCCCCATACTTATCCAAGCCCTCAGTTCATCCCTCTTATTCCTGACACTTCTTGCATTTAAGTAAACACACTTCAGTCCATCTACCTTACTGCTTTTACAGCCTGTATTCTGCTTCTCCTTCCCTAAAGCCTCTCTACCTGTTTGATCTAACTTTTCCCCATTCCCTTCTTCCTCTGACCTACTCCTCCGGTTCCCTTCCCCCTCACAAACTAGTTTAAACCCTCCCGAACCACCCTAGCAAATCTCGCTGCAAGGATATTGGCCCCCTTCTGGTTCGGGTGTAACCCGTCCTCTCTGTACAGGTCCCACCTTCCCGAGAAGAGATCCCAATGATCCAGAAATCTAAAACCCTCCCTCCTGCACCAGCTTCTCAGCCACGCATTTATCTGCCACCTCCTCCTATTCCTACCTTCACTATCACGTGGCACTGGCAGCAATCCCGAGATTGCTACCCTTGAAGTCCTGTTCCTCAACTTTCTGCCTAGCTCCCTGAACTCACTCTTCAGGACCTCATCCCCCTTCCTACCTATGTCATTGGTGCCAGTATGGACCACAACTTCTGGCTGCTCTCCCTCCCACTCAAGAATTCTGTGGACCCAATCAGTGACACCCCGGACCCTGGCACCTGGGAGGCAACATACCATCTGGGATTCATGCTCACTGCCACAGAACCTCCTGTCTGTTTCCCTGACTATCGAGTCCCCTATCACTACCGCATGTCTCTTTCCCACCCTTCCCTTCTGAGCAGCAGTACCAGTCCCAGTGCCAGAGACCTGGTAACTGCAGCTAGGCCCCTGCAGGTCATCCCCCTCAGCAGCTTCCAAGGCAGAAAACTTGTTACTGAGGGGAACAGCCTCCGGGGTTTTCTGTCCTGTCTGCCTGCTGAACCTCAGATGTACCTACCCTAAGGGGGGTGACTGTCACCTGATGCACCGTGTCTACATAACTCTCTCCCTCCCTTATGCTTCATGGAATCTTATGTCCATTTTCTGGGTAAAGTGGTTCATCTCTCAGTCTACCTTCATCAAGATAACTGTTTTTCAAAGTTTGTTATCAGAATCTGGTGATTGTATTTCATCTGATGAAAAGGTGGCAACAAATGGATGAGGGTTAGTGGGGCAAGGTGCAGCTCTGTACAAAATTTTGAGAATGACATCAACTGAGAATAATAGAGCCCTCCCTTCTGGTTGGATGGTTTAAAGGAAAGCCTTTACCACATTGTCATTCAGCTGGCAAGGGATGACTAGTGGTCCACACAGATGTTAGAAGCAGTTTTCAGTATGCATTATTGGCCTTTAAATCGATACATGTTGTTGCATGCTCCTGCTAAATTACATGATAGTTTTGTTATCTCCAAGACCTGACTCCCTCCATCAATCTCCCAGACGGCCTTCCAGCTTCAACTCATTCAAAATGAATACAACTGATGACTTTTTGTCCATTGCATCCTTTGAATTGATTGGAAACTGCTTCACTGTTGGTTGACTTAGCAACCTTTATTATTATTTTCCTTCTGTGAATGACTCTGTCTGTAAAAGAATCTCTGTAGTATGTTGCAAGTGTCTAGCAAAACTAATTTTAATTACAGTTGTAAGTGTGCGATGAAAATACTACATGTAATCTAGAAAGGATAACGTGTCCATTGTTCGCTGAGCACACAATCCAGTCTACGTTGTGCAAGAGATCTTATTTCAGTCGATAAGAAGAGCCAGCTCACTAATGGGAGATGTCATTTATGCTGGGTAGAGAGGTCTGAATCATTAGTCAGAGGTGGGAAAAATAGGATGACTCACTCCATTGTAGTTGTATCCAACAAGCACTGTGCGATGTGACCCATCAATTCATAGAAAAGGGAGAACTGAGATGGTGGAAATTCTCTATGCCTGCCCAATCATCACAAATAGCAAGGGTCCTTGTAGAGAGCCAGTTAATAGTTACAGTTGCCTATTCACCACCTTTGGCCATGAGCATATCCTTTAAAGCCCACCATAGATATCTATTCTCCTTAACTTGCATCAAACTACCAATTTCTCTCCACCAATAGGATGTCCAGTTTATTGAACTATTTGCTGTTCAGGATGTGGTCTCATCGACACTGGAGAGGCTACGTACAGGTTGGGTTGTCATTTTGCTGAACATCCATGTTCAGTTCCAAATGTGACCTTAAACTTTTCATTACTTCCGACTTTAATTCTCTGCACAGCTCCCACTCTGACTTTGTCCTTGGCTACCTGCATTGTTCCATTGATATTTCATATGGACTTGAGGACAAACATTTCATCTTTCAGACACTTTGCAGTCTTATGAACTCAAATATTAATCTTAAATGCCACTTCCATTTTCTCTCAGCCAACATGTGCTGGGTAATGCAGGATATTTGCACTGGAGCCAGTGGGGGTGGTGGAGGTAGAGAGGCCGGCGCCTGGAATGGAGGAGATGTGGCTGAAGATGGGGAAGGAGATCATGATTGGTAGACTGGTTCACACTCTAGGTGTCTATGTACCGCACTCTTCCTAGACTAAAGGTGTCTCTAGTGGCTGCATCGTTGCCATAACCATTTATATTTCCTCTGGATCTCTTTTCTCAAAAAAACTATCCCATTATTACCCCCTTTTGTCGTGACCATTTGGCATTTGATCTCTCTTGCCTTCTATCCTATCATAAATCTGTTGCCTTCCCAGCCAACCTTTTCCCTGGTTCTGTAACTGACTAAAACTAGGAAAAGTTGATTTGTATGATGAAAGATCCAACTTCAATCATTGAACTTTCTGTCTGCATAGACATGATCCAACCTGCTGAATGTTTCCAACATTACCGGTTTCTATTAGTTAGTATAGTGTCAGGTGAGCAGCAGTGCATTTGGCTTAGTTGGCTTTTGAACTACATTGCACACTGGGATAGAATTTTTGGTGTTTTCATTTTTCTGTCTCAATGTGATGTTACTCGTCTACTGAATTTTGTCCCCATAGATTGAAAGTGGTGCTGTGTGGAAGCAGGTCTATCAGGATCTAGGAATCCCTGTGATGAACTCCGCTGCAGGTTACAATGTCAAGTGTGCATACAGGAAGTAAGTCCATTGTTTGGGTATAATTTCTTGGACATTTAAACATAAATTGAGAATTTATTTTGCTATAATGTATAGCATTTTCAATGTGCTGTTTACGTATGGGTAAAGTGATAAACTTCCATGCATTGACAATGTCAGCTGTGGATAACATTCTAATCTTAGAGCTTCAAGGCTGTGAGTGCAAGCCTCAATCCAAAATGTTGAACAGGTGATTTTAGGCTCACACTTCAAATGCAGTGCTAATGGATGCCTTAATTGTTTTAATTTTCAAGAAAGCAGACAAATTGACTGCAACAGTTACAGTGGAGTCCTTGCTGTCTGCCAGAACCAAGGTCACCTGAGCCTCGGTCATTAAGCTGCAATATGCAGCTGACACTTATGTATGTTTACATTGAGCAGCTGAGGCCCAAGTCCTGAGCCTTACAACTAACTATCTGCAAAACCAAGGTCTTCTGACAGTCTGTCTCTGCCATAAAACACTGTGCCTCCCCTTGAATAGCAAAAGTCCATAATGAGACTCTGGAAAAATGAACTACAGAATTGTACAGCATCGGAATCAGCCCTTTGGCCCACCGAACCTATGACAATCATCATGCCTATCCATACTAATCCCACGTGCCTGCATTAATTCCATATCCCTCTATGTCCTACTCATTCAAGTACCCGTCAAGATACCTCTTGCATGTTGTTACTGTTCCTGACTCCTCCACCTCTTCTGGCAGCTCTTTCCAGATACCAACTACTCTTTGTGTGGAAAATTTTTCCCTGAAATCGCCTTTAAACCTTTTTTTCACCTTTAACCTATGCCCTCTAGTTTTAGATACCTCTGTCATGGAAAACAGACTCTATCTACCATAACTGTGCCTCTCATAATTTTATACACTCTATCATGTCACCTCTCAGCCTCCTTTGCTCCGGGCAAAACAGACATAGACTATCCAATCTCTCCTGATAACTCAAGCCCTCTAATCCATGTATTGGTATTGGTTTATTATTGTCACTTATACTGAGGTACATTGAAAAACTTGTCTTGCATACTGATCGTACAGGTCAGTTCATTACACAGTGCAGTTGCATTGAGTTAGTACAGAGTGCATTGATGTAGTACAGGGTAAAAACAGTAACAGTACAGAGTAAAGTGTCACAGCTACAGAGAAAGTGCAGTGCAATAAGGTGCAAAGTCACAACAAGGTAGATTGTGAGGTCAGAGTCCATCTCATCGTATAAGGGAAAGGTTCAATAGTCTTATCACAGTGTAGAGGCTGTCCTTAAGTCTGGTGGTACGTGCCCTCAGGCTCCTGTATCTTCTACCTGATGGAAGGGGAGAGAAGAGAGAATGACCTGGGTGGGTGGGGTCTTTGATTATGCTGGCTGCTTCGCCAAGGCAGCAAGAGGTAAAGACAGAGTCCAAGGAGGGGAGGCTGGTGTCTGTGATGCGCTGGGCTATGTCCACAACTCTCTGCAGTTTCTTGCGGTCCTGGGCAGAGCTGTTGTCGTACCAAGCTGTGATACATCCTGATAGGATGCTTTCTATGGTGCATCGGTAAAAGTTGGTGAGTGTCAAAGGGGACATCCTTGTGAATATTCTCTGCACCCTCTCTAGCATAACCACCTGCTTCTTATAATGTGGTGACCAGAACTGCACACAGTACTGCAAGTGCGGCCTAGCCAGCATTTTGTACATCTGTAACATGACATCCTAGCTTTTGTACACACTTTCCGTTGTCAACAAACACCTCTCAGCAAAGTCAGATATCAGTAATGAAAGTCTCCATCACTTTCACCTTGCCAGCACAGCCATTTGCCATCTGAGGAAAAGAATATTTGTTGATCAAGATCTCAGACACAGTATAAAAATCATAGTCTACCAGTCAGCAGTGATCCCCATCCTCCTGTCTGCATCTAAAACACAGGCTAGCAGCTGCAGACACCTTGGAGCACCGGAGAAATCCCGCCAATATTGTCTCCACAAAATCTTCCAAATCCACTTCCATTCCAAATAAATGAGTCAATGTTGGCATCCACTCGCAGGCCAAGCATCTGTACCTGGCATCAAAGCTCCAATTACAGTCTGCCGCAATAGGTAGGTTGCATTGCACGCGTCCAACCCAAGACTCCTGAAGCTTGCCCAAACTTTGCACAACAAGAAATTACCAGGTGGACAGGGGAAACAATTCAAGGATAATTTCAAGCCTTCCTGGGAAAAGTGCAAGGTTTCCATTGTTTTGTGTGACTCCCTGGCCATTCACTTGTGGGAATCCCTGGCTCACAACTGCTCAAGATGGAGAAGGAATGTCGAGGGAGCCTAGAGTCCATGTCACAGAGTCGTACAGCACAGAAACAGCCCTTCAGCCCACTACATCCATGCCAACCATCAATTACCTCCACACACAGCCCATGTACCAGTGCTTGGATCATAGGCTTCTATGCCTTGGAAATTCAAGTGCTTGTCTGGATACCTTTTAAATGTCGCAAGAGTACCCGCTTCCACCACCCACTAAGGCAGTGCATTCTAGATTCCAACCATGCCTTGGATGAAAAAATTCTTCCTCCATTCCCTTATAAACCCCTTACCCTGAACCAATGTCCACTAGTTTTTGACACCTCTATTACAAAGAAAAGCTTCCTACAATCTACCCTGTCTATGCCCCTTATAACTTTGTATACCTCAATCAGGTCACCCCGCAGACTCCCCTACTCCAAGGAAAACAAATCCATCTTCTCCAGTCTCTCCTCGATACTGAAACACTCCATCCCAGCAAACATCCTGGTGAATCTCCCTCTCTAGTACAATCATGACCTTCCTATAGTATAGTGACTGAACTGCACATAGTACCCTAGTTGTGTCCTCACCAATGTTTTATAAAGCTGTACCATAATCTGCTCTTGCATTCTGTGCCCTGGCTAATGCAGCTTAGTATGCCATATGCCACCTTCATCGCCTTATCTGCCTGGGCTGCCATCTTCAGGGGTCCTTGGACTTGTATACTAAGGTCCCTCTATTCCTCAATACTCCCCAGGGCCCTTCCATTCGTTGGCGCACATGGAAGCCCATCATGAATGGTGGATCGTGAAAAACTTGGAAGGTGCACACCACCTCCTAAACTACCCATCCACCATTGAACACCATTTGTGGCTGACTACCACCTTTGAGCCCACAGAACTGCAGTGAAAGCAAGTCCTGCTTAACTCTGAGGGACTGCCAAAGAGGAAGTACAGATGGAGTACAATGCAGTACTTACCGAGTGCTGCAATGTCATGGTGCTGCCTTTTGGTTGAGACGTTAAAACTTCAAAATTGAGACTGATAGCACTTTGTTGGCAAGAGTATCAAGTGTTAGAGAACCAAGATATGCAAGTGACAGTAAGGTGCAAATCAGCCATGTGGTAAACTGGACAGCAGAATTAGGCTTGGAGGACTGAATACCGGATTCTGTTTCTTTGTTCTTCAGTACTGATCACCTTGAGAACTGGGACGTGGAACCTCCGAGTGATGGTACAAATACCTGCTTTATGTTATTGGAGTAGTCTCCATCAAATTTTCATTGAAAAGGGGCAAAGATAGTGTTTGGAAATGACACTTTAACTTTACATTACATAAAATGGAAAATTATTTTTCCCAAGTTACTTTGTACTGTCCAAGGTCATTCATTAAGAGTTGAATCTATGTTCAGTATTTTCATGTTGTGGCATTACAGGATTAATTGTTTTTGTTTTGTTGACTGTCCAAGGTTGAAGTTGTTATGTAATCATCCACCCTTTACTGCTTTTTAAAAAGACCACCCAGGTAACCAAGTTAGAAGGCAACAATTTCTTGGATAAACACAAGGTGTGTTAAGTGGTGCTTTAACAGAAGTGTTGAGTATTGCAAGCAGATTAAATGAGTAACGAAGAAGAATGGTTTTGTTGGCAGGAGAGTTGGTAACCAGAGGATGTAAGTTAAAGACAGTTGGCAAAGGGACGAGAGGGGAAATGAGGACAATGTTATTTATGCAGCTCATCGCTATGATCTGGAATGCATGACATGAAAAGGCAGTGGAAGATTCAGTCCTACCTTTGGACAGGAAATTGAGTAAATACTTGAAAAGGAAATCTTTTTCAGGGATATAGGGATAATACTGGTGGAGGGGAGTGTGCAGCTAATTGCATAAATTATAAAATGCCAACTCAATCATTATCAACAGAATGCTCCCCTCCTGTTTTCCATGGTTCAGTACGTGATAGAGGGCAAAAAGAACTGCTTTTGAAGGGAGGATTTGCTGTGAAATATGAGAAGTTTTAATCAATGTTGTCTACATTGTTGTTTAGGTAAATTCAAAATATTTTAAACAACTCATCATGTAAACGGCATTAATGTGGAGCTTTTTAATTGTGAATTCTCTTTGTGTTACACTTGAGGAAATGTTAATAATATTTTTCAGTAATGTTCCCTTTTGAAAGTTGACTTTGGTCCCAAATGATTCTCAAACTACTCTTATTACGTTCTTGTTCTTGGTAAGGTGCCCCCGAGGCTATTAATTTTCTTATTTACATTAAGTGGTTTATTGCATTTAACATAATTTTACAACATTGAATCATGGCACTTCAGAACCAAGTCCATCAGTCCCATGTTATAGAACATAGAACACTACAGCACAGTACAGGCCCTTCGGCCCACAATGTTGTGTTGACATTTTATCCTGCTCTAAGATCTATCTAACCCTTCCCTCCCACATAGCCCCCTATTTTTCTATCATTCATGCGTCTAAGAGTCTCTTAAATGTCCGTAATGTATCTGCCCCCACAACCTCTGCAGGCAGTGTGTTCCACGCACCCACCACTCTTTGTGAAAAAAAAAACTTACCCCTGACATCCCCTCCAATCACCTTCCTCCAATCACCTTAAGATTATGTCCCCTCGTGTTAGCCATTGTCGCCCTGGGAAAAAGTCTCTGACTGTCCACTTGATCTATGCATCTTATCATCTTGTACACCTCCATCAAGTCACCTCTCAACTTCCTTCTCTCCAAAGAGAAAAGCCCTAGCTTGCTCAACCTATCCTCAGAAGATATGCTGTCTAATCCAGGCAACATTCTGGTAAATCTCCTCTGCACCCTCTCTAAAGTTTCCACATCCTTCCTATAATGAGGCGACCAGAACGGAACACAATACTCCAAGTGTGGTCTGACCAGAGTTCTATAGAGCTGCAACATCACCTCGCGGCTCTTGAACTCAATACCTCGACTAATGAAGGCCAACACACCATATGCCTTCTTAACAACCCTATTGACCTACGTGGCAACCTGAGGGATCTATGGACGTGGACCCCAAGATCCCTATGTTCTTCCACGCTGCTAAGGGTCCTTGCATTAACCTTGTATTCTGCCTTCAAATTCGATCTCCTGAAGTGTATCACTTCACACTTATCCGGGTTCTCCCCATATGTAGTTGATCTGAACGTTTCTCAGTTCATCCTTTGAAAGATATGGTGGTGTGTATCTCCACTCCCATCTGTGGAAGTAAACTGTCTCAGCTACTCTCTGGCTGTTGGAAATGAGCAAAAATCCCTCACTGCCCAATCAGATAAAATAATCTTTTCCTGTTTATCCTTTAAAAGTGATCAAAATCCATCAAAATTTTAAAGACTGGTTAAAGATTGGGCCTTGAAATTGCCAACAAATCCAACAGAGGAATAAGGAGCAACTTGCTTACATTGAAATGGTTAGAATGTCAAATGAAGACAATGAACTGAATTTCAGAAGTGAAATACAGCACGTACTCACTACCTTGCGCATTTATGGTTAGTGACTGAGGTTTAATTTCTGACTCATTGTTCATAATGATACCATGAAGTAAACTGATGGGATGGGTAGTACATATGGCAGTGGAAGCAGTGACCCTGTTCAGATAGGATGGTCTTGTTCAGTTTTTCCTTTGTGTTCACCAGCCAAGCAAAAGCAGAAGTTGGGTAAACTACAAATGATTTTGGCACTCGAGCCAATTTTTAGCATGTTCTTTCAGCATTTGACTGAAGCATGTCCCAAAATTATCCATGCTAAACTTACCCTCCAAATGCTGGTCCAGCCAGGTGAGGTAGAAATATAGCCAAGAATGAGGCTGTTTGGCCTATTGTACCCATGCTGGATTGTTGATAGAACTAGCCATTAATTTAGAGCCTTAAATGTATTTTTTCCCCAGATACTTATGTGGCTTTGAGGATTATTGCAAGTCAGCCAACATTCAATTTCCAACATCACTGCAAGGAGACCATAAAGCAGGAAAACAGAAGAAAGAATGTGAAAAGGGTCATGATGACCTTGATCACAAAGACGAAAAGGAAAAGGTTGCAAGTGTTACATCACCAATAGCTGAATCTGAGGGTGAAAACGAGAATGAAAGCAAAAGCGTTGTGCAGGATGAAGAACTAAAGGGTCAGGAAGCAAAATCCGTAAGGGTAAGTCCTGAAAATATTTCATTACTTTAATTTGTTGGCTGACGTTTGTGGATTGTTGCAGGGTGCAGGATAAAAATAATTGGAACCCTTCAAATATCTCATGTCAAAGGTGAGGTTGGAAGTCAGCTGTTGTTTTCAGCTTATCAAATGGCTGTTGTCCAGTTACTTTGGTCTCGGTTTGTTAAACTGCCACCAGCCGTAGGAAGAACAAAAGGAAGGTGCAGCTCTGGAATAATTTTCAGTGCAATCCCTTAGTGGATGTCCAGGTACAGTCTCGGCACCTTGATTAGAGAAACTGGAGTTTATTGCTTGCAACAGAGAACATTGAGAGGACATTTGAGAAATACTCAAAATCCTAAATGATTTTGAGTAAATGTGGGGAAACTATTTCCACCGCAGAAAAGGGCATGGCCTAGCAATTTCTTCACGTAGTTCCACGGCTGGATCACATCAAACCAAGGCATGTCTATCTTGCCTGGGACACCCAGCGCCTGTATGCAGCAGTTCTAACCTATAGTATCAGCCATGGTTCATTCTTACCAGAGTCAGTTTGTGCAGTGATGTTAAAAAAACTGGTCCCAGAGTGAACCTATATTGTGCCCATTTCTGAGTGTCTTGGTATCCACTGGGAAATTTGACTACTGACATCAGTAGGATTTTGATTACTGCTAACGTGTTTTTCCATTGTTAAATTCCTCCAAATGACATAACAACAGTGTAATGCTCAAAGTCAACCACACTGGTTTGAAAAATGACAGACCTGCTTTACTGAGAGAACAGTCAGGTATTTAGGAATCCTGTTTCCCCTGAAATCACGCTGTTTAAAGCACCAACATTCAACCTGAACTTTTTGTCCTCACTGTGATGTCCCGAGACTTCAAACGGGCTCACACTGTGGAAGGTCAAAAGTTCAGTCGCTCTCAGTTTACTATACTCAGGACTTCTGCTAATCTCTGCCACATTGCAGTTTGCTCATTACTCGTAGAGAGACTGACTTTATTTTTCCTTCAGTCCACAAGAGCAGACAGAGTGGGGAAAGGGATTTTGTCGATGTGCATGCCTGTGTAGACTGAACTCATGTAAACCTCGTTGGTAAGCTCCTGTCATGCAGTAAGTTTGAGGGTCTCCATGGGCCTCTTGGACAACATGCTGTTCTCACCAGCTGCCTCTCGTGGGAACACTCCTGCCACCTCCCTCTTGCCATCGCAGCATCCATTCACTAAGTGCAATACTCCACAGTATCGGGAGAAGTACTGTTGTACTGTGGTATGCCCCTTTGACACTGGCTGCTGAGATTGCAGCTGCAAGACTATATGCCAGCAGCTTTGAGAACTGTAATAGTTCAATAGAGTACATTGCCCTGAAACTGACACCATGTGATGCATGGAAACCTGACAACACCACTCTGGGAACCATGCTTTCGAAAATCTTGATCACACAACTTCCACAAGCAGCATTAGTTTGCTGCTTTAATGCCAATAAAAGCCAGATCAGTAATGCCATTTCTAGACCAACAGAAATAGCAGAAAGGACCACCACTGAGATGAGGGGGAAGAGCTTTCTGCAGTGAGTTGTTATGATGTGAAGTACACTGGCTGAAATAGTAATGGAGTATATGCAATGGTGACATTCAAAGAGAATTGATTAATCATTTGAATGAAGAATATTTTCTGGATGCAATATATATATCATAGTGGATATATGTCATCTGCAATCAGCCTTGCCACTGGCTGTTTTCCAAGTTATAACAGGCTTTAATCAACCGTGCATTACATCAAACCAAGGCACATCTGTCCTGCCTAAAATACCCATTACACATATGTAGCTGTTCTACCCCATAGTGTCAGCCTTACCCAAGTCCTCATTCCAGATACTTGAGAACATTGGACTGGCAATACAGAGGGAGTGTTCCACCACTGGAGGTGACATTCCTCAGAAAAAAGGCTGAACTAATGCCTTGTTCTCATCCATGAGATGTATAAAGACCCAAGGTAGAGTTCTCCCAGCTGCCCTGCTAAACATTTGTCCCTCAAGCAATACTATTTGCAGAAAATCCAATTTGCAGATTGAGATTCTGTATGTGTATTATCTTTGCTGGTTGTTGACTTTGCCTGCAAAACGTCAATGCCCAAAATTTATATACACTTTAGGGTAATTCCCATGTTGTGAAGATATGAAATGTGCTGTAGAGATGCAAAACTTTTCTAGTACAACGAACGCAGCTTGCTCCTTCCAACAGCAACTTGTACCATGTATTGGTGCAATGGGTTGAATGCCTCCTGTGTTGCAAGATTCTGTGATTCATTGACTGGAGCCCTGCCTCAAGTATGGCCCTCACCTGAAAGTCTTGTGTCTTGGTTTTAACCACTGCTGCAGACAGTTCTATTAGATGTGTTTAGATGGTGTACATAATTCAAGTGAGAAGGCAACAAATTCAATCAGTAGCTTGAGAGAGTGACCTCCTTCTGAAAGATGAAACTAGGTTACTATTTATAAACCCACTAGGAACTAGAAATACTAGTCAGGTGGCTTTAATTATTCTAGAAAAGTACTGTATCAGGTTTCATCAAGTTATCAGTCAATCGGTGGCTTGGTGTTGGTAATTCTTGGTCTATTCCATCATTTTTGAGCTGCTGTAAAGATGGGTAACGTTGGAGCAACCCTGCTCCATCTCACACTTCTGCATCTGGAAGTGAAAACTGAGAGCAGGCCAACCCTTGCATCTTCCCCCACCGTGCCACCCCCTGCCCCCTTGTTCCCACGCCCTCTCAAGCCACATGAAAATAAAATGGGCCTCATCTTTGCTTGTTATTAACCGAGCTGTTCTGTTCCCTCAGGCAAAGAAACGACACCTGCCGGAATGCATGGCACAGGCACCAGATAGTAGCAAAGTGAAAATTGAAGAAAGTGAGGAAGGGAAAGGAGATCAAACCTATGATGCGAAAGATGATCCCAGGTGTAAAACTGAAGAACTAAAACCACAAAAAATGGGGGATAAAGAAAAACACGGGTGAGTATTCCATAATTTAAAAAAAAGAATACAGAGTGTAGTTGGTGAAGCTGTGCTAAAGATTAGGTCTGATGCAAACTAATTTCTAAACTGCAAGCTGACATATCATCTAAACTTGTTGAAGGTGTCCTATGTAATTTGCTTGGGGAAGGGCTGGGAATTACATAGTATGTTATTCTATGCCGTGCAGGAATAGAATGGACTGACAAAGTGTAGATTCCCTAATTGTAACTCTTTTGTTACAACCTTAAAGATGTTTTTTGTTATTAGTATAGTGGAACCTGCTTCAATCAGATAACAATTAACCAGATAAAACTGAAAATGTGAAATTAGAACACAAAATATTGGAAATACCCAACATGTCAGCCAGCATCCCTGGAGAGAGCAACAGAGCCAATGCCCCAGGTTGACAATCCTTCCCACCCCCTCCACGTACAGATGGTGCCTGATTCACCGGGCACCCTTAGCATTTCTGCCCTTACTGGCAGAAACTGGAAAGGCAGGTTATCTGATATTGTTGGGCTTTAGCAAACCTAGATTGAAGATGAGACGTTATTTCTCAAGCTTACATTGGGCTTTGTTGGAGCAGTTGAAGGAAGATAACGAAAGAGCAGTCAGAGTGGGAGTGTGGTAGAGAATTAAAGTGATGGACAACTGGAAGCTTGGTGTCACCCAATTTGAGTTTAGTTCCTCCATTCTAGAGGAGATTACATTATGAGCACCAATGTACAGAACATAGAACACTACAGCACAGTACAGGCCCTTCGGCCCACAATGTTGTGCCGACATATTATCCTGCTCTAATATCTATCTAACCCTTCCCTCCCACATAGCCCTCCATTTCTCTGTCATTCATGTGTCTACCTAAGTGTCTCTTAAACGTCCCTAATGTATCTGCCCCCACAACCTCTGCCGGCAGTGCGTTCCACACACCCACCACTCTCTGCGTAAAAAAACTTACCCCTGACATCCCCCTTATACCTTCCTCCAATCACCTTAAAATTATATCCCCTCGTTTTGGGCACTTTCACCTTGGGAACAAGTCTCTGACTGTCCACTTGATCTATGCCTCTTATCATCTTGTACACCTCTTTCAAGTCACCTCTCATCCTCCTTCTCTCCAAAGAGAAAAGCCCTAGCTCGCTCAACCTATCCTCATAAGACATGCTCTCCAATCCAGGCAGCATCCTGGTAAATCTCCTCTGCACCCTCTTTAAAGCTTCCACATCCTTTCTGTAATGAGGCAACCAGAACTGAACACAATACTCCAAGTGTGGTCTAACCAGAGTTCTATAGAGCTGCAACATTACTTCGCTGCTCTTGAACTCAATACCCTGACTAATGAAGGCCAACACACCATACGCCTTCTTAACAACCCTATCGACTTGCGCAGCAACCTTGAGGGATTTATGGAAGTGGACCCCTAGATCCCTCTGTTCCTCCACACTGCTAAGAATCCTGCCATTGACCTTGTATTCTGCCTTCAGATTCGATCTCCTGAAGTGTATCACTTCACACTTTTCCGTGTTGATCTCCAGCTGCTCCTTCTCAGCCCAGCTCTGCATCCTGTCAATGTCCTGTTGTAATCTACAGCAACCTTCTACACTATCCACAACACCACCACCCTTTGTATCGTCAGCAAACTTACTAACCCACCCTTCTACATCCTCATCCAAGTTATTTATAAAAATCACAAAGAGCAGGGGTCCCAGAACAGAGCAATTGGAAGAGATACAAGTGAATGGTTGTTTCACTTGGAAGGAGTATTTGGGTCCCTGGATGTTGGAAACGACTGAGGCAAAAGTGGAAGTTTCACATTTCTGTGATAGCATGGGAAGCACTATGAGAAGAGGAGTGGATATTGGTGGAGATCTGAGAATGAACTAAGGAGTCACAGAGGTAACGGTCTCTTCCGAATGCTGAAAGGTGACAGGAGGGGAGGGCAAGATGTGTTTGGTCATGGCATCCTGATGATGGTGGCAGAAAATATGGAGGGTGATCCATTGAATGTGGAGGTGAGGACAAGGGGAACCTTATCCCTACTCCAAGAAGGAGGAGGGGGAATCTGAGCAGAAGTCCAGCAAATGGAACAGACTTGGTTGAGAGCCACGTCAACATGCCAACTATGGTAGTGAAGGAGCCATGGGTACAGAAAAATGAATAAATCTCAGAAGTTCCAATGTGGAAAGTGGGTTTTCACAGCATTTTCCTTTATTTCAGGTTTTGAACCATTGCCATGTTCTATATCTCACATTTCCAGAATGTTTTTGTTTCTCTTCTCTGATCTCTATTTTCATCTCCTCCAGGCAGATCAGTTGCTGTTTTTAGAAGCCTTCCTCACACCCTCTCAATTGACACCAATCTGTGTTACTTCAGTCTTTCTTTGTCTTTTCCACTACAAAAACAACCCCCCCACCCCCACCCCACCATCACAGACATTCTCTTTGTTCTCCACTCAACCCCTCTCTGCTACCTAAAACATGCCTATTTCCTAAATCCCCCCCAGTTCTGACGAAAGGTCATGGACTGAGACATTACCTATGTTTCTCTCTTCACAGATGCTGCCTGACCTACTGGGTATTTCCAGCATTTTCTGTTCTTTAAGATATACATTTTCTGTAGATTTTTCTGAGGATAGTCTTGGATGATTTGTTAATTGAAGGGTTTTTACCATTCTGAAATCAAGACTCTTTTAATCCAAAGTGCTTCATTCAGATTCGCCATGAATTCTGTGCTTTTACTACTGGTGTTGCTGTGTTTTCTACAGCGTTGTACACTGGCTCCTAAATTCTTATCATGCACTGATATTTAATCTGAGTCTGTCCAAGTCAACTCTTTTTGATGTAAAACTCTACCTCTCTCTCTATGTATTTCTTCTGCTTGCATATTTATTTCCCTTTTATGCTCAATGAAGTGCTAGGTTGTCTAGATAGGTATTGAAAGGAAGCACAATTGATGCTTCAATATGTTTAAGTATTTAACCTTCCAAAATGCCACTGTAATGGCTCCTTCCAACAGACACCTCTTGCTGCCTGGTTTGTTGAATCTCAGCAGTCAGTGCCTCTCATCTCCTGTCCCCCCACCCAGTGAAAAAAGGCCCCCTCCTGTGAATAATGATCTCAATCCAAGTCAGCCATATACCAAAATGAAAGATGATTTTTGTCAACATTCCATCAGGAAAGTGCTGGGGGGTGAAATATCCTGGTCCTTTGGCAGTGTAGAGGCTGCAGGGAGAACGGGGAAAGAAAAGTCCCCAAGATAAACAGTGTGAAGAGGAGAGGAAAGGCTAAAAGAGTCTTGAACTGCAGTGCAGAGGGAGAAGTGTAATGAAGAAAAGTAATGAGAGAGCGTGTGACAAAGCATGAGGAGTGTGGAGAGAGAGGGAAAGGGGGGAGTTAACCTGCCGGTGTCTCCAGCCTAACTCAGCTTGCAGTCAGTTTATGAAGGAGGTAATTCGAGGGTTGGCAGTTGGTGTAAATGCGGAGTGCCGTTGCACTAATGGGGAACTACGTTTTCTTAATGGGGACCATGAATTTAGAATGAAGTATGCACTCAGGGAAGTGGTGATGGGAATGCTAGCAAAGATATAATTAATGCAAAGACAGGAAAACCAGCAGAGAGATCTTGAGTAAAATTAGCAGAGGGACGCATGATGTACCAGAGACAGTAAAACCAGCACCAGAGTTAGTAAAATTAGAATAGGTTTGCTTCTCAAATCAGAATCAGGGAGCTTGGTGTAGCAATAGATAGCTAGTAATTCAGAGTGACGTGGGTGGCAGAGTTAGATGGAATGCAAAGGTGTCATAATCATTTGTGGTGTTTTTTGACTTTAGCATAAAACTTGCTGCAATGTTCATTCCAACTGTATTTAGTTGGCTGTGAGTGAGCCAAATGTGAAGGCTGATTTGATCAAATTTATTTTAGCTTCAGGCAGCATACTTACTTCATAACTGTCAGTCAATTGAAGTGCAAACAAGGCTTTGTTCTAATTATATGGAAGATTACTTTAATCAGAAGCTCATTTTAAACTCCCTGTGGAATGCTTGTTGCAGTGTACAACTTGCATTTCTGCAGTGTTCCTTGTTTATTAGAGAGAGGCTTTACAGGACTGTAAGGGAGGGAGTAAGTAGAGCAGCGAATGAATGCTTCCACAAAGCAAACTGCTGAGGTTGCTCATGAGGAGAAATACATCTTTGGAACAGTTACTTTAGGGGATAATGCTTGTACTTAGACTCTTGGAGTAACTAATGCACAAAAATATAAAGGAAGGCAAATTATTTGTCTTTATGGTGTTTATCATGGAACCACAAATATTTAGAACTGAAATCCACTTTTCCCAGTAATTTGCTATATCAGGTTGTTGCTGCTAACAGATTTAAGCTGCATCTGCCCATGGAACAATGGCACCAATTGAATTCTTTTCCCAGACTAGTGTACCCACAAAATGTTCACATAGGACAAACCAGAAAAATTGGGTATAAAGTTAGGATGGCGCTGCTGGTCTTTAAAGATGAGGATTGGCAGGATTTGTGAACTTTATGGTTCATGAGCAAGCATTTGAACATGTCAGTCCCATTTTTGTCAGTATATGTATCCAGTTTGTCACTTTGGGTCTTGTTGCCCTGGCAACTCAAAAATAATTCATATAATTCCCAAGTTTTCATCTAACTTTGATTTAAACATTCCCAGATTGTGTAATTCTGATACAACTTTAAAAAGTTTGCTATTGGTGCAAGCGTAGGAATAAATAATTCATGGTGTTCTTGTGTGGCTGTTGTTGTGGCGTGCAGTGTTGAGGAAGGATTTTCACAACCTCTGCTCGTCTCCCTTGGAAGGTGGCAGATCTTCCAACTATCACACACCTTTCAGTAATGTCGTTCAGGTGTGAAACTCATGGCCATGGCTTGCTGCACCATTGCAAACTATTTAAGCTGCTTAGGAAATGCAGAGTCTTCCCATGTATCTAAACAAAAATACTGCATTAACTCACTTCCAGCAAATTGCATCCTTAAACGACATTTTTAAGTGGCACATAGGTGGTCATTAGTTGTTTATCCTTTGGGCACATTTTCAGCACAAGTTCCTGCTGGTCTATTTTGCATTATAGTTACTGCAGAAGGAAGCAGTGTCGCTGCTCAGCGTTAGCAACGTTTTGGAAAGAGAAGCTAGAATAACAACATTGCAGTATATCACCACATCACGGTGACCATTTTTAATGATCAAAAGGGAGTTGTTAATATTGTTTTAAAAACATGCATGTCTTTCATTTGTCTGGGGTTAGGGATGAAAGCAGTAAAGAGGATGAGGAAGATGAAGAGGATGAGGAAGATGAAGAGGAGGAAGTTGGTGGTGATGGTGAAGAGAGGGAAGATGAAGAGGAAGAATTTGAGTGCTACCCACCAGGAATGAAAGTCCAAGTGAGATATGGTCGAGGGAGGAACCAGAAGCTCTATGAAGCCAGCATTAAAGATTGTGACGTGGAGGGTGGCATGGTCCTATACCTGGTGCACTACTGTGGCTGGAACGTGAGGTGAGTTAGAAGTATAAACCACATACAGAGTTGTTAAAGGGGAAAGTCAATGCAAATTAAATCATTCCATTAAAATGATCGCTCATCTTCCCTCTCTTTTCTAATAGTCATGTTATCCTTCTAGTTTGTAGACTTCCAATTAGTGCTTTGGAACTTGTGCAGGAGGACTTGGATTTTCTGCAGAGCTAGCGATTTTCCTTCTATTGCTGCAATATTTTACCACCCCTTGAAGTAGTTGGTGTGGTTGCACTTTAGTTCTCTGCCTTATTGCTGTAAAATACATCGTTAGCCCTGCTGAATGCTAGATTCCTGTACTGGAAGTGTCAGTGCATCAACTGCAGAGGTTGACCTAATTTTTCAGTTGTACTTTCCCCCTCACTTTCCACTGCTATTGGCTTGGTGTTAGAATGCTCTTGCTTTAAGTGGGGTGCTTACACTCCTCGATGAAGGAGCCAAGAAAACTGAGCACAATAAAAGCATTACTTATTTGACCTACATCTTATTAACCAACAACAACTTGCACTCAAAGCAACACCTTTCATGTGGAAAAACATCCCAAGACATTTCACGGAAATGTTATCAAACAAAACCAAGAAACTTAAGGAGGTGATGTGGAGATGAAAAAAACAAATGCCAAAGAGTTTTAAAGAGTGTACTGGAGAAAGTATTCCTAGTATAGGACCTAGGCAGCTGAAGGCACTGCTTTCTAACATGGGGTGATACAAATGAAGGATGTGTATGGCAAGATCTTGGAGATTCTTTCTTTGTGGCTCTAGATCCTAGTAAATTGATGGGGAAAGACAGGAAGGCTAAGCCCTGGGTATAATATAAAGGTTGTATTGAAAATTTGTATCATCCAATTTGGATCCTTGATACTAACGCTGTAACAAACCTCCAGCGTGTTCACCTTGGGTTAGGTAACCAGCAGTTGTGAGAGGTAATACCTTGTTATCTTAACACAAGGTGCCCTTTCAACATAAGAAACCAACACGTGCGAGCATGTTGCTCTGTGGTTGCAGTAAAGGAGGGAGCAATTCATTCAATTCTTCATAAACTTTAGTCTAACCTGATTAACAGAAATGAATGGTTGCATTTCAAAGGGCAGTAGTCATAACTAATTTATCCCAACAGTGACTTAAGACTAAGGCATGTACTGTATAATGCTTTCTAAATTTTAAATTCAGTCAGAGTGAAAGTTGTACAGGTGCCAATTTCTTGTTCCTTAAGTAAACTTGCACTTCTTACTTAGGAAAATGTCACAATTACTACGCAGGCATATTAAACAAAATTCAACCAAGCCACAAGAGGTAATACTAGCATAGATGTTTAAAAGCTTGGTCAAAAAGAAATGTGTTAAGGAATCTTTTAAAGGAGACCAGAGGAGTTTGAGAGGGAATTGGAGTTTGGGGCTGGAGGAGTGAAGACAGAATCACCGATTTGTGAGGTGGGGGTTGGGGGTGGGGGTGTAAATCAGGGTGGGCAAGTAGCCAGCAACGGTGGAGCATTGAGATAGTGTTGAGTCGTGAGGAGAGGCATGACCATGGCAATGTTTGAACATTAGGATCAAAATATTAAAATCTGGGAACTAACATAGGTCAGCAAGAATAGTAATGCATGAATGAAACTTAGTGTGAGTTAAGATGCCAGCACAGAGCATTGAGTGAGTATGTGTTGACACAGCAGATGGTGCTGATCAGTTAGTACTTTGCTTCACAGAAGTAATGCACAGGAAGGGGAGTGCTAAGGGTTGAGGCACTAGCAAGTCAGAGCTCCTTGTGCAAGCAGTCTGTTTTGTTTTTAATCTGAAACGTGATGTGGAGGATGGGTGAAAGTGTGGGTTGTATCCGAAGTAGTTCAGCTCCATGTCACTCTCCCTTTCCGCAAAGGCAGGTGTGAGATTTACAGGGGAGAATTAAAATGGAGATAAGACTGGGGAGCAAAATTTCCAATAGTCACATTTAAAAATCTATTTCACAGAATATGGCTGATGTCCTTATTTCACTTATCCACCCCCACCCCCCCAACTCCCACATCCCAACCCATTCCTCCCACTGCTTTCCTGGATTTTGTGACTAATCTCTTGATAGGCAGTTTGATCATTTCTGCCCAAATGAAATGATGATAGGAAATGTTTTGTTGCACATGCTTGAGGATCTGTTTAACGTTATAATTCAAGCATATATGTTCAATAAAAGGAAATTTTAGAACAAATTAGAAACCCACCAAAAAAACACATTTCACTATTTTGTTAAAGCTCCAAACAGCCATTCTGGAGCAAGGTTGTTTCTTAACCCCGGCCTATTCCCTTTGGCAGTGCTATTGCCAGGCACAGGCTGTGCACTCATTTCAAATGTTTTTTGTAAAGAGAAAAATACCCATACTTATTTCTGCCAATTGATCTGGGAGAGTCTTTTCAAAGCATTGCTCACATTTTTAGTTTGCACAGGCCACTTAAAAAGGCCACTTTAAATGAATTGTGCTCTTTTATCCATGTTGAAGTGTTGTTATATATATATGACCTTGTTGTTAGAATTGCATATTGTCTTGTCAGCAACTTTTAATATCCATTTCTATTTGTGGTTTGCAATGGGATTAACCATATTTTTATTGATAAATTATATGCAAGTCTTGTATTCTGTGTTCTCAATGAGCTTTGCTTTGATCATAACGCTCTGTGAGGTGGATTCACCCACTACATTCCTTGTGGGGAGCAAGGAGTGAAGCATGAACTCCTTGGTAGTACTGAATGTGCCACTTGTGTTTATAATCTTCAGCGTATCCTTCCAACACATGGTGTGAGCTCACGTTTTTTGTTTTTCAGGTATGATGAATGGATCAAGGCAGATAAAATAGTGCGGCCTGCAGATAAAAATGTCCCAAAAATTAAACACAGAAAGAAAATAAAGGTAAGCATATTACTATCTGACACATGACGTTTAAAAGAGATCTGTAATGTAACAACTAATATTTAAACTGTGTAAATGACTGTTACGGCATGACCTATTCCTACATCATGGTTGTGGCCCTGCTGAAAGATAGATCCATGCACTGGATTTCAAAGTAATATAGAAATTGTAATAGGAAAATCAAGTTGACAAACCAATCTGAGGTGGTGTTTATTGCCTACAAGATTGCTGGTTGTAACCCATGTGTCATGGTATTCTGTAAGTAGTTGACACAGTCACTTCTTTAATCCTTGACTCCCATGGCGCTCTCCATAACCTCCCAATTTTCTGCCTAACCAAAAAAAAATTCTTGGTCTCAGTTCTAATTCCCTTACATATACATTACATTGCACTCAAGCCCTCTGCCTGTGTCAATGTGTGTTTCTACCCAGCCCGTCCAATCCTTTCAGAATTTCAAAGTTTCTCCACCATATTGTCCCAACAAATTTTTCTAACAAAAATAGCTTCAACTTTTCATAATATTATTCATATTCTCACTTCTTATTAAGTAATAATTCCTGATTTCCAAGGATGAAATCCAAGCATGTTGGCATCCGGTAGGAGCTTGTAACTTTGGATGTTCTGATACATGAACTTGGACAGGAAGATGTTAGTCATGGGGATAAGGGACTAAGCAACTACTCAGCTAATACTCAACTTCTATATGATCATGACTTGCTGAAAAAAATAACTTAAATTTGTATAATGCCCTGTCCAATCCCCTGATATTTCAAAGTGCTTGAGAGCCTAAGAAATACTATTGAGGTATAATCACGTAACATTGGAAAGAGAGTCAAGTCAAGTTGAGTTTATTGTCATGTGCACAAGTACAGTGAGGCACAGGCACAATAAGAAACCTGCTTGCAGCAGCATCACAGACACGAGTACAGATAACACACAGAATATAAATTATATTTGTAAGTTATTACAAGAGAATAAAGAGAAGAAAATAAAGGACTGTGCTAAAACAGTGCAATAAACAAAGACACAATCAGAGACAAGTCCACGGCAGTGCAAGAGGTGGTCTGTAGTGTTCTGTTGCTGAGGTAGGGTGAGGGTTGTGCAGGTTGGTTCAAGAACCTGATGGTTGTAGGAAAGTAGCTGTTCCTGAACCTGGTGGTGTGGGAATTCAGGCTTTTCTACCTTTTGCCTGATGGTAGAAGTGAGAAGAGGGCATGACCCAGAAGATGGGGATCCTTGATGATAGATGCTGCCTTCTTGAGGCCTCACCTTCTGTAGATGCTGTCACTGGTAGGGAGGGCTGTGCCCATGATGGAGTGGGTTGTGTCCATAACTCTCTGCAGCCTCTTGCATTCCTGTGCGATGGAATTGCCATACCAGGCCATGATGCAACCAGTCAGGATACTTTCAACAGTGCATTTGTAGAGGTTTGGTGACATGCCAAATCTCCTTAAGCTTCTAAGAAAATAGAGGCTCTGGCGTGATGCCTTTGTGACTGCATCTATGTGCTAGGCCCAGGGTAGCTTATCCGAGACAATAATGCTCAGGAATTTGTAGCTGCTTGCTCTCTTCACCTCTGACCCACCAATGAGAACTGGCATGTGGGCTCCTGACTTCCCCTTTCTGGTCAACAATTAGCTCCTTGGTTTCATTGATGTTAAGCATGACCTTGTTATTGCGGCACCACTCAGCTAGATGTTCCATCTCATTCCCGTACGCTGACTCATCACCACCCATGATTCGACCAACGACAGTGGTGTCATCAGCGAATTTATAGGTTATATTGGAGATGTGCTTAGCCACACAGTCATGAGTGTAAAGAGGGTAGAGCAGGGGGCTAAGCACACAGCCTTGAGGTGCACATCAGTTGGTGATCAGCGAGAAGGAGATGTTACCGATCTGTACTGATTGAGGTCTGTCAGTGATATATTCAATGGGGTCATCAATTTGCAAACAGTGGAAGGTCCTACAATGATCAATGAGATATTGACCATATAATGTGTTTCAGTAGTCATTAAGAGGTCTGCCAATTCCCATGGAATTCTTAAGGTGAAAATCAGGAACAGCCAATGTGTGGATAGCTGGATCCAAATGATACTCGTGTCCATCTCCGAATCACACTGTCTTGAACATTTTTGAAGTTAGGAGGTGAAGGAGGAGACTTGAGTATAACAGAATCACTAGGGATGTCATGGGTTTACAGTACCTCATTTTTCTATTCAAAAGATGTAGAATCATAGAATGATAACTGTGTATGGAGCTGCTCTCTGCAAGAGCAATGCCTGCATTTGTTTATTTAATATCCATGAGAAGTTCACTTCATTGAGTTATCCTAGATTGAGCTTTTCACTTAACTTTTCTATTTCTTTAGTATCAATTATGTAATATCCTGCTTCAATTACATCTGATGGGATTGTTGATTATAATCAAATTGGGTTGCATAATACAGACACGAGGCTGGCTGTGAATTTTAATTTATGACTCTTACATAAAGAAAACCCAACAAGGCAATAACTCTGTGCGGGAAGTATTCACGATTTTTCCAAGTTGGAAAACGGTGGGCGTGAGTGTTTCTTTGGGGACGTCAGACAAAATTGAGAACACAGCACAGTAGGTGGCTCGGCTTCATGGGTGAGAGGCTCAGGGAGCAAGAGTCATAAGAATGTAAGAAATAGGAGCAGGAGTAGGCCAACTGGCCCATCGAGCCTGCTCCATCATTTAATAAGATCTTGGCTGACCTGGCCGTGGACTCAGCTCCACCTACGTGCCTTTTCCCCAGAACCTTTAATTCCCCTACGATGCAAAAATCTATCTAATTGTGTCCTAAATATATTTAATGAGGTAGCCTCTACTGGTTCCTTGGGCAGAGAAGTTTACACATTCACTACTCTCTGGGAAAAGCAGTTCCTCCTCATCTCTGTCCTAAATCTACTCCCCTGCTCACCATTGATTGCCAACCAGAGAAACGCCCATTTATCCAAACTCTCTGCCTTCTATTGGTTAACCTATCCTCTATCCATGCCAATACATTACTCTCAACTCCATGCATCCTTATCTTATGGATAAGTCTTATGCAGCACTTTATCGAAGGCCTTCTGGAAATCAAAGTATACAACATCCACCTGTTCCCCTCTATCCACTGCACTCATTATATCCTCAAAAGACTCTAGTAAATTTGTCAAACAGGACCTGCCCTTCCGGAATCCATGCTGCGTCTGCCTGATGGAACCATTTCTATCCAGGTGTCTCGCTATTTCTTCCTTAATGATAGCTTCATGCATTTTCCCAACTACAGATGTTAAGCTAACTGGCTGATGGTTACATGTAACCATTGTAGTCCTGATAAGATGCTGTAGAACCTTCACTGAATCCTCTCATAGGCTAGTGTATCTTTCCTGAGTTACAGTGCTCAAAATTGAATATTATGGTACAAATGCAATCCAGGTAATTTTGCATAAAACTAACTCTGGATATAGATTTATCTCCAAGATATAGTGGTGTCTGTTGGCAAAAATATGTTTGGCAAAAGAGGAAATCTTGATGTCCATCTGCATTTCAGAGCAAGGTGGATAAAGAAAAGGAAAGGAGTGATAAAAAAGATAAGGAAGATAAATCTCCCAACAAGTCTGTGCGTGTCCGCCGCTTCTCAAAGACTCCAGCTCATGCTGTATCGTCAGACATCTCCCCAAAACTAATTGGTGCTGGAGCAAGGAGCTGTGAACAGGACATTTCTACAATAGGCTCTTGCATCATCAACGGAGTGCAAGGTAATAACTTTCTGAAAAGAGGTACATGAAAGTTGTGTGGTTTCATACTTATTGAATGTCTTAAATTGCTTGATTAAAACTACGTGATGTTTACTAACAACTTTACTGCAGGCACTACCAAACAATGTCAACAAAATATATACTTCTGTTTGCTATTTGGTAAAAGCACAAAGCACCCTTATGAATTTCACTGCTAATGTTAGTTATAAATGACCCGAGACTGATTTGAAGGCAAAAGTTCTACTCTGGTGAGTTGTTGGACGTGGTATGTGTGGGTTATGGCCTCATGGTTTGTATTCCTTACTGTGGTTTCTGGGTGAGAAAGTCATGAGTTCGTGTCACACTCCAGAGACTTCAGCAGATAACCTAGCTAACCACCTCTGCCCCTGTAGGGGTGTGTTGCACTCTCTTTTGCCAGAGATATAATACAAAGCCGGTCTAACTCCTCAGGCAGTTGCGAAGGATCCCAAGCACTATTTTGAAGAAGCATGTGAGTGGTTTCCCTAGTGATCTGGATGACATCTCTCTGTCAACCAACATCACTAAATCAATGCATTTGGTCATTTATTCTCATTCATGTTTGCGAGACCTTTCTGTCACCAATTATCTGCTGTATTTTCCACAGCATTATCTAACTTTAGATGTACTTTACAGCTGTAAAGCCTCTGGGACATCCTGAGGCTGTGAAAGGTATCTGTTAATACAAATTTTGACTTGCTGAAACCTGAATGAGTGAACCCATACCAAGGATTTGGAGCCCACTGATTGGTACCCAATGTCAGATTGCAACCATTGCAGTAATCTATACATAGAATTAAGAGGGTAGAATATTCCAGTAGCAAATACTTGTTTTAAAATGTATGCCATAGGAGGAGGAGGGAGAAGAGAAGATTGATGGGCAAGGATGGGGAGAAGTGGGGTGGTGTGGGAGATGCTGAGTGTGGGGCATAAAGGAAGGAAAGGGATGTACTGCTGGTAGAAAGAGAATGGAAGAGACAGTTGAACAGAAGGGGAAAAGAGACTTCAGGAACTTCTGCATTTAATTAATAATTTAAATCATTTTTTTTAATTCTCTAGGCCTTGTGTGACACTTTGTTCCAGAACACTTCCTTAGTAAAGTCTCTGGAAAATAAGTATTTGGCAAATTTTACGTGCAGCTCTCCCTCATTATATCCTTAGTTCCTTTGCTAATTGGTTAATTACAATCTGTGTACTGGTATTTGCATACACCTTGTGGTATGTACACTAGAGAAAGGAACAAGTTGCATGTCCATGCCACCTTTAAAACTTCCTCAGAATGTTGCAAAGTCCATTATTTTTGAAATGTAGTAATTACCAAGTAGCCAGGCAATGGCATCTTGTAAAGCCCAACCAATATCATTGGTATTTTAATCTGTTATTAGTTGATTTGAGTGGGTGTGAAATGTCATCAGAGCAACAGGCAATTCTTCTGGTTTGCTTCAACTCATACCAAGGAATCTTTTGTCCCTGCCCAAGTAGATGAAAAAAGCCTCTGTCATTGGTTTCATCCTCTGCCATGTAATGATGCTCACCACCACATCGACAATTAGTCTAGGTGGATGCTTTTATGAGCACACTTAGATGGGAGCAAGCCAAGCTCAAACTTAAAGACCAGAAATAAAAGCAGGAATTACCGGAAGTACTCAGCAATCTTCTGTGGAAAGAGAAATGGAGATGATGTTTCGCATTGAAGATCCTTAACTGGAACGGAAACATTAACCTTCTTTCTCTTTCTACAGAACGCTGGCTGTCCCTCTAAGTGTTTCCACCCTTTTCAGTTTTCATTTCAGGTTTCCGGCAGTTTTTGATTTTCACTTAAAGACCCAAGGCTTAATATGGTATTAAAACCACAAGGTCATCAGGAGTTGCCTAATGCAACTAAAGTTGCATACCTAGGAAAAAAAAGCATTATTCCGATAACATTTGGGTGTTCTCCTGAGTATGGAAAATCTGAACTTCTTGTCTTGTTGTCTTTTGAATATTGCCATTTAGTTGGGTGTTAGCGATGATTTATTTATTATGACTATTTTGAATCAGAAGCTTCATGTGAGTTGGTACAGAGAAAGGATTTAAAGACTTAGTCATTATAGGAAGAGTGGCATGCCTCGGGTTTTAATATCTATATATTTCACTTCTTTTTTTTAATTAACAGGCTCGGAGAGTTCTGAGGAGAGTGATGATGATGACCACAGTGAGGCCACTTGGAGAAAAGGCCCCGAAGAGGATGCAGCAATTCAAGAAAGCAATGAGCCGGCCCTCGAGGACCAGAGAAACCTTCCCATGGCTGGGCTGCCAGGTACACCTCCAGCTGGCGCCAAGCTGGGAAACTTATCGGACTCTCTAGACTGGGCGAGAAGAGGCAAATGTTCTGAGGAGGAGGACGAGGAGGAAGGAGAGGAGCCCGCGAAACCGATGGTGCAGAAAGAACCGGGTGAGAGGCGGACAAAATCACACCTGAAGCGTGCCAGGAGGAGAAAGGTAGGTGCTGAAGACTGGGCAAAAACAGAATCGCCCAACCACAAGGGTGAGAGGTCAAAGGGCAAAGAATCTCCCCTCAACAGCACAAGCAGCAACAGCAGCTCAGATGAGGATGATGAAAGAACTGAAGGGAAAAATGGCTCTACAAGAAAGCATAATGGACTGCAGGAAAAGCGGAAACCTCTGCACGTGACCCAACTGTACTCTGGTTTTTCAGAAGTGCCTGAGAAAAGGGTCAAGCTTTTAAACAATTCAGAATTAAGGGCTCAGAACACAAAAGTAAAGGACCGAAAAGATGTGTGGTCAAGCATCCAGATCCAGTGGCCTAAAAAAGTTCTTAAGGAGCTCTTTTCCGATTCTGATACTGAGACCACGTCATCCCCACCCGTGGCCCTGGAAGAAGCAAAGCCCGAGACACTGGCTGAGACTGCTAAAGAGGAAGAGAGGCTGCCACATGTGGAAGCAGAAACTGCCGCGTTAGTTATCTCCCCTGTCAAGCCAAGCGAAGAGAAGCCAACTGAAAAACTGGACAAGAAGGGTGAGATGCCCAGCAGTGGCAGCAACTCTGTGCTCAATACACCGCCCACCACCCCCGAGTCTCCTGTCTCGGTCACAGTAACTGAGGCCACCCGGCCACAACCCAATGCAGTGATCCCTCAAAGGTTGGTTCCAAGCCAGGAGGAAGTCCAGAGTGTTAAAAGTGAGACTGACAGCACCAATGAGGTTGATAGTATGACCGGGGAGCTGCAAGAGGGACAGTCTGAGGGCAACGTCTCTCCAACAGGGTTTGACGCCAGCATTAGCTCAAGCAGCAGCAATCAGCCAGAACCAGAGCATAAGGAGAAAGGTAAGAGTGCTCAGAAACAAAGGCATATGTGTTCACCCAACTTGTTGTTGCAAAGAATTTAACTGGAGTTCTGAGATCCTTTATTTACTGACTGTGCATGTGAGTGCACTTGAGAGTGTGAGCATGTGTGCAGGCATATGTATGCCAAGATTTGCATTTGTGTTCTTTTGCTGTTTAAAATCCTTTTGATAAAATCACCCCGTGTTTTTTGTTCCAAAGTTGTCTGTGGTACCACTGGAAGCAAATGAATTTGTTGCCCTGAGTTTGTGGCAATAATGTTCAGATTTGATCATTGATTTGGTAAGATAATGAAAATGGATTGTGAGGTAATAGTGAAGGTGTAAATAAGGTGCAAAATATTGCTGATGATGGTGCATTAACCAATAATTTTGGAGCATGTTTACACTAAATTTTTTCAATTGTGGTCATTTTCTATATTTCTCTGAATTTTATTGCTTACTTAAAAATTAACTTCCATCATGCAGACATTGTTCACAAGATAGCATTCATTGCCCATCCTATTGTCCTTGATAAGGTGGTGGTGAACTGCCTTTAACCAGAACAGTCCACTCAGTGACAGGGTTAGCTTGGAAGTTCCAGAATGTGATCTGGTGACAATGAAGGAATGGCAGTATTCATTTCCGTGTATTGGTTTATTATTGTCAGTTGTACTGAGGTACAGTGAAAAGCTTGTCTTGCATACCGATCATACAGATCAATTCATTACACAGTGCAGTTACATGCAGTCGGAGGGGAACCTGCAGGCGGTGGTGCTTCCATATGTCTTCTGCTCTTGTCGTCCTTGTAGGTAGAAGTCGCAGATTTGGGTAGTGCTGTTGAGAAAGCCTTGATTGCTCGCTGCGCTGAGGTTTTCATAGATTCTGTTTGAATATCATCATGATTGAATTATTATCACTGGGTGAAGGTGCTATCAAAGCTGCTCGAGAATATAATGATGTTTGGATAGGATGTAATACTTGGCTAGTTCCCTCTATGTTGTCAAAGTCCCGTCTCACTAGAGGAAGTATGAGCTTAATACACCATTGTGCCTGTGCCAAACAAGGACAGACTAGGGAAGAAACACAGTGCCCTATATTTCCCCAACGTGTTATAAAGAGTCATCGAGTTGTACGGCACAGAAACTGGTCCTTTGGCCCATTGCATCCATGCTGACCTTTTTGCCCCTCTAACTAGGCCTGACCATTACTTGCTGGCAGGAGTCTGCAGACATGACAAGTTCATTTGGCCATCCCGTCGATAACTAGTTATCTTCTGTCCAGTAACTTTATTGAAAATACTTCTTTTTAACATAAGAAAAGGCAAATTGATTTAGAGTTGTAGACTGGAAGGTCAAATATCCAGAATGTTACTTTGCATAATTTAGGAGCATATTTGCTGCAGTTTTGACCTGTCATTTGAATGCAAGTAGTTGCATTTACAAATCACCCCATTGCTTCCTCAAGGACGCCCAACAGCGCCTTGTAATGAATTCTTCATCAAATGTACTCTAATATGTAGGCCAGCAGATCGCAGGTGCAAATGGAATGATAGGGTCTGCTGGCCCACGTCTGACGGAACAGGGAGGGATGCAGGCCCAGTACCCTGGGAGAAACTGCAGCTCTTTGTGTAGGCCAGGTGATCTTTGTACCCTGTGCTTGTAGAAAGAAAGCATTGAAATAAAGGATGAAGGAGATAGCAAATGTTCTGCTTACTGGGAGCAATTCTGTACCACTGTCAGGATGTCGTCCCATACAGCTGGAATTCCAGGCTTTAACTTGTTGTGGAATCTGGAGTCCTATTTGGCTGGTTGTAAAGTTTTCTTTTCAAAATTGTACATTTTTCATAAAATTTGCAAATATATAATTACCATGATATGCTGCCATTTACAGCACAAGATACATCATTCCATTTGCTCTCAGCACCTGCATTAGATTAGAATGCCATCAATTTTTCTTGAAGATAGGTTCCATCAGCGATAAGTGGAAGGGTTACAACCCCTTGGTGTGCAATACTGGGAGGGCCTTAACTGTAGCCTTTACTGCAGAGCAGTGAGTGGCTGCGCTGAGCCTCAGCAAATCTCTCAGTGGGTAGCCCTGGACTATATGCCAGTCCACAGTATTCACTGATGACCCCTCCTCACCCTGAAAAGCCAGTGAGTGGCGGGCTGACTATAGGGCTTCTTTCACTGCATTCATAATCTTTCAGCAGAAGTGGATGTTGTCTCAGTGTGTGGACCCAGGAATAGCACATAGCGCACAGAGTCCTGGCTTACGCAGGATGGACCTTGACAAAGACCACTGCATCCCTTTTCAGTCCTTGTTGACAAATGTGTATTCCGGAAGATGTGCTTCGAGGTCATTGTGCATGGGATTGAGACTCTGGCTGTGCATGAACAATCTGGGAGAGAACCCCTCTCACCGCCAGCCAAGCAAGGTTCTGGGGCTTGTTTGAAAGTTCTGCTCAGGGAACCATACGACAGGATCATCCATTCCCCTTCCCGCAATGCCTCAATGACACTTTTTTGCAGACCACAATGTGACCTCCTTGTGGTCCAAGATGTTCTTCCGTGAAACCTTTTCTATGAGAGACAGAGAGCACAGCATGATAATAGAATATTCTGCAGCATCGTGACCAGACCCATCCTTCAGAATACCGAGGACACTAGCACGTGGTGACACTTGCTGTTTGTGTACCCAGGGTTTTGGAACAACTTGATGCAACCACACACAAAGGTAGCAATCAGGTTCAGGACTCTGGTGGCAGCAGTTTTCCCCCATTTCTCTAGAGATTGTTGCATTGTGTTTCTGCAAACAGGATCCACTCTCAATCTCCAGCTGAAGTGGAAGACGGCTTGGGTCACTGGTGCAGGGCAGGCATGGGATGTGGGTTCACCACTTGTGGCAACAGTGAGAGCACCTTGCATTGATGACAGTTCTTTCCTCTGATTGAGAGGTGCTTTGTGCTCACAGTCCCACTTTCTGCTTCACATTGGCTGATACTCCACCTTTTCATGCTGCATGCCTGTCTCCTGAGAACCATGTTCCCATCTCCTTCAGTTCATCGGGACTGACAGTGAAGGAGGGCATAGGATCAGTTGGACCAGTGACTTCATCTGTTGGCAACAGTTTTCCATTGACCCGAAACGTCGATTGTCTATTTCCCTCCATAGAAGCTGCCTGACCCACTGAGTTCCTCCAGCTCCTTTGTGTGTTGCTCCAGATTTCCAGCATCTGCAGTCTCGTGTCTCCAGTTTTCCATCAACCTCTGCTTTTTGTTTCTCTGGGTAAGATGTAAACTGGACTGCTGACTCACCATTATCTATTTAATGCAATGTATGAAGAAAGATTGACCCTTCCCAGTGAGTGAGCATTGATTCACAAGGTTTGACTTGTGTAAATTGAACTGTTTGAGCTTGTGCAGAAAGCTCCTGGGATCGATCGGGTGAGGTGACATCTCCCTTCCATGATTGAGGAAAAAGGAAACTGGTTTTCTTGTCATTAAGCCACCTCTGCAGGAAGTTCACTTGCTGTGCATTGAAATGAGAACACGTTTAGCTATTGCTCTGATGTCTAGCTGTTATAAGATAAGATTTCTTTATTAGTCACATGTACATCGAAACACAGTAAAATGCATCTTTTGCGTAGAGTGCTCTGGGGGCAGCCCGCAAGTGTCGCTGCGCTTCTGGCGCCAACATAGCATGCCCACAACTTCCTAATCCATACGTGGGAGGAAACCGGAGCACCCGGAGGAAACCCACGCAGACACAGGGAGAATGTACAAACTCTTTCCATACAGTGGCCGGAATTGAACCTGGGTCACTGGTGCTGTAATAACGTTGCACTAACTGCTACACTACCGTGCCTGCTGGTAAAGAAAAACATTAGCTTAAATAGTGCCTTTCACAACATCAGGCCTTCCTAAAATGCTTTACTGCCGATAAAGGACTTTTTGAAGTGTATTCATCGTTGTGGGAAACACGGCAGCCTATCATGGCATAGCAAGCTTCCACAAACAGTAACCAGATAACAACAAGATAATCTGTTCTATTGGTGTTGGTTGATATTAGATCAAATACAGAAGGAAAACTCCTCAGCTCATCTTTAAAACAGTGGCTGTGAAATCCATTACATCTATGTGAGAGGGCAGAGGGAGCCTCAGTTAATGTTTAAGCCAAAGAATTGCACAAGTACTTGGCCTGGGTCTTGGGCTTGAGTCTCTGGATTGGGGCTTGTACATGTTTGTTGGTACAAGCCCCAGTGCAGAGTGCAGATGCAAGCATTGATTTAGAAAGAGACAGTAAGGCATTAAATGAATGGGAGAAACATACCAAATGAATTTCAGTGAAGTCATCTGCTTTGGACCTGTGTAGAATGCTTTCTAAATAATGAAAAGCTGGAGGTTCAGAACCGTGGGTAGGAAGGTGGGTCTGTGTACATGGATCATTTAAGTAGCATAGACAAGTACAGAAAATAAGCAGAAAGGGTCGGTGGAATGCAAGGGTCAGATTACAAAGAGCAATTTCACAAGCTAGGCTTGTATTCCACAAAAATTAGAATGTTATGAGTGATTCAATCAGTTTTCAAGATATTAAGATGAACTGAGAGGGAAAGTGGAGAGTTTCCACCATGGGTTAGTCAGTGACCAGAGAGCTATATATTAAAGCTTGGAACCAGGTCATATTCTGGATTGAAATTTGGAAAAACTTCAGCAAATGACAATTAATGTTAGTTAACTGCTAATTTTAAATCTACTGTTATTGCATTTTTGTTAACCAAAACTCTGAAGGGATGTGGGGGGATGTGGGTAATATGGTGTTGGGTCACACATTGATTGGCAAAACAGTGTTCAAGGTTCACATGGGCTACTGCTATTCCTAGTCAATGAAAGTAAAACAACAATTTCATATCCTGTAAATCTGAACATAAAAAAACAGAAAATGTTGGAAGCATTAAGCTGTCCAAGCAGTACCTGTGGAAAGAGAATCAATGTTTCAGATCAAGGACTTTGTCAGAACAATTCCTGGTCCTATGATAGCTGCTCACAGATGAAGGTAGACAGGCAAATCGATCATTGTTCCTTGAGTGTGGTACTGGGGACATTGCACACCAGTAAGAAATTGGTGTCTTAAGGAAAGTGTCTGGTAATTTTGTTACTGGGGTTATGGAGGAGTCTGGTAGGGATGGTAGAATCTATACTGTTTGGGTACAAAGTAATAATAATTACTTATGTAAATGTGAATGCAGAACACACAAAGCTGGTTTTGTCAAGTGTCACCCGCCTGTTAAATTCTGTCAGCAATATAATGTGCCAGGAGGTAGCTAGTTTAACGCTAATCTAATCCTAGCAAGCCTCACTTCGTATGTACCTTCCCACTTCCAAATGGGTGTTCCTTGTGATAAAGAGTCAGCATTATTACATCTATTTAGTTTCCTGTGTTTATAAACAACAAACTAATTGAGGTGTTTGAGATAATTATCAGATTTGATAAACTCGTTTGCGAAACTAAGTCTTCTGATGGGAGGGGAGCAGAAAGCGGGAACGCAACCTCCTCAGTAGAGTTGGGCCTTTTCAAGGAGGATGAGATGAGGTCAAGAAGGGTGAAGAGATGGAACCCTGGAACACACTCACTCAGCTATTGATACTTGTAAATGCCAAAATTGGGATTGTGGGGTAGAGCTAAGGTATGTAGATGGAGTTGAGGTTTTGATTTGAGTTTGTGGAGCCATGAGCTCAGGGATAGGGGTTACAAGCAGAACTGAATGGTCTGCTCGTTTTTGAATATCTTTTTGGTCAACTGTTTACCTTTATAAGTCTCCATAACTGACTAGGCAGATTAACAGTACATTCACCTTAGAGACTGTTTGTGTAGAGATTTGTGTGGAGATGTCAGTTCAGTGGGGTTTAGACTGGAAACGCTCAGCAGGTCAGGCAGCATCTGTGGAGAGAGAAACAGAATTAAGGTCATCAGCTGGAAATGTTAACTCTGTTTCTCCTTCCTTGGATACTACCAGATCGACTGAATATTTCCAACAGTTTCTGTCAGATTTCAGATTTCCAACATCTGCAGTATTTTGCATTCGGAGTCCAAGGATTTACTGCAAACTTGAATTTGAGTAGAATTCGTCAGTGTTAATAACTGGGAGATGTTAATGAGAACAAAACAAGAACTTGTGCTTTTATTGTGCCTTCCTTTCCCTTTAAGAAAATGTCTCCAAATGCTTGCAATCGATGAAGCACCTTTGAGTTGTAGTCACTGTTGTGATATAGAAATGCTGTAATATTTCCATTAATGTAAGGACTGTAAGACTAATAAGTAATGGCTTGGGAAGAAATATAAAGCTAAAGTTGAAGAAACAATGTATTCAGGTAGAAATCTTTTAATTTGTGCACCAGGCTTTCTTGGTATTTTACTGATTTTAATGCAACATATTTTGTGGCACTGGCATAAAAAAACACAGAAAATGCAGTTTTGCCTTGCAAAATATCATTTCCTCCAGTTGGTCTAAAGTACTTCCCTTCGTGAAATACTTATTTAGTGTACTCACTGTTGTGATAGCCAAGTTGCATATAGCAAAGCTGCACAAACAACTGTGACCCAGTAATTTGTTTTACCTAAATTTATTTATACACATATGTTGGTGAAGGCATCAGGGAGAATCCTTCTATAGGTCCCTCTCCAGATTATGGCAGGGTTCCATTGCTGAGAACTATTTGCAAACAGAAAAGTTAACAAGTTGGAATTGTGGCCGCGAACTGAATTCCCACACGGCAGAAGATGCCTGGAGCCCTGCAGCAGCCGGCAAATCCATCCCAAATGCTCCTCCGTATGTACGGGCTGTCCATAAGTCGGGTGTGATGGCAGTACACTGGGAGAGTGCTGCCTTTCACTTGAGATGTTAAATTAAGGCAGAGTTTACCCTCTAACTGTTGTGTCTTATTTCAAAGAAGAGCAGGAAAGTTCTGGTCAGTATATACTTTGCAACCTAAACCTTAAAATGTGACCTGGTCACTTTTGCATCACTCTTATTGGATCAAGCAGTAAACCAGTTAGGTGTCATGTTTCCTACTTCACAACAGTGATTACAGCACAGTGGCTTTGAAACACTTGAGACATTGACTATGAAGGCATGGAAGTTCTTACTTTATTGGTTCATTTCCATTCTACCAGCAGTCTGTACAACTCAATAATAAGACAAAGACTTTGCATAGAACAGGCAGTGAGAGTAATGCTACCTTAAAATCTACCATAGTGTATCAAACCTACTTAAAACCATTGTTTAATTGTTGTACAGCAAGTTCGCTTTCAGTGAATGTGGGGGGACTTGTGAGTCCATGATCGCTGTTGTTGATTGAGAAATTATAGTTTTTCTTGCGTGACCCAAGAGAAGTTTCACTGACTCGCTTAATCACTGATGCTTGACCCTCAATTGTACAAGAAATATTTACTGCAACTGTGCCAAGAATCCTTGCTTTCACATTTCTCTCCCCTTGCAGCCTCACTGTTTCAAGCAGTTGTTACTATTATCAGGTGCATTGCAATGAGATCTGTGGTTTAATTCTGATAAATGTGGAATCTGCATTTCACAGTTAAAATAACAATACAAGAAAGACTTTCATTTTTGTAGCACCTCTCATGGCCTCAGGATGTCCCAATGAAATACGGCCAAATGCCAATGCTGAGGGAATGCTGCACTGTCAGAGGGACTGTCTTTTGTCTGAGGTGTGAAGTCAGGGCCCTGTCTGCTCTCAGGTGATTACCAAGAACCCTGGGCCTGTGAAAAGAGCAGGGGAGAATCTCCCCGGTATTCAGGCCATTATTTATCCCTCAAGCACTGTCACTGAAGCAGATTATCTGACCGTTCATTTTGTTTGCAGTGTGTGGGATCTTGCTGCGTTCCCTACATTACAACAGTGACAACATTTCAAAAGTAATCCATCGGTTGTGAGGCACTTTGGGACGTCCTGAGGATATGATAAGCTGCTATATAAAAGCAAGTTCTGTCTCACTGCCGAACTATGGATCAAAACAGCAAGCTTGGATTGCCTGGGTTCGGGAAAAAGCGGACAGAAGTGAAGGTTTGAGATTTTAAAATGAAAACTTAAATGCAGTTCATGCACTGAATGTACCTGCCTTTTCCAATAATTAAAGCCCATAATGTGGAAGAGTGACTAAACTCGCACAACTGGTGGGCTGTTCTTACACTAAAGGACCGCTCATCTCTCTGATCCATTATCCCAGGCCATGGCAGGCTTCTCCACATTTTTTATGCTTGCTTCCTTCTTTGCTATCCTGTTGTAACCATTTACAATTTTTATACCCATATTTTCGTTTTCTTACATCCCATTGTCCATCCCCTTTCATCTTGTGCCACCCTCCAATTTGTTGTTCAATCATTTCTGTGTTCATCCGAATTCACAGCAGTCTGCCAGTCATCCTTTTCTTGTGTTCCATAACTTCTTTAAAGGCTCTTAAATCTCTCAACATCTGCTACTTACAATGAGAGATGATTGAACTGAAGCAGCAACTTTGCTTCTCTGTCCACTCAGAGTGTCTACTGTAATTTCAGTTTTTATTTCAGATTTCCAGCTTCTAAGGTTTTTTTTTTGCTTTCATGAGCTTATTATCCTTGCTTTCAACTTCCTGGGTAATCTCATAGCTGTTGGTTGAAGTTGGTGGTTCCTTGCTGGGTCTCGCCAAGCGCATCCCTCATGCAGTAAATAACCTTGTGAAGGCTGCAGAGAAGAAATGGATAGGGTATCTGTCGAAGGTGGGAGGAAGCTCACTTACAGCAAAAACACTGACGCATAGCAGTCGAGTTGAATGGCTTGATTGTGTTGTTTATTTTATGCAGTTAACAAAGGTGCCCCCTTGTGTACAGCCTCTGATACAGCTCGTCCCACTCTGATCCAATCTGTCTGCATACTGTTCCTGTGAAATGTCAAGCCTTCTGACGTTTGAATGTAAAATGCTTGTGTTAAACATATGAAAACAGATGGTCCATTAGCGTAATGTGATTAGATCAGAGCACTGCAGGCTGTCCTTTCATTGTAAACTATTTCATTTGTCAACCCTTTTTTAATCTTCTCTACCTGTACTTCAACATGACAAAGAGGTCGGGATTTATTTTTGGGCATTGAGAATCGGAGTCATTTTGTTCACCCTTATTTGATTTTGAATCCTTTTGATGCGGCGTATAATTTTGCTTTTGTCTTCATTTCATTCCAGTTGCTTCTGGTCACAAAAGGCCAAAAGATGCTCAGGGAGGAAGTTCAACCAAGAAGCAAAAACGCAGCCACAAACGATCAGGGATCAACAACAAAAAGAAAAGTCGAACTGGTGAGGATGTGTGATACTGCTGCTCGTGTTTGTTAAGTATTGTATTGATTGCGTGGGCCTTTGTGAGAATGTTGTGTGTGTTTTTTTTCTGGCTATAAGCATTCTTGGTCAAAAAGGAAAGCAATGGTGAATGCTCAAAGTATTCAGCAATTCAGACAGCATATGTCAGGAGGGAAATGGAGTTAATGTTTTGGGTTGATGAAGTTCAAGTCACTTCATCAACTTGAAATATGAACTCTGCGCCTTTCTCCACCATTCTCCATTTAATTTCGGATTTCCAGAATTTGCCGTATTTTTCTTCAAGAAATCTACTGTTCTATATCTATGACAGGGGAGATCAGATTTATTCTTAATGATTTCCTTTTCTGCTTTTTGTACACTCCACCTTCCTCCCAGGCTGAATTCTGATTTGTGGTTCCCAGTGACAAAATGATAAATACCAGCAGTCGGACTAAGCTCTCTCAAACTTATCTGCTTCCCTCTCTCCTTTAAAATGACCCCTAAGACCAACTCTGACTATAATCTTGGTTGCCTATATGGATGGATATGATGGCATGGTGGTTAGGTTATAGGGCAAGACATCCTTGATTCTGTACTCAAATCCTCTTGTTATGAAGGCGAATATACCACTTGCCACCTCGACATTTTGCTGCAACGGGTATGTTTGCTTTCAGTGACTGGTACACAAGAACACCCAGGACTCTTTATGCATCAATCCTTACCAATGTAGCATCATTTAAATAATATGCCACCTTACCATTCTTCCACTGAAATGGATAAATTCACATAAACCAATACCAATACCAATTTATCCCCATTACACTCCATCTGCCAAGTTTTTGTCCACATGCTCAATCTGTTTAAATTGCCTTGAAACCTTTTTGTATCCTCTCACAACTCACAACCCAACCTAGTTTTATGTCATTGGCAAACTTTGAGTTATTACATTCTGTTCCCTCAACCAACTCAGTGATATGCTATAAATAGCTGAGACCCAAACACTGATCCCTGCAGTCCTCACTAGTTGCTGCCTGTCCCTCTAAGAAAAACCTGTCTATTCCGACACTGCCTCCTATCTGTCAATCAGTTTTTAATCCATGCCAATGCATTACACCCAATAAAATGTTTTATTTTTAAATCTTACTCAATAATCTTTTTTGTGGGACTTTATCAACTTCCTGAAAATCCAAGTACACCATGTCTATTGATTTTTCTCTTATCTATTCCTTCAGTTACATCTTCAAAATAAAACTCCTGTAGGCTTTTGTCAAGCATGATTCCTTTTCAGAATGCAATATATGCAATCCTTGCCAGAAATTTACAAGTTTTGTGAATGAATAATACAAATAATTTCTTTGGTGGCTTGCTGCCAGCTTTTGTCTGTGCTTCTGTGAAATACCTCAGAACACATTCCTCCTTTAAAGCTGCTGTACAGTATAAACATGTTGTTTCTGTATCCATAGTGTAGTAGTGTAGGCTGGACAACAATAGGAAGGAAGACCTGCTGGAATAATTTATTCTTCCACTAATTTCTTTCACTAAATATGTTTCTGATTCTGCCCATGTTATCGCTACTTGTGTTTTTTAAACTTGACAGCAGGAGATTAAGATGTAGTGTGAATCTTTTCATCTATTTCCAAACCTATCTTTGTGCACCATTTAATACAGTGACCATTTTCCCCACTGCACCCGTGCTAGTTCTTTGAAAAATGTGATCAATGAATCCCAGTCCCCTGCCCTTTCCACGAGCTTGCTGTTTCCCTGCATTCTCTTCAATTATTTTTCCCATCTCTTTATTTCTGCCACAGGATCTTGGATTGCAGCAAAGTCCGATCTAATTTGACTAACCTCGAATCATAGAATTGCACAGAAGGAAGCCATTTGGCATGTTGAATCTGTGCCAGCACATTGTATAACAATTCAATTCCCCTGCTCCTTTGCCATGGCCTTCCAAATTATCTTCCCTCAAGGACCCATTCAATTTTCTTCTTAAAGCCTCGGTTGACCCTTACAGGCAGTAAGTTCCAACTCATAACTCTCTGCATAAAAAAAAGCTTTTCCTCACGAACACCGCTGTATCTCTTGCCCATCACTTTAACTCTGTCATCCCTTGAATGGGAGCAGCTTCCTTGTATTTACCTGTCTAAACTCCTCATGATCTTGAACAATTTTATCAAATCTCTCGACATTCTTCACTCCAAGAACAGCCTCGTCTTCAGTCTAACCTTGTGGCTGCAATTTCTCATCCCTGAAATCATTCGAAGAAATCTCTACTGCACTCTTTCAAGTACATTCACATCTTTCCTGTAGTGTTCACTTATGTTTTACACACGTTCAATGTATCATTTGTGTTAATCAAATTTTTAAAAAATGCAGATGCTGAAAATCTGAAATAAAAACAGAAACTGCTGGAAGTACTCTTCTTCAGGACTGAAGATAGGAAAAGGGGAAGCCAAATGTATAGGAGGGAAAAGCAGAGCAGTGATAGATGGACAGGCTGATGTATCAGTGGGTCCTGACCCAAAACGTTGACTTTCCTATCTTCAGTCCTGAAGAAGGGTTCTGACCCAAAATGTTGACTGCCTGCTTTTCTCCACGGATGCTACCTGGTCTGCTGAGTTCCTCCAGCATCATCGTGTTTTTCATCTCGATTCCAGCATCTGCAGTCCTTTGTTTTGCTGGAAACACTCAGCAGGTCAGGCCACATCTGTGGGAAGGGAAACAAACCTAATGTGTCAGGTCAAAGTTCCTTCCACAAAACTGGGAAGGAGGTGATAGAAGTGTGTTAAGCTGCAGGGTGGGTGGGGAGGAGAGGAGGATGTCTTTGATAGGGTAAAAGGAAGAGTGATCATGGGGATATGCTGTCTGAGGAAAGAGATGTGGTTCAGAATGTTTCCTCATTAAAAATCTTTTTCCCATAGTAGGAGTATCGAAAAGAAGATGGCATAGTTTTAAGGGTATCTAAGGGATGAGTTATTTTTTGACACAGTGGTTGATATCTGGAACGTACTGTCAGAAGAGATGGTGGAATTGGATACTATCACTGTGTTTAAGAGGCATTTAGACAGACACTTAAATAGGCAAGGCATTGCGGGGTACAGTCCTAATGCAGGCAAATGGGATTACTGTAACCGGACTAAAAGTTGGCATGGACATGGTGGACCAAGGGCCCAGCTTCTGTGCTGTACATTCTGAATATGTGTATGCTGCACATATCACTGGACAAACCATGACGGAGGGTATATTTTCTTCTTGGGTGCTGCACCCTGATTTAGCTGTGTATCTCTAATGTTTTAGATCTTTCTAACTTTGTAACAAGCGAGTCCATGGGTTGTGAGCATATAATCCAGGAAGACATTCCCAGAGAAATACTGAGGAAACTTTTCACTCTTAAAGAAAATTCTTCTACAATGATTTGTTAAACTGAGACTCAATCTGTGCCATTGGGTGTTTGGGAAGAATCCCAAGACACTAATTCAAGGAAGTGCAAGTGTACTAGCCTTGTTGCCTGCCAAGTGTTTATCCCTCAACTTCGGTTTAGAAAAAGATCATCTGGTGATTTATCCGGTCATTTTGTAGGAGTTTACTGTGCCCAAATTATCTGCTACATTTCCTAGAATGCAAAGATTTATTATTGCTTCAAAAATACTATTTCATTGGCTGTAGAATACTTGGGGAGATCCTGAGGCCACAAAAGGCAGTTCATAAATTCATTTTTTTTCTTATTACATGCAGCAAACAGTAGCGACAGTGAAGAGTTGTCTGCGGGTGAAAATACTGCCAAATCTGTACAAGTGAAGAAGAGTTCCTCTGTGGTACCACCAGGAGTCAATTCTCTGCCAGGAAGCACATCTGCCACCAAAGTACTGACCCCTGCAAAATCCCCTGTGAATGGGGAGAAGAGTGCCACACAAGAACAGAGCAGCAGGACCTCCAGAACCTACAAATGGAGCATTCAGATGGGTGAGTTTGCCTCTTTTTGGCAGGAAAGTAACAAGTAGATTTTTTCTTGCATAGCAAGGTAGAAAGACTTAGGTTGGGGGCTTTTGCATGAGGAAAACAGCTTTACTTCCCTCCTGAGAATAATAAGTCTGATCTCTAATGGTGGCCCGTTCCACAATTACAGCTGTGTACCCAGGTCATTCCCCTGTCTCCTGAAAAGACTGCACATCAGCTGCAATAGTTAATGGAAAGTACAACAGACAACTGACTCTTCCTTGTGGCATTCACTTGTACAAGTTTGTAATTATGTCTTTACAAATCTGCCGCACTCAGTATGAAATATGCTTGTTATTTCTCATAGAAATGCTCCAGCTTGTTCGTTCTTCATGCTTTCTCTGTCCATCCATATACCTATAGTAGGTTTCACACAATTTTGTTTTTCAAGTGTTAATCACAGTTTTATGAAATCTGTAGTTATACAACTAAATGCTTTTGCCTAGATTTTATATTTGAACTCATTTCCATCTTTTTTAGCTCTCCACTTTTGATATCTGTTTTAGAGTCCAGGCAGATTTACCACTGTAGTGCACTGCATGTATAATTCTTACAGACTTGAATCTACTCAAGGAAATCTCACTTGACAGTGTGCTACTGATCCCTGCAACTAAGCTTACTTGTGAAAAGGGTTAATGCTTGAATGGTATTGTATCACCATGACCTGGTGTACACTATCCATCTCCTAAGCCATCCACTTTAATTCTTATGTTTAGTAATCTTCCTGTCTAGCAAAACTTTGAATTAAACATCCTTTCATTGTCATCTTAAGGTTGCTCCATGGCTCGTGCCTCCCTATTTTGAGAACTTCCTCCAGCCCTAGGACCCACTACAGTCTCTTCAATCCTCCTGCTCTGGCCTGTTGTACACCCCATTCCAATCCCCCATCGCTTACTGTGGCTTCAGCTGCCCAAGCTTCAAGTTTCGGAATTCCTTTCCTAAACCTCTATCTTGCTCATCCTTTGCTTCGCTCTTCAAAACCTACCTCTTCAAAAAAGCATTTGGCAATCTGTCCAGATAGCTGATGTGGCTCAGTGTCAAATTTTGTTGGCTGACGCTCCTGTAATATTTATTACAGGAAAGCTGCCACATAAATGCAAATTGCTATTGACAGGTTCAAGTACGCTAATGTTTCAAACAGGTGATTACTGCATCCATGTGGAACGGGAATCAGTTTCATGCAATGGAGAAAAGTGCAGTAGAGAAGGAGGCCATTCAGCCCATCATGTCCATGGGCCAACAAAAGCTCCCCAGCTTAGAGTCATAGAGCACTACAGCACAGAAACAGATCCTTTGGCCCATCTAGTCCATGCCGGCCTGGTTTCCTGCCTAGTTCAATCTACCTGCACCCAGACCATAGCCCTCCATACCGCTCTCATCCACACACTTATCCAAACTTCTCAAATGTTACAATTGAACCTGCATCCACCACTTTCGCTGGCAGTTCATTCCACACTCACACCACCCTCTGAGTGGACTAGTTCCCCCTCAGATTCCCCAAAATATTTCACCTTTCACCCTAAACCTATGACCTCTAGTTCTAGTCTCACCCAACCTGAGGGGAAAAAGCCTGCATGCATTCACCCTGTCTATACCCCTCAATTTTGTATACCTCTATAAGATCTCCCCTTATTCTCCAGGGAATAGAGTCCTAATCCATTCAACCTTTCCCTATGACTTGTTCTGGCAACATCTGTGTAAATTTTCTCTGCACTCTTTCAAGCTTATTGATAACTTTCCTGTAGGTAGGTGACCAGAACTGCACACAATACTCTAAATTTGGCCTCACCAACGTCTTGTACAACTTCAACATAACATCCCATCTCCTGTACTCAGTGCCCTGATTTGTGAAGGCCAATGTGCCAGAAGCTCTTTACGACCCTATCTACCCACAATACCACTTTCAAGGAATCATGGATCTGTATTCCTAGGTCCCTTTGTTCTGCCGCACACCTCAGTGCCCTACCATTCACTGTGCAACTCTTACCCTGGTTTGTCCTCTCAAGCTATCCTCCAGTCCTCCAGCACCTCACCTGTGGCTAAGAATGTTCTAAATATCTCTGCCAGGGCCCCTGCAGTTTCTGCACTGGACTCCCACAAGGTCCATGGGGACACCTCGTCAGGCCCTAGGGATTTATCCACCCTAATTCACCTCAAGACAGCAAACACCTCTCTTCCATGACCTCAGTACTCTTTTGCCCCAGTTCTATAGACTCAGAGTCTGTCTCTCAAGTAAATACAGACAAAAAAAATTAATTTAAGATCTCCCTCATCTCTTTCAGCTCCATGCATAGATGACCACACTGATCTTCAAGAGGACCAATTTTGTCCCTTGCTATCCTTCTGCTCTTAATATAGCTACAGAAACCCTTGGGATTCTCTTTCACTTTGTCTGCCAGATCCCTTCTGATGCCCTCAGAACTGGCCTTCCTGCAGTTTAGGATCTTAATCCTGGGACCAGTCCTATCCTTCTCCATAATTATCTTGAAACTAATGGAATTATGATCACTAGATCCAAAGTGTTCCCCTACACTCACTTCTGTCACCTGCCCTGTCTCATTCCCCAAGAGGAAATCCTGTATCGCACTCTCTCTAATTGGGACCTCTACATATTGATTAGGGAAACTTTCCTGAACACACTTGACAAGTGCTATCCCACCTAGTCCTTCTGCAGTATGGGAGTCCCAGTCAATATGTGGAAAGTTAAAAATCACCTACTATCACAACTTTGCTCTTCTAAATCCCGCTGACTATTGGGAGGTCTATAATGTGGTCATCCCTCTTTTATTCCTCCGTTCCACCCAGATTGCCTCTGTAGTCAAGCCCTCCAATATGTCCTCTCTGAGCCCTGCCTTGACATTCTCCCTGATGAATAATGCCACCCCCTCCATCATGTCTAAAACCCCAGAACATTGAGCTGCCAGCCCTGCCCCTCCTGCGACCAAGTCTCACTAATGGCTACAACATCATAATTCGACGTGCTGATCCGTGCTCAAAGTTCATCTGCCTTACCTACAATACTCCTTGCATTGAAATGGATACAACTCAGAACATTAGTACCACCACGCTCAACCTTTGGTTTCCATCTTTGCCTGTAGTCTTAACAGCTACTTTCCCCACAGCTTCGCCACTTGCTGTCCTGCCACTCTGGTTCCCAACCCCCCTGCAACTCCAGGTTAAACCCCCTCGAGCAGCACGAGCAAACTTTCCCGCAAGGATATTGGACCCCTCCAGTTCAGGTGCAAAGCGTCCCATTTGTACAGGTCCCACCTACCCTGGAAGAGAGCCCAATGATCTAAAAATCTGAAGCCCTCCCTCCTGCACCATCTGCTTAGCCACATATTAAACTGCACTATCTTCCTATTTCTTGCCTCATTAGCATGTGGCACAGGTAGCAATCCTGAGATCACCACCCTGGAGATCCTGTCTTTTAACTTAGCACCTAACTCTCTGAACTCACTTTGCAGGACTTTGTCACCCTTCCTGCCTACATCATTGGTACCAATGTGTAGCACAACCTCTGACTGCTCACCCTCCCTCTTAAGAATGCTATGGACTCGAATCAAGACATCTCTGGCCCTGGCACCAGGGAGGCAACATACCATCCGAGAGTCTCGTTCTTGTCCACAGAACCTCCTGTCTGCTCCCCTGACTAATGAATCCCCTATCACTACTGCTTGCCTGTTCTCCCCCCAAGCCACAGAGCTGGACATGCCAGAGACCTGACCACTGTGGCTTTCCCCTGGTAGGTCATCCCCCCCAATACTATCTCAAACAATATACTTGTTATTGAGGGGAACAGCCACAGGGGTACCCTGCACTGACAGCTTATTCCCTTTCCCACTCCTGACAGTCACCAAGCTACCTGCCTCCTGCAACTTGGATGTCACTGCTTCCCTGTAACTCCTGTCTATCAACCCCTCTGACTCCCAAATGATCTGAAGGTCATCCATCTCCAGTTGCCTAACACGGTCTGTGAGGAGCTGCAGCCAGAAGCACTTCTTGCAGATGTAGTCATCAGAGACACTGGAGGTTTCCCTGACTTCCACATCATGCAAGAGGAGCACACCACTGCCTGGGTGTCATTCCCACTGCTCTACCTGTGCAATAATAAAGAGAACATAACAGAATCTCACCGTAGCCTCAGCCCCCTACTCTAACACTGACCCACTTAACCCTAACTTCTTTTTATCAGCTGCTGCTAATTAGCCACTCAATTATTACTGACAATGTGCAAGTGTGCTTCTTTAAGGGTCCCGCTCACTGAAAATGAACACAAAACACAGAGACTCACCTCCTTTGAAATCTCCCGCCTTCATTGCACTCTCTAACTCTTGGCCTGTAACCTTCTAGGTATAGCACTACAGATGAAAATCTCGGTGACTGAAAAAAATTCCAGTCTTCCACTCCAATATGTCTGTCCCCTTCTTACTGAACTCTGAGAATTAGATTCTTCCTTTCCACTCTGATTTAGGTGCCTTGAAATTTTATATATCTCAGTGGAATCTCTCCTCAGCCTCCTTTTTTCCGAAGAAAATAACCTTAGTCTACACAGTATTTCCTTTTAGCTAAAATTCTCTAGTCCTGGCAACATCCTCCTCTTGCCTTGTTGTTGCAACCCCAGAACTGCATGCTATAGTAGCTTTTACACAGCTCTAATAGAACTTTGCTGCTTGCATTCTGTGCTTCAAGCAGTGAAGGAATGCATCCCATAACCCACCTTAACCACCACATTCTCACTGGCCACTACCTTCAGGTTATTTTCTAGCACAGACAATGAGGGGAATGGCCTCAGAATTTTTTGATTCTATGAAACAATAATGCATGCAACCGGAATCCTCTTTTTCTCTATGCTCCTTAATGCCCTACCATTTATTGCTTATTTTCTAGCCTTAGCTGCCTTCCTCAAATACATTATCTCGTACAGTGTACCCTGTGTTACGGCAGTTCGGGTAATGAAAATTTACCTTTGCAGAATTCACAAATTGCTTCTAAAAATGTTGAGATATGGAATAAAAATATGCTCTTACAGAATTTATGAGAATAAGTAAGCACAAAATGTATACAGGGAACTGAGGTAGTTTACGAAAGACAAGGATCACAGGCTGCTGGTTCACAGCAGGAGGCCACTTAAGAGATTTGCTTTGGAAACTAACGAGGCAATCTCTTCTATTGATTCTTACACAACAATACTTTATCAAACATTGCAACATCCATTTCTAGTTAATACTGATTGTATTATAGACAGAAGAGAAAGGGTTGTTGTTAAAAGACCAACAACCCTTTCTCTTCTGTCTATAATACAATCAGAATTCCCTTGCCTATAGATCACGCACCCACGGGAACATTACTATTGAGAGAAAAATATCCCATAGGAACGCATCTCCACTTATAACATGGGATTCATTGGGGGGAGAAAAAGGTTCACATTATGGAAAATTGTGATGCAGATGGTTTTCTAGGACACAACTCCTCCATAACGTGTCGGTACGTTGTACCTACCAGACTGAGTTTTATTTCTCACGGTTCTCTGACCATATTAATGCATGTTATTTATTATTTTAACACCTCTGCCTTCAGCTGACGTTGAGAATATGAGTGGTGTGGAACGCATTGCATTTCTTCAAGAGAAGCTGCAGGAGATCAGGCGACATTACCTCTCCCTAAAGTCTGAGGTAGCCTCCATCGACAGAAGAAGAAAGCGTATGAAAAAGAAGGACCGTGATAGTAAGTCCAATGGCACTCTACAGTTTCACGCGCCCCCGTGTAAGGTCCTGTTAAGCACATTGGGACATTGACCTCATTAAGACACTAAACAAACAGAGTGATGTTTTTGCCAGTGGAGTCATGGAAATGAAAGAAGGAGGTTGTGCTGCAGCTAGTCCGTTTATAATTGTGTGATCCCATTGTTCATGTAGACCCTGAGCAAGGAAGCAGAGAATGGGAATATCAACGATGGGAAGCAACCCTTTGGATTCCCACCCATGAGGGAACTGAGTCTCTATGTCCTACAGTGAGGATAGGTTGTGACCGTCAGGTTAGAGAGTGGGAAATCAAGACTTGCATATAGTTCCCTTAACAACTTCAAGATGTCCCAAAATAAATAACAGCCAATTAGTGGGCAGCCAACATCTGAACAGCTAGGTCCCAACTGTGGTTTTTCTATTTTACAGGATGAGGGCTTCCCTTGCAAGGCCAGGGTTAATTGCCCTTTACAAGATATTGCATGGGGAGTTCCAGGACTTAAAAGCCTGGCTGGATCTGGAGCACTAGTATCACAGCTGGGATGTTACCTGGTCCCTTGTATTTGCTCTATCCAGTGCTCTCAGCCTCATCTTGAGTGAACCAGATTTGTTGAAGACTGGCTTCTGTGATTTTGGGAGTCTCAGGAGGAAGCTGAGATGTATCGTCCACTCCACTGCAAAAGCTTCAGCCTTGCCTTTAAGTGCTCATGTGCTGGGGCCCTGTCATCATTGAGGATGGGCATGTCCTTGGAACTTCCTCCTCCCCCTCCTCCTCCCATTAGCTTTTTAATTGTCCACCACCTTCATGACTGGATCTGATAGGACTGTGGAGCTTTGGTCTTAATGAATCATTGAGGGGTTGCTTCGCTCTTTCTATTCCATGCTGTTTCATATGTACTTGGTCCTTTGTTGCAACTTCACCTGGTTGACGGCTCATTTTTCTGTATATCCAGTGCTGCTCCTTCTGCACTCTCAGCAACATTGTGGTGGTCACTCCTACCAGTGCTATCATTTTTGAGTTTGAAGTCAAGTGGGTTTACTCCTCATGTTGGTTCATTCTACCTGCCGTAGACTCAGTCTGACACCTGTGCCCCTTGAAACTCAGCTGGCTGGTCTGTGTTGGGCCACCCTGGACAATGGCCATTGAAGTCCTTTGGAAGGGTGCATTCTGTGCTCTTGTTGACTTGCAGTGTTTTTCAATTTGGTGGAGCACTGAATGGTCAGCTGAGGGCAGATGGTAGCTGGAGGTTTCCTCGACCATGTTTGATCCAATGTCATGAGGCTTTGTGGCTTTAATGTTGATGACTTTGTGGGTTATTCCTTCCTGCCTGCACTGCCATTTCTGGTGGGTCTGTCCTGCTGATTAGACCAAACATTTTTGGGAATCACTGGGGGTGGGGTGGCAGTGGTGGTGGGGGTTGTCTGGCACATTGTCTACAAGGTATGCTTCCATGAGGACGGCTACATCAGGCTGTTGCTCAACTTGTCTGTGGGACACCTCTCCCAGTTTAGATACCAGTCCCCAAGTTAGTGAGGTGGACTTTGCAAAGTCCAGTTGTCTGGGAGTGATTTTGCTGTTTTAAAAAAACGAACTGTTGGGGGAACTCAGCAGATCGAGCCGTGTCTGTGTAGGCAAAGGGATGGTCGACGTTTCGGGTCAAGACCCTGCTGGACCCAAAACGTCAACTATCCCTGTGCCTCCACAGATGCTGCTCAACCTGCTGAGATCCCCAGCAGTTTGTTTTTTCACTCCAGGTTCCAGCATCTGCAGTCTCTTGTGATTTTGCTGTGTCCGAACTCGGTGCCAAGGTTGATGCCAGGTGGTTTGTCCAGTTCCCTCCTTTGTTTGCTAGGTCTTTTCAGAGACTACAGTACTGCAATTTGACTGGGAATGTTTAAGTGATGTCTTTTGGAGGGCACTGGTTCACACTTCATTGCTTTTTATCGTGATCCTTTGGGATTTGATATATTTCCTAGAACCACAGAGTGAAACAGCACTGAAGCAGTCCCTTCAGCGACTGAGTCCACACCGTCAACCACCCATTTACGCTAATCCCATTGTATTCTCCCCACATTCCCATCGACTCCCCCCAGTTTCTACCCCTCATGTACACACTGTGGGCAATTTACAGTGGTCAATTAACCTACCAACCTGCAGGTCTTTGGGATGTGGGAGGAAACCAGAGCTCCCGGAGGAAACCCACATAGCCGTAGGGGGAAACACGCAAACTCCACACAGATGGTGCCCAAGGTCAGGATTGAACCGGGGTCCCTGGCGCTGTGAGGCAGTGGCTCTACTAATTGGAGCTAAGTGCTGCCCCATCTGCCAAGGTTCTGTTCACTCAGTTGGATGTAAGCAACAGCACAAAACTATTTCATAGAAAGGCAGGGAATTCTCTTCACCGTCCTGGCTAATATTTATTTCTTAATTACCACCCAAGCAGTCTGTTCTGGACACGCGTTGTCCGTCATGTTTCCTGCATTACAACATTGCCAGTGCCTTAAAATGTCAAGGTCAAGTTCATTGTCACATGTACTAGTACATGTGTGCACAGGTGCAATGAAAAATATGCTTGCAGCAGCATCACAGGCACGTAGCATCAGATCAGCAGCATTCACAAGAAAAACATAAATTAAACATAAATTATACACAATTTTTACAAAAGAAAACACAATTAGAACAAAAAAAACAAAGTCCATTTTAGTGCAAAGTGATCAGAGTGGTCATAGTGTTGCTAAAAAGTATGTCTTTGCCTGTTAGGTCTTTTGGGACATCGAGGTTTTATTTAAATGCTGCTGTATAAATGCAGCAATTTTGTTTCAGTTTAATGTGTAATTTAGCTCAGGAAAATGTTCAAGAATTTATTTTGTTTTCCCTAATCCGCAGCGAATGCGACAGCGACGGCATCCTCCTCTTCCTCACCTTCGTCCAGCTCTCTCACAGCAGCCGTCATGTTAACGCTGGCCGACCCATCGGTGTCCAACTCGTCACAGAATGGGCTGTCGGTAGAATGTAGGTGATGAAAGGACCTCCCGACGCACAGTGCACTTAAACGGCTCCCGGGGCTACTTTTATTTTATTTTTTATTATTAATATTTTTTTTAAAAGAGACGCTGGATAGAGGCACAAAGAAAAAAAATACAAAACGAGAAAAACAATTCAACTAGCACTGTACGCCACAAGAGAAACTGCTTCTCAGCAAAACTAACAGCACTTAAGTGCACTTTCATGAAGATGTAGAAGTACAATGAAGTGTTCTGTCGGAGCAATAACCATTTGCAGTCTGCCTGGGAATCTTGTAACTGTTGATGGACGGGCCTTACCATTATTCTTTTTGTGTGGGTGGGAGTGGGGTTGCAGGAAGGACTTTAGCCTCTGTAGGTTCCTTGTTCGAAGATTCCGTGCACGGCACACCATTTTACAGGGCCGATTTTAACCAGTTCCGGCAGTGTTCATGAGATTTGTCTCTGCTCCAACCCCCACACCTCACCACACCCTCCACTCCCGTTGAAGCCGGACCACATGACGATCTCTGGTATTGATTTGATTCACTTTTACTGCACAAGCTTGCTGTTTCTTAAATGAATTTTACTGTTAAGGTTTTTAAAACAACAAACAAAAAATGGAAAATTGCTTGCATTATTTTGTGTAACACAAGCACAGGTAATTCAAAGATTACAGTGGGCAGACAGTGGTGGAACATAGTGCTTTTGGCATCAGCCTTCAACGTATAACCAAAATGCATACGAGATTCCTTCCTGATTACTGCCTTGTGTTTACAGGTTCGGATCTAGGGGAAAGGTTACTGTGAGTTTTCCCTGACCTGTTCAGTTGGAGAGGAAACCTATTTTGTCATTTTTATATAAAGTCATTGATATTTTTTCTTTAATTTTGATACAGAACATTTCGTCAAAAAATGAAAGAAAATAGCTAACAAAAACTGTAAAAAAAAATCTTTAAAAGAACTGTGTATAATGAACATTGTACTTGCCAGCCTAAAAGATATATTTATTCTAGGGAAATGATGACAAGTTATATTTTTGTGTTTTTTTTCCTTGTAAATGAAAAGGGGATTTTTTTTCTGAAGACATGAAATACTTGGTTTCTAATGTTTATTTTATCATTGGCGAAGCAGACCACAACCTGTCTTCGTACCCGTCTGGGCTGTGGAGCAGCTGCCAAGCTGCTCTCTGTGGGATCTGCTGGGATTAATAAGGTAGCGTCAAAGGATTTGAAGTCGAGATACACAGTTCACAGCCATGCCCTGGAATAAACAAAAAAAATACCCTCTGCCTGGATTTTGTTGTATGTAACAATAAGTCTTGTCTTTGTCCAACACATGTACTTACCAGTGATTCTTTACTTTTTATAATGCCTTTTGTATATTTAGAATGCCCCTACCCCACCATCCACCCTGCCCCCACCCACCCACCTATCCCCTTGAAGTTGTATTTAAAGAGCAGTGCTATTAAAGCACTGCACGTCTCTGTACAGACTGTTCACTGTTTTTATGATAACTTTGGTGTACCTTGATTCAAAGTTAGCATGTTGCTTTTTATCTTTTTTTAAAAGGTATCAAAAAGTGTGAGGGGGTGTGTGTCTTTTGGCAAGACCTGCAAGGTGGTTTTATGTTTGTAGTTGTTGGGTTTTCTTTGCCTCTGAATTAACACAGGATCTTTGTAGGAAAAGCCTATTTGTTTGGTCTGTGTAGCTTGTGCTCTTTAAAGAATTTTTTGACAATGGTTTCAGAATATTTTGACCTTGTACATGACTGTAGGACCTTTGTTTGACAGCTCAATGTACTTTAAAAAGAACTTATTAAAAGTTATATAATATTTATTAGATTCCAAAAAGGTTGGAAATTATGTAATTTATTGTAAAAAAAAATGTAAGCAAATTGAAAGGCTTCCATTTGAAATAAAATGCCATAGTTTGTGAAAGTTTTCTTTCTAGCACACAAAAATTGAGTTTTTAGTTTAATATGTGTTGAGTAACTGAGGTTTTAATATTCACAATGTCATTGTTTGACCTATGCAAGTCCATCCCACAATGAGGATAAGTAGTCACTGAAATGAGTGCCATCCCTCACCTCCCGAGCCCTAGAACCTATTCCTGAAAGTTTCAGCACATGATTTCTCACCTCTAACAATCCTGCCTTTTTGTCCATTTCAAAAAATAAACATGATGACAATTTCCACAAAAAATGGAAAATAGGATTTTCTTGGAGATAAAAGCAATCCCGGAGGATTGGTAACTCCAACCACCTCTCCACCATCACCCAACTACTCCCACTCACACAACCAATCTTCTTCCCACAAATGTCCACCCCCTCCTTGCAAACATCCTCAGTTCCACTTGAACAGTCCTTTTCTCTGCAGGGATCAAACTGCTCATCTCTTACACTTTCCCATTTAAAGCTCTTGTATTTCCTTACGAACAGAAGAGAGCCATTCAGTCTATCAAGTCTATACCTGCTCATGAAGAATTTCCATCAATTCATTTGTCTAGAACCTATTCTCTCCCCCATGATTCTCCTGTCACCTAACTACAGTGGAGGCAATTTACAGTAGCCAAACAATTTACCAGCATATCTTTGGGATGTAGAAGGAAACAGGAGCACATGGGAGAGACCTACGTGGTTACATGGAGAATAGCACTGGAGGTTAGGATCAAAGAGAGAACCCTTCTTCAGAACTCTGAAGAAGGGTCCTAACCCAAAACATTGACCTTCTGGTTTTTGTCCATGGATACTGCCTGGCTGCTGAGTTCCTCCAGCATCTTGTGGGTTTTTCAGGTTAGGATCGAAATTGGATCACTGGAGTTAAGCTCAGATCAGGTTTCCATCATTCCTACTGCATCAAAACAGGGTCAACTCAAAATTTGAAGACCATGATTGTTTGATTTGTTTTTTTGTTATTGGTTAGAGAACCTTAGTGGGTAGATGGAGTTGAGATGTACCTCCTCCTGTGAGAGAACCCCAGATGAAGTGTCCACAATGGTAACCCATTATCCCATTTATTTCACCATCTCATCTTCACCATGACCAACAACATCACTCTTTCCCCCACAGCGCTATTCACTTTACACTGACCTGTCAAGTTGTACCCAAAAGACCTCCAACTGCAGTTTGCATTCCCTGCCACTGGAATCCCTCCAATTCCTTGTACTCATGCTGCCTCTTATACGCTGATGTCATAGCATCAACTCTCTCAGCCCTTCTGCCTTCTCCCATGCTACGTCTTATCTGACATTTGATGAGCCATGTGGTGTCCTAGCTAAACACTGAGGCCGTTATCTCCAGTTCTCACAAAACTTTATTTCTGGTTCAGCTTCAGTGTTTGCAGTTGGGTACTGCTCAGGCTTTCCAAACCTGTATCCATCACCAGCACTCCCCACTTCTACCCCTTTCCCTGCCTCTGATTCAACTATTCCATTTCTGCTGTGACTGATCACCCTCCTTCAAATTCATCATTCACAATTCACAACAAAAATTCACAACAATATTCTCTTAAGCAGGGACTTATCCAAAATTCAGTATACTGGAAATGTACATTGAAACATACAAAAGGGTTTGACAAAACTGAGGTGGAGTTGATGTTTCCCCTTACTGGAGCGTCAATAATAAGGACTCAGTCTCAAAAGAATGGGTGGATCGTTGAGGGCAGAGATGAGAAGAAATGTCTTCACCTAGAGGATAATATGAAGCTTTGAGAATATTATATTTTAATATAGATAGAGCTTGATCTATGAATCCAAGAGATCCGTGGAGACTCAGTTGCTGAGAATATGAATGTAAGAGCTAGCAGGCTTTCTGGCTATTGGGACTGAAGGGATGTGGGGATTAGTGCAAGTGAGTTGGGATTAGTGCAGGTGGGTTGGGATTAGTGCAGGAGGGCGGGGATTAATGCAGGAGGGCGGGGATAAATGCAAGAGGGCGGCGATTAGTGAAGGAGAGCGGGGATTAGTGCAGGAGGGCGGGGATTAGTGCAGGTGGGTTGGGATTAGTGCAGGAGAGCGGGGATTAGTGCAGGAGGGTGGGGATTAGTGCAGGTGGGTTGGGATTAGTGCAGGAGGGGGGGATTAGTGCAGGTGGGTTGGGATTAGTGCAGGAGAGTGGGGATTAGTGCAGGAGGGTGGGGATCAGTGCAGGTGGGTTGGGATTAGTGCAGGAGAGCAGGGATTAGTGCAGGAGGGTGGGGATTAGTACAGGAGAGCGGGGATTAGTGCAGGTGGGTTGGGATTAGTGCAGGAGAGCAGGGATTAGTGCAGGAGGGCGGGGATTAGTGCAGGTGGGTTGGGATTAGTGCAGGAGGGTGGGGATTAGTGCAGGAGGGTGGGGATTAGTGCAGGTGGGTTGGGATAAGTGCAGGAGAGCGGGGATTAGTGCAGGAGAGTGGGGATTAGTGCAGGTGGGTTGGGATTAGTGCAGGAGGGTTGGGATTAGTGCAGGAGGGCGGGGATTAGTGCAGGAGAGTGGGGATTAGTGCAGGTGGGTTGGGATTAGTGCAGGAGAGCGGGGATTAGTGCAGGTGGGTTGGGATTAGTGCAGGAGAGCAGGTATTAGTGCAGGTGGGTTGGGATTAGTGCAGGAGGGTGGGGATTAGTGCAGGTGGGTTGGGATTAGTGCAGGAGGGTGGGGATTAGTGCAGGTGAGTTGGGATTAGTGCAGGAGAGCGGGGATTAGTGCAGGAGGGTTGGGATTAGTGCAGGAGGGTGGGGATTAGTGCAGGAGGGTTGGGATTAGTGCAGGTGGGTTGGGATTAGTGCAGGAGGGCGGTGCTGAGGTAGGACATTTCCTGCAACCTTATGTTCCTGCTGCTGATTGCAGACCCCGCAATGTTGGACGTTGGCAGCAGCGGTGCGGGCTGGGGGGGGGGTGAAGGAAGAAAGCGGCGCCACGGGGAAGCGGGCAGTCGGGGGAGGGTTAACCGGCCGACCCCCGCAGTCCAGGGCGGAGGGTAACCGCGTCCCCCTGCCCTCGGCTGAACGGGAAAGGACACCCGGAACCCCTGCGGGCCGCCGCCAGGAGCCGGGGGAAGGACCGGAACGGACCGCCGCGCGTGTTTCCGGTGCAGACGGTGGTTGCCGGGGGAATGGCAAAGAAAAGGTGAGGGGAGGGGGAGAGGGGGGTGAGGGGAGGGGGAGAGGGGGGTGAGGGGAGGGGGAGAGGGGAGGGGGTGAGGGGAGAGGGGAGAGGGTGAGGGGAGGGTGAGGGGAGGGGGTGAGGGGAGGGGAGGGGGAGGGGGGGGGAGGGGAGGGTGAGGGGAGGGTGAGGGCAGGGGGTGTGAGGGGAGGGTGAGGGGAGGGGGTGAGGGGGGGTGAGGGGAGGGGGTGAGGGGAGGGGGTGGGGGGGGAGAGGGGGGTGAGGGGAGGGGGTGAGGGGAGGGGGAGAGGGGGGTGAGGGGGAGGGGGAGAGGGGGGTGAGGGGAGGGGGCGGGGGGGAGAGGGGGGTGAGGGGAGGGGGCGGGGGGGAGAGGGGGGTGGGGGCGGGGGGGAGGAGAGGGGGGTAACTGAATGGTGGGGAGGGGGGTAACTGGGGGGTGGGGGTAGTGGAGAGGAGAGGGGTAGCGGGTGGGGGAGAGGGGATAACTGAGGGGGAGAAGGGGGTAACGGGATGGGGTAACGGGGAAGGGGAGAGGGGGTAATGGAGGGTAACTGTGGTAGGGGTAATGGGATGGGGATAACTGGGGCAATGGTGGGGAGGATAACTGGGGGGACAGGGGGTAATGGATTGGGGAGAGGGGGTAATGGGTTGGGGGAGAGGGGTTTAACAGGGGGACAGGGAGGTAACTTTGGTGGGGGGAGAGGGGGGTAAAGGATTGGGGGGGCAACAGTAGTGCGTCTGACTCCAGATCAGAAGGCTGCGTGTTTGGATCACGTCGGGGTCATGAGCACCTTATTGTTCGGGGCAGGCACGGTAGTGTAGCGGTCAGTGTAACCCTTTACAGCGCCAACGACCTGGGTTCAAATCCGGCCGCTGTCTGTAAGGAGTTTGTACGTTCTCCCCGTGTCTGCGTGGGTTTCCTCCGGATGCTCCGGTTTCCTCCCACATTCCAAAGACGTACGGGTTAGGAAGTTGCGGGCATGCTATGTTGGCGCCAGAAGCGTGGCGACACTTGCGGGCTGCCCCCAGAACGCTCTACGCAAAAGATGCATTTCACTGTGTGTTTTGATGTACGTGACTAGTAAAGAAATCTTATAATGAGGGGAAGGCGGGGAGATGGGGTTGGGGAGGGATGGTTGGAGGTGGTGGGGAGGGACGGGGTGGATGTAGTGGGAGATAGCAAATGGAATAAGCAGTGGTCTGGCAGGTTCTTGGCAGGTGAGCCAATAGGGGACTGGGAAGGATTGGGAACTGGGGAAGATGGAAATATCAATGTTATGCCTCTCCTGGCACTGCTTGATCTACTGGGCATTTCCTGCAGCTCTGCATTCTGCACCTTCTACAGTTCTTGTTCTCTCTCTCCCACTTAGTGTCCTCATGAACTTATCAGCTGATGCCATCTACAGTTTGTCCACTGCTCAACTTTAACGGTGATGTGGGGAGAGAATGGGATCCCGGGGATAGGGAACCAGAGTAGGAAAGTGACCAGGGTGAGGGGTAGAGGGAGGGGGTAGCATTGGGAGCTGGGATAGAGTACTAGTGATTGAGGGTTGGAGGTGAGGGAGAGAGCTCTCTGTAAGGCTGCGAACGGAGACAGAGGTCCAAGTGAACATTAGAGTGAGGACAGCTGGCAAGGGTGAAGCAGCAGACATCAGATGAGAGATACAGGAGGCTGCAGATGCTGGAATTTGGAGCAATAAGCAATCTGCTGGAGGAACTCAGCGGGTCGAGCAGCATCTGTGGGAGGGAAGGAATTGTCGATGTTTCAGGTCAAAACCCTGCTTCAGGACTTCCTTTCCTCCCACAGGTGCTGCTCGACCTGCTACGTTCATCCAGCAGATTGTTTGTTGCATCAAATGAGAGGCACTGTGTGCAGTGTGAGACGTTGAAAGTGATGTTATTTGAATCTGAAACGCATTGTTTGAACTGGTGGAAATTAATTCATTAATTGGCAAAATGCTGGCATTGACAACTTTACAGAGTTGTGGTGGAGCAGGGAAGGATGGAAGGAGTTAGAGGCTGTGGTGAGACCAAAGAGAGAAGGATCTAGGGAGTAGGAGAAGGAGAAAGGGCCTGTGGAGGGAGAGCTCTTTGTGCAGTGTGCAGAATAGCCCTTTGCTATGCTGTATTGTTCTCCAGTGCTATTTGATCATACGTTTTATTTCACCAGATTCTAATTTTTTCCTCCTCTTGCTATGCAGTACCAGAACAAACAGTAACAAGGAGAGCTATGCAGTGGGTCAGGTGGCAGACAGTCTGCCCTGTAATCCGACAGCTAAGGGCAAGACATCCCCACTGATGACTCTTTTCTCTACACCCTCAATTTCCACAAGCCAGTTGTTATTCACTCCCATCCTGGAGCGTAAGGTAAGCTCTGATTCTCTGCGATACGTGGTTATAATTGTGCCCTGGTTTCAACTCTGCCATTCCAAATTCAATCAGTCACTCAGATCTTGACCTTCTGTGTAGATTTTCTCCCAGACTGGCAGTAGAAGCTCACCCCTTGTACTTGGTGCAGTATTAGTGTAGTGGCAATATCACAGGATAAATGAACTGAAGGGCTGGGTGATAATTTAGACACGGCAAATAATGGCAGGACCCTTAACAGTGTTTATGTACAGATGGATCTTGGGGTCTAAGTCCATAGATCCCTGAAAGTAGCTGCCCAAATCAATAGCGTGGTAAAGAAGGTTTATGGCATGCTTGCCTTTACGAGTCGAGACATTGAGTTCAAAAGTCAGGAAGTTGTATTGCAGCTTTATAAAACTCTGGTTAACTGCATCTGGAGTATTGCATTCATTTCTGGTTGCCCCATTATAGGAAGGATATGGAGGCTTTGGAGAGGGTGCAGAAGCAGTTCACCAGGATGCTGCCTGGATTAAAGGGCATGTGCTATAAGGAGAAATTGGACAAACTTGGATTCTCTGGAGTGGCGGAGGCTGAAGGGAGATCTGATAGAGGTTTATAAAATTATGAGAGGCATAGGTAGACAGCCAGTATCTTTTTCCCAGGGTCGAAATGTCTATTACTAGAGGGCATGCATTTAAGCTGAAAGAGGGAAAGTTCAAAGGAGATGTGTGGGGCAAGTTTTTAACATAGACAGTGTTGAGTACCTGGAATGCGCTGCCAGGGGTGGTGGTGGAGGCAGATACGACAGAGGCATTTAAGAGGCTCTTAGATGGGCACATGAATGTGTAGAAAGTGGATGGATATGGACCATGTGCAGGCAGAAGGGATTAGGTGTCATTAGCTTAATTAGTTCGACATAACATGAAGGGCCTGTTCCTGCATTGTACTGTTCTATGGAAGTTCAAAAATCGCTGTTAAAGTTTGAGAATTTGAAAATGGATGGTTGGTGGTCAGTACAGACGAGATGGGCCAAAGGGCCTGTTTCCATTGCTGTATAACAGAGTTTAGTCCAGCAAATAAGAATCTGATTTTGGTCAAATCACCATGGAGCCAGAACATTGTGACAAAAATCAGTGGATTCGTGAGCTACTCAGTTGCATCAAAGATGTGCTAGTCCATCAAAGGTAGGAGAAAACAAACTCAAAATTTAGTAGTGGATTAATTATGTTAGATTCAGAGCCCCAGGCGATCTGTACATCTGTAAACTGTACAGTGAAACAAAGGCCACATGCCAAAACGTGGGTTATTAAGTTAATTGGCTGCTGTAAGTTGCCTCTAGTATAGGTAGCTGGCTGGAGAATCTGGAGAGAGTTGATGTGCATGTGAGAGGGAATAGCTTATCGCAAACTAAGCAAGCGAATGGGATTAGTCTGAGAGCTGGCAAAGACTAGATGGGTCAAATGGCCTCCTGCGGTGTAAGAAAGAGTTGAAGGTGCAGACCAAGGTGAAGCTGGTCTTTGAGATGGGAAGGGTGACCTGGGCAGTGAGGTTTGTTGAAGGTCAAGTAAAGAATGGACGTGGCTGGCCTCACTGACTCGGTGAGTGAGTCTGCTCAGCGCTCCCAGCTCTGCTCAGCAGGGATGAGTTGGGCCAAAGGACCTGTTTTCTGTGCTGTAGAGCTGTATGAAGATTGAGCTCTTTTGTAAAGGAGCTGTCTCTATAGGGGTGAAAGGGCAATTAAAGCAGATGCAACTGCGACTTCCAAGAGGAAATTCAATAAATATGTGGAAAATTGCAGGTTTGTTTGGAACGAGGAGGGGCATTGCGTAGTTGATTGGCACCTTCCTTTCCACCCACCCCCCCAACCCCTCTTTCAAATGAAACGTTAAACTGAAATTCATCTACTCTCATAAAACATGCCAGATTTTTATCTCGGAGAAGAGCAAGAGTGCAGGCCAATATTTATTTTGGAATATCCTGATGTCATGAAGTCACTCAAATCCTAGTATTTTCATGCTTATCCTTTCTACTCTAAGGAAAACAATTCCATTGAATCCTTTAATGCATTGACCTGGGATTGTGTCCTTTAGGTCAGTGGTAAGAAAAGAAAGATTCCAGAAGATGAGGATGCCTTTGGAAATAAGGCCAAGGAACAAAAGCCAGAGGAGACGAAACCTGTTCGACGGAAGGAGCTCACAGCAGCTGAACAGAAACTGGCCCAACGGTGAGTACTCACTGACGGGAGATTACTTAGATTCATACAACTCGGAAACAGGCCCTTTGGCCCAGCTGGTCCATGCTGACCAAGATGCCCCACCTAAGCTTGTCCTATTTACCAGAGTTTGGCCCATAACCTTCCAAACCTTTTCTATCCTTGAATTTGTCCAACTGTCTTTTAAAAGTTGCTATTGCACCTGCCTCAATCCCTTCTTCTGGCAGCTCGTTCCACATACGTACCACTCTCTGTGGTTAAAGAAAAAGTTGCCCCTCAAATTCCTATTAAATCTTTTCTCTCTCACCTTAATCCTATGCTCTCTGGTTCCTGATTCCCCAACCCTGAGAAAAAAGACTGTACATTCACCCTATCCATGCCCCTCGTGATTTTATACACCTCTATAAGATCACCTCTCAGTCTCCTACGCTCCAAGGAAAAAAGTGCTAGCCTGTCCAACCTCTCCTTATAACTCAGTCCGTCGAGTCATGGCAACATCTTTGTAAATCTTTTCTGTACTCTTTCCAGTTTAATAATATCTTTCCTGTAGCAGGGTGGCCAAAATTAAACAAAATAGTCCCAAGTGCTACCTCACCAGCATCTTGTATAACAGCACCGTGACCTCCCAACTTGGTATTGGTTTATTGTTGTCACTTGTACCAAGGTGCAGTGGAAAAACTTGTCTTACATACCGTTCGTACAAATCAATTCATCCCACAGTGCATTGAGATAGTACAGGGTAAAAACAATAACAGAATACAGAGTAAAGTGTCACAACTACAAGGAAGTGTATTGGAGGTAGACAATAAGGTGCAAGTTCTAACAAGGTAGATTGTGAGGCAAGAGTCCATCTCATCGTTCAATAGTCTTATCACAGTGGGGTAGAAGCTGTCCTTGAGCCTGGTGGTACGTGCCCTCAGGCTCCTGTATCTTCTGCCTGGTGGGAGAGGAGCGAAGAGAGAATGACCCGGGTGGGTGGGGTCTTTGATTATGCTGGCTGCTTCGCCAAGACAGCGAGACGTATAGACAGAGTCCATGGAGGGGAGGCTGGTTTTCTTGATGTGCTGGGCTGTGTCCACAACTCTCTGAAGTTTCTTGTGGTCCTGGGCAGAGCAGTTGCCAAACCAAGCCATATGCATCTAGATAGGATGCTTTCTATGGGACTTCTATACTCAATGCCCTGACCAATGAAGGCCAGCGTGCCAAAAGCTGCCTTCACCATCCTGCCTACCAGTGATTCCACTTTCAGGGAACCATATACTCCTAGGTTCCTTTGTTTTACAACACTCCCCAGGGCCTTACCATTCACTTTTAAAGTCCTACCTTGATTTGACTTTCCAACATGCAACACGTTGCACTTTCCTGAATTAAGCTTCATTTGCCATTCTTGGCCCACTTACCCAGCTGATCAAGATACCCCTGTCATTTTTGATAACCTGTCTCACTGTCCACTAAACCACCTATTTTAGTGCCACCTGCAAACTTATTAACCATGCCTTGTACATTCTCATCCAAATTGTTGATATAGATGACAAACTTGGTCCAGTTAACTTTACCGAGCATGCTTGGAGCATGTGCACTGTTCTGGCTGCTGTGTAATGAAATGAATGGTGAGGCACTGAAAAATCTGTAAATAAAAGATTCACAAGGACAATACTACAGGTGGTCTCCAGGTTATGATGGGATTCCGTTCCTGAGAAACGTTCATAGCCTGAACAGTTCGTAAGTCAGAAATGAACAAAAAGCGTGTGGGAAAGGATCACAGAAATGGCTGTAACGGGAGAGTGAGCAGGTGCAGGAAGAGCAGCCACCAGCCAGCCTCACTGACTCAGTGAGTGAGCCTGTCAGCGCTCCAAGCTCTGCTCGGCTCGACACAGCTGCCAGTTGTTGCGGAAGTGCCCCGTTCCCACCCGGTAGAAGATGCCTGCAGCCCCGCAGCACCTGGCAAATCCATCCCAATCCATCCTGCCCGTCTCCCAAACGCTTGTTTCTATGTATGGGGTACCTATAAGTTGGGTGTTTGTAACCTGGGTAGGATCTGTATCTGAAAAGGTTGAACTGGCATTGGCCATTTTGCAAGAAAGGAAAAGGTTTGAGGATGACCCGATATTATTATGAAGGGGTCTGATAGGATAGAAAAGGAAAGAAAAAAATCCATAGTAACTGATAATCGATCTGCAAATGCTGGCAACACTCAGCAGCTCTGCCAGCATCCAAAGAGAGAGGGCAAAAGTAACGGTTCAAGTCGAAGACCCTGCTGAACATTTCCTGCGTTTGCAGTTTTTATTAACTACTTTTCCACGCTGGAGAGACCAGAACCAGAGGCTGTACAAATGAAAGGCTCCAGTGGGATCAAGGAGGAGCTTCTTTCATGTTGATTATCAAACTTGCCAACAAAAGGAGTCGTTGATGCAAGCAGCAGAGAGGTGTCTAACGTGAAGCCAGAGTAACACCTGAGGAACCAAAGGATAATTGCGGTGAGATCAGGAAGTGGGAGAAGATTCATTGGAACCGAGTAGCCTTTTCCAAATGGGATTGAAGGATTCGTTGTCCTGGTGAGGTGGGCAAAGCAGGGCATGGGGTTTCCACAGTCACGATAACTGGTAGTGAGGGAGGGCATGGATGAAAGGATTAATGGGAAAGTCAGGGCATTGGAATCAAGGTTTTCATGGTTTTATGAGAATGTGGGTGCACAGAGCGAAACTTAAACAGTGCAGTACTTGGGGAACTTAGCTGGTTTGGGGATTGGGCGGAGAGCAGAGCAAAGATGGTGCAGAGGGAGCTTACTGTTGTTCAGGGGGTCTGTGGGGAAATCTCAGAGCGGTACACCGGTAGTCAGCACCAAGCTGATTGGTGAGTGTCGGTACTTTCCTCGCTGTGGCTGGCTTTTGTATACTTAATGCTAGTAGATAGAGACGTGGTGGAGCTCCTCATTCTCATTACATGCATATCCTGTGGCACGTAGGAAACCTACATATTAATGATGTGGAGTCACAGAGAGCGTGGAAAGAGGCCCTTCAGCCCACTGAGTCTACACTGACCAGCAAGCATCCATTTAGACTAATCTTGCACTAATCCCATTTTATTGTTCCTAACAACTCCCCCCACCCAGATTCTACCACTCCCCTACACGCTATTTATAGTGACCAATTAACCTGTCAAGCTGCACGCCTTTGGGATGTGGGAGGAAACTGAGGCAGTCACAGGGAGAACGTGCAAACTCCACACAAACGGTGCCAGAGGTAAGGATCGCACCCATGTCGTCGGAGCTGTGAGGCAGCGGATCTACTAGCTGCACCTCTGTGGACTTAATTGTAGGGGCTAAGAAGTTTTACAATGCTGCTGCCTCGCAGCTCCAGAGACCTGGGTTTGATTCTGATCTCCAGCGCTGTCTGTGTGAACATAGAACACTACAGCACAGTACAGGCCCTTCGGCCCACAGTGTTGTGCCGACATTTTATCCTGGTCTAAGATCTATCTAACCCTTCTCTCTCACATAGCCCCCTATTTTTCTATCATTCATGTGGCTATCTAAGAGCCTCTTAAATGTCCTTAATGTATCCGCCCCCACAACCTCTGCCGGCAGTGCGTTCCATGCACCCACCACTCTCTGTGTAAAAAAAAAACTTACCCCTGACATCCCCCCCAGTACCTTCCTCCAATCACCTTAAAATTATGTCCCCTTGTGTTAGCCATTGTCACCCTGGGAAAAAGTCTCTGACTGTCCACTCGATCTATACCTCTTATCATCTTGTACACCTCTATCAAGTCACCTCTCATCCTCCTCTCCAAAGAGAAAAGCCCTAGCTCGCTCCACCTATCCTCATAAGACTTGATCTCCAATCCAGGCAACATCCTAGTAAATCTCCTCTGCACCCTCTCTAAAGCTTCCACATCGTTTCTATAATGAGGTGACCAGAACTGAACACAATACTCCAAGTGTGGTCTGACCAAGTTTGCACGTTCTGCCTGTGATTATGTGGGTTTCCCCCAGGTGCTCCGGTTTCCTCCCACATCCAAAGACTTGAATTTTGTTATGTTAATTGGCTGCTGTAAGTTGCCCCTTAGATGGGTGGCAGAAAAATCAAAAGGGATCTGATGGACATATTAGAGGAAATAAGATACAGGGTTACAGGGAAACAAGGAGGGGGGAATGGCACTGTTGGGACTGCTCTGCTGGAAGTCGATGGGCTGAATGGTCTGAGCCTAATAGGCATGAACAAAGTTTTCCAGTGGCACTAAAATTAGCACTTGGTTGATGGTGAGGAAGAAAGTTCCAGGCTCTAGGAAGATCAGTGTATCATCAGAGGTGAGGCCTGATGTTAACACAGGAGGTGGTTAGGTGGATACCTGCCTTTATTGGCAAAGGTATAAAGTGTAAGAGCAGGGAGAGCTGCAAAGAGTACATAAGGCACTAGTTATGCCACGGTGAGAATACTGCACCCTGTTCTGGTCACCAGGCTATAGAACAATTGTGACGGCACTGCAGAGGGCACTGAGGAAGTTTACAAGGATGTTGCCAGGGTTGGAGGATTGCCATTTATAAAGAGAGACTGCATGGGTTGTGGATTGTTTGGAAAGGAGACCACATCAGATTTACTTGAGGAGCTTGGACAGAGTGAACAGCAAGAACCCACTTCCCTTGGCAGAGAGGTGGTGAACCAAAGGTATAGATTTGAAGTTACTTATTGGAAGGATTAGAAAGTTGAGGAAAATGTTTGCATCCAAAAATAATATGGGCTCTGGAAGTCTGCCTGAAAGGGCAGTCGATGCAGACAGAGAGAGGCAGCTAAGGGGAAGCTACTTGAACTCCTGAAACAGAGAAAGGAAGGTTAGTATCCACAAGGCTTCATACCTGGAGCCAGGATGTGGGAGTCACCAAAATAGCTCCATCATTGGATATTGTGGATGTGATGGGCAAAATGTCTTCTTTCTCTGCTGTAAATTTCTATGATTTTCTGGGCAAGAGGGTTTGTTAGGAGCTTAGAGGCATAGGGGAGGTTGTTGGGTGTGCTCAAGGACTGGATTGAAGTATGAAAGTTGGATATTCTGAACTTACCCCAAACTGACTCCCACTCTGCATTTGGCCCCCACTCCGTAATAATGGATGAGAGCTCTGACCATCTGATGGGTCCTGGCCCGCCTGCCCACGCAGCTAACCACCTTCTCGTGTCACTCGCAGAGAGAGTGCCTTGAGCGCAGCAGACGAGGAAGGTGAAGGGGTACGCCGCGTGAAGCGGAAGCGTAAAAAGGAGCAGGCAGAAGATGGGCCGTCAGTAGCACTGGAGCAAACGACGGGGAAAGCAGCCAACCGTTTCAGGAAACGCAAGGTGAAACCTGAGGTGGAGAAAATAAAGAACAAGAGGACTGTGTTTGTGGGGAACCTGCCCTCTGAGTACAGTAAACAGGTGAGAGATGGCTTATTCACTGACCTTTCAGACTGAAGATCGCCTGATGCTCGGTGTACTGGTCAAAGAGGTGGGCTTAGAGAACTGAAGGTCATCTCTGATATAAATAATAATCGTGACGATACATCTTACATCTAAATAAAGTAATAAAATATTCCAACGTTCTTCACAGCAATGTTCTACACAGGTTCTCAGACAGTGAATCTCACAAAGCAGGTGTTAAGACGTGATCAAGAGCTTGGTCAAAAAAGTAGGTTTTCAGGAGCATCTTGTGTGAGGAATGAGAAGCAAAGTATTGAGATAATTCCAGAGCTTGGAGCCCATGGGCAGAAGACATAGCTGTCAATGGTGGAACAGACCAGAGAATGGATGTTTAGTCTCTTAATTGTAGGGTTTTTGCAGATTGGCTGAAACCTGTTTTCCCTGTGAGTGGTAGGGGAACAGATCCCACACCCCCAAGGTACATGATTACAATTAGGCAGGCACTAACTCTATAAAGCAGAACGGTAACTTTCAGACAATATTTTTGGTTGGGATATAGGCAGTGCAAGATGCTTTGTGGTTAAATGTAGCAAGCTTTAGTGACTTTGGATCGAGGGTTTCCAGAGCGCTCTGCCCCCTCAACCGAATCTGTTATAGAATTTCTATCAGGTTGTCTACAATTAATCAACAGCTCTATGATGCTTTTATTAGGGAGGCCTAGCTTATACATACCCATTCTGATGAAGGGTCGTGGACCTAAAACATTAACTGTTTCTCTTTTCCACAGATGCTGCCTGACCTGCTGAGTGTTTCCAGCTTTTACTGCAGATTTTTAATTTTCATCTAGCTTTTATGTTTTCCTCGACAAACTCATAAAACAGATTATCTGGTCATTATATTGTTTATTGTGGGATTTCAGTGGGTGTAAGTAGTCCACAGCATGGAAGGCATGATGTAAAGACAAATCCTTTCTTGCACATTCCAGGAAGGTTAAAAAAACTAAATGAATATTCATCATTTCCATCTAACATTTCCCTTCTTCCTAATTATAGTGAAATAAGGCAAAGTTTTCTCAGCATCTGAGAACATTGATTACCTGTTTCTTTTGTACCTTTCTAAACAGATGATCATAGCGCTGTTTAAAGAGTTTGGGCCAATAGAATCTGTGCGGTTCCGTTCTGTGGTAAGTTCATTGAGTTTTAAGAATGAAATGGAAGCTGTTTGAACTGCATGTCAGCTTCCCACCCTGGAAAGCACTTAGTGACTTGTGGTGAGGAGTTTCTGTTTTATGAGTGGTTATTTCAATGTTCCTTTTTTTAAAAAATTTGGTTCCCATGAAGTGGTCAGCTATTACTTCATGTCCCTCTCTGGATGTGCAGCCAATAGGACATTAGTAAGGCAAATGGGAGGCATTCTGCCCACTTCCATTTACAAATCCCTACTCCTATAATATAAACGTACCTTGCTACACAAAGAAGAGGGATGGGAGCGGCATCAAACCTGAAATTAATTCGCATTTAGGAGTAAGGAGATGGATTTCTTGTATTTATTTATTTGGACTTTGACTTGCGGGCCTTGCTGGCTCCGATTGCCTTGAAAATTTGGTGCCAGTGAACCACCATGAAACTCTACAGTTCTTTTGATGAAGGTACTCCCTCAGTCAGGAGAGTATGGACCTAGGATGGAGGGGAATGTGATGGTAGTGGTGTTCCGTGTTGTCCTTGGTGCTAGAGCTGACGTATTTGGGAGATACTGTCAGGGTAGTCTGGGCGAGTACTTCCAGTGAATTTTGTGGACGGCATACACTCCAGCCACAGTGCCTCGGAGGTGGAGGGAATGGATGCTTAGGCTGGTAGGTGGGGTGTCATTCAAACTGCTTCCTGTTTTCTGATGGTATTGAGCTCCTTGACTGTTTTTTGTCTGGCACTGATCCATGCACCTCCTCAGTATTTCTTCATACTCTTGATTTGTGCCTTTAGACGGTGAAAAGGCTTTGACATACTCACCATAAGGTAACCAGGCTTCGACCTGTTCTTACAACCACAGTCTTTATGTGGCTGGTCCAGTTGAGTTTCTGGCCTGTGGGGACTGAAGGATATTGATGGTGGGGACTTGGTGACGGTGGTGCATTCGTATGTCAAGGGTAGCTTGTTACACCATCCCTTGTTGGCGATGGTCATTGCCTGGCACTTTTGTGGCATGCCTGAGGGTCCTACTGCAAGGCTTGCTTCATTTGCAGAGGACTTGTGGATGGAATTCAACACTGCAATCTTCAGCAAATGTCTCTGTTTCTGGCTGGAAGGAAGGTCATTGATGATGGAGCTGATGTTGGGCCTTGGACCCTCCCCTGGGGAACTCCTTCAGTGATGTCCTGGTGGAGCTGATCAATCCTCAACAACCACCTTCCTCTGGGAGGTGTGACTCCAGCCATTGCAGTGCTTTTCCCTGGATGTCCATTGACCAGTTTTACCAGGGCTCCTTGATGCTGTGCTCAGTCAAATCCTGCCTCGATGTCAAGGGCAGTTATCCTTGCCTCAGGCACTCAGCTCCGTGCTTTGACCAAGGCTGCAATGAAGTCTGGAGCCAACTGGTCCTGGAGAAACCCAAACTGGACCTGTGTGAGCAGCTTATTGAAGAGCAAGTACTGCTTGACAACTTGCATCACTTAGCTGCTGATGGATTGTTTAGGTCTCCATTGAATTGTACTGAATGTTGTGTTGAAAGCACGCATCTGATACCTGGTTCACCTCTGTTCTGAAACTTCGCTTTGTTCCTCCAGCTTAATGAAGTCGACGTGCTTTGTCTAATTCTTTTTTCCTCTTTGTTCCCTTGGCTAAAGGCACGGGAGGAACCTAACATCTCCAGGAAGTTGGCCACCATCCAGTAAGTCACCCTCCTTGTTCACCGGTGCTTTTACATGCAGACTTCCCTGATCTATAGGTGCAAACCCTGCAGCATCAGTTCCTGAATCTCCAGGGACTTTTCACAATGCGCCCTGATGCGCAGTGGTGTGTTGGGAAGGGTGTCAGCAACCCTTCATACTTCATCTGTGTTCACAAGTAAGTCAGTGGTGTTTACTGGACTGGATGACCTGCCCTTGGCTGATCTCTGCATACGCATGACTGTGCCAACTCGCGTGCGCATGTACAACCAAGCACACGAACACACGTGTATGTGCTAGCACAGATACAGCTATGCACCAGTAGACATGCAATCACAGGTGCACACACAAACAGGCACAATGTTGTAGTTGGGTCCTAGTTGATTCCATGGGTAGTTGGGACATGTTAGTGGATTCAGGGATTGAACCATCACCTGCCACAAAGGTCAGTGATATACTACACACTGTAGCCCAGCACTGAGTCCAGGAAAGGACTGCTGAAACCATGCACAGACCTTGTAGCAGATCTGCTGGTTCAAGTAATTACTTTAATGGAACTGGAGCAAATGCAGTTAGAGTAGATTGGCAAAAAGGTTGGCACGGAGGTGGTGGGCGGAAGGGCCAGTTTCTGTGCTGTGAAGCTGTATAACTATGGGCTACGGAAGGAAGCCAGAGCACCCAGAGGAAACCCACATGATGTCAGGAGCTGTGAGGCAACAGCTCCAATACCTGTATCACTGTGCCATCCAGCTGTGGAGAATAAAAGTACAAATTGACACCAAATTGGTGGCAGTGTCGAACAGTGAGGAGGATATTAATGAAGTGCAGAAGGGAAGGCTGACGGAATGGGCAGGGAAGCGGCAGAGGAAATGTAGAGTGCAAGTGTGAAGTGATAGAACAAGGAGAGATGATGTGCACCAAATGGCACTGTTCTGGAGAAGGTGGAGAAACAGGGGAGCTGTAAATGTTGTGCATAAACATTTGAAGGTAATTGTATTTGTTGAGAAAGCTGTTAAAAAGTACTTGAGATCCTAGCCATCGTAAACAGGCAGAGTACAAAAGCAGGAAGATTATACTGATTCTAGATAAAAACAGGTTTGAGCCGCAGCTGGAATATTGCACCCAATTTTGGTCATCTTGCTTTTGAAAGGAGGTGAAGCTCCTGGGAAGGCTGCAGGTGAGACTTACTAGAATGGTTTCAGGAAGAGGAATTTCAGCTACAAGGTTACACTGGAAGCAGGGAGGTGAATGATGACTTTAGGTGGGATGATTGAAAGCTGCCTCCGTTAGTTCAAGGACGAGGAAATATAGACACTCAGTGATGGGCAGAAGTCAGGGGAAGTACGAGGAAAAAGGGCTTTGCACAAAGTAGGGGGAACATTTGGGGCTTTGTCAAAAGGGAATTGGATAAGGACTTGAGGGGAAACGATGTTAGGCTGTGGGGGAAGAGTGGGAGAATGGAACTGACTGGATTACTCTACAAAGAATCAGCATTGACTGGATAGGTTGAATAGCCTCCTATGATGTTGCATTTCTATGGTTCAAGTTCATCCTCCACCAGCTTTGCTTAAACTCATCCTGAATTTGTTGAGTGGAATCCTAGATAGATTTAAGGGGGAGCTAGGGAAGTGCATGGAGGGTAAAGGTATAGGATGTGGGAACAGGGCGAGGTCGATCATTAACACCAACCTACATCTTTTGAGCTGAATTGTTGCCGTGCTGTTAAGTTCTGTCAATCTTGACATCTCCTGCAGTCTTCCATTCCCCTGCTGGTAATGCTGCCCTCCAGTGGTCCCCTACAAGAGATCATTCTTCAAAGCCAGTAATGTGAAAGCCTCTGTTCACCTTTGGAACAATACACAAAGAGTGCTGGGGTTTGTACGTTGCTCCAGATTCCAGCATCTGCAGAATTTCTTGTGTCTCCATTTTGCTGCTCCACTGTGAAGTCTTTTCCAGGTGTGCCTACCCTGAAGAAGTTTTCCTCCTCTCTTCAGGAGTTCTGTGAGACCCACTCTCACTGCTCCCCTTCCGTGATCTCGGCTGCTTGAGTTCCTCCAGCACATTTTGTGTATTGTTCATCTAATTTAGTCGCAATTTGGTAACTTGTGAACATGTTGACGTTGCACCTCAGCGAGCCTGTATGTCTGCACTCGGTCTATTTTAAAATAGTTTGCATCATTTTTCTGCGACTGATGCAAGTCTGAAGTTGAAAATGGTAGCAGAATTCTCACTGTGATGATTGCTCTCACAGTCTCCCACCATCTCTTTCTCAGGAAGAAGGTTCATCCCAAGCGGAATAACATGAACGCCTATATTGTGTTTCAGCAGTGCAGTAATGCAGTCAGAGCCTTGACAAGGTAGGAGTGCAGTTCTAAACTTCACTTGACTTTTGGCTTTTTCAGTGCTATTGATGGGTGTATGTTGTTGATTAAAGTTTCATGCTGCAGTCAATATAACTGTACAACAAATTTGCGGTATTTAATATGGTACAGTGAATTTTATTGAAAGATAGTCCTCCTTTAAAACGTTTGTTCCATGATTATTAGATAATTTATAACCAGAACAGAGTAATTTATTTATAAGAGATCTTTATGAGTCACATGTACATCGAAACACACAGTGAAATGCATCTTTTGCATAGAGTGTTCTGCGAGCAGCCGACAAGCGTCACCACGCTTCAGGCACCAACATAGCATGCCCACAACTTCCTAACCCGTACATCTTTGGAATGTGGGAGGAAACCAGAGCACCCGGAGGAAACCCACGCAGACACGGGGAGAATGTACAAACTCCTTACAGACAGTGGCTGGAATTGAACCCGGGTCACTGGCACTGTAATAGCATTACGTTAACCACTACACTACTGTGCCTGCCCTAACAACCAACACTCCACGTTTTAGCTTAATTATGGATATATAATTATGGCATTTTGTAGTTTAATTCAGTTATAAAGATTTCTCTGTCTATTAATTCCATTAGAACTTGTGCTCGATGTATAGATTTATTTTATGACAGTGATCTGTTTCTCAGGATCTTGCAGATACAAAGACTAAAAAAATTCTGTTCTTTTTGAAGGAATGGATATGAAGTAAAAACTGGATTTAATATTCGTGTGGACCTAGCAAGCAAGTCAGATGTGGTGAGTTATGAATGAGTAATAGAGTTGGTTAATTGATGCTCTTCTGACTGTGCTAAGTTTCTCATGTTTTGTTTCTTGCAGCATGACCATCGGCGATCCATCTTTTTGGGCAACTTGTCGTATGGTAAGGCACTTTCTGTGACTGTCGGGGTGCCTTGTTCCTCAATTTTCTCAACTGGTTCACTCTGTTCTTATGAACCACAAAACAAAAAGGAATTGATCATTTTTGCAGAAAAGACGTTCAAACTTGTATCCTTATCCTGGCCGAACTTGACTGTGATAGTGTCCATGAAAAGAAAGACCTGCATTTCTATAGCACCTTCGGCCACCTTGGGACTTCCTAGAGCAGGTTACAGACCTGTTTGAAGTGTAGTCACTGTTGTAACGTACAAAACCCAGAAGATGGTTCACACGCAACAAGCTTCTACAAACAGTAATTCAATGACCAGCTTGCCCATTTTCATAGTGACGATAATTGAAAGAAACACATTGACCTGGACTTTGGGAAACTCTCTCTTTGAAACAGTGATGCAGGATCTTTTGAGCGCACCTGAGTGAGCAGACATGGCCTCAGTTTAATGTCTCATTCAGAATATGGCACCTGGGAAGCTGCAGTTCTACACTGTTATGTGCTCAAGTTTCCAGAGTGGGGCTTGAACCTGTGACTCCCTGATTTAGGGTAGAGAATGCCCTGTAAATAAAACTTCCTGGAATGAGAGCTTAAATGATTACGACCTTATCAGCATTGGGGAGAGATGTAAGTTGCTCCAACAATGTCTAGTACCATGTTAAACAGTGATGTTGGTGTGCTGACTGATACACCATGGTGGTGGTTGACTTTATCATTAATTCATAAATTGGTACCGTGGGTATTAGCTTGGACATGTCCAGTGCCAGGAATGAGAAATTGCTGCACTCTTTCTGAAGGGATATTAAATGAAATCCTCTCCATCTGTTCTGGTCCCCCACTGAGCTCAAATTGGCTGCCAAGTTTCTATATGACAAACAGAGTCTATACTTCCAAATGCACGTCACTGGGTGTGGAACCTCTGTTGAAATGTCCTGAGGTTGTGAAAGGTACGATGGAAGTGCCAGTCTTTCTTCCTTATAAGTTGTGGTAGTAGGAACACCCTGAACATTTCCTGTTTAACCTATGTGCCCCGTTCTGGGCACTGCACTTGATGTAAACAATTCGAAGAGGGAGCAGAAACAATTTACTGAAATAATCCTAAGAACGAGGGGTGTTAGTTGTGTAGACAGAATGGGGAAGCTGGGGTTGTTCTCATTGGATTGGCTCAGAACCTATTTAAAGTCTTGAAGTTAGAGACAGATACAGAGAAACCATTCTCCTTGGTGGTAGGATCAAGAACTAGGGAGATCAGAATGAAGGTGATTGGTAGAAAGATCACAAATGACAAGAGGAGAGGGTCTGGAATGCACTGGCAGTGGTAGTAGTGGAGGCAGAGTCAATTATAAGGTTCAAAAGGGAGCTGGAAAAGTGTCTAAAAGGAAATAACTTGTAGGGCTGTGAGGAGAGGACAGTGGAATGAGACTAGCTGCATCGGTCTTGCATAGGGCAATGGGCTGAATAGCCTCCTTTCCTCCAGTGGATCTGTGAGACTGTTAACAGCAAGGTGACCACTCCCCCTCCTCCATGCTTGTTCAATCTGTTTGAACCAATGATCTGCTTGTCTACAGATATCCAAGAAAATGATGTGCGTGATCACTTCAGTGAATGTGGAGAAGTCGAGTGCGTGCGGATAGTGAGAGACAAGGAATCGGGAATGGGGAAAGGATTTGGATATGTGCTTTTTCAGGTAAGGTGATAAAGATTTGGTGGGAAACCTGCTGTGTAACAGTTTTCTCTCTGAAGCTTAGAAATGGAGAGCTCTATCACACAACATTGACTGTTCAGTCCATTGCACCTAGGCTGGTTCCTGAAGGAACTAGTTAGATTCCCCTGCCTTTTCCCATTTTGCTTATCAATTTTTCCCCCAAGTGCTCTTTTCAAAAAAAAAGTATTGTTTTTTTTAATTCTCCTGAGTAGGTGCATAAAACTTTGAATTTAAGTGACTATGTAAAAAAAAAGTTAATATCGAATCAATTGTCTGTTAGACAGCTGATTTTCATTTCCTTTGGCTTTATTGGAAATTGTGACGTTGTAGGTCATGGATTTTTAATGTCTGGATTTTAAAATCCTTGCTCTTCTCCCACCCTCCCCAGTATCAGGGGCAGGCACGGTAGTGTAGCGGTTAACATAATGCTTTACAGCGTCAGCGACCCCGGTTCAATTCCGGCCGCTGTCTGTAAGGAGTTTGTACGTTCTCCCCATGACTGTGTGCATGCTATGTTGGCGCCGGAAGTGTGGCAACACTTGTGGGCTGCCCCCAGAACACTCTACACAAAAAAGATGCATTTCACTGTGTGTTTTGACGTACATGTGACTAATAAAGATATCTCCATGATCACTCATCAACCTTTCCCCTCCAAATGTCTTGATCTCAGAACCCTCTTCCAATTAACCCCTGCCCCACACTCCCCCTCCCCCAACCTCCTCTGCTCCTGTACCTTTCCTATCTGTGTTACTCTTCTAGCCTCACATTAGCAAAGATGTAAAGGGTTTTGAGAGGAGGGTGCAGAAGTGATTTACTTCAATAATTCTTGGTGTCGATGATTTTCATTCCTTTGTCACAGGCACTCGTGCTTTCAGCTGTCTCCACCCCGAGCAGGAATTGCTTCGCTGGATTTCTCTACTTCTGTCCTCCCTAGATACACCTGTGACCAAAGTTTTGATTGCCTATTGAAACAGGAGTAGGAGTAGACCATTTGGCCCCTCGAGCGTGCCCCGCCATTCAACGAGATAGCGGCTGATCTTCTACCCCAGCCTCATTTTTCTGCCCCATCCCCATATCCCACCATTCCTTTAATATCCAGATCTCTGGAGATTCCGTCACTGACTGCATCCCAAACAAAGTCCACTGTGGTAAAGAATTCCCAAGGTTCACCACCCTTTTGCATTAAACACTTGGTGCATTGTGCCAGGTCCTTGATATAGATTGTCAACAGCTGGGGTGAGGCACTGATCCCTGCCATATCCCGCTAATCCCAGCCTGCCAACCTCGGAAGGATCTGTTCATTCCTACTCTACTCCCTTTCTGCTAACCAACTCTCAGTCCATGCTAGTGTATTACCCCCAATTCCATGTGCTCTAACCTTGTTCACCAACCCGTGTGGAAGGTTATTGAAAGCCTTCTGGATATCAAGATACACTGGATCCACTGGTTCCCCGTCATCACCTCCACTGGATACATCCTCGTCGTCATAAAGTCATGGAGACATACAGCATGGAAACAGGCCCTTCAGCCCACTGAGTCCACACTGACAATCAACCACCCCTTTACACTAATCCTACGTTTATCCCTTTTATTTTTATTCTCTCCACATGCTCATCAACTGACCCAGGTTCTAAACCTCACCTACTCCTCAAAGAATTCCAATAGATTAGTCAGATATGATTTGCCTTTTGTAAGTCAACGTTGACTCTTCTCAATCATGCTATTATTTTCTAAATGTCCTGATATCATATCCTTTATTGTGGATTCCAATATCTTCCCTACTGCTAACGTCAGGCTAACTGGGGTAACACAGTGATGCAGCTAATAGAAGCCCTGCCTCAGGGCGCAGGAGACCCGGGTTCAATCCTGACCTCCCAGTGCTGTCTATGTGGAGTTTGCATGTTCTTCCTGTGACCATGTCAGTTTCCTCCCACATTCCCAAAGATATGCAGGTTGGTAGATCACTTGGCTGCTGTAAATTGTCCCTAGTGTGTAGGCGAGTGGTAAAATTTGGGGGGAGTTGATGAGAATGTGGGGATTAATGTAGGATTAGTGTAAATGAGTGGTTGCTGGTCAGCACAGACTCGGTTTCTGTGCTGCATCACTTGATGACTCTAATTGTTTGGTAGTTCCCCATTTTCTCTCTCCTTCCTTTCTTAAATAGAAGGGTCATATGTTTCGTCCAATAAAGCTGCTGTGAAGCACCTTGAGGCGTTTTGCTGTGTCATTGGTGCTGAACTTCAGTGGGATATTGCTTCAAATGCTGTTCTGCACCTCTGCCTGAGTTTGCTAGAGACGCTGGAGAAAAATTAAAGGATAACATGGATGATCTTGGTTTCTGTTGGCAGAGCACAGACGCTGTAACACTGGCCCTTAAGCTCAATAACTCAGAGCTAAAAGGACGCAAGGTGCGAGTCAGCCGCTCGGTGAAGAAGGAAAGAGACTCCCAGGATCCAGCCACCAGTCGTCTTGCGGAGGGGAAGAAATCGGCAGCCAAGGACTTCTCTGGGTTGATGGTGAGGGCAGCGGAGGGAAAGAAAACCAAGAGGAAAAATCAAGGGAAGAAGAGGAAGCAGAGCCAGAGGAAGGTTGGCAAGTCTAAAAAGAGGTGAAAGGTTGCAGCCTGTCCGAGCTCAGCCGAAGTCCCCCCTGAAGCCACGGGCTCTGGCGATGCTGGCTGGAGTTTTCAGACCAGGGCTGGATAGTAGGACAAGACGGCCACTCCTTCCACAGGCTTCTCCTCTTCTGCCAAGAGCAAGTGGTTAGACCTGGACAATTGCTGTTTAACACTGACTGTACAGGTGGTCCTCAGAAATTGACCAGTGCACCTTTATTTCATGAGGGTGGCCCTGTTTGATTTTATTGCCTTGAATCCATGGTGCAGTCTTCTCAACTCGAGTATTTGAGACATCTTTGACACACTGTATGTTAACCCTTCCACTAGGCACTCCCCTAACTCCACACCTTGGTGAATAAAACTGGGCAATTTAATCAGCCACAATCCATTTGTGAAGGTAAGTTTGTCCATTATTTTTCCAAGCAAATTGTCAGCAGAGTGACATTAACGGCATGAGGTCAGTGCAGCAGCCCTGTGAAATAACAATACCAATAAGAACACAGAGGATTTGCAGGAAGCTGTTGTATGAACCATGTTCTTGCCAGTACCTTGGGACTGTGCGCTGTTTGATGGAGGTGTTTCAGTCATGTAGCAAATTATTGTTTGTGGGAGCACAAAATGACTTCTATATTGTTCCTATTACAACTCACAACATTTAAAAGACAGTTGAATGGGTACATGGATAGGAAGGGTTCAGAGGGATAGGGGCCAAATGCAGGCAACTGGGACTAGTTTAGATAGGCATCTTGGTTGGCATGGATGAGTAGGGCCGAAGGACCAGTTTCCATGCTGTATGACTCTATGCCTAATTTTCATAACCCTATCCTATGGAGCCCATCCAGAATGTACTCGAAAGGGTGTAGAGAATTTCAAAGCTTCACAACACACTGTGCAGTTTCATCTCATCTCTCAGTACTAAATGTCTGCCCCTTATCCTGCGCCTGTTCCTAGTTCTTGACTCTCTACCCAGGGGAAAGAGCCTCTCAGTACTGACCTTGTTAAGCCTCTAAAATCCATTGTACATTTCAATAAGGTTACCTGTAATTCTTCTAAACTCTGGAGAGTATGGGCTTATTCTGTTCAATATCTCCTCAGATAATCCCCTTCTCATTCCTGGAATCATCCTTAACAATGGAATGCAAATTAGATTATAATTATGTCATCTAAAGAAAGCTGAGTGTTATAGTTAACAAAGTATAATCAGCTTGTACTATATGACACAGAACAGTACAGCACAGGAACAGGCCCTTCGGCCCACAATGTCTGTGCTGACCATGATTCCAAACTAATCAATCCTCCTGCATGTGATCTATATCACTCCATTCCCTGCCTGTTTCTGTGTCTGTCTAAATACCTCTCAAGCAGCGCAATCCAGGCACCCACCACTCTGTATAAAACAAAAAAAACTACCTCACACATCTTTAAACTTTCCTCCTCTTGCCTTAGACCTATGCCCTCGAGTATTTGACATTTCCACCCCAAGATAAAGACTCTTATCTATCCTATATATGCTTCTCATAATTTTATAAATTTCTATCAGGTCGCCCCTCAGCCTCCGATGCTTCAGAGGAAGCTAAAGGCTGGTGGTGCACCCAACTATTCTTGGAAGGTGATAACCTTCTGGCTGTTTCAGCAATGCAAATCTCATCAGCACAAGGCATGACCACAAGCAGAAAACTGGACAAACAGTAGGTCAGGCAGCATCTGTGGAGAGATGAGCAACAGTTACCTGTTTATACATGGATGTCCCTTCACCAGGCACACAGTTTCCGAGACACTTGTCGATGGGTTTGTATAAAACTGAAATATAGGTAAGTTACAAGCAACACAAAGTTCCAGCGTAAGTGATTGATGGAGCTTTTGCTTTCCTATGTGAACAGAAGTGCTTTTCTTGAACACAACATGCTGAAAATACTCAGCAGAGCCTGTTGAGCTAAGAGTTTAATTTTGGCTGGATGACCTTTCATTGTAACGTGGCACGTGGCTTCACAGGAGTGTCTGAGCAATGCCACCTGGAGGTGGTTTTGGAAATGTCACAATTGATTGCAAAGTGATGTCAATTCTTTGATAGGAACACTTGTAATTAAAAAAAAGTGCCTAATCCACATTGACTGGCAAAATGTGCTGAACTCCTTGGATTTAGTGAACAGCACAACATTTCAATCAATTCTTGCACTTAGACAAAGTGTCGATTTAACAAAGGCTATCGTTGTGGAGGGATATGTCTTTGGATATTTTATACTTCTGTCAGCTCATTTAGTGGTCTTCATGCATCCTCAGCTGTCAATCAGGCGGTGGCATTTTTTCCTGAAGGACATTGGTTCAAGTTGTCAGGCTGATGTTCACAGTATGTCCTGACATTGTCGATCTGTCAGACTAGCCATCTATCTGATGAGTTATTAAATGAGATCGTGTCTGCTAGCTTAGGAGGACTTAGAATCCAAGATGTGTGAAGCTGATCAAAGTTGTCCATTGCAATACTTATTTCCCAACCAATGTTGCTAATTGATTATCATCGATGCAATGCTGAATGTGGCTGCTCCTCGAGCACAAATTGTATCTCCTTTCTATACCACGGTGAATACACTACATAAGTAACAATCGACAGTAAAGCATCGGAATAGCCCTAGATTTTTAAAGATGCAATACAACTAAATGTGAAGCACAAATAGGACCTTCGGCCCAACAGTCCTATACCAGCATTTATTCCCCTCTCTCCAATCCTACCCTATCAGCATATTTCCCTTTGAAACATCCTTCTATGTTTCAAAGGGAAAAGAAGATAAACATATAAACTACATTTCAGCTGCTCTGGGTAGGTTTCTCCTACCCAGTACAGGCCCTTCAGCCCACGATGTTGTGCTGACCTATATAAAACTACTCCACAATTCATTTAACCCTTCCCTCTTACACAGCCCATAACCCTCCATTTTTCTTATGTCCGTGTGCCTATCGAAGAGTCTTTTAAATGTCCCTATTGTATCAGCCTCTACCACCACCCCGGCAGTGCGTTCTAGGCACCCACCACTCTCTGTGTTTTTTAAAAAAAAACCTACCTCTGACATCTCCCCTGAACTTTCCTCCACTCACCTTAAACTGGTATCCTGTGGTATTGGCCATTGCCGCCCTGGGAAAACATTCTCTGTTGGATTTATTATCTTGTGTGTATGGTTACAAATTTAAGTCTGCCCAGGACTGGAAACCCTTTAGCTGTCAATCTGCCTCATAATCTTTAACACAAGGAAATAGCAGGAGTAGGTGCACAGACCTGCTCCGCCATTCAGTGTGATCACGGCTGATCTATGCTGGTCTCAACTCCTCCTGTGCCAGTTCCCCATAACTCCTCACTTCCTCCATCTTTCAAATGTTTATCTATCTCCACCTTGCATGTATCCAATGATCTGGCCCCCACCAGCCTCAGAGGCAGAGAATTCCACAGATTTACCACCCTCTGAGAAAATAAATTTCTACCCACCTCAGTTTTAAATGACTGTTATGTCCCCTTGTTTGTGACTCTTCCATTATGGAAACATCTACCCTGTCGAACCCCCTTAGCATCTTGCGTGTTTGAATAAGGTCACCCCTCATCTTTCTAATCTCCTCTCTTGATAGGACTTGAGATCAAATCACCCCTCAGCATTCTCTTTCATGGAGGATTTGTTCATTCTTTGCTGATGAGTACAACTTGTTTGTAAATCTTCAATATCCTTTTTATAGTATGGAGACCAGACTTGCACTGTAATCCCTCTGTTGGTCCAATCAAGGTTCTGTGCCAGATTAAAATAACTGCTATTTTTCAATTCTACTCCAGAGAATTAAAGCAGTATCTGCTTTTGCTCCGGCCCCAAATTTGAATTCCTTCCCTCAACCCCTTCTTGCACTGTTAAACCTTCGAGCTTTTAATCACCAGTCCTTTTATCTCCTGTTGATCAGTGCCACATCTATCTGATTCCGCTCCTTTGAAGGGCCTTGTGACCTTTTCCTATTGCTAAATATGCTGTAGGCTGTGTATTAATTGGAAGATCTGAACAGTGAAGTGATCCTTGGGAGAGGGTGGGAAGAGATTGTGAGGTTCAGAGTGGTATCTGTATGGCAGGAGGAGGGAGGGCCACAGAGGGACCTAGAATCGTACAATAAGGTTTCTTTATTGGTCACATGTACATCGAAACACACAGTGAAATGCATCTTTTGCGTAGAGTGTTCTGGGGGGCAGCCCGCAAGTGTCGCCACGCTTCCGGTGCCAACAGAACATGTCCACAACTTCCTAACCTAATAGCGTTACGCTAACTGCTACACCACCATGGAGGCTTTGAGCAGATTGTGTACTGGTGGTGAACAAACAGAAAACGCTGCCACCAACCACCAGTTCAGGCAGTATCTGCGGAAAGAGAAACTCAGCTAACATTTCAGGTTGGTGACCTTCCGTCAGAACTGGGTGTGGAGTTGTTAATGACAGAGTATGGATTTAGCAGCACAGTCAGACTGGTAAGAATTTTTCAAAAAACTAAGAAGATAGAGACGGAGAACATCTGGAAATGCATTGGAGGCTGGTGGGAACCTGGGAAGAGATGCTCTCATGTTCCTGATCCAATAATACTTTAGTGCCACTCTTCTCTTTCCCTAGAGTCCAGCAAATATCTTAATTATTTAAGTGATACACTTTTGGAATTACCATTGGACCCGCTTCCATCATCCTTTCAAACACTGCATTCAAAACCTAATCTAACAGTGCAAATGTTCTCTTCCACTCCCCTTTTGGCTCTTTCAATAATCGCCTTAAATCACTGATCTTCTCAGCAGAAGAAACAGTTTCTCCCTGATTTCTCTGTCAAAACCCTTCAAAATTTACAAAGCCTCTGTCAACTTCCTCTGCCCCCGGAGAACAGCTCCATCTTCTCCATTCTCCTGCTTTGAAGTCGACATGTGCGAGCCAGCTAACTCAAAAACCAAGCAGGTGGCACTGGGCTGCATGGTTAAAGTGGAATGGCTGGACTACATCGGGAGCATGGAGAAGCTGCATGGTATTCTGCAGTGGAAAATGTGAATCTGGTAAGAAAAGGAAAACCGACCCCTTTGGCCAGGGATTGAGACAAGGCAAAGATAAAATAGTACAGGTGAACAATTAAATTAGCTCACTTCCCCTTTCTCAGTAGATCTTCAATTATTTCTCCTTTGAAAGCTACTCTTAAATACGCATCCATTCCTCTCTCAGAGAGTGCACTCCAGATCTTAACTATTCAATGTGGTGTTCAGAATTGGAACCAAATAATCCAACTGAGGCTGAAACAGTGTCTTATTAATGTTTAAATAATTTCATTGCTCCTGAACTCTGCCTCCTTTATAGCCAAAAAATATACTTTATTCGTAATCTCAGGGAAGAAACAATACAGTACATTCAAAATATCACTTTTCGTGAAGAGCAAAGTTTATGATTCTGGCTATGGACAGTACGTGGTACACTAAGATGCCCTGTTCTGTGTATACACAAATTTCACTACATTATTTTGATACATTTCAGTCATTGGTGCTGATCCCTTGATTTGAGGATGATTTTATTACAGATTTACTTACTGTGAGGTGACTGAGAAGTCTGATCCTGGTACAGCCCAACCCCAGGTAAGAGGTTCCATTTTTACCGAGTCAATTTTGTCTATAAGTCAGAAAATACATAAAACTATATCCCCATGGTACAGCGATGAATGGCATGAAAAGCACAAAAGCGATGAGAAAGAACAAGTGGAGAGAGAGGAGATGAGATATGTTTATTAGTCACATGTACATTGAAACACACAGTGAAATGCATCTTTTGTGTAGAGTGTTCTGGGGGCAGCCTGCAAGTGTCGCCACGCTTCCAGCGCTGACATAGCGTGCCCACAACTTCCTAACCTGTACGTCTTTGGAATGTGGGAGGAAACCGGAGCACCTGGAGGAAACCCATGCAGACACGGGGAGAACGTATAAACTCCTTACAGACAGCGGCCGGCATTGAACCTGGGTTGCCGCTGCTGTGACAGTGTTATGCTAACCGCTACGCTACTGTGCCACCTTCAATTATGACCTCAAACGTTAACTCTGTTTCACTTCCCTCAGATACAGACTGACTTGCTGAGTATTTCCAGCATTTTCTGTTTTTAAATTCTAAATTACCCCTTAGCTCAGCTAAGTGACAGAAGAATTAAGAGGGCCATTGATGGGCATGTGGGAAGGGGACTGATGGGACTGCTCTGTTTGATCGAGTAAAGGCCAAGTGATATCCTCTAGTGTTGTAATAAGTAGGGAAGAGCAAGGAAGTCAATTTCTCTAGATGTACGGTGGATACCATTCTAACTGGTTGCATCACAGCCTGGTATGGAGCCTCCAATGCACAGGATCGCAAGAGGCTGCAGAGGGTTGTAGACTCAGCCAGCTCCATCACAGGCACAACCCTCCCCACCATCGAGGACATCTTCAAGAGGCGGTGCCTCAAGAAGGTGGTATCCATCACTTAGGATCCTCACCACCTGGTACATGCCCTCTTCTCCTTATCACCACTGGAGAGGAGGTACAGAAGACCCACACTCAGTGTTTCAGGAACAGCGTCTTCCCCTCCGCCATCAGATTTCTCAATGGTCCATGAACACTACCTCGTTAGTCATTTTTGTAATTTATAGTAATTTTATGTCTTTGCACTGCTGCTGCAAAACCACAATTTTCACGACGTATGTCAGTGATGATAAACCTGATTCCGATGACCTTGGTAAAACACTCCAGTCTGTGCTGGACTGATGACCAGTTCTGGGGCCACACTTCAGAAACGGGGTGGTTAGGACAGCAAGCATGGATCCGACGGGCCGTATGGCCTCCTCCCCAGCTGTAAGCACCCTGTGCGTGTGTCAGCCTGGGGTGTGTGGGTCCGGACCACCGGTCCCACATGGATCATTCCCGGGGTCCCGGCTCCTCCTCCCACGTCCCAGCACGGAGCCGCCGTCAGGCAGCGCCGCGGACACCCACGCGGGCTGCGTCACGTGATGAGCGCGCTGGGGTCCTTTCCGAGCCGGGCGAAGGGGAGAGTCTGAGGGTCACGGCGGCGGCGGCGGCTGAGGGAGGGGAGGCCGGGGTCCGAGGGCAGGAGAGCTCGGGGTCCGGGGCCTGAGGGAGCAGGAGCCCGGGGGTAGGAGAGCTCGGTGTCCGAGGCCTGAGGTGTCCGGGAAGCGGGAAGGGGAGCTCGGTGTCCGAGGCCTGAGGTGTCCGGGGCCTGACGTGTCCGGGGGAAGCGGGAAGGAGAGCTCGGTGTCCGAGGCCTGAGGTGTCCGGGGCCTGACGTGTCCGGGGGAAGCGGGAAGGAGAGCCCGGGGTCCGGGGCCTGACGTGTCCGGGGGAAGCGGGAAGGAGAGCCCGGGGTCCGGGGCCTGACGTGTCCGGGGGAAGCGGGAAGGAGAGCCCTGTGTTCGGGTCCGGGGGAAGCTCGGTCGGTCTGTCCCGGGGAGGGGGAGCGGAGTCTCCGGGGGGGGGGGGGGTCACTATGGCTGGGAAGACGAGCGCCATCGCGGCCGGCCTGTGCGGCGCCCTGTTCATCGCCTACTGCATCTACTTCGACCGCAAGCGGCGCAGCGACCCGGACTTCAAGAACCGGCTGCGGGAGCGTGAGTACCGGCGTCGGGGCCGCGCACTGGACGCGCGTTCCCGCCGGTGGGGAGGGGGGTCCGCTGGACGCGCGTTCCCGCCGGGGGGGGGGGAGGGGGGTCCGCTGGACGCGCGTTCCCGTCGGGACCGGGCCCACGTGGGGCGGACTGCGGGTCCGGCTGGACACGTGGGGCAGGTGTGGGGTGGACGGGCCGCATGGCCTCCTTCCCCGTGGTCACACGGCGTGAGGGAGGTGGAGACAGCCGTGTGCCACGGCGCATTTTCAAACCTCCCCGGTCGTTCCTTTACCCTAGCACAAGAAGCAGCGCTCAGTGAAAGCTGCAGAGGATTCCAGTGTGCCCAGCTCCACACGTGCTTTTCACCATTTCACCTCTCTGATATGCCTGTACAAGACCATAGAACTGTGGAAGGGTTGGGAGTATGCAGTTTAAAAGGCCGGTGGAAGCAGATTCAATAATAAGTTTTCAAAGCAAGTTGGATGATTAAAAGTAGAAAAAAGAATTGGTCTTGAAATGTGCAGGGGCAGTGAGTCCAATAGAGTCTATTTTTAAAAGAATTGGCGCAAGTGTGATGGGCTTCTCTGGTACATGATTCCATTAATCATAGAAACAGAAAGTGCTGGAAACGCTCAGCAGGTCAGGTCGGATTTGTGGAAAGAGAAAGAGAATTATGTTTCAAGTCAAAGACCTTTTGCCAGACTTCGACCTGAAACACTAACTCGTTTCTTTTCCCATAGATGCAGCCAGACCTGCTGAGTGTTTTCAGCATTTTGTTTTAGATTCCAGCATCTTTGATTTTTCACTCCATTAACCACACTCCTGTTGCCTCATTACTGGCTCTGACTCTGCTTCATTAGAGATACTCATCTTGCATTGAACCAGTGCAGTGAACCTATGTTCATAGACATCTTACACTCTCAAATCTCTGCACTCTACAGGGAGGAGGAAGCAGAAACTTGCCAGACAAAAGGCTGGACTCTCACGGGTAAGTGTCAATGAACTAAGGAGTGATCCTGTGTGCAAAATGGTGAGAGGTGTAGTCAAGGTAGATGGTAGGAAACTTTTCCCCATAAAAGGTGTCAAAAACTAGAGGGTAATGAAGAAGAGGTTTAGAGGGGATCTGAGGAAGAATTTTTTCACCCAGAGGTGGATTGAATCTGAAAGGCACTGCCTATGAGGGTGGTAGTGGGAGAGACTCTCACAACACTCAACAATTCAGGAATAGCTTCTTCCCCTCAGCCATCAGATTTCTAAATGGTCCATGAACACTACCTTGTTCTTCCTTTTCTTTGCACTATTTATTTTTGTAACTTATAGTACTGCCACCGCAAAACAACACATTTCACGACACAAGTCAGTGATAATGATTCTGGACATTTAAGAAGTATCTAGACAAGTCCTTGAATTACCACGGCATAGAAGGCTACAGCCCAAGTGCTGGTGAATGGGATCACTGTAGGTGGTACTTGCTGATGGACATGGTGAAAGTATGTTTCTTTGTTGTATGAGTCTGACAAGTTGGGGTCTGTATCTTGTCTCTGTTGCTGTGCTAGTTGGTGTTTATTATTGGCTGGTTTACAGAGTTTGCCAAAGGGGTGGCAGGGATGTGCAGTCTGCATGTTTGTTGACACTGCATTCTTAAACCCCCTGGTTGTTTTTTTCTAACTCGACATCCAGGACAAGAAGGAATGCTAAATGAAAGCTGCAGAGAATTCCAATGTGCTGAGCACTTGTGCTTTTCACTATTTCACATCTCTGACATGCCTGTACAGGACCATAGGGCCATGATTGGGCATTTCCCCAAGCAAATCCTACAGACAGAAAGGATTTGGAGTTGGCCACCTTGCCCATCAAAGGGGTGCCATGTCCAAACTCTTGGTTTTACAAGCAGCACCGTACCGTCCCTGCAGTATGCTGGCTTTGAAGAATAGTAAGCTTCCTGTAATTTGCCTACTTCCTCCTTGGTTTGCAGCTCCCAGACCTGAAAGACGCAGAAGCTGTGCAGAAGTTTTTCTTAGAAGAGATCCAACTGGGTGAAGAGTTGTTGGCACAAGGTTAGTACATTGAGAATATCTTTTCTGTATAAAAAAAAACTTGGCACTTTCCTCTCATAAACGTTCCTCAAATGCCAGTGGTGCAGAAGTTCATTACTGGATTAGTAATTTAGGGAATACCAATTTAAATCCCTCATTGCAATCTGGGTTCACAGATGAGAAGTTTCGGATCTTTGGTTCAACCCTTGCACGTGGCTGTCCTGCCTCCTGGTCTGCCATCAGAGACACAGTGATGGTGTGCGGTCTGCAGGCTGCACCTGCCCTATGAGCACTTGCTTGTCCAGTCAGGTCCACTTGGATGCTTGCTGCCTCAATCAGTAGACGCATGTAGAGACTGGGAGGAGTGGTGCGGCTGCAGACAGCTAGGGCTTGGCTTGGCTTCCTGGGGCACACTAGATACTGGGCCTGGAGTCAGGGGTCTGAGACCCAGGGAGCATGTTGGGCCTGGTTTGAAAGTTTGAGCCCAGCCAGATGCATGTCTAGATGGTAGTATAGTGTGCTGGTAGGTACAAGTCTGTCACTGTATAATTGGTGCAAGTACTGCTAGTTACAGGTCTGTCACCGTATAATGGGTACAGTAGCAGTGGATACAGGTCTGTTACTGTATAATGGGTACAGTACTGGTGGTTAAAGGTCTGTTGCTGTATAACATTGGTGTACAGTACTGATGGGGAGAAGCCTGTCACTAACATGGGTGCAATACTAGTGGGGACAGGTCTGTTGTTGTACAATATTGGGTTACAGTACTGGTGAGGACAGGTCTGTCACTATATGACACGGGTACAGAACAGGTTTCTCGCTGACACTAATGCAGTTTCAAAGACCTGATACAGGTGTGAGGGCTGTAAGATTCTTTGAATAACCATTCCTCCTTGGCCTTCCTCCTGGAGTTTACTCATGTAAAACACAGACAAGTGGACGCGAGCTTGAATTCAGTGGGTATTGAGATAGAGAGAAGCTATATCCAGTTTTGAACAGGAGAATTGGGAAATTTTGCCCTCTGAGGAAAGTGAACGGGTGGCTGGAGTTGGAGTTAAAAAAAACTTGTATTTTATGTATTTTTCTGAATGGTTTTCAGAAGTCCTTGGATTGTAAATCTGGCCCTCTCTGCAGAATGAGCATTATGGCAAAGTTGAAGTCTTCTGCCTGGGGCAGCCGGCTGCTCTCTCTCTCACTTTGCATGATTTCACAATTTTCAGACCTTGTTTTCACCTCTGTAGATTATGAAATGCTAGAGAATGGAAGGTTGGTATCAGCGGAAGTGGCAGTGGAGTTTGGACGTAAGATTCAGGTGAGACCCACTGTGGTCGAGTCTATAGAGTGCTGAGCAAGCTGTGTCAAACTACTGCCAATCCATAGAGCGTGGCCCACCACAACGATCGTCTTAACCTACAGTAAATCTATTCAGTGCCTTGTCTGCTGTCTGATGGTCTTCCTATAATTCAGAATCTTGTTTAAGTATGTATTTGCTCAGTTGATCAAAAAGAAATGTTGGAAAGCAGCTTGTTGCTTTGAGACAGAGCGAGTGAGGGGTCAAGTGAATCAAACCAAAGTGGGCTGGACAATGTTCAAGAGTGACTGTGCTTCAAAATGCATTTAATTAGAATGGGGAATTTGTTATGCCAGAAACATTGAGGTGAATGATATAGATGGCTTTGAGGGGAATCTGAATAACTACACAGGTGGAAAGGAATAGAATGGTGCACTGATGTGTCAGATGAAGCATAAAGAATGATATCATCTGCAGATTGCGGAAGCAAGCCATTCAGCCCAAATTAATCCGTGTTAGTGTTTGTGCTTCACTTGAGCTGTCATCAGTACATTAAAGTTCCAGTTGGTACTGAACTACACATTTCTCCACAGCAAAGCATTTCTTTGTGGTGGGCTCCGAGTAATTGTTCTAATCCCACTCCCCTGAAAAATTGCAGGTGTTTGTAGTCAGACTGGGGGGGGGGTCAGTCAATAATTTCCCCAGTTCCTAGGTCAGGATGTTCTGAAGCTGTAACAGTGCGCAAATTCTTCTCTCCTGTCCTTGACCAGCAACCCTCTGGATAGGCCAGGAATGTCAACCAGACTTTACCAGTTTGGGTGCAAAATTTGGCTTTCAAAATTGGGCTTGTTTTAAGAAGCATTTTTTCCCTTCAAGTTTCTGCTCAAACTCATTTGCATATGGCCTAACAAAATCTGCTGCAAACCAGCACAAGTGGCAGCAATTAGTATTTAGAATGCAAGACATGTTACACAATAGTATAATAAAATTTTCAGTGAACCCAGTGAGTTTAAATGAAGAAGGAAATGTACCAGCACTCCAGGTCCTGTCTCTGGCAGCAAACTAACCTGTGATCTGGACCCCAGGCTGATGGCACCTGTATACCCAGCTCGTATTCCAGATCCCAGTCAGATAGTGGCTCTGGTTGCATGCCCCATGGGCACTCTGGATCACTGGTTCACGTTCTGAGTGAACCAGATGCCAGACCAGCAGGATTTCTGAGCAATTGGATGCTGGATTATTGGAGCTTTACTGTTTTGAAGTGTAGTCGTTTATTCGCAAGTTCCCACGAGCAGCGGTGGGATTATAGCCTGATGATATGTTTCAGTTGGGGTGTGATGGTGGCCAAGATACTGGGAAAAACTCATGTGCTTTTCGGAGCGCCTCTGAGAGATTTTTAGATGTCCAACTGAGAAAGGAGATCCGGTCTTGGTTTCTCATACAAAAACAGTGCTGAGTACTGAGCCAGGGGTGTCAGCTAGATTATGTGCTTGGGTTTCCATAGTGATGCTTGAGTCAATGAACACCTACCTATCGAGCCAATGCTACAGCCTCTTTAGTGTTGTATAATGTCCAAGGAATCTAATCACTGTGCTGCTAAGAGAAATTAGGATAGGTGAACAAAAGCTTTATCAAAGTGGTAAATTTCAGGAGTGTCTTGGGTGAAAGAGTGGAGGAGCAGTTGAGGGAGGGAATTCCAGAACTTAGGGTGCTGGAAGCTCATCCACTGGCCTGGAGACAGGAAGTGTCGGTTGGATACAGGACCAGGATTGGAACAGAGACCATAGCTTTGTCTAATGTTGGGCCCAGACTTCACTGCTGAATGAAAGTTAAATGGCTCTGTTTTTGCAGGTGACTACGAGAAGGGTGTGGACCACTTGACGAACGCTATTGCTGTTTGTGGACAACCTCAGCAGCTCCTGCAGGTGCTGCAGCAGACTTTGCCTCCGCCTGTCTTCCAGATGCTGCTGACCAAGCTGCCAACCATTAGTCAAGTAAGAGGCAATTGGTTATGTAGTGATAGGGGCTGGTGAGTTCAACACTCTGTACTCTATAAGGCTTCCACATTCCCATCCCCAGCCGTCTGTAACCTGAACAGTTCGCAAGTCGGAAATGCAGCCGCCAGCCAAGTTCCCACACACTAGACGATGCCTGCAGCCCTGCAGCGCTAGGCAAATCCATCCTACTGCTCTCCCAAGTGTTCGTTGGTATGCAAGGGCTGTACACAAGTCAGGCACTTGTAAGCTGGGGAGGACCTGTACAACTAAAGCATAACTTTAGCATTCAATGACAAAAACAAAAACACTGAGCATTCTTAATTATTTGCTGTATTACACACTAGTCTTTCACAAATCGTGCATGAGGACACTAAGGTCCTTCTGCTTCTTGGACCTCTGCACTCTTACCATTTAGTTAATAAGCTTTCTTACTTTTCCTGCCAAAATGGACAATTTCACATTTTCCCACTTTATACTCCAGACTTATGACTATCCCATTGTAGGCTTCTCGTACCCTCTTCACAGCTTACTTTCCTACCTTCGTCATTAGCAAATTTAGCAACCATACCTTGGGTGTCTTCATTAAGTCATTCATGTAAATTATAAAAAGGTGCAAGCTATATTTCTATAAACTGTACATAATGTGAGGTCCCAGATCTCTGTGGAACACCACTCATTACCTCTCGCCAACCAGAAAAAGACACATTTATGCCTACTATTTCCTGTTAGCCAACTAAGTTTCTATCCACGCCAGTGTTTTACCTGTTTTCTTCCCCTGTGTGATGGTGAATTTCAGGTAACAACAGTTAATTGTTTCTTCCAAAATAAAACTTCTGATTTTCTTAAATTTGCATCTTCTGTGACTAATCATGGAATGAGTTTCTCCCCATCTTTTCTGTCAAAATAATCTTCATATTTTTGATGAAAATATTTAACTAATAAGTAGTCTAGTTGGGGGCTGCTGAGGAGGGTGTGTGAAATGTGATGGAAGAGAGTTGGGTGAGGAGATGATGCGGGCAGTGGTAAAATTTTGGGCAGCAAGCAGGGGGAGGGAGTAGTATCAATGTTCATGGCTGGTATTCCCAGTATACCACTGTTTGAAATTTGCTCCTCCAAAGTCTTTAGGTTTGTTGGTCACTTCTTCATAGAATCGTACAGAATGGAAACTGGCACATCAATCCAACTGGTCAGTGCTGACCAGTGGACATCCTTCTGTATTAACCCCATCACCCAGCACTTGGTTCACAGCCCTCTATTGCCTAAGCGATTCAAGTGTTCATGTAGACCCTCATGCTGTTAGCGACCCAACTTCAACCACTCTCTCAGGCAGTGCATTCCAGGTACAGCACTCTGGGTGAAGAGGGTTTCCCCTTCATTATCCCCTCTGAATCTCTTCCCCCTTACCTTAAACCTATGAGCTCTAGTTGTATCACTTCTGATATGGGGGAAAGATTCCTGCAGTCTATCTATACCTTTCACAATTTTGTATCTCAATCATGTATTCCCCCCCGCCCCCACACACACAAACCTTCTCTGCTCCAGGGAGCAAAGGCTTAGCTTCTCCATTCTCTTATTGTTTGAGTTTGGTTGATTAAGTGTCTGTGCTAAGTATGTAGGTGGTTTAGGATGTCAGGGCTGCATTCTCAAACCTCCTGGTTGTTTTTCTATCACAACGTCCAGGACAAAAAGGAATGCTAAATGAAAGTTCCAGAGAATTCCAAAATGCCGAGCTTCACTTGTGCTTTTCATTATTTCACATCTCTGACATGTCTCTCAAGGCCCATGGATGGAAGATGGACATCTCCATAAGTGGAAGATTGTTCCTTTTCTTGCTGCCAGTGTTAGTGGCATCACAGGATGGGGGTGGGGGGGCAGGGGTGTATGTTCATCAAGGTTCCCATCATGCAGGGTTTGGCATGTTGGGAGCAGAGTCTCTGTTGCACCAAGTTCTGGCCCCAGCTCCAAGCCTTCCAGCTGGAAGTTTGTATTGGGCCCAATCTGGCATGGGGATTGTGGACCAGGAGGTGTGGGGGAAGAGTTTTATATACTGTGTCCTGCTGGGGTTGTAAAGGAAGGGAATGGAAGGTTTAAGTATGCTCTCCTGCTGTAATGGTGTATCTGTGTGAAGCTGGAGGGAGAAAGGTGATCTGGATGATTTGGAATAACGTTGGGTGTTTTGATTGGGTGAAAGCTCTAGAGTGCTGTAGTTTCCAGTTGTTATATCAGTTTGGAGCAAAGTGCCTCTAAACAATCTCAGCTGTAGTTCAGCAAGTAATAACTGTTGCCTCTGATTGTGGGCTGAAGTCTTACTCAAGAGATTTAAACACATCGTTGATGCAAACACTTGCAGTGCACAATCAAGTCTGCATGATCCATAGTGTCATCTGTCAAATGGGGTCTTGTACTGGGACCTCTCATGTGGGTGGAAATGATCCCTCGACACTTTTCAAAAGCAGAATTATCCCTGATGTTGAAGCCAGTATTTATCCTGCAATCAAAATCATTAAGGAAAAAGCAGATTATCTAGTCATTGTCACGATGTTGTGTGGGAACTTACTGTGTGCTGCACTTCGGGTGAGCTGAAAGTGTGAAATATGCTGTAAGTGTTAGAGTGTGAAGTCTCAAAAACACTGCTGTCCGTGAAGCAAGTTAAGTACTGTGACGGCCAGCTGTAACTATAGCAAGCTCCCACAGCCACAAGTGTGGTAGTAGAAGAGAAGGCAGAGGAGGGATGAGATACAAAACTTACTCGGTGAGCAGCTTTGGCAAAGTGTGGAGAATGTTAATCACTGTCTTTTACTCTGCAGAGGATCGTGACTGCACAGAACCTGGTTGAAGATGATGTGGAGTGAGCTACCTGTGACAGGCTGGATGACGTGCACATACAGCCCTCTTCGCCTGCCCCTCTCTCCTTCATTGTATATATTTAGCATAAGATGGACTCTGGATTGAAACTGAGAGATTTAAGCTCAAGTATAGCCCTCTTCACAAGAAGTTCCTATAGCATCACTTTATTTATTGTGCCAGTGTGCCGGCAGTATTTTGATACTAAATTGATGGATTTTGTGTTGCAGTTGCAGTGCTGATAGTGAAGTTGTTTCTCAGCTTAACTGTATCAGAAATGTACTGACACAGGATGTGTTGGGGTTGACAACAGGAAAGTTCATTCCTTGCACATCTGGAACTCTCAAACCCAGAGCTCCACAGCTGCCTGATTTAAAATGAATGCTGATCATAAGAGATTTTTAATAAAGTTATCTTTATTTGAAGCATCTTCTGTTGGGGAGGGTTTAATGTAGGTTTTTGTGAAACTGTGGAATTAAGCCATAGTGGTAGAATGCACCATTTCAAATCGTGTTTTTTGACCTGATTATTCTGTTGATGTATTAATTTTAGATCGTTAATAATTAAGGCCTCAGCACTGATCACTGTGGCATCCCACTACTTACTGATTGTCTGAGAAAAACTCATTTATTTTCTGTTAGCCACTTCACTATCCATGCCAATATATTACCCCCAACCATGTGTACTCTTGTGCAGCAATCTTTTATGTTGACTCTTTATTGAATGCCTCTGGAAATGCAAATACAGTAAATCTGTCGTTTCCTTTTGTCCATCTTATTTGTTACATCCTTAAAAAAACTCTAGTAAATCAATCAAATGTTATTTCCCTTTTATAAAATGGTTTTAGCTTTTCCTTAGCTTTTTCTGAATGTTCTGCTGTTGCTACCTCTTAGTGGATTCTAGGATGTTCCTAATGAGAGATGTCAGGCTAACTAGCCTATATTTTCTAGCTTTCTGTCTGTCTCCGTCCTTGAACAATGGTGTTGACAACTCTCCACAATGATGGCAGGCTGCAGCATATGCATGCCAAAGGCAAGGCAGCACCCTTTGTAGCTGCGACGAGTGGATGATTCTGCTTTCTCCCAAGATTTCCACCCATCACAGACGCCAATTCAATTCACTTTGCATAATGATCAATAATGGCTGAGAGCACACGAAAGGCTGTAGTACTGACAATTTGTGCTTTAAAACTAGCTGTGCTTCCAACCAAACTGTTGCACTGGTTACAACACTGGCATTACATGGCAATGTGAAAAATTGCCTAGTTCTGTTCTGTCCATAAAAAGGACATATCCAAACTGGTTAATTATTGTTCAGTTTACTTTGTCATCAGCAAAGTGATGAAAGGTGTTGTTGAAGTGCTTGCTTATAATCTGTTCGCTAATACCTCATTTGGGTTTTGCCAGGACCACTTGGCTCCAGACCTCATTCCAAACATGGGCCAGAGCCGAATGCCAGAGGTGAGAGTGACTGCCCTTGACATCAAGGCGTAGAGAAACTCTGATAAAAGTGGGCTACTGGTGCTGTGAATTCAGGCCCCTGGGTTGGTGTGTCTCATATAGCTGTACAACCCAGAGACTTCATGGTGTCATGAGAATACTTTGGATCAGATAATGGAAGCAGAGACTTGCACAGTTTATCGTTGAATTTTATTGTCCAAATACAGGAGAAGCCAGTTGGTTCTACCTTCCCCTGCTAGAGGGGACAGATCTGTGGTGGTAATACTCTGGGTTGTTAAGTAGCCCATTATAACCTCAAAGTAGACCCGTCCTTTTCAACACTTAGTGTTACTGCACCAAAGGTGAGAGTTGGTGACTGAGACCAGTTTGGGTTCTGACCCATCAGCAGTGACAGGATTTGCTGCAACAGAGACGTGGGCATTAGCATGGTGAGAAGGCAGGGCCAGACTTGGTGGAGATGTGGCTGCTCTGTGGAGTTCATCAGGATCTGGACTTGCTGCCAGTTATTTCATACACCTGATGAGATGAGATTCGATATTTTAAAAATCTTAGTTTGCAAGTGTCTGCCATTACTCATCTCGCTCGGCTGTTACAGAAAATGAAATTGAGGGGAAAAGATATTGCAGTTTTACAAGTATAATGAAAGGTAATCTTCAAAAATTACAGTGCACCCCTACCTTTTGAAAGATTGGCTTGGTGTGAGATAAAATTTTTAAATAGGCTGCTCTTCTAACTACCACCCTCTATAAACCCATGTTGAGCTCTCTCCCAACTTGCACCAATACCTGTTCAACTATCTACTCTGGATTCCAGTCCCTCAATTTAAAAGTCTCCCCTTCTGTTTAAAGCTTCTCATGGCCTTGCCTGTCTTTATCCCCAGTCCCGCAACCCTTGGGGAATCTCCACATTCCGCCAACTCTTGGCTCTGGCCTCTAATTGTTCCACAGTTGGCAACTGCTGAGGTTCTACCTTGCAGAATTCCTCTAAATCTCTCCACCTTGCCACGTCTCCTTCCTGTAGGATGCTCCTTAAAGCTGACCTCTTTGGCCACTTGCCTTAACAGCCCTCCGTGGCTACAATTACTCGTCTATAAAGCACTTGGACACATCTTACTGCTTTATGGGCACTCTCATCGATGCCAGTTATTGCCAGTATCTCAACCAATCATTTCTCAAGATCTTCCCACTTTAATTCATGTGGATTGCTGTTTACCTCTGTAATCGAAAGGATATTTATTCCTGATTGATTCTGCTGTTAATAGTAAGGAAAGCTGATGGATCTGTAATAACCTATGTTGAGGATGTTGGAATGTGAATATCATTATTTTAGTCTCCCTCCAATGTACTGATATGTAGTCATGTCCTTCACCATGATCTTCCAATTACGTGATCTCTTGGGCAAGTGGCAAGTGGTTATTTGATTTTGAGCTGTTGGCCAGAATACAATTACTGCCTCGTTTATATCAAAATATTAATTTCTGCACCACTCCTGCTTGTTCCTTTTGACATGTTTTCAGGAAATAAATCAATGGATATTATTTCCCATTTAAACGTTCTCTTAAATTATTGTGATCATTTTTTTTCACTGCTTCGATGAGCAAATAACCTGTTTCATCCTGATTAATCTTGAGTGTGATATTTAAAAGTGTGAAGACTTGCATCTTTACAGCCTCTGGACGTCCCAAAATCTCTTACAGCCAATCAAGCACTTTATTGAAGAGTAATTACGTGTCATTTAGGGAATACAGAAGCGGCTTTCTTGCACAGCAACCCCACCACACATCTCCAACCTCTGTGATAATGATCTTGTTTGGAGGGTAAGTGTTGCCCAGGGCACTAGGAGACCCCTCCTGCTGTCCTGGACGAGTCGGTGGAAACAAATTGAATGGTAGTGTTCAGAAGAAAATTAGATTAATATTTGACAAGAAATGAACTAACAGAGCAGGGGAAATTAGTTATTTTCCATACAGTAGTCTGAGGGCGGTATGTTCTCCTGAGGAAATGGGTGGAGCCTCACTTTATTGAACCATGGAATAGCACAGGAAGCAGCAACTCTGTCCAGTGTGTGCAATTAATTCCTCCTTCCTGCTATTTCCTAACCATCCTGTAGACCTTTACCTGTCAAGAAATTATCTGAGGGAAGAATCTGTTTCCAGAACATCTCAGGCAGTGGATCCCAGGTCACAACAATGTGTGTGTGAAAATGTTTTGCCCTGCTTCACTTACCAGCCACCTTAAATCTGCATCTGTGGGTTGAATGTCCTCTTGCACCACTGACTCTGCAGCACTCCCTCAGTATTGCACTGATGTGTCAGTATTGGTAGAGAGCAGCTTGCAAGGAGTCGCCACGCTCTGGCGCCTTTACTCCAGAGTTTGAGTGTAAGAGTTTAATCCACAACCTTCAGATTTGGAGACAAATTACCTACTGAGCCATAGGCATCAATGTTAAGTGTTTTATTTAATTATTTCTGATGAAGGAACAATTTGTTGTGTGGAACAAGTGCATTGTGAAGGAGTGTTGTATTAGATGCAGTGGCTGTCCGTCTCAGAGCTGTACATGTAGGTACATAACTGAGAATTCACCATCCATTTCCATAATGATATACCTGAAGTAAAAGAAATGGAGGCAGTAAAACTAGCAATCTGTGCAAATGTCAAGGGTAGCTCCAGGTTGGTGGTGTTGGACACACCCTGGTGCCTCCACTTGTCCTCTATCTTTACAATGAGCTGGTAATTGAATTACTGCTGGCTGTGCAGAAGTCCTGACTGGAGATTTTAGTAACTAACCATAGAGTATTCCTCATTCTGTGGTGAAGTGCCTTTACTTGAGGGTGAGAGATGTGACAGTGATGTCGGTCCCACCAGTGGAACATGCCTTCTGGTGACCAGGTCTCTTCCCCAACTGCAGTGTCCATCTCAGTGGATCTGGTAACTGATCAGGTCACCATTCTCTCGCTACTGTACCTTTATGGCTGAGTGGTCTTTAATGTAAAATTCTGCCTTCAAATAACAACTGTAACTGCAGCTTTCCTTACAAGTTGATGCTTTAACATTGCCCCCCCCCCCCCCCCCCCCCCCCCGCTGGCCTGATCAACCAGGACTTCAGTTGCCTTCCCACTCTCCTCCCTGTGCCAGCTATTTCATATAATTTTAATATGCTTTCAAGCTACAATTTTCAATTACATTCCAGTGGTCAAACACAATTTCAGTAGTTACAATAGGATTACACTTAAAGTGGGAAGACTTTCAATTGAATTGCATATTTACAATGGAGTTGCATTTCAGGTGAGAAATTACAAACCTCAAAACTTCCCTCACCTGCTCTTATCGAAACAAGCTGAGTCCATAGTGACATGAAATGCCATGTGCAAACAAACAAGTCTGGCAGACACACAGCGAGATTTCAATATATCTCCTTTGGTTAAATGAAGGTCCTCTTTCTAATGTTTGTTTTTAACTCAACAGCTTCAGAATATTAGCATTTTCAAAAGCTGGGTATAACACTCGGGCATATAAAATTTATTTATGGCTGCATTTTTATGTAGTGCTGCAGATTGTCAATAGCCACAACGGGTCAGAGGAGAAATGATATTAGCAAACTAACAAAAGCACATCCCTCACGTGATGTGCTGGGATAGTAAACATCTGGTCATTTTTTGGTTAAGTTTCTTCTTTCAACTGCCTACTCCCCTCAGCGTAGGTTCTCACAGCTGCTATCAAGCAGGAGGTACAGAAGCCTGAAGTCCCACACCACCAGGTTCAAGAATAACCTCTTGCCTTCAACCATTTGGTTCTTGAACCAACCGGCACAACCCTTATCACTACCTCAGTACAGCAACACTATGACCACTTTGAACTACTTTGGGGTTTTTTATTGTTCAAGTTGTATTCTTTCTTCTACAATTTATGTTGTTAATTTGTTTTTCTTGTGAATGTTGTGTATCTAATGCTATGTGCCTGTGATGCTGCTGCAAGTAAGTTTTCCATTGCACCTGTACACACATGGACTTATGCACGTGACAATAAACTCAACTTTGACTTTTACAGTTAGCCACTCTTCCTGAGATACTACCATAGAATTAATCTGTTATTGGTATGGCGAGCCAACCCTCCCTATTCCAAGAGTCCTTCTGCAAGATTGAGCACACCTTGAGCGGTGACTGGGCCTCACATGGCAGATCCTAAGGCCCTGCTTCAGAACACTCTCTTGGCCCTCTGTCAACTCACCACTGTCAAAGGCCTTTGAACTATTTTTAAATGTTTCTCAATATCCAAAACATTTAACAACAGTTCAAATAGTCTCAATTAATTACTAACAAAATAAATGTATTGTTAGACACCTTAAAGTACTAGAAATTACTTAAAAACATTAAGTATTAAAAAAAATAACCAAACCGCTGATCTTTTCACTCAGATTGGTGAGCCCATTCAAATCAATGGAGTCAGCTGGGGTAAGGCTGAGAGACCAGAGAGGAAGTGCATCCAGTTCCAGAGCTCAGGACATCTTCCTGAGTCCCATGGTCGGAGTGGGAGGCCCTCTGAGTCAGGTTTGCCGGCGGTTCTCTGTGGATTGCCAGGCCAGAGGTAAGGAGCGATCTGGTCGAGAGTTAATGCACTGGGATGGGAGACTCCATTTTCTGCTGCTGAAGTACTGCTGAGTTCCCACAAGGTGTAGCTGCACCTCCACTTCTTGAGCAAACGGTCGCACGATTGTCGGATGTTTTCCATCAAGGTAAAGTGAAAGAATGTTGAGTGGGAGAGCTCGATCTTCACCTGCTCTGTTCATTCATTGTGCAGATATCCCAGCCTGGCCAGGCTCTTTAATCCCTGCCATGTGATGATTAAAGCAACAGAAAGCCTAGGATAGTGACCTGTATTTATACAGCCCCTTAACACAGTAAAATGTTCCAAGGTCCCTCACTAGCTTTTGCCACTGAGCTGCATCGGGGTCATTTAGGACAGGTGATGCAAAGCTTGGTCAGAGTGGTGGGGAGAGGTGCGGCTACCACAGGTGGAGGTCAGGATTTGAGGCGGAGGCAAGGGTTTCAGCAACAAGCTCAGGCAGGGTGGGGTCGGCTGATGTTCCAAAGCTGGAGGGAGGTGGCCCTGGTGGCGGGAGCACCTTGTGTCCTGGAGCTCCTCCCAAGGCCAGCGATGGCAGCACCACAGCCAATGGGTCAGACACAGGGAAATGGCAGCGGGAGAGATGAAGCCGATAGCTGGAGAGCAGTCCTTGTGTCGGGGAGCAGAGGTGGCGGCTCTGGACTCAGTCATAGTTAACTGGAGGAAGTCTCTGTCCAGAGCTGGCTACCGGAGGGGGAGTGGGTCAGATCAGGAGACATAATGGAACAGTCAAGCTAGGTTGCAGTTAGCTGAGTGTTGTCAGTACACACACGTGGAAACTGAGGCTGTGTTTCTGGATGATGTTACCAAGTGGCAGCCTGTGGTTGAGAAACAGGAGAGAGACAAGGATAGATTGTTGGAGGGCCTGGGAAGGGATAAGGGAGGGAAATGGTGTGGGAGCATAAATGGAATGGTTGGAGATACTCTCACCACTAACTGGATAGATAATGAAAGAACCAGGAGCATGCAGTCCCTGAGCTGAAAAGGCACTGGAGGATGATGCAGTGGTTACTCGTATCAAAAGGGAGACAGTTTGAACAGGATGAGGGGGGAAGAGGTAGATTAGCATGGTCTCAGTCTTTGGGGTGTCATTAGTGATCTTGTTCAGAGCTGTTTCAGGTGCTGGGATGAAAACCTGAAGTGAAGGAAACACGAGCCATTTTGTCCTGGGACTGACGATCAGGATTTTATGTTGGCCTGGGGGATTTTCAACTCTGACTTGAACTGTGCTGTGGGATCTTTTCACCTTCACCCTGGAGAACAGACTGAGGCACAGTGCAGCAGTCTGGCACTGTCCCAGTGCTACTCCAGGATTATATCCTCAAATCCCAGCATCCTGGTCCCTGGCTCAGAGTCAAGACTGCTGCTCGCTCAGCTGCAGATAGTATTTAGCAGCAGCTTAGTGTTAACTAGTGATTCCATTTTTGTACGCATTCCACCACCCTCCTCCCCCCGGCAGGGCATCTGGAACTATCGCAATATCCAGCTTCCTCCATCCAGCAGCTTGTGGTTATGACACTCAGTATCCAGCCATGCTGTGGAAAACCCCTGAACTGCAGATGGCAATTACAACAGAACGAAACGTGCTTTCTTCCAACCACTTTGCTTTGTTCACCCGACTCAATTATTTTCATTCAGAGACTGGGTCCAAAACTGGAGACGGCAAGACATAGAAAGAAGGTGCAAGGCTGGGCTTGTAGGAAGTGGGCCTTGCAGACATCGAGCATAGGAACATGTTTAGGCCATTCAGATGGAAGTTTCCTTCTTCACTGAGTTGGCCCAGGCACAATGTACTGACTGGTCTTCTGTGGCTGCAGGGTTCCATGAGATGTATATGCCCATGGGAAGAGGAGAAGGAGGCAATTTAGGACGTTGAGTCTGTTCGACCACCCAGTGAGATCATGGCTGGCTGTGTTCCAAAGTCCATCCACTTGCCTTGGCTCCTTTGTCAAATGACCACAAGCCTCAATGGTATCCCAAGGGAGGGAGTCCCAGACCTGATCTCAGCTACACTGTGTCGAGAGATGCTCTTTGAGAACCCCTCCTCATTGGTCTGGTACTAATTTGTTGCCAGGACGTGAGGGACTAAGTTATAGAGAGAGGTTGAGCAGGCCAGGACTTCATTCATTGGTGTGTGGGAGAATGAGGGGTGATCTTATAGAGGTGTATATAATCATGAGGAGCATGGATAGGGTGAATGTGCACAGTCTTTTTCCCAGGTTTGGGGAATCAAGAACTAGAGGGCATGGGTTTAAAGTGGGAAGGGAGACATTTAATAGGAACCTGAGGGGCAGCTTTTTCACCCACAAGGTGATCTGCGTCTAGAATGAGCTGCCAGAAGCATTGATTAAGGCAGGTACATTAACAACATTTAAAAGGCACTTGGACAGGTACGTGGATAGGAAAGGTTTAGAGGGACATGGGCCAGGTGGGACCAGTTGGGCCGAAGGGCCTGTTTCCATGCTGCATGACTCGATGAATACTTCTCTGAAGGTTATATCTCCTCTTCTGAACTCCAGTTCTAGACTTCCCAGTCTGATGAACCTTTACCGTCCCATCCCCGAACTTGTCCTCATACCCACCCTTCCCAGGATAACTCAACTCCGGATGGACATTTTAGTCTTGTGGTACCCCATCAAACCTGATCCAGAACAAGGCACAGACAGAATAAAGGGTTCATGCTTGGTCAAGGAGCAAACTGTCAATCAGATTTATTATCACTGACATATCTTGTGAAATTTGTTGTTTTGCAACAGCAGTACAGTGCAAGACATAAAAATTACTCTAAGTTACATGAACTGTTCATGGATCGTTCAGAAATCTGATGGCAGAGGGGAGAAACTGTTCCTACAATGTTGAGTGTGGGTCTTCAGGCTCCTGTACCTCCTCCCTGATGGTATTAATGTGAAGGGGGCATGTCCTGGATGGTGAGGGTCCTTAATGATGGATTCCGCTTTTTTGAGGCACCACCTCTTGAAGATGTCCTCGATGGTGGGGCGGGTTGTGCCCGTAATGGAGCTGGCTGAGTCTACAACCCTCTGCAGCCTCTCTTGATCCTGCGCATCGGAGCCTCCATACCAGGCTGTGATGCAACCAGCCAGAATGCTCTCCACTGTACATCTGTAGAAATTTGCAGGAGTCTTTGGTGACCTACCAAAGAGCAGACTAAAGAAGCATGCACTAGTCTGAAAGGTGAGGATAGCGGGCACAGCTGAAGGTAAGGATTTGGAGAGAGTGAGGGTTTGGAAATACGGCTAGAGGAGAGGGGAGGGGTGTGGGGAGTTAAGGGCCAGGAAAAATCTGTGGAATGAGTATCAGGAGAGGTATTTGGTAATGACGGTTATGAGAAGGGTTTGGGGAATTAAGAGAGGGGTTTGAAGAGGTTGAGTTGTACACGAGGCTGACATGTTTGGTTTGAGAGGTGTGAGGAGGGTTTGACTTATTTATGGAGGGAGGGGTTTGAGGTGCAGAGAGGGGGATTTACAGTAGGAGAGTCTTCCATCTGCCTCTCCTGGGTGTGTGTGGATACCCAGCCTCCCACTTCCTGCAGCACTAAGTGTGTGCACTTACAGAGCCAGCACTGCCCAATCTGAGCCCAGCCTCAGGACTTAACACCTGACCCAACCCAAACCCTCCATGTTAGGTCTGGCCCTTTTGGCCTTGGGTAGGTAGCCAAGCTCCATTTAGTATACAGACTAAAGCATGTCTTCATAAAGAACTGCCTTGGCCCAAGACGCATCCATACCTGGGGTGTGAGCCAGGGCCGGGCTTGTGGTCAACGGGTAACACTTGTAGCTCTGGGTCAGATGGCCACAAGTTCAAGTTGAAGAGACTACTGAGCGCAAAACCTCATCGTGCTGCATGGAAGGGAGGGGTGATGCCAGATATAACATCACTGGCCCTGACTGCCTTCTCAGGTAAACATGAAAGATCCCATGGCAGTAACAGAAGAGCACTGAGCTTGTCATCAGTGCCCTAAGCCTACGCTAGCAATCATTTTCCAACCAACATCTTTCAAGCCGATGACGTGGTCATTATCACATTGCTGTGTGAGGGATCTTGCTGTGTGCAAATTGGCTGTTGCATTTCCTTCATTACAAGAATGCCTTCTTGGCTCAGTGGCTCAGCAGGTAGAGCCACTGCCTCGCACCACCAGAGACCCAGGTTCGATCCTGAGCCCCAGTGCTGTCCGTGTGGAGTTTGCAGGTTCTCCTTGCGACTGCGTGGGTTTCCCCTGGGAGCTCTGGTTTTCTCCCACATCCCAAACACATGTGGGTTGGTAGGTTAACTGGCTGCTGTAACTTGCCCCTGATATAGGTGATGTAAAATCTGAGGGGAGTTGATGAGAATGGGGGGGGGGGGGGGGGTGGGGAAGAATGGGCAGCACGGTAGCATAGCGGTTAGTGCGACACTATTACAGCGCCAGCGATCGGGGTTCAATCCCCGTTGCTGTCTGTAAGGGGTTTGTACGTTCTCCCGTGACTGCGTGGGCTTCCTCCAGGTGCTCCGGTTTCCTCCCACATTCCAAAGGCGTATGGGTAGGTTAATTTGGGTTTAAAATGGGCAGCGTGGGCTCTTTGGGCTGGAGGGGCCTGTTACCATGCTGTAAATAAAATAAAATTTAAATGTAATAAAAAATCTGTGATTAATGACTGTGGGCTGAGGGGTCTGTTTCCACATTGCATCTCTCTGTGACTGTATGACTGCACTCTAGAAGCTCTTCACTATATGGACCCGTTTGTACCACTACCTCCCTTCAGCACATTTCCTTGGGAGGGTGTGGAGCAGGGGGCTCAGTGCAGGGGCCCACACACCCCGTAACCCTAGTCCATCACAACAAATGGTGCACCTCTACTCTCTCCGCTCTTGCTCCTTCACTGAGTTGCTCAGTGGGGGAAGGAGGGGGTGAAGTGCATCGGGCCAGTCATTGAAGGCTCTCACAGGGGATAAACAGCAATTTGGGCTGCTGATTGGAAGACAAGCACACCTGGGAATTTAAAGGGAGTCATGAGGCAGGGTTTCGACCCGAAACGTCGACAATTCCTTTCCTGCCACAGATGCTGCTCGACCCTTTGGTTTCCTGCAGCAGATTGTTTATTGCCGAGAATTTAAAGGCACTCTGCTGAACATTCACGTGTCCCAGGAGCCAAATTGCAGGGAGTGCCGAGGGAAGAAATCCGTTGTTTACTCAAAACCTCCAATCACCGCGTCTTACTGGATAAATAATCCTACTTTGGTGAGGAGCTGTTGCTGCTGCCTGCAGCGGGTGATTTTTCAAATCGACACTCTGCAGGGTTTGTTAGTGAGATGGAGAAGTAGACTCTTCTGTTGAGGAGAGAGATACTTTAAATAGACTCTGTAGACTGTTTTGCTGTGGTGAGAAAACCTTTAAATAGACTCCCCAGATAGCAGTTATGGGTTATTGAAATAGGCTCTGCCGAATGTGCAGACTTTGCTGCAAAACAGACCACTTGCTTTGGATCCTTCCACGAGCCTTGCCTGGCCCTCCACTTCATTGGCTGACATAGTGGTGTCAGGAGACACTGATTATATTTGCCACGTTGTCCCTCGTGCCTTCACTGGGCATCATTGTAGTGTGAGACACTGGCGCATCTGCAGCTGCACACTTTCCAACTTACAGAAGCCCTGCTGTGTGGAAGATCAAAAAAAAACACCTGCTGGCCTGTTTAAAGTCATTCCTTCACAAGTTCAGATGGGCTTTTGTCTTTTTGTCTGGCAAGAATCATTCTTTTGCTTTTTCTCCGCAGACAGACGTTTAATTATTTCACCAGTCTTGGACTGCAGTTATATATGCATGTATATACTGTATACATGGTCTGGCAGAACAGGTGTGTTTCTGAGCCAAGGCATTTGCTGCAAGCAAAGTATTTCCCTCGACTGGTGAGGGCGAAAACCTGGAGCAGATTAGTCATCTTGTCTGGAGGTGACTCAGTTCCATTTACCCAGCTAAGGATCAAGCCTGGGTGTGGGAAAGAGAAAGATGGGAGAGGGCAGGAAAGCAGGATGAGAGGAAGGTGGGAAAAAGAGAATGAAAAAGGAAAAAAAAGAGAAAGGTATTCCAATGTGCCAGCCAACATATGGAGTTTCTTTTGAAGAGAAGTCACAGAAAGATCCCACAAGCAGCCACGTGATAACGGCCAGATGCTTCAGCGATGTTAACGGAGGGATGAAGGTTGTTCAGGATTCCAGGCAGAATAATAGAAATAGTGTTCTGAAGTTACTTACATCACCCGTAAGGGGCTTAAGGTTGACATCTTGCCCAAAACACACAAAACCTCAGCCAATACACCCTCCCCTCAGTACTGCAGTGGGAGTCGATCTGTTTCATGGGACTTGAATCCACGTCCTTGCTAACAGCAACTGTGCCATTCCTGTTAAAGGGAATCACTCTGGAGGTATGGCTTTAAGTCTAGAGACATCATAATAAAAGCTATATTGTATGCCAAGATCTGTCAACATAGAATGACTGTCGGAATGAGGCAATCGTGGGAGAGCGAGAATTGTGCAGAGGAAGGTTTCATTTTGACATGTGCTGGCTTCTCTATTAATTCCGAGTACGGTTTCAGTTCCTACATCCCTGGTCAGGGAGAACTCTTCTCTTTTGAGCAGTAAGATAGCAGGGAGTGTGGCTGCTCTTGCATCATGTACAGCAGTCCAGCATTCCCTCCCTTGTTGCTACTGTGTTCCTGGGACAAGTGCGGGAGCCAGGCAGGAAATTAGTGTGACTGTGGTTGAAGCTCAGCCTTGGAGTGGGTGTGGGGGGGATTTTGAAACTCACAAGACTGAGTCATCGGTTCAAAAGTAAACTTCACTTGGAGTTACCAAGCCTGAAGTGAGCAAGTTGGAATTGAGTGGCTTCGGTCTGTCACTGGTTTATTTTATTGGATAGGAGCCAGGTTTTGGCACAAGACAGCCACTTTTACTAAGCAAGTCTTGACGAAAGCATGTGACTGCAGAGCTGGGGTTTTGTTTTGAGTGTGGTGTCTCAGCCCCCCGACTGAGAGTCCACAAATTTTTTTTTAGAAGCTTCCTCTGATTGAAAGCATGTGAGTTTAGAAAGAAAAGTCAGCCCCAAACAAGTCTCCTGGTAACTGTAAGTGGAAAAAGTGAATTCACAGCAAACTCCTGATGTAAGCAATTATTAATACACTGTTCCTGTCCTTAAAGGCAAATTGACCGTGGGTTAATGGGGAAACTACCATCACAAACAAGTGGTTAATCCAGCAATCTGTTCTGACTAAATTCAATGTCACCACTTTGTAAACACTTAATGGAAGTTTTTGCTAGATGCTTTAATGCGAAGGTCTTGCCCCTTTAAGAGGACCAATTTGGCTGGCAGGGTGTTCAGTCCTCTGTGGAAGGACTGAGCTTGGCTCCTTTAACCCTGAAGGGGGGGGGGGTGGACTTGGAATTGAGGTTTGGTTTTTGAGGGGGGCAGGGTGTGGTGGGGTTGAGGTGGGAGGGTGCACTGCCTTATTGAAGGATGCAAAACGTGAAATGGAATTATAAAAGATCAGGATCTGGACAAACAGCATTGACTGTAGGCTGGACTAACTTCAGGCAGAGTTTGGAACTGTACCCAGCACACTGAGAGTTGGGTGGATTGTTGCAGGTGTGGTCACATGACCCCATTTTGTCAAACAAACCTTTCTCTCTCTTTTGGTATTCTTAGCATCAATAAACCCGTTTCTACTACCTGCAGTAATTTATCTCCTGATTTGCGTGCGGGAAGGTTCTGAGGATTAGCCTTTAACCCCAGGAGAGTGCAGGATGGTTTTAGCAGATTGGGAAACCCTGCTGACTGGGGTGGGGGGGTGGAGGGTGGAGGAGGTGAAGTCATCAAGTGTGAAGCACCTGACGGAATGTAACCACTCTCACAACCTCCAGCCACCCCAAAGCTCTTCACAGATGTTTGATATTTTACAGACAGCTTCTTACACCATTCCCTTACATCCCCCCTGCCCCACCAACCTACCACCCCCCTCTGACCTGGAATCACCTATCCCCTGCCTGCGTGTGCTCCTCCCCCTCCCCCCACCACCTTATTCTGGCTTCTGCCCTCTTCCTTCCCAGTCCTGATGAAGGGTCTCGACCCGAAACGCCTACTGTTTATTTCCCTCCATAGATGCTGCCTGACCTGCTGAGTTCCTCCAGCATTTTGTGCGTATGGCTCCAGATTCCAGGATCTGCAGAATCTCGTGTGTCTACAGATATTTGAAGTTTGGTAACAGTATGATTTAGGAAGCATGGTATTTAATCAGTGCACGGCAAGATCGCACAAGCATTATATTAATGATCAGATAGCCTGGTTCATTAGTTTTGACCAATGGGTCAGCACAGTACAGGCCCTTCAGCCCACAACGTTGTGCTGACATTTTATCCTGCTCTAAGATCTATCTAACCCTTCCCTCCCACATAGCCCCACCCCCACCATTTCTCTATCATTCATGTATCTAAGAGTCTCTTAAATGTCCCTAATGTATCTGCCCCCACAACCTCTGCAGGCGGTGCGTTCCACGCACCCACCACTCTCTGTGTAAAAAAAACTTACCCCAGACATCCCCCTTATATCTTCCTCCAATCACCTTAAAAAGATACCCCCTCGTGTTAGCCATTGTCGCCCTGGGAAAAGGTTCAACCTCTCATCCAAGAGGTAGTGCCTTTGCCAGTGCAGCTCCCTCACCAGAAGTGTCCACATGCATTGGTCACTCAAGGGCTTGCAGTGGACTGGAGCCCACACCTAGTGACTTGTGACTGACAGGCTTCACTTCACAAGAGGTACAGCACTGGGCCATCTGTGGCCACTATCTCGTCAGACAAGGCAACAGGTTTGGCAAGCTTTCTTTTTGCTTCCTATTCCTTCAATTCCTTTCAACTTTTCCACACACGGCAAGAGTCTAGGATCAGATGACACAGCCTCAGAATAAAAGGAGGTCCCTTTGAAACTGAGGTGAGGAGGAATTTCTTCAGCTAGAGGGTGGTGAGTCTGTGGAACTCATTGCCACAGAGGAGTGTGGAGGCCAAGTCACTGGGTGTATTTAAGGCAGAGATTGATTGGTTCTTGATCAGTAAAGGGTTGGGGGTTAAGGGTCACAGGGAGAAGGCAGGAGAATGGGGTTGAAAAAAATCAGCCATGATTGAATGGCGGAGCAGACTCGATGGGCCGAATGGCCTAATTCTGCTCCTATGTGGTGTCTGTTGATTCGATTCAAATTGTTATGATTTTCTTCAGGAGACAGGAGCCTCACCACCTCTCTGAAGCAAGGTTTGTTTGATGACTTGACCTGCTGTCAGACAGGCAGAGTGACTGATTCATCAAGAGTACTTTCTAAATGACAAGAAGCTAGGAACCATGGATCATCCAAACTATTTAATCTGGGTGAAATCATCAAAACTGACAGGCAGATAGAAACCAAAATATTCGCCTTTATGTCAAGAGAACTGGAATATAATGAAGTGGTTGTTCTGTTGCAGTTATGCAAGGGTTTGGTTGAATTTGAGCTGGAGTATTGTGTGTATGACAGCATGGATGTGCTGTCCTCAGAGAGAGAGAGCCCTACACTGGTCCACCAGCCTGATAGCGAGACTGAAGGAGTTAAGGTCTGAGCACAGGTCGCATTCCCTTGAATTTAGAAAATTAAAGCAATTAGGATGTTTAAAGTGTTGAAAGGATTTAATTGGGCCCCTACAGAGAAACCATTTCCTCTGGCGGGGAGAGTCCTGAGCAGGGGGACGTGGCCGTCAGATTACAGCCAGGCCACTGGGGATGAAAGCAGGAGGCACTTCTTCACACAGGGCGGAGGGAATCTGCAACTCAATCCCCACCCTTACGATCAGCTGAAACTGACCAACTTTAGTTGGGGAGGGTCCGCAGCACTAATTTGGGGACGTGGAGCTGCAATGCCATTTGGCTGGGATCTGCTGAATTGGGACAAGGCTCTCAAGGTCTTGAACTGCCTACTCCTGCTCTTATGTTTTTCCCTTGGTTTGGCCACTATGGTGAACTGCAGAGCAATGGATTCAAGCCAGCTCCTAAAACTGGAAGGAATGTGGTCTGACTGTAGGCAGTGCAGTATTCAATGAGCCCATTGTGCTGACACAGACATGCTCTATGGGCTGATGATGATCAGCTCGGTGCTTCCTGCAACCATTTGAACTCCCAGCTCTCACTCTTCTTGTGACGGGCGGGATGAATCATCTGCTGGCAAGGCTCTGGAACAGAACAGAGAGAGAAGGAAGACACAGCTTTCATGTCCTGAGGCATGTTTCAAAGTGCAATGCAGGCAAAAGCAGCAGCCAGCCTGACAGCAGAAAGGAAGCACAAATTGGGGCCGTAACATGGAAGCCCGGTTGATGCGAGTCGGGGAAAGACTGCCTCGTGTAGCTCAGTGGAATGTCTTGTCAGAAGGTGGAGGATCCTTGGTTAATTCACACATGTCAGGGGCCTGATTCCTAGCTGGCAACTATTGCCTCTTCTCTCAATCACGCGCACTGGCCTAGGAACTGGGTTGGGTGATGTCATCTTGTCAGCACTTGTGCAATCCAATTTTGATTCTACCCAGAGGAAGTCATGCTAACAATCACTAAAAGGTGAACTTGCTCCAATTGCAAAATTGGACTAGGCACTTAAGCACAATCCACCTTTTGAGGCCTGATCTTTGCCCAGGGACGGGCTCCCAAAACATGACATCACCCAGCTCCCATTCCCACAACAAGTTGGAGCTAAAGCTCTACTCTAAACTGTCATCAACCAACCTCAGTCGAACCAGGAGCATATTCTGCTGCTTTGTTGCATTTATCACCATTTATAGGACATCTTGCTGACACCGGGAGATTTGACTGGATGGCTTCAGATCTCAATGCAGGCTGCTCCTGTCCAAAGTCCACGGGATGGGCTACAGCTATCAGGGAGCTACGGCCGATATCCCTCATCATTTACCCCAAGAGATGCTCATTCAATGTGTAACACCCTGGCAACGCTCCATTACTCAAGGTGTGGGTGTAGCCGGGTGGGAGGGGGGGTTCGGGGATCTCAGGAGGAGGCACAGACCCGTCCATCCACGGAGCCTTCTCCTACAGTCACCAGGGACACCACGTCCCACCTGGGCCAGACAATGTACTGACAGGCTCAGGTTTTTCAAGGCCATCATCATGCTGCAGGAAGACCTTCATCCTTGATCTCGTGCCTGGGCTGCTCTCTCGGTTGAGTTCAAGGTCATGATGGCTCTCAATATCCTCAGCACAGGGTCTTTCCGAGCAGCCACAGCACCTCCCAGTTAGTTGTCCACCACTTCATCGGAGGTCCCATGGGCACTGTGATCGTGGAGAATTAGTTCATCTTCAGTGGAGACCATTTGGCATCTTGGGCACTGAGATGTGCAGACAGCCATTGTCTTCACTCAGGTGCCCAAAAGGGCTGCAGTTAATGGCCCGGACCTTTCTCATCAACAGGAAAGGTCTCTACTTCCTCGGTGTTCAGGTCATTGCAGTTATCAGGAAGAATTTCCTTCTGGCGATTGCCAGACCTCCAGGAAGCCCACATGACTCCTTTATCTTGGGGGGGTGGGTCTGCACTGCTGGACGTTTTCACTGGCTGGCACTGCCTGGAGCGACAGATGTGGTGGGACAAGATCTACCCCATCCCCTCACACCAAGATACTCTCCAAGTTTACCAGCTGAGTACAGGTTCAACAAGAGCCACACCGGTACTGGAATCGCAATGGAAAAAGCAATGGTTCTCCCAAAGAGATTTCATCTGTCCGGGGATATGCTGCACCACACTCCAAACAGATGTGGAGACTCTACCATCAAATGCTCCAGCTTGTGCAGCCTTGCTAATCAAGGGGAGGGAGAAAGGAGCCCTGAGCCTTGGGATCACGAGGCCAGGGCCTGGGAAACAGAAGATAAAGGAGTAGGGCAGAAGCTAACAGGAATGACCTTGCATTGGACATGAGGGCTTGTAAGAGACGATTTTTACACAGTGCCCAGTGCAAACCAAGTAACCGTCTCCACAGTCTGCTCCTTAACACCAACAGAACACATTAATAACCAACAGAGAGCTCAGGTGCTGCATAAAGCTCCTCACATCCTCATGCACTGAATATAAAACATCGATGTGTGATTCCCTGACCCTTGGGATTATGAGGCAGGGACTGGAGAGCAGGAAGGAGTGAAAGGAGAAGGGGGCTGTTGCAAATGCTGTGCATTTCCTGACAGTGACACATTGCTTAAGCAGCTCTCATCTCGGCTCAAAGAACACATTGCACAACTCAGCTCCACTCTACGGTTATGTTCATCGGTTGAGACCTTGACCTCTTCAGACTGCTGCTCAACACTGGTGGCTAGTCAGCATTTTACCAGTGCAGCTGAGAGTATTACACATAACAGCATTCCAATCAGCTTGGCACTCAGTAGGTAGGGAGATGCATTGAGAAGCTAATGTTTTATGCCAATGAAGTGCACAGTCATTTGGCACTGAAAAAACCCACATGAAACTCCAACTGAGGCTCGCGTTAGGTCATTGCACCAAATAAGTGTTTCAAAGTACACAATGGGGTACAACTGAAGTATCAGCAACAGAAGCAGCCTGTTTCACTCAGCTCCCAACACAAGATGCAATCAGTGTAGAGCCACACTTCACTCTACAAGCCAGGACTTTTCAGTAAGGCTCTCTCATCATATAGGTTTAAGGTGCTGGGGAGTAGGTATAGAGGAGATGTCAGGGGTAAGTTTTTTACTCAGAGAGTGGTGAGTGTGTGGAACGGGCTGCCAGCAACAGTGGTGGAGACGGATACGATAGGGTCTTTTAAGAGACTTTTGGATAGGTACATGGAGCTTAGAAAAATAGAGGGCTATGGGTAAGCCTAGTAATCTCTAAGGTAGGGACATGTTCGGCGCAGCTTTGTGGGCTGAAGGGCCTGAATTGTGCTGTAGGTTTTCTATGTTTCTATAGATCCTGTCGCACGAGGTAATCCAGATAAAGGGATCTCCTCAAGGAGGGGCAACTTGGAGCCAAAATTTCATCTCACCAAGCAACTTCCCTCACATTTCTCTGCCTCTCATACGACTCCCTCCCTCAGAATTGTATGATCAGAACAAGCAGGGGGGGATAAGATGAAGAATGTGGCACCAATGGCGTGAGACCGAATATTTCACTGTTGTGTGCCCCAGTACAATGAGGCTGTAAATTTTAAGTAGAAAACAACACTCACTATCTTGCCATGATCAACATTTAGGTCGAACATGTTCAAGTGATCTGCACGATATTAGCAATAGGCATAGCAGGGTGTGCATCAATGCCAGCAGCCGCCACACCAGTGTGACTTATCTCTGTACAATTAAGTACGTATTTTCTCTAAATGAGAATATTTGGCAACAGTGCGAATAACTTGAGAATTGTTTGTAACCAAATCAAATGATACATTAATGGAAAATAATAATTTTCATTGTAAAGTTTTACGTCCTGCTACTGTTCCTGTTTCACAGCTTTGTAGGTAGGTTTCAGTGACCTACTGCTATAGCACAGTGCCCACTGTATACCTGGAGTCTGATTGCTCTCTTTTACTTCCAGCCAACGCGAATGTCCTTGATAATTGATGAGAAGATCCTGCTTCTAGAAGGGCCAACTGCTCAGGGACAACTAAAGGAGCGGTCTGGGCTGGCTGGCTGGCTGGGGGGCATGGCTCCGATGTGCTGCCCGAGAGGTGTGGTGGGAGGTGAATTGGTAGTATCACAAGGGGGGCATCAATCTCACCAGACCACCTCTCGGGGCACTGGGTAGACATTGGTGCAAGGACGTGCTGGCTCCCGGACTCAACTTTCAACCTCAGGACCTGATCCTGAACCACAGGTGTCCCCTCCTTGCTTGTCATCGCACTCCTCAGTCAGCTCTCTCTACAGTCTGAGTTGTGCAGAAGAGAGACAAGATCTTGCATGGCATCTCTCTGTTCCCCCTGGCAGTGCATGGGGGACACCCTGGGAACAAGGCATCATGCACTGTGTGACAACTCTGATTCAGCCCTTATCGTCAGCATTCCATCAGAAAGCCGAAGGCACAGGCTCCCTGTTCACAGAGTGAGGGATACTCCCAGCTGCTACCAGTCGTCCTTGACAACATATCACTGGCCTTCTGCTAGACAAAGGAACTGGCTATTAACAACCATGTGTGTTGAAGTTGTATCTGTAGCATGGTACAGTGGTACACATTGTCTCAACTAGGCTTGGGTCCTGAGCCCCATAAGGGGATATGAGAAATAAAGCAGAAAATGCTGGAAACACTCAGCAGGTCAGGCAGCATCTGTGGAGAAAGGAACAGTTAATGTTTCATGTTGCTGACAAAACTCACATTGGGTGCTTGCTGGGTGAAGGGTTGTTTACTGAAACACTATCTCTGTTTCTCTCTCACGTTGAGTGCTCTCAGCGTTCTCTGCTCTATTTCGGATTTCCAGCATCTGCCGGGTATTGTGTGAGGTGGGGTTGAGACCACGTGCCCAAGTGCTTGCAGGAGGGGGTAGGAGTTTTGGAGTGTTTCAGATGAGGAGAGGGAGCAGTCCGAGTCATGGCCGGTACCAGAGGAGAGAGGTGATCAGCGAGGGAGTTCGAGAGTTTAGGGCCTTGCCAGCAGAAGGCATGGCTGCCAGTGACTAAACTGAAGAATGATCTGCATTGGAGGAGCACAGAGACCTCGAGGGGGTTCTGAGGAAAATGAAGGTGATAAGTCAGAGGTGAATGAAATCTCAGATATTAAAAGAGGTTGTTGTTATGAGGGAGCCATTGTCAGGCTTACGTCAGGCAGAGCCTCTATTGCAGCCTGGCTGCTGATTTGCAGTGATGGTAAACATAAGCCTGCATGATTGCAGAGATCATCTGAAGGGCAACGTGTGACAGAGTTCTCCAAACCTGGACCCTGACCTGTGTGAAGGGTCCGGTTCAGGGTCATGTCTGCAGGGATCAGCTGGCCTGCTCCTGGAAATGGCCCAGGCTGCTGGTTCATCAGTTACCACCCTGCCAGCCCAGGGTTTTTTTTGCTGATTGGAATCCAAGCACTGCAGTGCGCCAGTCATTTAACCCTTCCACCACCAGCCCCTTTCATGGGTGCAGGAGTTTGACACAGTTGAGTCTAACACCTAACCACATGTGAAGATCTTGAGGGAAGATGGTCAAAAACTTGTCCAAGGAAGAGGTTTGAAGGAGTGTCTCTTTCCTCCAAAGAGAGGCAGGGAAGTTTGAGAATGGAGCTCCAGAGACGGAAACTTGGAGGGTTTGAGCCCCACTGAGGGATTACTTAGAGGCTAACAGGAGAAAGCCAGGGATTTCAGGGAGAGATACAAAAGGTTCTGCAGATGCTGGAATCTCGAGCAACATACATAAAGCGCTGGAGGAACTCAGCAGGTCAGGCAGCATCCATTGAGGCAAATAAACAGTTGACATATCAGTCCTGATGAAGGGTCTCGACCCGAAACGTCGACTGTTTATTTGCCTACATAGATGCTGCCTGACCTGCTGAGTTCCTCCAGCATCCTGTGGACTTCAGGGAGTGACAGGATGCCATTCCTTCATGATGCATGAGTGACATTGGCATGGCCTGGTATTCATTGCCGTCGCTGATTCCCTGGAACTATGGCTTGCTGCGTCTTCAGAGGGCAATCGAGAGCCATGTAGCTGGGTCTTGAGGGTGAGTGGCTAATTCACATGACAGGTAGTCCAAAGTCCCAGACTCATGATCCAGAGACCTCAGTTCAAATCCCACCACAGATCTTAAATTCACTTAAAATTAATCTGGAATGTAATATGTAATAAAAGCCCATCTGGTTCACTAGGAGGAACTTGGCCATCCATATTCTGGCAAAGGGGGTGCTGCCGGTGGAGCTGCTGCCTCTCAGCACCAGAGATCCAGGTTCAATCCTGACCTCTGGCACTGTCTGTGTGGAGTCTGTCCCCCAATCAGAAGGCTGACAGACCTCTCGTTACCTGATTGGATGATTCCTGACTGTCACTCTGCATTTTGCTTCCTCATTCCAATGCTATGATAACCATGTGGTGCCAAAAACCACTGAAAGTGATTTGTTCCTCATTCCTTAAGGTTATTTTTGTTTCATCAGAGAGACGAGGACAAGACCTCATAGCAACACAACTGAGCCAGGGACTGGTACTTGTTAGATTATGTCACTGTTCAAGTGAGAGACTGCAAGAATGTCTCCGTCACCCAATGCAAGGGAGCCTGTCCCTCCTGGGAAATCTTCTGCAGGCAATCTCCTATGACCACAAGTCAATCAGGCAGTTGTCTGCATGGTATGTGCCGCAGGGGAAAGGAGACGGATTCTGTGGGATGGTTCCCCAAGCAGCCTGTCGAAGTTATATGGCAGATGCCTGGTCATGGGATCTCTGAAGCGACCACTCTGGTTTGTGAGAAGGGCTCTCTCCATCAGATCCGTTGTGCACAGCCAGAGTCTCCATCTCCCTGCACACTGCTCTTGAGGTGGCTGGATTGGGAACTCCCCTTCTCCAGGGAGAACAGTTGGACAGGCACCTGAAGGCCGAGGTCCATCAGAAAACCCAAGAACAGGTGGAGGGTGGAAAGAGTACAGGAGGTCCAGCAACTTGCTGATGGACAGGTTCTTCAGAGGTACCAAGGCCATCTATGGCCCAAAGCCCAACCCCCTGAGAGCCAGGAGTGGAGGACAAACAGCTCCTGAAGGGAACACTTCAAATAACTACTCAACCATGAAACTACTCCTTTCTGCAGATGTTCTTGACTCCATCCCGCAGCACACTACCCATTCTACCACTGACTAACAAGAAGCTGGAAAGGCCACCTGCAAACTGGAAAACAGCAAGGCCTCAGAGCAGGTGGTGTTGCCACTGAAGTTCTACAGCGTTGTGGAGAGGGATTTCAGGTACAACCTGCATTCTCATCTCCCACATCGGGGACACGGCAGGGACCTCAAAGACTATAATCGTGAGCATCTGAGGAAAAGGATGTTTGAAGACCAAGTCTTCAGACCCAGCACGTGGCTCATAGTCCAGCGAGCAGCAGTGATCCTCACGTTTCCAAGACCTGCTTTACTGACAGTAGGCACCTCATGGCACCGGAGGGACACCATCAATGCTGCCTCTGCAAAACCCTCCAAATCCACTGGCAGGATAAGTGAACCGTTGTCAGCATTAGTGCCCTGCTTGGACCCGATGAGTGGACCTCGCACACCCCACACCGGGCACTCTCCGCTGAGCTCTCTCTCAGCAAGAGATCACCCGCTGAAGATTTAAGGATGTGCTCAAAGCTTCCATGAGGAGATGTAACATTCCCCCACTGACTCCTAGGAATCCCCAGACTCAAGGTGGAGAAGGAGCATTCAGGGTGGTACTGAGAACCTTGAGTCCATACCCCAGGAGTGCACAGATTCCCCAGGTAAATGTCTGAGGAAACATGCCACCTCACAGATGCCCACTGACCCCTCCACGGGGCACCTCCTGCCTCATCTATGGAAGGGTCTGTGGTTCCCATATTGTTATCATCAGCCGTCTCAGAACCCAAAAACTGGAATGAAGGTAAGTCATCTTCAGTCCTGAGGACAAAGAAAATGATTCTTCTCCCAGGTATTTGCTTGAAGCTGTGTCCTGGAATTAATTATCAGTTCCTGGAGACTCTGGAGTGATCCCACAGACAGAACCCTTGCCTCCCAGCCTGGCTTCTGCGGGGAGGGCAGGATCTCCTGATTTGTGGAGATAGTTTCAGCTTTGTATGCCATTCATCAGGGAAGTGGGTCAGGTTGGCAGCTCGTTCTGGCCGTTGCTTCCCCCGAGCAGTTGCTCTGTGTGGATGGGCCAGTTGGGGTGAGGCGCCTGTTTCTGTGCTGTGTGACTATAACTGTGCGACGACAGATTGTTTCTATGTGGTTACTGGCACCTGCCACTCAGCGCCACTAGGGCAACCTCAGGCAGACGCAGCCTTTGAGTGTCCTCCCAGCCTGGAGGTCCACCCACCCCTGCTTCCCAGTCACTCCCAACATCCTCCCCCTCTTCAGCCCCTCCCCCACTCCAGCCTCTCCAGATCTCTTTGCGGTCCACACCCTTGTCTCCCATTTCCCAACCTCTTCCGACCTCCTCTCTTGATATCCATTCCTCTGGCCTGCTCTTGCCTACAAATTCCCCACTCAAATCCCTCCCCCTCTACGATCCAACCCTGCCACCATCCTAGCCCTGCCTTCACCATCTCCACCCCTTACCAACCCCACCCTCCTCAGCATCCCCAGCCCCTCATCAACTGCACCCCTCACTGTGCCTACCCCCACCCCTCGCCACCCCCATCAACTTCATCATCATAAGTTGTGGGATCGAGTTTAAGAGCCGTGAGGTAATGATGCAGCTCTACAAAACTCTGGTTAGACCACACTTGGAGTATTGTGTCCAGTTCTGGTCACCTCATTATAGGAAGGATGTGGAAGCGTTGGAAAGGGTGTAGAGGAGATTTACCAGGATGCTGCCTGGTTTGGAGAGGATGCATTATGAGGAGAGACTAAGGGAGCTAGGGCTTTACTCTTTGGAGAGAAGGAGGATGAGAGGAGACATGATAGAGGTGTACAAAATATTAAGAGGAATAGATAGAGTGGACAGCCAGCGCCTCTTTCCCAGGGCACCAATGCTCAATACAAGAGGGCATGGCTTTAAAGTAATGGGTGGGAAGTTCAAGGGAGATGTCAGAGGGAGATTTTTCACCCAGAGAGTGGTTGGGGCTTGGAATGTGCTGCCTGGGGTAGTGGTGGAGGCAGGTACGTTGGTCAAATTCAAGAGATTGCTAGATAAGCATATGGAGGAATTTAAAATAGAGGGGTATGTGGGAGGAAGGGGTTAGATAGTCTTAGGCGAGGTTTAAAGGTCAGCACAACCTTGTGGGCCGAAGGGCCTGTATTGTGCTGTACTGTTCTGTGTTCTGTGTGTTCCTCTGTCTAACCCTGACTACTCCTGACCTCGTCTGCCCGCTACCCGCTCTCCTCAGTCTCTCCTGGACTCCCACCTCATTTTCACTTACCAGAGAGCCACCGGTTTCCTGTCCAGCCCGTCTATTTATAGCCTCTGGCCCCCAGCTCAGTCCCATTGGGATGGGTCCTGCTGACCATTATCAGGGCACCTCAGGGCCAGGGTTTAATACCCTACCCGCACTGCATCCATCCCAACACTCTCAGGGCCCAGGAAATCTCTCTGCCCCATTAGAATCGGTTCAGGCCACACCCCTGAGACCCAGGCACCTGATTTAGATTGTCACAGCTGGAGAATGTCCCTTCAGGTCCTGGGGCTTGGGAAGCCACAAGGATCCAGGCACCTCCCTGTGGGATCTCTATTGCCCACACTGTGCGAGTGTGCCCAGGGGTGTGTTTGTGTACACATGACTTTCTGTGAGTACACGTGTGTGCATGAATGTATGAGTTTGTGCTCATGTGTGTGTGTGTGTGTGTGTGTATGCGTGTGTTTGTGTTTGTGTGTGTCTGTATGTGAATCGTCCAAGAAATCATGGAAACGTGTGTGTGTGTGTGTGTGTGTGTGTGTGTGTGTGTGTGTGTGTGTTTCGTCCAAGAGATCATGAAGGTTGTGTGTGAGTGTTTGTGTGTGCGTGCATGTGTGTTTGTGTGTGTGTGCATGTGTGTGTGTCTGTGCGTGCATGTGTGTGTTTGAGTGTTTGTGTGTGTGTGCTGTTTGTGTGTGTGTGTGAGTGTTTCATACAACAGATCATGGAGGCTCTGTTTGTGTGTGTGTGTGTGTGTGTGTGTGTGTGTGTGTGCGTGATGCGTGTGTTGGGAGAGGATGTGACAGAACATGTGCCGTTGTTTATTTTAAGACGTTCTTCAGCTGTGTCATTCTGCAGATTCACAATCAAAATGTCTTCATTCATGCCTGCATTTCCTGTGTGCAGTTTATAAAAAATGAACTGTTTCTGCAGCAGCTGCCCTGGTTTCACCCACTCACTCACCCTGCATCCACCTCAGTGATGTAAACACAAGCCGATGTACAGAGGATAAGGTGTCTGTGCAGCGAGTCTCTCGCCCTCCAACATGTGACTGTTTACCAGGAACACACTGTCTCTACGTCAAACCTGTTTTCCTCCTCTACCATCAATAAGGCCAAAGGTCACGGTTTCAAAGGAACTAGGTTGGGTCAGGGGGTGGGGAGCTGCAGGGACTTTCCGTGAGTAATGTTTCCAGCCCACGCCTCCCCTTTAGAACTGGTGTAATCAGATCTGGCAGCTCTCTGTGCAGGCGCTTGCAGTGCCTAGCAGGGAGGCCTGATGCTCAGCCTGATAGACGGTGCCTCCAGCCCAGCTGGGCCTGATCAATGGGGCAAATCAGAAGCCCAGGCCATGTCTGTGGGAAGAGAACCGAGAGTCGACGTCAGGCTCAGCTTGTGTCCTCCCACAGTAGCAGCCTGAGCCGCCGAGGGTTCCCAGCATTGCTTCAGGTTTCCGGGATTGGCAGTTTTGGTTTGATTACCAATCGGTGAGGCCTCCAGCCCAGCCTCTTCAGCCAAACACGCCAGGGGTGCCGACTCTTACTGCCGTGTTCCCGGAGACTCCGACCCACTCAAGCGGATGGCCTTGGATTCCATCCCCAACTTCCCGAAGGGCCTGTACTGTTCCAATACTTTTCATGACCAGTGAAAAGAAAATGGGATAGAACATAGAACAGCACAGCACAGCACAGGGAGAGGACCTTCGGCCCAGAATGGCCGTGTCGACCATGATGTCAAATTAAACTAATCCCGTCTGCCTGCACATGGTCCCAATCCCTCCATTCCCTGCCTGTTTAAGTGCCTCTTCGATGCCTCTATCATGTCTACTTCCACCACTTCCCCTGGGAGCATGTCCCAGGCACCCACCACTCAGTAAAACAATTTACCCCGCACATCGCCTTTAAACTGTCCCCCTCTCACCTTAAACCAATGTCTTCCAGTCTTTGACATTTCCACCCTGGGAAAGAGATTCTATCTACCTTCTCCCTGCCTCTCATAGTTTTTTTAAACTTCTATCAGGTCTCCCCTCAGCCTCCAATGCTCCAGGGAAAACGGTCCCAAGTCTGTCCAACCTCTCCGAGGAAGGGGGTGGGATTGACGAGATAAAGATAGCTTTGCTGATTGTTTTCACCGGAGATTGTTTTGTTGCTGACAGCAGTGTCCTCCCAAAGTTTCATCTTCAGTTCCTAGAGACTGGACCAAGGTTGGAAAACCAACCAATGGGAGGGGTTTGTGTTGAGGTATTGGTATTGGTAGGGCCAATGTGTGGAGGACTGGGGGGGTGGGGGGGAGGAATTCACAAGGCTGTGGAGGCCAGACCTCATTACCTGGGCAACATACCTGGTGGCAGGACAGAGAGGGAGGAGACGGGGGCAACGGTTGGGTCAGTGGAGTACAGTCGGGAAAGGTGGATTGGGAGCAGGGGGAGACGGGATCAGGAGCAGTGTGACAGAGAGAGGACTGGGATCGTGTGTGGGCAGAGGATCAGGATCCTTGGTGGGGGGAGTAGTGGATAGAGAGCGAGAGGATTGGGAATGGAGGTGGGGGGTGGGATTAGGATCTGGAGGGAGGAGAGAGGGACAGGAGCGTTCTGATGGGAGAGAGGGCACCAGAAGTAGGAGCAAAGGGTTGGGATTGTGGAGGAAGAGTGGACCCCGAGTGGACACAGTAGGGCAAGGGTGGGCACAGTGGGGTGAGGCTTGCCCTCAAGTGGACACAGTGGGGCAAGGGTGGGTCCCGAGTGGACACAGTGGGGCAAGGGTGGGTCCCGAGTGGACACAGTAGGGCAAGGGTGGGCACAGTGGGGTGAGGCTTGCCCTCAAGTGGACACAGTGGGGCAAGGGTGGGTCCCGAGTGGACACAGTAGGGCAAGGAGAGCTGAGGAAGTGGCAGGAGGATTGGAGCTTCTAATGGATTGAATGAGATGGGAAGAGGTGGGAGGCCAGGGAGAGGAGACAGAAGATCAGGATGGGGCTGGGTGGTTGAGCGAGGGTTGGAAGAGGGAGTGGTTGATTTGGAGATAGGGGAGAGGATCGGTGGCAGGGGAGAGGGACTGGGAAGATGGTTTACTGAGCATCAGAGAGGATAAGATGGTGAGGGGAGGAAAGATCAGGAGGGCAAAGTGAAAGGATGAGGGTTTATAGGGAGGATCAGCCACCAGCTGGCATCAGCTCCAGGCAGCTGGCTGGGCTACCTCTGCTCCTCCTTGATGCTGTAACTCTGTAAAGTTGGCCGCTCCCTCCTCTCTTTCACTGCTGGGAAATACACTTGGCAGCTGTTACAGTGAAGTCTGCCTGTGGGAGATGTTTAAACATGTAGTACTGTGTCCTGACTCCCAAGTTCTTGATATCCGGCACGGTAACAACAGCATTGTCATGCCCACCTGTTTTAAACTCTGGAGACCTTTAGTTTTTAGGAAGAGGCAGGGGATTTTCCTTTACTCAATGGAGCCCTTAACATCTGCTCACCAATTATACTGGCGTGGAAAGCCCCCAAGTGTAGCCATCTCCCTCTCTGAAGGTCCCGGTCCGTATGGTCCAGTGGCTGAGATGGGAAGTCCATTAACTTCCAGTGGTGGCATGGGGTGGGTCAGGCCTCAGCTCCAAGGGATGGAGACTCCCTACTCAGCCCCCACCATAGGTTCCAACAGCTTATGAGTTAGCCTAGCAGCGTGTCCGATACAGAGGCTCTTTCTAGCCCTCCCCACATGTCCACCTCCTGATCACCGTGGAACAGAAGGAATAATCTGAATTATTAACAATCGGGGCTGGTTCAAAAACTGGTTCAGTGAATGCTGGTTCAGAAGCCCACCAGGCTAGTTTGAGGATTTGACTTCAGGAAAGAATATCCAAGCCCCACAATCTCTTCCGATTGTTCTCCCCTGCTTGAGATCCCATTCTTGGTCCTCATCATTTCAATTGTATCTTCTACATCCACCTCAGAGAACACTGAGGCTTTGTTTTATCATCTCATCTGGGTAGTGACACCTTCAATATTGCAGCACATTCTCGACATTGCATTAGGAGGCTTCCTCTTAATTTATTCACAGGATTGGGCCAGGATTTCTTGCCCTTGGGAAGGTCATGTGGGCAAGGAGTTCTCGTAATACTGCTGTGGGGGAGCAGTTTCAGGATTTAGAACATAGAACATAGAACATAGAAAACCTACAGCACAATTCAGGCCCTTCGGCCCACAAAGCTGTGCTGAACATGTCCCTACCTCAGAAATTACTAGGCTTACCCATAGCCCTCTATTTTACTCAGCTCCATGTACCTATCCAAAAGTTTCTTAAAAGACCCTATCATATCCGCCTCCACCACCGTTTCCAGCAGCCCGTTCCACACACTCACCACTCTCTGAGTAAAAAATGTACCCCTGACATCTCCTCTATACCTATTCCCCAACACCTTAAACCTATGTCCTCTTGTGGCCACCATTTCAGCCCCGGGGAAAAGCCTCTGACTATCTACCCGATCAATGCCTCTCATCATCTTATAAAACTCTATCAGGTCCCCCCTTATCCTCCGTCGCTCCAAGGAGAAAAGGCCAAGTTCCCTCAACCTGCTTTCATAAGGCATGCCCTGCAATCCAGGCAGCATCCTTGTAAATCTCCTCTGCACCCTCTCTATGGCCTCCACATCCTTCCTGTTTAGACCGAGCAATGATGAAGGGGTGGCAATATATTTCCGTCAGGATGGTGTGTGGCTTGGAGCAGGTGGCATTTCTGTTTGCCTGGTGTCTTTCTTCTGGATGGTGAGGAACAGGACTTTGGGAGACATCATTGAAGAAAGCTTGATGTATAATTTTAGGGTGTATCTTAAATAGGACACAGGGCAGAAACTCTGTGACGGTGGTAGAAGAATGAATTCTTAGGGTGGTGGACGGGGTCCAGTCAAGCAAACTGCTTTGTCCTGGATGAATGTCGTTAGAGCTGCACTCATCCAGGCAAGTGGCGAGGTTTTGTTACCGCACTTGTGTCTTGTGAATGCTGTGTGTCTTGGGGTGTCAGGAGGTGACCTACTTGCTATTGAGTGCCCAGCCTATGACCTTGTGGCTACAGTATGTGCCAGGTCTGGTTAATCATGAGGGCAGGCAAAGCCATGAGGAAGGCAGGAGGAGTGGTTTACACAAGGGCAGGTTGTCAGGGACCATGTGGTTTTGATGGCTTACATAAAAACATGCCTTGCACCTTGATTCGATTGGTTCTTTTATTCATGATTTGTGCTCTGGTGGGATGATCAGCAACACAGAGGGAAGGTACCCTGGCAACTGAGGGGATTCTATTCATCCCCATTCTTATTCACTGGTGAGAAATCAGTGTCACAGGAGGGTCAGAAGCTCCAATAGCCCTTGAGAATAGTTCGAGGAGCCAGTACAGTGCTTGCAGTGAAGGACTTGGCACAGTGCTGTCTGTGCGCAGATGGGGAATAGTGACCCAGCAAGCAGAGAGAATGACTGTATATATTTACAAGTCGAGGTACTGTGAGGCTCAGACATAGGAGGTCAGTAGGCACTCAGCACTCAAGCTGGTTCCACCACTTAATAATATGGCAGATCTGATTGCAATGCCAGTTCTGCATGTCCGTTGACTTGTAACCTTTCACCCCCTGCTTATTAAGAATCTATCTGCCTTTGCCTTAAAAATATTCAAAGACTCTACTTTCACAGCCCTTTGAAAGTTAGAAAAGCTTAGGAATACAGATAAGTGTGAGGTGATGCATTTTGGAAAGTCAAACCAGCATAGGACTTGTACCTTGAATGGTAGGGCACCGGGGAGTGTAATGGAACAGAGGCACCTAGGGGTACAAGTGCATAGCTCGTTGAAAGCGGCGTCACAGGTAGACAGGGTGGTGAAAAAGGCGTTTGACTCACTGGCCTTCATCAGTCAGGGCACTGAGTATAGGAGTTGGGACATTATGTTGCAGTCGTATAAGTCGTTGGTACAGCCTCACTTGGAGCACTGTGTACAGTTTTAGTCCCCCTGTTATAGGAAAGACTTGGTTAAACTGGAAAGAGCACAGAAAAGATTTACGAGGTTGTTGCCAGGACTAGAGGGCCTGAGTTATAGGGAGAGGTTGGCCAGGCTAGGTCTTTATTCCTTGGAATGTAGGAGAATGAGGGGCGACCTGAAAGAAATGTTTAAAATTATGAGAGGCATTGATAAGGTGGACGGTAACAGTCGTTTCTCCAGGGTAGGGGAGTCCAAAACTAGGGGGCATAGTTTAGGGTGAGAGGGGAAAATTTTAAAAGGGACCTAAGGGGCAACTTTTTCATGCAGAGGATGGTGAGTTTCTGAAACGAGCTGCCAGAGGAAGTGGGTGAGGCAGGTACAATAGTGTCATTTAAGATGCACTTGGATAGGTACATGGAGGGGCGGGGCTTAGAGGGCTCTGGGCCGAATACAGGAAATTGGAACTAGCTGGGTGGGCACCATGGTCGGCATGGACTGGCTGGGCCGAAGGACCTGTATCTGTGCTGTATTGCTCTATAACTCCAACCTCAGAAAACTTTGCCTCAATCTCCATCTTAAATGGGTGACTCCTTGTTTTTAAACAGTGGCTCCCAGTTCTCCCATGAGAAGAGACACGGACCCCACGATGAGACCCGGGAAATTGTGCACCACTTCCCACATCTCAGTGAAGGCGGACACCAACGATAAAGCTCACCGTCACCATGTCCCCACACAGCCTTTGGCGTCCGAGGAAACGAGTGTTTGAAGATCAAGAGCTCAGACCTGGCACAAAAGCCGGGGTCTACCAGGCAGCAGTGATCCCGGCACTCCTGTACATTCCTGAGATCTGGACCACCTGCAGCAAGAACTTCCAGGCACAGGAAAGAGACCACCAGCACTGTCTCCGCAAAATCCACCAAATTCACTGGAGGAATAAACAAACCAACTTCAATTTCCTCTCCCAGGTCAGAGGCAACCTCACGATCTATCTTGTTGTCACCTTGCACCTTATTGCACTGCACTTTCACTGTAGCTGTGACACTTTACTCTGTACTGTTATTGTTTTTACCTGTACTACATCAATGCACTCTGTGCTGACTCAATGTAACTGCACTGTGTAATGAATTCACCTGTACGATCGGTGTGCAGGACAGGTTTTTCACTGTACCTCAGTACAAGTGTCAATAATAAACCAATACCAATATCCTGATTACAGATGATCACTTACATAGGCAGGCCACACTGTTTGCATACCCAGCACCACACTCCCGAGGCAGGCGCTCTGGTCCACGTTCTGACACGATAAGAGGTTACCAGGTTGTCAAAGGAAATGATTGAAGGGTGTTGTCCAAGCCCCTTTGAAGGCCTAACATCCCCATCGACTTGGAATATCAATGGAGTGACCAATGACTACTCATCCCTGACCAATGAGTGCTCAAAGCAAAGGAGGACCTCTCGGGATGGCACTGAGAAAGTTGAGCCCAAATGCCAAGGGAACAGGGAAACCCAGCATTAGTGATGGTAGGGGTGCACCACCTCCCAAACTGCTCACCCATCTGTCCCGTCAGCCCCTCCCTTGGCAGAGACTGCAGGTTCCACATTGGTTTCATCAGAAGAGGAAGCAAGTCCTCCTGGATCCCAAGGGTCTGCCTGAGGGAGAGGTTCTGATTGTTTCCCTACTTTTATCTCTGAGCAACTGTTAGCTCAAGAAGCCAATCCTGCTTTTCCGATTTTCGCAACAGTCTTTCCCTACTTTAAGATTTCTTTATTAGTCGCACGTACATCGAAACACACAGTGAAATGCATCTTTTGTGTAGAGTGTTCTGGGGGCAGCCCGCAAGTGTCACCATGCCCACAACTTCCTAACCCGTACGTCTTCGGAATGCGGGAGGAAGCCGGAGCACCCGGAGGAAACCCACGCAGGCACGGGGAGAACGCACAAACTCCTTACAGACAGCGGCCGGAATTGAACCTGGATCGCTGGCGCTGTAATAGCGTTACGGAAACCGCTACACCACCGTGCCTGCCTATTCTTGGGTTGGTTTGATTTCTGAATAAGCTGAAAATTCATCCAGTAACAACATGCCTTTCCAAAAGCCCCTGGCAGTACACCCAAATCTCTGGTGTCTCTGCAACAGACAAAAAAAGTCCCAATATGTGCAATAACACATGAGCTGTCTTCATCCCTCCCACTGGAGCTTGAATGAATGAATGTGACGGCTGTGGCCCTCCAGGGCATTACACAACGCTATTACTTACTGGCACACTTAGTCAAGTGAGCTCCCTGTGGCTGATATGTCCCATACCATGGCAGACCCAGCTGAACAAAGGTCGAGGTGTCCCTGAGACTAGCCCACTCTCTCCAACTCTGCCACACTGTCTTAGAGCTGGAATTATTTGGGAGAAGTTGCTCCTACTGGGCCGCCTTTATCTGGGAGGCATTGGGCCAATACACAACCAACCAGTCAGGGTGGGGATCCTGTCATCATCCCTTGTGCAGATAGGGGTAGTGCAGACGATCCCTCATGTCAGCAACATCTGCCCACTGCAGGGGAGGGGGTTACAGACAGAGGGAGGGGTGCAGGGGAGGGGGTTGCAGAGAGAGGGAGGGGTGGAGGGGAGGGGGTTGCAGAGAGAGGGAGGGGTGCAGGGGAGGGGGTTGCAGAGAGAGGGAGGGGTGCAGGGGAGGGGGTTACAGACAGAGGGAGGGGTGCAGGGGAGGGGGTTACAGACAGAGGGAGGGGTGCAGGGGAGGGGGTTGCAGAGAGAGGGAGGGGTGCAGGGAGGGGGTTGCAGAGAGAGGGAGGGGTGCAGGGGAGGGGGTTACAGACAGAGGGAGGGGTGCAGGGGAGGGGGTTGCAGAGAGAGGGAGGGGTGCAGGGGAGGGGGTTACAGACAGAGGGAGGGGTGCAGGGGAGGGGGTTGCAGAGAGAGGGAGGGGTGCAGGGGAGGGGGTTGCAGACAGAGGGAGGGGTGCAGGGGAGGGGGTTGCAGAGAGAGGGAGGGGTGGAGGGGAGCAGGGGAGGTGTTGCAGAGGGAGGGAGTGTGTCAGGATGTCATTAAACTGGAAAGGTTGCAGTAAAGAATCACGAGGATGTTTCTGGGACTGGACAGCTTGAGGTATGAGGAGACTGGACAGGCCGGGACTTCTCTTCCTGGAGTGTCGGAGGCTGAGGGGTGACCTGCTAGAGGTTTATAAGATCTTGAAGGGAGTAGATAAAGTGGATCGTTGCAGTCTTTTTCTAAAGAGTGGGGTCTAAAACTAGAGGGCACAGGTTTAAGGTGAGAGGGGAAAGATTTAAAAGGGACATGAGGGGCAAGTTTTTCACGCAGAGGGACGTGGGTCTGTGGAACGAGCTGCCAGAGGAGGTGGTCGAGGCAGGTACAATTACAACATTTAATAGACATTTGGACAGGTTCATGGATAGGCAAGGTTGACTGGGATCCGGGCCAAACACAGGCAAATGGAACTGGCTCCGATCGGCATCTTGGTCGGCCTGAACGAGTTGGGCTGAAGGCCCTGTTTCCGTGCTGTGTGACTCTCAGACTGCAGGGGTTTTCAGAGAGAGGGAGGGGTGTAAGTGTTGGGGCGTGTGCAGAGAGACGGAGGGTTGGGGGTGGTGGTGGTGGGAGGAAAAGGCGAGGCCAGAGAAGGATTTAAAAACACAAATAAAATTGAAGTGTGCTTAAACTGGGGTCCATTGTAGAGCGGCAGGAGCAGGGGTAATGTGTGAATGTGACAGTGCGGGCCAGGACAGGGACTACAGAGTCTCGTCTGTTGGAGAGCTCCAGGTTACGGTGCAACACTCGTCTGAAGATAACGAAGGCTGATGAGCAAGAGCACGCGAGGTCTGATCTCTTTAATTCAAAGCTCCCAATGCACTTGATGTTGCAGTGTCATCATCCCACGAGCAACTGCAACACGCGGTGGTACTTCATCCCCCTGGGATTCACAGGCTAAAGTCCTTCAGCCAGTTTGAAGATGTGGGGTTTGACCAGTGACGTGTGCTGACTGGGGTGTACGGTGGCTGTGGGTTGTGTTATGTGCTGGTGAGCTGCATCACCAGGTTCCAGGGACGTGAAATCTCATTCTCCACAACTGAAGTCTGACAAGTGAACTGCTGTGCCCTTCAGTGAGACTGGTTAATTAACAACCAGCAGTCCAAAAAAGTCCTCTGTAGCCTGATTGCATAAATCAAATAACAGTGTGTTACCCATTAAACTCACAGACAGAAACTGGGACTCAGATCTGAGGCTTTGGTAGCTGCCTTGCTGAATGACTTATTTGTCCTGATAAATGAGATCTCTGCTGATAAGAACATGGCCTCCTTTCCCTTGACTCTTGTTAATCATTACAGACTGATGTTAAGAGTTTGAGCTGGGCATATCATGGCCGTCTTTACAAGGGGCCACAGGTCTCTCATAGTAACAGTGGCGAGAACTCTTTGGGACGTTAATGATAAGACCTGTTTAAGATTGTCAGACAAATTTGTTGAAATTCTTGCTTCTGAATCAAGAGCTAGTGAGGGAACCTGAGGGGTTGGGGTGGCTCTAAAATCAGGCAAGGCAACTGCGATGAGTAATCACCCTGCACCTCTGCTTGACCTGGTGCAGGCAGTAGGACCCAGTGGGTGCTCATCAGGATGAGGGCAGCGTACAGCCAGTGCTCACTGTCCACCGGCTTGTTGCCTCATAGGGACCAGTTCTACGGGAGGTCAATTGGTTCATTATTGTTGCGTGTATTGAAGTACAGTGAAAAACTTTGTTTGGCAGGCCATCCCTACAGATCGTGTTATCACATCAGCTCATCGAGGTAGTACAAGGGAAAAGCAATAACACAATGCAGAATAAAATGTTCCAGTGACAGAGAAAGTGCGGTGCAGGCAGGCAATAGGGTGCAAAGCCATGACGAGGGAGATTGTGAGCTCAAGAGTCCATCTTATTGTACTAGGGGACCGTTCAATAGTCTGATAACAGTGGGATAGAAGCTGTCTTGAGCCTGGTGGTACGTGCTTTCAGGCTCCTGTATCTTCTACCTGATGGGAGGGGGGAGAAGAGAGAATGTCTGGGGTGGGAGGGGTCTTTGATTATGTTGGCTGCTTTACCGAGGCAGCGAGAGCTGTAGACAGAATGTCAGCTATACGGGGAGGTGTGTCCTGTGGAGTCATTGTGGAGGTGATCAAGGACTTACCTGGAGACACACGACACAACACGGGAGAGAGTGGGGTTGGGGGTGTCGGTGGGGATGGGAGGAGATGTCCTGACAGTGGGAGGAGACGGCTGTGGAGCTCAGTGATGGGATTCTCGTTGCACCACACCCAGAGGCTCGTGGGTGTGGTGCAGCAAGAAACTCAATGACCCGACACTTGTGGCCAAGATCAGTGAGTGCGTCTTCAGATGTCACGTCCCTGCAGTTGTACTGGTCACCCTGAAACTGTCCCTCCCCCTGCGGTCACCGGCCACCAGTCTCTGTCAATCTATGTGTTCTACCCCACCCTCACACACTTACCACCAGCCCCATGCCCACACCTCACACCTTGCACACACTGCCAGCCCTTCAACCGTGACGGGCACGTCACCCAACAGGTTGTGCCGTATTCAGCATAACATGTGTATTGGTCTTGCAGGAAAAGGTGGATCTCCTTGGAGAATTATCGGCAGGAGGAAGGGACATGGCCGCTTCACTCTACCCCACGGAGTTGAGCACATCCATTACTGTGGCCAAACCAGTGCTAGATCCATGGAAGATGATGGTGAGCAAACACATAATGATCCCACTCCCTCCACACCGCTCAATCTCATCCGATGAGCGAAATCCAACTGTACAAATACACAGCCCTGGCTTTGCAGTAACCCCACTCCCTCCTATCTCCATAACCTTAAGAAGAAAGTGATGCAAAACCTCTTGGAAATAGTGGAGGATTAGAGTGAACGAGGAGCTCGAGGTCACCAGCATTAGTAAAAAAGAATTGGCATTGGGGAAACGAATGGGGACTGGAGGGTGATATATCTCCAGGTGACCCGCATCCTAGGGTCTTGACGGAAGTGGCTTTGGAGATAATGGATTCACTGGTCATCCTCTTCCAAAATTCCATTGATTCTACTTCTCTTCTTGCAGATTGGAATGCACCATGTGTCATCCTGATATTTAAGAAGGGAGAGAAGGAACAGGGAACTCTCCAAGAACAATCTCCCCGTCCCAGGTGAGACCGAATCTGAACTATCACATCCAGGTCTGGTCTCCCTATCTAAGGAGACGGAGAGCAGCAAAGGAGCCAGGTGTATTCTTGTGATGGGGAGACTGTTCTAGGAGAGATTAAGACAGGTTAGCCTCACTCCAGGAGTCAGGATATTGCCAGTATCTATGCTACTATGTAAGTGGCAAAAGTACACTTGGAAAGTAACAGTTGGATTGGGTAGAGTCCACATGGATTAATGAAATCAAGATCAAATTTGACAAACTTGAGTTGTAACTAGCAAAAGAGGAAAGCAGTGGATGTGGTTTATGGGAATTTCAGACGGACTTGGATAAGATTCCACACAAGAGGTTATTAAGCAAAGTTAGAGTGCTGAGTACTGGGGGTAATATACTGGTGTGGATTGGGTTAATGACCGTAAATGGAAAGTGGGATCAGAGGTCATTCTCTGTGATTGGTGCGGTCCCCAGCTGTTCACAATCAATATCAATGATTTAGATAAGGCAATCAAGAATAACGTATCCAAGTTTGCCCGTGAAGGGCCGTGAGAATTTTTCGGAGAATGAGATTGAATAAGCTGAGGACGTGGCAGATGCATTATAATGTGGAAAATGTGATGTCATAGAAACTACGGCAGGTGGAATATTTTTTTTAAACGTGAAAGACTGAGAAATGTTGCTGTTCACAGGGACTTGGGTTCCTTGTACAAATTACTGAAAGCTAACAGGCAGCTACAGCAAGCAATTAGGAAGACAAGTGGCAAACTGGCCTTCATTGCAAGGAGATTTGAGTACAAGAATAAAGATGTCTTGTTCCAACTACATAGAGATCTGGTGAGACTGAATCTGAAATACCACATCCAGGTCTGGTCTCCCAACCTCATTGGTATTGGTTTATTATTGTCACTTGTACCAAGGTACAGTGAAAAACTTATCTTGCATACTGTTCATACAGGTCAATTCATTACACAGTGCATTGAGGTAGTACAAGGTAAAAACAATAACAGTACAGAGTAAAGTGTCGCAGCTACAGGGAAGTGCAGTGCAGGTAGACAATAAGGTGCAAGGTCATAACAAGGTAGGTCGTGAGGACAAGAGTCCATCTCATCGTATAAGGGAACCGTTCAATAGTCTTATCACAGTGGGGTAGAAGCTGTCCCTTGAGCCTGGTGGTACGTGCCCTCAGGCTCTTGTATCTTCTGCCTGATGGCAGAGAAGAGAGAATGTCCCAGGTGGGTGGGGTCTTTGATTATGCTGGCTGCTTCACCAAGGCAGCGAGAGGTAAAGACAGAGTCCATAGAGGTGAGGCTGGTGTCCGTGATATGCTGAGCTGTGTCCACAACTCTCTGCAATTTCTTGCGGTCCTGGGCAGAGCAGTTGCTGTACCAAGCTGTGATACATCCAGATAGGATGCTTTCTGTGGTGCATCAATAAAAGTTGGTGAGTGTCAAAGGGGATGTGCCAAATTTCTTTAGCCTCCTGAGGAAGTAAAGGCACTGGTGAGCTTTCTAGGCCATGGCATCTACGTGTTGGACCAGGACAGGCTATTGGTGATGTTCACTCCTAGGAACTTGAAGCTCTCAACCGTCTTGACCTCAGCACCATTGTTGTAGACAGGTGCATGTACACCGCCCCCTTTCCTGAAGTCAATAACCAGCTCTTTTGTTTTGCTGACATTGAGGGAAAGGCTGTTGTCGTGACACCATGTCATTAAGCTCTCTATCCCCTTCCTGTACTCCGACTCATCGTTATTTGAGATATGGCCCACTACAGTGGTATCACCTGCAAACTGGCAGCCAAGGCACCAGATTGACTCCTGGATGGGGAGGTTGTCTGAAGAGGAGAGATTAAGCAAACAGGATTTATACTGTCTTACCTTCAGAAGGTGAGAGGTAACCTCATTTGAAATGCCCAGGACTTGACAAGTCAGGTACAGGGACGATATTTCCCTGATCGTGGTGTCTGGAACCAGGGTCACACTCTTCAATTGGGTTGGCCATCCAGGAATAAAAGATTAAAAGAAACTTCTTCACCCAAAGGGTGCTGAATTGTTAAACTTCTCTACCCAAGTGAGCTGGGATGCTCAGTTGCCGAGTGCGTTCAATAGATTTTTGGATATTAAGAGAATGGAGGGGTATGGGGTTAGTTCAGTAGAGTGGGACTGGGGTAGAAGATCAGCCTCGATCTCACTGTATGGCAGACAAGGTGCTGGGGTCCAAAGGCCAACTCCTGCTCCTGTTCCTTGGCCTTTCTCCTCCCCCCTACCCAAGAATGGCTGCCCTGGACAGTAGAAGAGAGTGAACAGGGACACGGAGCCACACGAGCTGCCAGCATCTCGGGACATAGAGACCGGCAGCCTGTGCGTGTGGTGCAGGATGGGGTCAGTGGCTGAGGAGGGGGACTCGGTGAGGACGCGGTGGGACGGCCCACAGGTGGAGACTGACTAGTATGGACCGTGGGCCCGGTGGACAGCCTGCAGCTCACCCCAAGGAGAAGAGGGGATACAGCACCCACTGCAGCATGGAGCCTGCCCTGGGAGGGGGTGGTGATTTGTTTGGCGATGTTTGGAACCAGCCACAAGGCATTGTCTGAGGTCTGAGGACTCGCCTCCTAGCTTTGGATCAGCAGAAACCGCCTGACACATGCAGCCCCATCTCCAGCACCCTGCGGACGGCAGGCGGCGTGGTTGGGATCATCGGGGCACAGGCCCAGAGGAGGGGCTGTGGCTCCCTTGAACCTGCGGCTGCTCCGCCTGTGCCCTTGTTGGTCAGCGGCTGGCCAACTTGGCTGCCACTCGCACCAGAGCTCGCAGTGTAGGGAGCCAGCCTTAGGACCGCAGTGGTGCAGGCTGAGGTCTGAGGCCCCACCGCTGAAGGCCTGCTGCCTCCCCTCCAGCCTCCACACCAGGCCTCCAGCCTCCAGCCTCCCCACCAGGCCTCCAGCCTCCAGCCTCCACACCAGGCCTCCAGCCTCCAGCCTCCACACCAGGCCTCCAGCCTCCAGCCTCCACACCAGGCCTGCTGCCCCCACCAGCAGAGCCCCAGGCACCGCACAAACATAGGAAGCTTTAGAGAGGGTGCAGAGGAGATTTACCAGGATGCTGCCTGGATTGGAGAGTATGTCTTCTGAGGATAGGTTGAGTGAGCTAGGGCTTTTCTCTTTGGAAAGAAGGAGGGTGAGAGGTGACTTGATAGAGGTGCACAAGATGATAAGAGGCATAGATCAGTCAGGGACTTTTTCCCAGGGTGACAATGGCTAACATGAGAGGACATAATTTTAAGGCGATTGGAGGAAGGTGTAAGGGGGCTGTCAGGGGTAAGTTTTTTACACAGAGAGTGGTGGGTGTGTGGAACACACTGCTGGCAGAGGTTGTGGGGCAGATACATTAGGGACATTTAAGAGACTCTTAGAGAGACACATGAATGATAGGGAAATGGAGGGCTATGTGGGAGGGAAGGGTTAGATAGATCTTAGAGCAGGATAAAATGTCGGCACAACATCGTGGGCCAAATGCCTGTACTGTGCTGTAGTGTCCTTTGTTCTAAACAGAGCACTCAGTGGCACTGGGAGCCCCACGCCTCTTCCTGGGGAGTGCACGGAAGCTCGGTGTAAGCGCAGGAGAGGTGGACCAACTTCCAAAGGGTCCACTGGCCTGTCCTGCCGAGCACCTCCTGCCCCATCTGTGGAAGGGTCTGCAGATCCCACGCTGGCCTCATCAGCCCCCACAGACCCGGAGTGGAAGCAAGTCCTGCCCCGTGCCGAGGGTGTGCCTGGCTGGGGCACTGGGATGGTTTCGTAGGGGGCATCTGACACAGCCGGGTACCATGTTTTTGAGTAACAAGCTCTGCTCCCCTGTTGGCCTTCCCGTTGTTCCCAGGACAGCAGTGTCCAGGGTTGCCAGTGGGCTGCCAGTGGTGGAGGTTGAAGCGTTGGGAGGTAGGAGGTTACGTGAATGCAGACAGCCAGGACTGACAACCTCTAGAGAGGAAGGAGGAGCCTCACCCGTAGAGCAGCCCAGAACCAACTGGGAGAGGCCCTGGATCCCACAGCCACCCCTCCGGGAAGTGTTTAGTTTTGGGCTGAAGAGTTGTGTCTACAGTCACAGCCAATGTCTTGTGCAACAGGCAGTGTGTACTCGTATCAGAGGGAGGCTTATCTGTCTTCCAAGGCCACAAGAGACAAGGGGAGGCACAGCATGGTTGCTTGGTGATGATTAACCTTGTGAAGGCCGAGCAAATCTCCCACATTGCAACACCGCTTTAGACTGCACGCTGAGAATGGGTGCACACTGCCGTCTCCTCCCCTGCGCAGTATGTGGGCCTCCGAGAATCCTGGTGGGATTGGAATTGAAATGGGATTGTTTTTTGTATTGTCACATGTTCAAGATGCAGAGAAAAGCTTTGGTTTTGCGTGCCATCCAGACAGATTGTGCCACACGTAATTGCATCGAGGTCGTACAAAGGAAAAGAATGCAGAATAGTGTTACAGTTACAGAGAAAGAGCAGTGCAGGCAGACAAATAAAGTGCAAGGGACATGATGGGGTTGATTGGGAGATCAAGAGTTCTTCCTTTTGCATTTGAGAGGTCTGTTCAAGAGTCTTATAACAGCGGGACAGAAGCTGTCCTTGAGCCTGGTGGTATGTGTTCTCAGGCTTTTGTATCTTCTGCCCGATGGGAGAGGGAAGAATGACCGAGGTAGGAGGGGTCCTTGATTATGTTGGTTTCTTTCCCAAGGCAGTGGGAACTGCAGACAGAGTCAATGGAGGGGAGGCTGGTTTGTGTGATGGTCTGCGCTGTGTCCACAACTCTGCAGCTTCTGGTGGTCATGGGCAGAGCAGTTGCCGTACCAAGCCGGGATGGATCCGGATAGGATGCTTTCTATGGTGGCCTCTCTGTGGCATCGCCAGTTCAGACTGAAGGCATTCCTGAATCTTTAATGGTTAACATGATCTCCCATCTCTAAATGCTCCACCCTTCATTATTTTCCAACTAATAAACAAAAGTGAGCCCATGGTATTCTGCTGGCAGTAGTGCCTGGTGGTTTAATCTTTCATTCCTGAGAGCTGCCAACCCTAATCATTGGAGATTACAAAGGAAATCCACAACATGTCAGTTGGTGTTTGAGGAGAGAGGAACAGAGTTAACGTTTCATGTATGATGAAACGTCCTGGACCTGAACCACTGCCTCTGATGGTCACTGACCTGAACCATTGACTCTGATGGTCCCGGACCTGAACCACTGCCTCTTATGGTCACTGACCTGAACCACTGCCTTGTTTCTCTCTCTACAGGTGCTGCCCATCCAGCAGAGTTTTCCCAGAGCTTCCTGATTTTATTTCAGACAGCCAGCACTGACAGGGTTTTGATTTTCCATAGCAGGCACAGGCAACTGGATGTCGTCCTGTTGTTCCTGGGTAACGGGGTCATTATTATGTCACTTGTACCGAGGTACAGTGAAAAACTTGTCTTCATGCTGATCGTACAGATCAATTCATCCCACAGTGCATTGATGTAGTACTGGTAAAAACAATAACAGAGTACAGAGTAAAGTGTCACAGCTACAGAGGAAGTGCAGTGCAGGTAGACAATAAAGTGCAAGGTCACAACAAGGTAGATCATGAGATCAGAGTCCATCTCATCGTATAAGGGAACCATTCAATAGTCTTATCACAGTGGGATAGAAGCTGTCCTTGAGCTTGGTGGTACCTGCCCTCAGGCTCCTGTATCTTCTGCCTGATGGGAGAGGAGAGAAGAGAGAATGATCCGGGTGGGTGGGGTCTTTGATTATGCTGGCTGCTTCACCGAGGCAGCAAGAGGTAAAGACAGAGTCCATAGAGGGGAGGCTGGTTTCCGTGATGCGCTGGGCTGTGTCCACAACTCTCTGCAGGTTCTTGCGGTCCTGGGCAGAGCAGTTGCTGTACCAAGCCATGATTCCTCCAGATAGGATGCTTTCTATGGTGCATCGATAAAAGGTGGTGAGTGTCAGAGGGGACATTCCAAATTTCTTTAGCCTCCTGAGGAAGTAGAGGTGCTGGTGAGCTTTCTTGGTCGTGGCATCTACGTGGTTGGTCCAGGACAGGCTGTTGGTGATGTTCACTCCTGGGAACTTGAAGCTCCCCACCCTCTCAACCTCAGCACCGTTGATGTAGACACACCGTTGATGTAGGTTGAAAGACTGAAGCACTCATTCCACTTGAAACCCTCTGAAGTGATGGATCGATAGCAGCTCACCGGTAAGGAGCTTGATTCATGCAGTAAGATATAGTCTGCCCACCAAAAACCCGGAGATCTACAAGTGGGTAAAATGAGGGAGTTGAGAAAGGAACTTAATTTAATTTAGAACCATTTCATACCCCTTGGGAGCTGGAGGTTCGGAGATTCATTTGCCAAAGGCAGCAAGAGAAGCAAAGAGTAACATAAACTAAAGAAAAGATGCACATAAAACAAAACTAATGGATGTGTGGTGACTGGGAGAGATACAAAGAGCCACAAGAAGGGATGCGGTCAGAGCCACAAAAGCGTGAAAGGGAACTGGCAGGAGCAGGGACTAGGCTTCTCCAACACTGGCATCAGTGATGTACAACTTAATGGCACTAAAGTGTGACTCACTGTGTTCAGTTCTGGTCGCCTTGTTATAGAAAGGATGTGGAAGCTTTAGAGAGGGTGCAGAGGAGATTTACCAGGATGTTGCCAGGATTGGAGAGCATGTCTTTTAAGGACAGATTGAGCGATTTAGGGCTTTTCTCTTTGGAGAGAAGGAGGATGAGAGGCGACTTGATAGAGGTGTACAAGAGGCACAGATCGAATGGACAGAGACTTTTCCCCAGGGTGACAATGGCTAACACGAGGGGACATAATTTTAAGGTGATTGGCGGAAGGTATAAGGGGGATGTCAGGGGTAAGTTTTTTACACACAGAGTGGTGGGTGTGTGGAACACACTGCTGGCAGAGGTTGTGGGGACAGATACATCAGTGACATTTAAGAGACTCTTAGACACATGAATGATAGAGATATGGAGGGCTATGTGGGAGGGAAGGGGTAGATAGATCTTAGAGCAGGATAAAATGTCGGCATAACATTGTGGGCCGAAGGGCCTGTACTGTGCTGTAGTGTTCTATGTTAAATCCTGGGGCCAGAAGGTTTCCTTCTCAAGAAGAAGATAACATTTCAAATGTTGAACCTATAATTTTCCAAAGACCTTGCAAATTGGAAACCATTCCTTTAGATTGGAAAATTGTGCATGTCACAACACTATTGAAGAAAATTGTTAGAAGAATACCAGGGAATTCTAGACCCACTGATCTGACATCTATTGGCAGGAAATTACTTCAGTCTCTAATTAAGACCAGAGTAAGTGAAAACATTGACAATCTTCAGGTGATCAGAGAGCAAAGATTTTTGAAGGTCTGGTTGTGCCCGGGGAACCTGACTGAACTCTATTGTAGAGTTGACTAAAGTAGTGGAGTGTCCATGGAAAATTGTTGGGTCCCAATCCCTCTCATCCGCCAGCATGGTCCCTCATCTGACCACCTCCTGATGGCCTGTCCAACTCCCTACCCAGCCTCCAAACCTTATCATCTGTCCAACTCCCCACCCAATCTCCAAACCTCATCATCTGTCCAACTCCCCACCCAGTCTCCAAACCTCATCATCTGTCCAACTCCCCACCCAGTCTCCAAACCTTATCATCTGTCCAACTCCCTACCCAGTCTCCAAACCTTATCATCTGTCCAACTCCCCACCCAGCCTCCAAACCTTATCATCTGTCCAACTCCCCACCCAGTCTCCAAACCTCATCATCTGTCCAACTCCCCACCCAGTCTCCAAACCTTATCATCTGTCCAACTCCCTACCCAGTCTCCAAACCTTATCATCTGTCCAACTCCCCACCCAGCCTCCAAACCTTATCATCTGTCCAACTCCCCACCCAGCCTCCAAACCTCATCATCTGTCCAACTCCCCACCCAGTCTCCAAACCTTATCATCTGTTCAACTCCCCACCCAGCCTCCAAACCTCATCATCTGTCCAACTCCCTACCCAGCCTCCAAACCTTATCATCTGTCCAACTCCCCACCCAATCTCCAAACCTCATCATCTGTCCAACTCCCCACCCAGTCTCCAAACCTTATCATCTGTCCAACTCCCTACCCAGCCTCCAAACCTTATCATCTGTTCAACTCCCTACCCAGCCTCCAAACCTCATCATCTGTCCAACTCCCCACCCAGTCTCCAAACCTTATCATCCGTCCAACTCCCTACCCAGTCTCCAAACCTTATCATCCGTCCAACTCCCCACCCAGTCTCCAAACCTTATCATCTGTCCAACTCCCCACCCAGTCTCCAAACCTTATCATCTGTTCAACTCCCCACCCAGCCTCCAAACCTCATCATCTGTCCAACTCCCTACCCAGCCTCCAAACCTTATCATCTGTTCAACTCCCCACCCAGCCTCCAAACCTCATCATCTGTCCAACTCCCTACCCAGCCTCCAAACCTCATCTGTCCAACTCCCCACCCAGCCTCCAAACCTCATCTGTCCAACTCCCCACCCAGCCTCCAAACCTCATCATCTGTCCAACTCCCTACTCAGCCTCCAAACCTTATCATCTGTCCAACTCCCTACCCAGCCTCCAAACCTTATCATCTGTTCAACTCCCTGCCCAGCCTCCAAACCTTATCATCCGTCCAACTCCCTACCCAGTCTCCAAACCTTATCATCCGTCCAACTCCCTACCCAGCCTCCAAACCTTATCATCTGTTCAACTCCCTACCCAGCCTCCAAACCTTATCATCTGTCCTACTCCTCACTGAGCCTCCAAACCTTATCATCTGTCCAACTCCCCACCCAGCCTCCAAACCTTATCGTCCATCCAACTCCCCACCCAGCCTCCAAACCTTATCGTCCCTCCAACTCCCTACTCAGCCTCCAAACCTTATCATCTGTCCAACTCCCTACCCAGCCTCCAAACCTTATCATCTGTTCAACTCCCTACCCAGCCTCCAAACCTTATCATCTGTCCTACTCCTCACTGAGCCTCCAAACCTTATCATCTGTCCAACTCCCCACCCAGCCTCCAAACCTTATCATCTGTCCAACTCCCCACCCAGCCTCCAAACCTTATCGTCCATCCAACTCCCCACCCAGCCTCCAAACCTTATCGTCCATCCAACTCCCTACTCAGCCTCCAAACCTTATCATCTGTCCAACTCCCTACTCAGCCTCCAAACCTTATCATCTGTCCAACTCCCCACCCAGTCTCCAAACCTTATTGTCTGTCCAACTCCCCACCCAGTCTCCAAACCTTATCGTCCGTCCAACTCCCTACCCAGCCTCCAAACCTCATCTGTCCAACTCCCTACCCAGCCTCCAAACCTTATCGTCTGTCCAACTCCCCACCCAGTCTCCAAACATTATCATCTGTCCAACTCCCTACCCAGCCTCCAAACCTCATCTGTCCAACTCCCTACCCAGCCTCCAAACCTTATCGTCTGTCCAACTCCCCACCCAGTCTCCAAACCTTATCATCTGTCCAACTCCCCACCCAGTCTCCAAACCTTATCATCCGTCCAACTCCCTACCCAGCCTCCAAACCTTATCATCTGTCCAACTCCCTACCCAGCCTCCAAACCTTATCATCTGTTCAACTCCCCACCCAGCCTCCAAACCTTATCATCCGTCCAACTCCCCACCCAGTCTCCAAACCTTATCATCTGTCCAACTCCCCACCCAGTCTCCAAACCTTATCATCCGTCCAACTCCCTACCCAGCCTCCAAACCTTATCATCTGTTCAACTCCCTACCCAGCCTCCAAACCTTATCATCTGTCCAACTCCCTACCCAGCCTCCAAACCTTATCGTCTGTCCTACTCCTCACTGAGCCTCCAAACCTCATCATCTGTCCAACTCCCTACCCAGCCTCCAAACCTCATCATCTGTCCAACTCCCTACTCAGCTTCCAAACCTTATCATCCGTCCAACTCCCCACCCAGTCTCCAAACCTTATCATCCGTCCAACTCCCTACCCAGTCTCCAAACCTTATCATCCGTCCAACTCCCTACCCAGCCTCCAAACCTTATCATCTTTCCAACTCCCCACCCAGTCTCCAAACCTTATCATCTGTCCAACTCCCCACCCAGTCTCCAAACCTTATCATCTGTCCAACTCCCCACCCAGCCTCCAAACCTTATCGTCTGTCCAACTCCCTACCCAGTCTCCAAACCTTATCGTCTGTCCAGCTACCCACATTTGCCTGACCTACATCTGTCCAACCACCCCCTCCCCCACCCCACAACTGTGCCATCCACCATTCAACCCACCATCTGATCATCTCTACAACCAGTCCCCCCTCCCTCCCCATCTTCTATCCAATTCCCCCAACTCACTTTCATCTGTACAGACCTAGTCATCTGGCTGACCCCCATCTTCTACTCAGTACCCATACAGCACTGTTTCTCTGATTCCCACCGCCCCCCAAAACAACCCTCTCTCCCACCACCCACACCTCCTGCACCATGCGTTCTTTGAACTCCCCCACGGTGAAACTTTCTCCGGCAGTCTTCCTGCATGAGCTACCCTGCTCTGGGCTGGTGCACCGTGGAGTATTGGGGTCCCTTTACTGGACTCCTGGGCTGGGTGAGAGGGGAAACATTCCCACTGGCAGCAGGCTCAAGGAATGGGGTAGGAGTCTACACGGATGCTGCCCTTCCAGCAGTGGAGGTGGGAGGGAGCAACACCCAGAGGACGGTGGAATGTGGGGGTCCCGTTTGTAGCTGGTGGCGGTAGTTGGTTGTTAGGTTTTGTTAACCAAGTGATGCTGCTGGTAGAACCACTGGCTCACGGCAGCAATCCTGACCTCTGGCACCAATCCTGACCTCCGGCACCATCTCTGTGGAGTTTGCACGTCCTCTCTGTGACCCGGACATATTGGTATTGGAATTGGTTTATTATTGTCACTTGTACCGAGGTACAGTGAAAACCTTGTCTTGCAAACCGATGATACAGGTCAATTCATTACGCAGTACAGTTACATTGAGTTAGTACAGAGTGCATTGATGTAGTACAGGTAAAAACAATAACAGTACAGAGTAAAATGTCACAGCTACAGAGAAAGTGCAGTGCAGGTAGACAATAAGGTGCAAGGTCACAACAAGGTAGATCCTGAGGTCAAAGTCCATCTCATTGTATAAGGGAACCATTCAATAGTCTTATCACAGTGGGGTAGAAGCTGTCCTTAAGTCTGGTGGTACGTGCCCTCAGGCTCCTGTATCTTCTACCCGATGGAAGAGGAGAGAAGAGAGAATGTCGTGGGTGGGTGGCGTCTTTGATTATGCTGGCTGCTTCATCAAGACAACAAGAGGTAAAGACAGAGTCCAAGGAGGGGAGGCTGGTGTCTGTGATGCGCTGGGCTGTGCCCACAACTCTCTGCAGCTTCTTGCAGTCCTGGGCAGAGCAGTTGCAGTACCAAGCCGTGATACATCCAGATAGGATGCTTTCTGTGGAGCATCTGTAAAAGTTGGTGAGTCAAAGGGGACAAACCAAATTTCTTTAGCTTCCTGAGGAAGTAGAGGCACTGGTGAGCTTTCTTGGCTGTGGCATCTACATGACTTGACCAAGACAGGCTGTTGGTGATGTTCACTCCCAGGAACTTGAAGCTGTCAACCCTCTCGACTTCAGCACCATTGATGTAGACAGGTGCATGTACACCGCCCCCTTTCCTGAAGTCAATGACCAGCTCTTTTGTTTTGTTGACATTGAGGGAAACGTATCATCTGCAAACTTGTAGATCATTTGTACCATCCCAAAGACGTGTGGGTCGGCGGGTCAAGATCACATGGAAGGCTGGAACAGGGTTAAGGGGTGAAATAAGCTTCTCCCTTTTCATATGTTTCTCTATTCATAGACTGACTCACATTAAGTGAAATCTGAGGATTCAAGTCTATAAACAGCCCAAATTCAGTGAAACCTCTCTCTGCCTGGGCGCTGCTCTGTCAGCAAGTGAAGTGCAGCGCCATCAGACTGGAATAGGAATGTGGAACTCGATCCTCAACCCATTGCCTCCTCCCGAAGCCTGCGGAGTCATCGCAATACAGTGAGAAGACGCTGGCTGTGACACTTTACTCTGTACTGTTATTATTTTTACCTGTACTACATCAATGCACTCCGTACTAACTCAATGTAACTACACTGTGTAATGAATTGATCTGTGCGAACAGTATGCAAGACAAGTTTTTCACTGTACCTCGATACAAGTGACAATAATAAACCAGTACCAATACCATAGAACAGTACAGCACAGACAGATCACATTGAGGAACGCAGTTAAACCTTTTAGTGCAAAGCTGGTGTACTCCAACTCTGCGTGTATTTTCACCTGACTCCCTCGGGTGGGGTGTGCGGGGGGGCTGCTGTGGAAACAGGTCCGGTTGTGACCAACAAAAGGGGACTGGGTCATTCCTGACACCTGGCAGCTGTTGACAGCTCGAAGTCCAGGAGCAGGTCCCTGACAAGTGCGAAACTCGAGTCACCGTGAAGCTTTTCAATGCCCCTGACATTTGGAGATACCCCACAACTATTAAAGCGGGAATCACGAAAAATAAATGATTAATTTGGAAAATTAGTACGTAATTAAACGAAACACAATCCTAGAAATAAAAGCTCGAAGCCCAAACAACATAATTTAACTTGCTTTGTCCACCCCTGAGTCAGTGACCAATGAGCCCTGCTGAGATCCCCGAATGAGCGGCCCTTTCCCAAAATAAAGCCGGAGTAACTCCGCCAGATTCCACCGGGGATCCATTGGTGGGGGCAGCCAAGAGTTCTGCACCTAACAGTGTATTCCTCTAGAGGCCGGGGCTTGCCTGTGGGGGGGGTCGGGGGGGGGAGGGTGGTGAGTGGGTGAAGATTGGTAGTGCCATTCAGAACTGCCAGTTGCTGCCAGTAAGGTTGAGGCCAACACTTCAGGGAAGCTGTTGGACTGGGCTCATCAGCATGGATGACGTCTCTAGGTCTTTGGGTGGGACTTGAGCCCACCCCCCCCCCCCCCCACCCCCGTAAGGGTCCTGCCCACTGAGAATCTGCAATACTGCTCATGCTGCACCATTGGCTGTGACAGTAACAGACAGCACTGTGAACTGCATGGATGTGTTGCCCAGCACCCCTCGCCCAAGTGCCCCATGAAACACCCCCCTTCCTGCTTCCTTCTGTCCACAGCATTGGGCTTCAGTCAAAACCCACAAGCTCCACAGAAATTATTTCCTAAAACATAACACTGCAGGCTGCAGGGGAGAGATACATTTGCGGGAGTGCACTTTTGTTGAGAAGTTGATAAGATCTGGCATGTCTCTGTAATTTGATGTGTTCGCATGGTGCTGCTGTGAGGGTATAGCTTGTCTGGACAGCAATAGTTACTGGTGTTTGATGTATCTGCTCTGTGTAGAAGCTGCACCACTCAAATCCACTTCTGCTACTGTTTGAATGTGTCTTGATGATAGAATTTGTGTGTGAGATGGTGCGTGTAAACGTAGTTTAGTGGGAGAGTGGCTTTGCGTGAATCTATGTGCATTAGTGTTACGGTTGTGAGTGTGCATGAGAACGTGTGTGCAAGAGGGCCTGTGTGTTACATCTTCGTGAATGTCTGTGAGTCTGTGAGCATGCGATTCTGAATGTGCATGCGTACTTATGTGCATGTGTGTGCGTGTGTGTGTGTGTGTTTCTATAGGTGGATGTGTGTGTACCTGTGCGTGTGAGTGAGCATGTGTGCACGTGTGTCTGTGCATGTGTGTGTGCGTGTGTGAATGTATGTATCCGTGTATGTGCATCTGTGACCAATCTGAATCCAACTGCCCCACAACAATCCAAAACTAACCTGAGCCAAGGACTGATTAATTTAAGACCAGACCCAAACCAAACTCGAGGGTACAGCTTCTATCCCACTGTGATAAGACTATTGATCGGTTCCCTTATAGTCTTGACCTCACAATCTACCTTGTTGTGACCTTGCACCTTATTGTCTACCTGCAATACACTTCCCTGTAGCTGTGACACTTTACTCTGTGCTCTGTTACAGTTGTTACCTGTACTACCTCAATGCACTCCGTACTAACTCAATGTAACTGCACTGTGTAATGAATTGACCTGTATGATCAGTTTGCAAGAAAAGTTTTTCACTGCACCTCGGTACAAGCGACAATAATAAACCAATACCAATACCGGTCAGTCAGGTCCTGTCGGGCTCAGGTTGGGAAGCCAAGCTCTAACACAAAATACACAGCTTCAGTGCATTTCTTTACAAAGATGGTCTGGCCTGATCAGACCCAAGTGTGAAGACTTACAACTTCTTTGATACCCAACTCAGCCCAAAGCAGGCACCTGGAGTTGGGTCCCTCCAGGTGTGGTCTGGGCAGCCGGTTCCAGGGCTGAGAGTAACCACCTGGGGTTGTGGTTCTCGGGATCTCAGGGTTGGTTTGCAGTGCACAGTGCACAGTGCAGAACTCTGGCCCTTTAACACACCACTGCAGCTGTGGTGTGTTCACCAACAGTCAAAGCTGCCTCTCCCGCAGGTGCACAGCTACCTGTCCTCCCTTGGACCGAGGTGGGTGAACATCCTGCCGGAAGGAAACAAAGGAGCTAGACACCAGGCAATAGTCCAGTGCCACGGACGTTAGCTCTCCCAGCGACCCACAGCATTCCAGCCCGGCAGGGACAAATTTCCCAGCCCATGTCATAGAGTCATGGAGTTGTTCAGCACGGAAACAGGCCCTTCAGCCCAACTGGTCCATGCTGACCAAGCTGCCCATCTAAGCTGGTCCCATCTGCCCACGTTTGACCCATATCCCTCTAAACCTTTCCTATCCGTGTACCTGTCCAAGTGCCTCTTAATGTACATATTGGCAGACATGGTAGTGTAGTGGTTAGCGCAACGCTATTACAGCGCCAGCGACCCGGGTTCCATTCCGGCCGCTGTCTGTAGGGAGTTTGTACGTTCTCCCCGTGTCTGTGTGGGTTTCCTCCGGGTGCTCCGGTTTCCTCCCACATTCCAAAGACGTACGGGTTAGGAAGTTGTGGGCGTGCTATGTTGGTGCCGGAAGCGTGACGACACTTGCGGGCTGCCCCCAGAACACTACGCAAAGCATGTATTTCACTGTGTGTTTCAATGTACATGTCACTAATAAAGAGATCTGATCTGATCCTATCAAGGTTTCCATGGCAGTGTTGGGATGTCACCAGGCACTGCCTCAGCTGCAGAGTGCTTTGCCGTTCAGGTGGCCCAGACAGGGAGTTGTCAGACCTGTTCCGGCCGTGGTTCAATGTGTCAGGGGATGACATTGTGAGTGAGTCACACCCTGCGCAGGCAGGGGTGCCCGTCCTCCCCTCCCCCAACCTGCCCAACAATGGGCAAACCGAGGGAAGGTCGGCTGGGGGGGGGGGGGGGGGAGGGTGGGTATGAGGAGTTGTCTCCTGGCCCACAGACGACGCCAAAGTTTGGGTCAATGCATGCTCCACAGGAGCCAGGCAGAACCTGGTGCTCGGCGCTCCATTGGTGTGTTCCTAGGGTCATAGTGTAAGGAGAAGGAGGGAAGCAGACCTGCCCCTTACAGCGGCTCCTGCTCCTTGCTGCCCTCCAGGGGAAGACGCTTGTTTTCAGGATGAAGGCCAGCATTTATTGACCATCCCCAATAGCCCCTGAGAAGTTGGGGGTGGGGGGACCCACTGCTGGACGAGGTTGGCTCTCAGGCTGTGCCGACCGGTGCAGTTGTGCCCATTGGCAGTCCGGGCTGAGCCGGTCGAACCTCTCTCTGTCACGGATGTTGTGCAAGGCAGCAACAGGAGCTTGGTTCCGGTAGGATGGGGATGGCCGTCCACAGACACACCGTCCATGAATGAATTGGGAACTTATTCTGCGACCAATCCAACCTGGCTGCTTGTATTGGCAGCACCACTGCTAACAGAATATACATCACTGTCCCAGCGCAGAAAACCCTCCCTGAACCGCTGCAGTCCGGCTGGTGAAGTCAGTCGCAGGGCCACTGGGGAGGGTGTTCCGGGATTCGGACCATGGACAGTAAAGGAATGGTAGTATATTTCCAAGTCCAGATGAAATGAGCTTGGTGGGAAACCTGCAGGGGGTGGTGTCCCCATGTACCAGTTGCCTCTGTCCATCTGGAGGTCAGTGGTGTACTATTGGCATTGGTATTGGTTTATTATTGGCACTTGTTCTGAGGTACAGTGAAAAATTTGTCTTGCAAACTGTTCGTGCAGGTCAATTCATTACAGAGTGCAGTTACATTGGGTTAGTACAGAGTGCATTGATGTAGTACAGGTAAAAACAATAACAGTACAGAGTAAAGTGTCACAGCTACAGAGAAAGTGCTGTGCAATAAGGTGCGAGGTCACAACAAGGTAGATCGTGAGGTCAGAGTCCATCTCATTGTATAAGGGAACTGTTCAATAGTCTTATCGCAGTGGGGTAGAAGCTGTCCTTAAGCCTGGTGGTACGTGCCCTCATGCTCCTGTATCTTATACCTGATGGAAGAGGAGAGAAGAGAGAATGACTGTCAGAGTGGCTGGGGCAAGTAACTGCAGTACAATTTGTGGATGGTGCACACTGCAGCCACTGGGCCCAGGAAGTGGAGGGGATAAACACTTAGGGGTGTTGATGGGGCATCAGTCAAACAAATTGCTTTGTCCTGAGTGGTATGGAGGTACAATCAGCTGGGTAAGTGGGGATATTCCACAATCCAATGCTCCTTCTGGAGAAGGTATAACTACAGTCTGGTTATATCTTCTCCAGAAGGAACATTGTATCTGATTAGGTTGGCCTGCTCTCCGTGATACCGAGATAGACCTTGGCCAGCGGATAGTCAGCCAAGACTTGCAGTGGCCTGAAAAGCTTGAGCATGTAGATATTAGAAAAGAGGTGGTGCTGAAACTTTTGGAAAGCATCAAGTTAGATAAGTTGCCGGGACCAGATGAGATGTACCCCAGGTTGCTGTGGGAGGCGAGGGAGGAGATTGCAGAAGCTCTGACAATGATCTTTGTGTTGTCCGTGGAGACGGGAGAGGTTCCGGAAGATTGGAGGGTTGCGGATGTTTTTCCCTTAGTCAAGAAGGGGAGTAGGGATAGCCCAGGAAATTATAGACTGGTGAGTCTTACCTCAGTGGTTGATAAACTGATGGAGAAGATCCTGAGAGGCAGGATTTATGAACATTTGGAGAGGTTAATATGATTAGGAATAGTCAGCATGGCTTTGTCAAGGGCAGGTCCTGCCTTACGAGCCTGATTGAATTTTTTGAGGATGTGACTAAGCACATCGATGAAGGGAGAGCAGTAGATGTAGTGTATATGGATTTCAGCAAGGCGTTTGATAAGGTTCCCCATGTGAGGCTTATGGAGAAGGTGAGGAGACATGGGATCCAAGGGGACATTACAGTGTGGATCCAGAACTGGCTGGTCCACAGAAGGCAAAGAGTGGTTGTTGAAGGGTCGTATTCTGAGTGGAGGTCGGTGACCAGTGGTGTACCTCAGGGGTCTGTACTGGGACCCTTACACTTTGTGATTTTTATAAACGACCTGGATGAGGAAGTGGAGGGGTGGGTTAGTAAGTTTGTGGATGACTCGAAGGTTGGGGGTGTTGTGGATAGTTTGGAGGGCTGTCAGAGGTTACAGAGGGATATAGATAGGATGCAGAGTTGGGCTGAGAAGTGGCAGATGCAGTTCAACCCAGATAAGTGTGAAGTGGTTCATTTTGGTAGGTCAACTATGTTGGTGGAATATAGTCTTAATGGTAGGACTCTTGGCAGTGTGGAGGATCAGAGGGATCTTGGGGTCTGAGTCCATAGGACGCTCAAAGCGGCTGCGCAGGTTGACTGTGTGATTAAGAAGGCATATGGTGTATTGTCCTTCATCAGTCGGGGAATTGAATTTAGGAGCTGGGAGGTATTGTTGCAGCTATATAGGTCCCTGGTCAGACCCCACTTGGAGTACTGTGCTCAGTTCTGGTCGCCTCACTACAGGAAAGATGTGGAAACCATAGAGAGGGTGCAGAGATTTACAAGGATGCTGCCTGGAATGCGGAGCATGCCTTATGAAAGCAGGTTGAGGGAACTTGGCCTTTTCTCCTTGGAGAGACGATGGATGAGGGGGGACCTGATTGAGTTGTATAAGATGATGAGAGGTATTGATTGGGTAGATAGACAGAGGCTTTTCCCCAGGGCTGAAATGGTGGCCACAAGAGGACATAGGTTTAAGGTGCTGGGGAGTAGATATAGAGGAGATGTCAGGGGTAAGTTGTTTACTCAGAGAGTGGTGAGTGCATGGAATGGGCTGCCGGCAACGGTGGTGGAGGCTGATACGATAGGGTCATTCAAGAGACTGTTAGATCGCTATGTTAGATCGTTAAATAGAGGGCTATGGGTAAGCCTAGTAATTTCTAGGGTAGGGACATGTTCGGCACAGCTTTGTGGGCCGAAGGGCCTGAATTTTGCTGTGATTGTTCCATGTTCTAAATAACTGAACTGTTGCTAAAGAATGGGGTTAGAATTAACACAGGAACTAAGTGTTCTTCATGATCGGAGTCCAGCGATATAAGTCATCCCACCATGTCTGTTTTCATGCTCAATTGCTCATGAGTTTTGACTTTCTTTGCAGATCTGTTGGAGGTGCTGGCTCTTCCTCACGTTTCGTTGCTTGTTCAGGGAGCTGCAAGAAGACTATTGGTCGATGGCGAGGTTTAATTCTGTGCATCTCCATTATATGATGGCCGGGATGGTATGTTGGTGGAATACAGTCCAATACTTACCCATCTCAACAAGTTGCATTGTACTGAGCAAACATTTATCCATTGTCAATGATGAGGAGCAAGATCCACCAGTCCATAGGTTTATGTGAGAAATGTTTCCTGCAAAGGTCCCTCTGCACTTCCTAACGCTGACTGGTGCTCTCAACAATGAACATCTCTGGGGTGTAGTGGGATCGTGCAGGTCCCTCCTTGAGGTGGCCCTCAATGTGCCCTTATGGTCGGCACAGTGGAGCAGGGTGTAGAGCTGCTGCCTCACATCTCCAGTGACCCCGGTTTGATCCTGACCTCCGCCGCTGTCTATGTGGAGTTTGCACGTTCTCCCCGTGACCGCGTGGGTTTCCCCCCGGGTGCTCCGGTTTCCTCCCACATTCCCAACGACGTGCGGTTTGGTGGGTTAGTTGCCCACCTGCAAATTGCCCCCAGTGTGTAGGCTAGTGGTAGAATCTGGGGGGAGTTGATGAGAATGTGGGGAGAACAAAATGAGTCAGGGTAAGATTAGTGCAAAAATGGCTGCTTGATGGTTGGCATGGACTGAGTGGGCTGAATGGCCTGGTTCCGTGCTGTATCTCACTCCATGACTCCATGCCCATGTTCTGTAAAAGGGAGCTGGGGAGCTGGCGGCATGGTAGTGTAGCAGTTAGCGTAATGCTATTACAGTGCCAGCGACCCAGGTTCAATCCTGGCCACTCTCTATAAGGAGTTTGTACGTTCTCTGGGTGCTCCGGTTTCCTCCCACATTCCAAAGGCGTACAGGTTATGAAGCTGTGGGCTTGCTATGTTGGCGCCAGAAGCGTGGCGACACTTGCGGGCTGCCCCCAGAACACTCTACGCAAAAGACGCATTTCACTGTGTGTTTTGATGTACATGTGACTAATAAAATAAATATCTTACATCTTAAATGCCAGCAACCTGGACCAGAAGGGGTTAAAACTTGCCTGTTAAATGAAACACAACATATGCACAGTCACTTGACAACACAGGAAGCTACCTTGGCAACCATTCAAATCCTGCCCGGGAACTGTGTGTGTTTCCATTGGGAGGGAACTGGATTCTCTAAAACGTGTTATGTAACATTCCTCGCTCCCTCCCCCGCGCCTTGAGAAATCCTGAAAGGAGCAGTTTGGACCAGCGCGGCACACTTCCCTTGGCGGGAGAGACATCTCACCAGCCCTGCATCTGGCACATCTGGTCGGAAATGTGTCCCTCCCCAATCCCCTCCTTCTGCAGCATCTCCTCCTTCTCTCAGAACTCCCTGGCACTGGGCGGGCTCCCACCTACCTTGGGGGGGAGGAGGGGAGGGGGATGGGGGGTGGTGCAGCGGGAGCTTGTCCTCAGCTGGATTGGAGTGGAGCAGCAGACAGCAGCACCAAGCCAGGAGAGCTGGCTGCCCGCCGAACCCCCGACACTGAGCCCTCAGCTCCCGGCACTGGGGGCCACCGGCTTGTCTTCCTGTTTGATTTCCCAGCATATCCCACCCCAACACTCCCTCCCCACCCTCCCCCCATCACCTCTTGGCTGCTGGCCTCACCCTCCACAGCCTCCAGTAGGACTCGTCCTCAAAAGACTTGTTTGTTGTTCTCCTTAGAGTCACAGAGCCGTCCCGCACGGAAACAGGCCCTTCGGCCCAACTTGTCCATGCCGACCAAAGTGCCCATACAAGTTTGCCCAGACTTGGCCCACATCCCTCCTAAACCTTCCCTATCCAGGTACCTGTCCAGGTGCCTTCTCCCCTTTCAGCTTCCAACCATGTTGGTAACGTCACTTCCACTGGCAACCAGGTGTTGGAAGGTACCTGGGGAAACAGACCCACTGCTTAACATAACCTCGGGTCCCACTTCCCTCTGCAACATCGATGGAGGCAGGGCCACTCATCCGGCTGAAGTCTGGGTTCAAATCCCACTGGGGGTTAAATGAACTGTCACTGGCATTACCACGGCCACCACCCCACCCCTCTGTGGGTTTAGGGGGTCCCAGCACAATAGACTGACATTCCAGTGCATGGTGCAGGGAGTAATGCAGGCACGGTAGTGTAGCTGTTAGCATAACGCTTTACAGCGCCAGTGACCCGGGTTCAATTCCGGCCTCTGTCTGTAAGGAGTTTGTACGTTCTCCCCGTGTCTGCGTGGGTTTCCTCCGGGTGCTTCGGTTTCCTCCCACATTCCAAAGACGTACGGGTTAGGAAGTTGTGGGCGTGCTATGTTGGCGGCAGAAGCATGGCGACACTTGCAGGCTGCCCCCAGAACACACTATGCAAAAAGATGTATTTCACTGTTTGTTTTGATGTACATGTGACTAATAAAGATCTTATCTTATCTTATCTATTGTCAGACACACCCTTGTTTCTCCTGCTGAGAGGTTAAACCAAGGACATGCCAATCACCTTTGGGAGAAGGTCAGGAGAGTGTCCCCTGGTGCCCTGGACAACATTTAACCCTCCACCAGCATTAGTAAATCGGGTTATGTGGTTGTTAACACGCTGGTGTTTGTGGGACCTTACTATGCTCAGGGTACGCCAGTGATGACACTGTAGAAGCACACCCATTGGCTGCAGGGCACTTTGGCACAGGCTGGGTCCCTGGGAGGCACTGCAGGAACAGCAGGCTTTACAAACTAGGTCATGAGTGTTCCTTAGAAAGGAAACAAACTTCATTTCACATTTGTGGGGCACCTGTTTTTCCTTTTTGCTTTTTTTTTCCTTTTCCAAAGGTGGTTTATTCAGTGACTATGGAATCACATTACTACAATGTTACGGTACTTCATGATACACACTATTTACAGTGGGCACAGTAGTGTAATGGGCAGGCACGGTAGTGTAGCGGTTAGCAAAACGCTTTGCAGCACCAGCGACCTGGGTTCAATTCCGGCCTCTGTCTGTAGCTATGTTGGCGCCAGAAGCGTGGCGACACTTGCAGGCTGCCCCCAGAACACTCTATGCAAAAAAGATGCATTTCACATTGAGTTTCGATGTACATGTGACTAATAAAAGATATCTTACCTTATAACATGATCATCTCTGTCCAGAACACACTTGAGCCCCTGTGGGGCCCACTGGTCCCAGAAGTCCCCTATTCCTGTGGATACCGCGTGTTCCTTCTCCAGGGACACACGGGCACGGATGTAACCCCGGGTAGGGCACCTACTCAGGAGAAAGTGACACCCAATCGCATGCTAAGGCCTGGTCAGTTTCACAAGTCAGAGGTTATGCTGAGGGAATTCAAAAGCCAATTTTCCCACTTTAATGTGGCTCTGGGCGGGGAGCCAGAGATCAAGGAAATCATCGCCCAGGGATGGGCAATGAACGAAGGACCAAGGGGCAGGGTATTTGCAGTGAGGGTGTGGAGTAGGATGTGAGGTGCTTGTCGTGGTTCATCCCCACCAGCTGTGTAACACGGGACTGGCTGTTCCCGGGGACACACAGAGACTGACATCCACCGCTGCTGGAAGATCATCCCCTCAGTGAAGGACACCCTTTGGTCTGCCCAAAACCTGTTGGTCTTCCAGCACAGCGAGATGTCCATGAGGGAATGTTGCCGATGGGCACATTTCAAGCTGCAGGAGTATGTGCTGAGGGATGCACTGAAGCTGGGTGCAGCCAATGCAAAGGCTCTGTGGGAAAGGACTGAAGTTTGTATCATCCTAGGAGTACACAAACTGTGGGAACACCACCGACGTGTAGAATGATAACACTGTGAATGTATGCACTGACCAACAGTAGGAACGTAAGCAGAGTCACGCACTGCTGTATATATTTTTATGAATACAGTTTATTTCGGGGGGAAAAAAGCAGCCGAGAACCTGGTCCAAGGGAGACCCTCGCCCAGTTTTATGCAGCCCCCACAGGACATCTGAACCCTCCCCCTGCCCTGGTCAGTGTCCAACACAATCTCAGCACCTCCTTGGTCACCTGGTCCAAAGTAAACCTCCCAGAGTATGCTGGCAATTCAGGGACACCAGAGACCACAGATGTGGAATCTGGAGCAACAAACAATCTGCTGGAGAAACTCAGTGGATCGAGCAGCATCTGCAGGGGGAGAAGGATGCCCTGACCCGTCAACAGTTCCTCTCCCCCCCCACAGATGCTGCTCGGCCCACTGAGTACCTCCAGCAGATTGCTTTTACAATGACAATCCAGTCCTGATGGTCAGGCTCCCCCGGCAGGAGTTGTATCAGTAGAAACTGGGGATAAGATCCCTCTCCAACCCCAATACGCAACTCAAGTCGAGTTTATTGTCGTGTGCACAAGTACAGTGAGGTACAGGTACAATGAAAAACATACTTGCAGCAGCATCACAGGCACGTAGGCTCAGACAACACACAACATAAGTTATACAAAGCAGTGAAGGGAGAGAGAAGACTGCAAAAACGACAATCACAATCACAAAGACACAATCAGATAAGATCTTTATTAGTCACACGTACATCGAAACACACAGTGAAATGCATCTTTTGCATAGAGTGTTCTGGGGGCAGCCCACCAGTGTCGCCACACTTTTGGTGCCAACACAGCATGCCCACAACTTCCTAACCCGTACGTCTTTTGGAATGTGGGAGGAAACCGGAGCACCCAGAGGAAACCCACGCAGTCACGGGGAGAACGTACAAACTCCTTACAGACAGCGGCCGGAATTGAACCCGGGTCGCTGGCGCTGTAATAGCGGTACGCTAACCGCTACACTACCGTGCCCGAGACAGATCCATGGTAGTGCAAGAGGTATTCATTAGTGTTCTGTTGCTGAGGTAGGGCAGAGAACAAGATGAAGCCTGTCTGGTTTTCCTTATTACTTGCTTTATTAAGCAGAACTGTTGGGGTTTTGCTAACTTGACTCCTATCTTGTTTTGAAAGGCTTTAGTTTCTGCTGCCTCAGAGGGAGGGTGTTTCAGATGCACCGGAGATCGAGCTCGTCTCTGTGCCATAGTGTGAAATGGGAGAGCGATTCGGCAGTCCACTTTATGTCCCTCCTATAGCTGGGCCGAGGTGTCAGTAACTCACTCTCAGCCACTTCAACCAAGGCCAGGCCTGCCGAAATCTGTTCATTCACAGTCGTGTGTTTTAAACTGCTGGAACACGTGAGAACAAATGATACCAGGGGAGAAATACCACAAACGGGTGGGCTTCTAACAAGTAAAGTTTGCCGTCTGCAACTAGGAATATAACACCCAAGGGGAAGGCAGTGGCGATTATGAAATGTTTTTACATTTTGCAGCACTCTCAGTATTGACTCACAGAGTTCAGCCATGAAATGTGTACAGATACCTGTGTGTACTGCGTGACTGTTTGCTTGAGCACTTTCGTGCTTGTTGAAGTGTGTATCTTGAGCAATGTTTGACTGGGGTCTATGTATGTTGTGAATATGTTGTGTGTATCAATGTTTCTGTTAGTGACTGAATGTGTTTATCTGTATGTATTGATCTGTGTAATGTATGTAAGCTGAAATTCCTATGAACATGTGTATGTATCTGCATATATCTGTACAGGTATTTCTGTGTGTGAGTAATCATTTGAGTGTGTATATGTGCGTATATTTATGTCAGTGTGTCTACATGCGTATGTATGTGTGTGTGTACAACATTCATTTGTATGTACGTGTCAGTGTGTATATATTTGTGATTGTGCATATGTGTATGTGTATCTTTCCATGTGTTTATGTGTGAGTGAGTGTGTATCTGTGTGTGTGTTTGTGTGTGTGTGGCTGAGTGTGTATCTGTGGGTATATGTGAGTGAGTGTGTATCTGTGTGTGAGTGTGTGAGGTGTGGGTGTGTGTGCCTGAGTGCGTATCTGTGGGGGTATGTGAGTCGCAGAGTGCATATTTGTGGGTGTGTGTGAGTGAGTGCATATCTGTGTGTGAGTGTATCTGTGTGTGTGTGTGAGTGTGTATCTGTATGAGTATATCTGTGTGTGTATCTGTGTGTGTGTGAGTGTGTATCTGTGTGAGTATATCCGTGTGTGTGTATCTGTGAGTGTGTATCTGTGTGTGAGTGTGTGTACATGTATCTATGTATGTGAGAGAGTGTGTGTTTGTATCTATGATTGTGTAACCATGTCTGGACTGTCTCAATTAGTCTTTTGGTTGCTGGGGTGAATTTAAACCAGGGAACTTTTACCTTTTTCTTATTGATAATTCTGCTGTTTGATGCTCTCTTGGAGTCTGGCAAAATATCAGACATTTATTTTCCACTGAACCACATCCAAAATCTCTTTCTAGTTCCCAGTTAACGTTTATTCTCTCTGTACCCTTTGACTCATCCAAACCCTCCCTGAACAATTCAAATATGCAACAGAAAGAGTGAATTCTACGTGAGCAGAGCTTTACACAGCTAATTTTAGCGCACTTGCTTCTGAGTCAGAAGGTGGCGGGTTCAGTCCTATTCCAGAGGTTTGTGCACTTAATCAAGTCTGACACTCCACTGAAGGGATAATGGAAGCAGATTCAACATGAACTTTTGTCAGATGAATTACATGAACACTTCCGAGGGAGAAACCAGGGCCATGGGCACAGAGCAGGGGAGTGGGAAAAATTGGATGGTCCTATCATGTTGTGCTATGTGGCCAGTTCTGTGGTAATTGATTGTTATCATTTTATTGAACAAAAGTATCTGTGAGCTGAGTTGGTCGGGTAATGGTTTCCTCTTCCTTAAGCTGTAGCTTAGGTCCTGAGGAAAGGATGGGTCACCTCAGGACCCTGTGCTGTTTATTCTGCACTAAACCATGGGAATAGACTTCCATTGCAACCATCTTGGGGATGGGAGTGTTCTAGCACAGCCAGCATTTATTGGTATTGGTATTGGTATTGGAATTGGTTTATTATTGTCACTTGTACCGAGGTACAGTGAAAAACTTGTCTTGCAAACCGATTGTACAGGTCAATTCATTACACAGTGCAGTTACACTGGGTTAGTACAGAGTGCATTGAGGTAGTACAGGTAAAAACAATAACAGTACAGAGTGAAGTGTCACAGCTACAGAGAAAGTGCAGTGCAATAAGGTGCAAGGTCACAACAAGGTAGATGGTGGGGTGAGAGTCCCTCTCATCATTTCAGGGAACTGTTCAATGGTCTTTCACAGTGGGGAACCGTTCAATGGTCTGTCCTTGAGAAGTGCTGTTGAAGTTCTGCAGTCCTTCTGGTGAAGATATTTGCACGGTGCTTCCAGGATTCAGACCCAGGGGCCAGCCACAGGTGTTCAGGTCGGGATGGTGTGTGACTTGGGGGAGAACCTGTGGGTGGTGGTGCTACCTGCACCTGTTGCCATTGTTCTTCTTGGTGGTCGAGGTGGTGGGTCTGGGAGGTGCTGTTGGAGTGGCCGAGGTGTGTGATTGGAATGCTTTTTGTAGACAGCTCACAGGTAACCTTGCTATTCTGGTGGTGGAGGGGATGAGTATTTAGGGGACGGGTGAGGTGCAGGTCAAGTGGGCTGCATTGTCCTAGATGGTGTTATTGAAGCTGCACTCACCCAGGCAGGTGGAGGGCGTTCCATCACAGTGCTGACGTGAGCCTTGCCGACGGTGGGAAGGCCTTGAGGTGTCAGGAGGTGAGTCACTCACCACAAGACAGCCAGCTTCTGACCTGCTCTTGTCGTCTTTGTATCTATATGGTTGGTCATTAATGGTGAGCCCTCCAGATAGCTGATGATGTGGGGCTGGCTATTGGTAATGCCATTGAACGCCAAGGGAATGTGTTTGGACTGTCTTGGAAATGGTCAATGCCTGGCACTTTTGTGGCTTTTTTAAAAATATTAACAATAAGTATTTTTTCTTCATGTCTGGGTGTTGTCTGGGTCTCGCTGCACACAAGCTGGGGCTGCTTCATCAGCTGAGGAGTTACAAATGGAATTGAACGTTATGCAGTGAACCTCCCCACTTCTGACCTTCAGATGGGAGGAAGGTCACTGATACAGCAGCCCAGGACACTGCCCCGAGGATCTCCTGCGGAGATGTCCTGGGGCTGGGATCTTTGACCTCGGACAACCAAAGCCATGTTCCCCTGAGCTAATATCTATAGGACATAGAACATAGAACACTACAGCACAGTACAGGCCCTTCGGCCCACAATTTTGTGCCGACATTTTATCCTGCTCTAAGATCTATCTAACACTTCCCTCCCACATAGCTCCCCTATGTCTCCAATCACTGGAGGGTTCTCCAAAAGCACCACACTGCAGATTCTGGAAATCTGGAATAAAATAGGATCACTGGAAGTATTCAGGTGGTCAGGTAGGGACAACGGAGCGAGAAGCTGTCGGAATTCCAGGTTGATAAGTCTCAGAGTTACAAGATAAGTGGGCAGCTCGTCAAAAACTGAGGTGCGGAGGAAGTTCTGCTTGCAGAGGACAGTGAATCCCTGGAATTCTCTACCCTGGAGAGTTGGGAATCTGGATCACGGAAGGTGTTTGAAGAGGAAGTAGATAGATTTTTGGAAGATCAGGGAATCGAGGGCTGAGGGCCACTGGAGCTGAGGCCTGGGGCAGATCTGTCACGATCGTATTGAACGGTGGGGCAGACTTGAGGGGCCGAGTGGCCTCCTCCTGCTCCTATCTTCTTGTGCTCCAGCCCTGATCCCACACTAACCCCAGTCAGAGGAGCAACATCCCTGTGATCCTCAGTGACTTGGGGAAGGATATATGGGCCGTGGCATTGCAACAGGATGTTTCCCACCAATGAAGGCTGCTCTGCAGGAAAGAACAGGCTGAAAATAAAGTCTGGCACAGCTTCCACTGCACATCAAAGGCATTTCATTGGGCCTATTTCAAGTTGCCTTGCAGTGATTCAACAATAAGTATGACTGAGTGACAGAACATATCCTCCCTGCAAGTTCACATAAGTAACCAATTCCTTGAAGAAAATAACTGCTTCACTTGCCATCTCCTGTGATTTGCTGTCTCTTGTACAAGCAAAAATATCTGTTATCTTGTTATTAAAGTTAGTCCTTCGACAAAGACCAGCAATGAATGGTTTGGCCATTGCCAGCTCCCTGTTCTAACGCCAGCTGTACACAGCTCCCTATCACAGATCTCATGATATACCATGATATCATTGGCTTACCAGCAGCTATGTTCTCAGAATTCCTCGCTGGAATGTGGCTCCTTCTCCAAGGCCTCCGACCCGTTCATAAACAAAGACTTGGGAGTGGAGCCAGACGACAGTTTGTCATTAAACAGGAGGCTGCAGGACCAGTGTTATTGTTGGATGGGGAGCAGCAAAACATGTTATATCTGAAAAGAAATGTGGTTCAGACAAAACAAGCCAGCCAGAGAAATGAGTCCAAAGGGAATAATTTCACCAGAAAGTGCTCTCAAGACAATGAGCATCACGATACTCAGTGTACACTCAGGAGAAGGGAACAGTTCAGGCAACACTGCAAACCTGCACTGTGAGGTGCCCAGTGCAGTAGTGAGGGAGTGTGTGGGGATGGACAGTACGGAGGGAGTGTGTGGGGATGGACAGTACTGAGGGAGTGTGTGGGGATGGACAGTACTGAGGGAGTGTGTGGGGATGGACAGTACTGAGGGAGTGTGTGGGGATGGGCAGTACTGAGGGAGTGTGTGGGGATGGGCAGTACTGAGGGAGTGTGTGGGGATGGGCAGTACTGAGGGAGTGTGTGGGGATGGGCAGTACTGAGGGAGTGTGTGGGGATGGGCAGTACTGAGGGAGTGTGTGGGGATGGGCAGTACTGAGGGAGTGTGTGGGGATGGGCAGTACTGAGGGAGTGTGTGGGGATGGACAGTACGGAGGGAGTGTGTGGGGATGGGCAGTACCGAGGGAGTGTGTGGGGATGGGCAGTACTGAGGGAGTGTGTGGGGATGGACAGTACTGAGGGAGTGTGTGGGGATGGGCAGTACTGAGGGAGTGTGTGGGGATGGACAGTACCGAGGGAGTGTGTGGGGATGGGCAGTACTGAGGGAGTGTGTGGGGATGGACAGTACGGAGGGAATGTGTGGGGATGGGCAGTACCGAGGGAGTGTGTGGGGATGGGCAGTACTGAGGGAGTGTGTGGGGATGGACAGTACCGAGGGAGTGTGTGGGGATGGGCAGTACCGAGGGAGTGTGTGGGGATGGGCAGTACCGAGGGAGTGTGTGGGGATGGACAGTACTGAGGGAGTGTGTGGGGATGGACAGTACTGAGGGAGTGTGTGGGGATGGACAGTACCGAGGGAGTGTGTGGGGATGGGCAGTACCGAGGGAGTGTGTGGGGATGGACAGTACCGAGGGAGTGTGTGGGGATGGACAGTACGGAGGGAGTGTGTGGGGATGGACAGTACTGAGGGAGTGTGTGGGGATGGACAGTACCGAGGGAGTGTGTGGGGATGGACAGTACGGAGGGAGTGTGTGGGGATGGACAGTACGGAGGGAGTCAGAAGGAATTTTGTTGGGAATGTTGTGTTTTTTGCTGGCCTGCATTTCCACGAACGGTGCTGTAATTTGAATGAGTGGAAGACGGTTTCCAGCAGGAACTCTGACTGCTCATCGCTGCCCTGCATAACTGTAATAAAACACAACACGGATCCTGTTTGGATCCTCCTGAGTTTTCCACCTGCACTTTACGCATTTGATGCACCAATGACAAGGGGTCGCTCAGACCCATCTGTAGGTGTGGTGTGCGGGCACAATTAACAAGGGTTCAGCCAACCATAAAGCTCCTCACTGCCGTAGATTTACAGTCTGGTTGGTCAAATCTTTGGTGTTTTAATGCTGACCAGGAGACCCCACCCTATCCTTACTACTTAAAACAAATGGATCATGAAAGATTGACCATTGCTGCTTGAAGTGATCGGCTCTGAATTCACATCCACGTCTGTTGTTGTTCAGACGCTGCGTCACTACCAGGCATCCCCAGAGAGCGCTCATTGTGAAGCAGAAACAACAAGTTCGGGCCATTGGTGAGAAGCCGAGGTTAGTCTCAAAGGGAGATCTCAGCAGCAGATCTCTGGCATCTGATGAGTTTGCTATCACCCACACCTTATGTCAGCTCGTTTAAGGAACATTTAAAAAAGACAAATCAGAGTGATAGCTGTGTTGCAGTTGGTGTTGCTTCATTGGAAGAGCTCACAGCCAGATCCATATCACACAAACTGCCACAACCTCCTTCCTCAGCCTCTCCCCAAGCAAGGCACCTTCGTCCCCTCCCTTCCCCATCCACTTCCTCACTCTGTTACCCTAGAGCCGCTGCCTCACAGCTCCAGAGACCCCGGTTCAACCCCGACCTCAGACATTGTCTGCGTAGAGTTTGCATGTTCTCCCTGTGACTGCGTGGGTTGCCCCCGGGTGCTCTCGTTTCCTCCCACGTCTCATAGATGGGTCAGTTAATTGACCACTGTCAGTTGTCCCTGGTGTGCAGGTGAGGGGTAGAATCTGGGGGGGAGTTGATGTGAATGTGGGGAGAATAAAGTGGGATTAGTGTGAGGATTAGTGTGAATGGATGTTTGATGAAGGGCTCGGATCCGTGGGGCCAGTTTGCATGCTGCCAATGTCTACGAGTCTGTTCCCTTTCTGCATGCTGTAATCTTCCCTATTGCTTCATAACTCTCCCCTCGTTCTCTGCCTGTTCCTGGCAGGGAAGTGTACGTTATTCACTGTACGTAATGCCGACATTGTTCTCATTGGTTATAAACAGACAGGAATTTATAATGGCAAATTTGATGGGAAATTATATTTTTAACGTATTTTAGGTTGGATGGATGATTAGTTGTCATAGCAACCATATCTTTAAGAAAATTCCCCTGCTTCAGTTTGATTCTGTGGATTGCTGCTGTAATTTGATTGGATGGGACATTTATTTGTGGGGAGGACAGAATTTTATTTTGCAGCGGGTGATGGGTGCATTACCAAAAATAGAAACCAGCCAATGAGAACGCAGATGCGTGCGCGGAGATGACCAATGAGAACGAAGACTGTTGCTGGATGTTCGTAGGGACAGGAGGGACAGGTGACAATGAAGGGATTTGTAGTCACGAAAGACACCCCCACACAAGGTGATTTGTTAAAATCTCTCACTGCGTTACATAAAAATAAGCAGGCTCCAATAAACCAACAAAATAATTGTTGAGTGTCATGGTTTCTATGGAAACAAGTGACCATGAACACAATTTACCATTGCATATTTTGAAATGACCAGTGAAGAAACTTGGCTTGCTTTGTTAGGGCAGGGTACAAGGTTAGAGCTTGCAATGCACATTGTTAAACATTTGACCATCACGATGGTGCAGGAGCAGCTTACAGATCGTTTGGTGCGGCTTCACGTGACAGGAAGCATAAACAGAAGAAAGCCTCTGATAAAGTGGGGGTGCTTAGGATAGGACGGGGGTGCAAGGGTAGCAAAGGGCTCACCTGGAACAGACTCGCTGCATGGACCTGTTGGGTCAGATGGCCTCTTTCTGTGCATTACTTGTACATGAACTCCACCCCTGACCAGAACTATGCTCTGCACAGCTAGATCCATGCATGGCCTGTCTCTACGTTCTTGGGCATCACTGGCTAGCATTTACTTCCCATCCTTAATTGCCCCCCAGAGGGTGGGGGTGAGTCACCTTGTTGAACAACTGAAGTGCCTCTGGCGAGGGCGCTCCCATGGTGCTGCTGGGGAGGGAGTTACACGCAGTGACAGTGAAGGACTGGCAATATTCCTCCAACCTGGGTCTGGTGAGTGACACGGAGGAGAACCCTCGTGTCGGAGGTGTTGCCTTACACCGGCTGCCCTTGCCTTGTGGGCTTGTGATGCCAAAGGCACCTTGATGAGTGGGTGAGGACATCCTGTGGACAGAGTGCACCAGAGCCATGGTGAGCTGGTGGTGGGGGGAGTGAATGCTTAAGTGAACTGAGCAGTCGACTCGGTAGGCTAGGTATTGGTCATGTGATCCCCAATGATCCTCCATGCCCACAGTAATTTTCAGAACCGCTTTCCTTAACGAAGAGAAGTGTTTGACACAACATTAAAAAAACTACCATCCATGGGATTAAGCAGGCCCTTCGAGTCCACACCAAACATCAAGCACCCACAATCCTTCACTATATCCATTGTAGTCTCTCCAGACTCCCCTCAACTCCCTCCCTTGTCCCAGGTTCGACCCCTCACCCACACACTGGGGCAATTTACAGCAGCCAATTAACCCACCGACCCGCTCGTTTTTGGGTTGTGGGAGGAAACCGGACCACCCGGGGGAAACCCATACAGTCACAGGGAGAATGTGGGAACACCACACAGACAGCGGCAGATGTCAGGATCGAGCCTAGTCACGGGAGCGGTGAGGGAGCAGATCTACTTGCTGCACCACTGACTGCTCAGTTCTCACTCAGTCAGTCAGTGCACAATCTCACTGGCTCTCCACTCGGCTTTGGAACACCTAGACAACAGCAAAACATGTGCCAGGCTGCTGTGTGTCGGTTACAGCTCGATGTTTAACACCATCGTCCCCTCAGTACTAATCGAGGGGGATGGGAACCAAAGGAGTAGGTCAGAGGAAGAAGGGGGTGGGGAAAAGTCAGGTCTGACAGGTAGAGAGGCTTTGAGGATGGAGAGGCAGAATACAGGCTATAAAAGTAGTAAGGCGGACGGGCTGAAGTACATTTACTTAAATGCGAGAAGCATCAGGAATAAGAGAGATGAACTGAGAGCTTGGATAAGTACATGGGACTATGATATTGCGGCTATTACAGAGACATGGCTGACGTCGGGGCAGGAATGGATATTGAATATTCCTGGTTTTCAGTGTTTTAAAAAGGATAGGGAGGGGGGAGAAGAGGAGGAGGGGTGGTGATACTGGTCAGGGACACTATTACAGCGGCAGAAAGGGTGGATAATGTAGAAGGATCCTCTCCAGAGTCAGTATGGGTGGAAGTTAGGAACAAGAAAGGAGCAGTTACTCTTCTGGGAGTATTCTATAGGCCCCCCAGTAGCAGCAGGGATACTGAGGAGCAGATTGGGAGGTGGATTTTGGAAAGATGTGAAAATAACAGGGTTATTATAGTAGGAGACTTCAACTATCCAAATATTGATTGGCATCTACTTAGTGTCAAAGGTTTAGACGGGGCGCAGTTTGTTAAGTGTGTACAGGACGGATTCCTGTCACAGTATGTTGACAGGCTGACTAGAGGGAGTGCCATATTAGATCTAGTTTTAGGTAATGAGCCGGGTCAGGTGACAGATCTATCGGTGGGTGAGCATTTGGGGGGCGGTGAGCATTTGGGGGGCAGTGACCATTGCTCTATAATCTTCAGAATTGTCATGGACAGGGATAGGAGCAAAGAGGATGGGAAGATATTTAATTGGGGAAAGGCGAATTATGAGGCTATAAGGCAAGAACTTAAGAGTGTAAATTGGGGTGACATTTTTGAGGGGAAATGTACTATGGAGATGTGGTCGATGTTCAGGGATCTCTTGCAGGATGTTAGGGATAAATTTGTCCTGGTGAGGCAGAGAAGGAATGGTAGGGTGAAGGAACCATGGGTGACAAGGGAGGTGGAACAACTAGTTAGGAAGAAGAAGGCAGCATATGTAAGGTGTAAGCAGCAAGGATCAGACAGGGCTCGTGAGGAATATAGGGCAGCAAGGAGGGAACTTAAGAAGGGGCTGAGGAGAGCAAGAAGAGGGCATGAAAAGGCTTTGGTGAGTAGGGTTAAGGAGAATCCCAAGGCTTTTTACTCGTACGTGAAGAGCAGAAGGATGGCTCGAGTAAAGGTAGGACTGATTAAAGACAAAGGTGGGAAGATGTGCCTGGAAGCTGTGGAAGTGGGTGAGGTTCTCAATGAATACTTTTCAGTATTCACCAAGGAGAGGCCTCTTGATGATGCTGAGGACAGTGTTGCTAAGGGTAATGTTCTAGAGTATGTGGATAACAAGAGAGATGATGTGTTGGAGCTGTTAGAAAATATTAGGACAGATAAGTCCCCAGGGCCTGACAGAATATTCCCCAGGCTGCTTTGTGAGGCGAGGGAGGAGATTGCTGAACCGTTGGCTAGGATCTTTGAGTCCTCGTTGTCCACAGGGATGGTACCGGAGGATTGGAGGGTGGCGAATGTTGTCCCCTTATTCAAAAAAGGTAGTAGGGATAGTCCAGGGAATTACAGACTGGTGAGCCTTACATCTGTGGTGGGCAAGCTGTTGGAAAGGATTCTTAGAGATAGGATCTATGAGCATTTAGAGAATCATGGACTGATTAGGGACAGCCAGCATGGCTTTGTGAAGGGAAGATCTTGCCTCACAAGCCTGATAGGGTTCTTTGAGGAGGTGACCAGGAAGATTGATGAGGGTCGTGCAGTGGATGTGGTCTACATGGATTTTAGTAAGGCGTTTAACAAGGTTCCGCATGGTAGGCTTCTTCAGAAGGTCAGAGGCCAAGGGATCCGGGGAGGGCTGGCTGTGTGGATTCAGAATTGGCTTGCCTGTAGAAAGCAGAGGCTTGTGGTGGAGGGAGTCCATTTGGATTGGAGGTCTGTGACTAGTGGTGTCCCACAGGGATAGGTTCTGGGACCTCTACTTTTTGTGATATTTATTAATGACTTAGATGAGGGGGTGGAAGGGTGGGTTAGCAAGTTTGCAGATGACACAAAGATCGGTGGTGTTGTGGATAGTGTAGAGGGCTGTAGAAGCTTGCAGAGGGATATTGATAGGATGCAGAGCTGGGCTGACAAGTGGCAGATGGAGTTCAATCTGGAGAAGTGGGAGGTGGTACACTTTGGAAGGACAAACTCCAAGGCGGAGTACAAGGTAAATGGCAGGATTCTGGGTAGTGTGGAGGAGCAGAGGGATCTGGGGGTTCATCTCCACAGATCACTGAAAGTTGCCACACAGGTGGATAGGGTAGTTAAGAAAGGTTATGGGATGTTAGCTTTCATAAGTCGTGGGATCGAGTTTAAGAGCCGTGAAGTAATGATGCAGCTTTACAAAACTCTGGTTAGACCACACTTAGAGTACTGTGTCCAGTTCTGGTCGCCTCATTATAGGAAGGATGTGGAGGTGTTGGAAAGGGTGCAGAGGAGATTTACCAGGATGCTGCCTGGATTAGAGATTATGGATTATGAGGAGAGAAGTAAAGGAGCTCGGGCTTTACTCATTGGAGAGAAGGAGGATGAGGGGAGACATGATAGAGGTGTACAAAATATTAAGAGGAATAGATAGAGTAGACAGCCAGCGCCTCTTTCCCAGGGCACCAATGCTCAGTACAAGAGGGCATGGCTTTAAGGTAATGGGTGGGAAGTTCAAGGGAGATATCAGAGAAAGGTTTTTCACCCAGAGAGTGGTTGGTGCATGCAACGCGCTACCAGGGGTGGTGGAGGCTGATATGTTGGGCAAGTTCAAGACATTGTTAGATAAGCATATGTAGGAATTTAAGATAGAGGGATATGTGGGAGGAAGGGGTTAGATAGTCTTAGAAGTGGTTAGAAGGTCGGCACAACTTGGTGGGCCGAAGGTCCTGTATTGTGCTGTATTGTTCTATGGTTCTATGGTTCTATGGTAACAAGCTTCAAAACCTGGGCCTCTGTATCTCCTTCTGCAACTGGATCCTCGACCTCCTCATCAGGAGACCACAGTCAGTGCAGATCAGTAATAACATCTCCTGCTCACTGACAATCAACACAGGTGCATCTCAAGGATGCATGCTTAGCCCACTGCTCCACTCTCTCTACACTCATGACTGCGTGGCCAGGCACAGTTCAAACGCCATCTATAAATTCGCCAGCGACACTGCTGTTGTTGGCAGAATCTCAGATGGCGATGAGGAGGTGTACAGGAGTAAGAAAGATCAGCTGGTTGAGTGGTGTTGCAACAACAACCTCGCACTCAATGTCAGCAAGACCAAGGAATTGATTGTGGACTTCAGGAGGGGGAAGTCAGGAGAACACACACCAGTCCTCATTGAGAGGTTAGCGGTGGAAAGGGTGAGCAGCGTCAAGTTCCTGGGTGTCAACATCCCAGAGGATCTATCTTGAGCCCAACACACTGATGCAATCACAAAGGAGGCACACTCGTGGCTCTACTTCATTAGGAGCTTGAGGAGATTCAGTCTGTCATCAAAGATTCCTGTAAATTTCTACAGATGTACGGTGGAGAGCATTCTGACTGGTTGCATCACCGCCAGGTATGGTGGCTCCAATGTGCAAGAGGCTGCAGAGGGTTGTAGACTCAGCCAGCTCCATCACGGGCACAACCTTCCCCACCATCGAGGGCATCTTCAAGAGACGGTGCCTCAAGAAGGCAGCATCCATCATTAAGGACCCTCACCACACGGGACATGCCCTCTTCACGTTACTACCAGTGGGGAGGAGGTACAGGAGCCTGAAGACCCACACTCAACATTTCAGGAACAGCTTCTTCTCCTCCGCCATCAGATTTTTGAACGGTACATGACCCCATGAACTCTACCTCATTATTCCTCTTTTGCACTATTTATTTATTTTTGTAACTTATAGTAATTCTTATGTCTTTATGTCTTGCACTGTACTGCTGCCACAAAACAACAAGTCTCCTCATTACTCTCACAAAAGTAAAAAATATTGTAGAAGGGGAAGTTAGTCAAATATCACTCAGATATCACTCAAGTATCACTCAGTTGGTAGGGAAGAGCAGACTGCATTGATCCCACTGTGTCAACCAATGTGTTGGAAACAGGACAGTGGATACTGTGGAATTTGCAATCAACAAGCTATTTTCTAGCAAATTTCTTTATTTTATCTATCGAGAAGATAAGAGTTCTTTATTTATCAGTCACATGTACATCGAAACACACAGTGAAATGCATCTTTTGCGTAGAGTGTTCTGGGGGCAGCCCGCAAGTGTCGCCACGCTTCTGGCGCCAACGTTGCATGCCCACAACTTCCTAATCCATACGTTTTTGGAATGTGGGAGGAAACCGGAGCACCCAGAGGAAACCCACGCAGACACAGGGAGAACGTACAAACTCCTTACAGACAGCGGCCGGAATTGAACCTGGGTCACTGGCACTGTAATAGTGTTACGCTAACCGCTACACTACCGAATAAGGCGTATTTACTCAGCAAACAATGTCCTTTACTCAATGGACAAAGTCTATCTTTCAACACATGTGAGAAAACAGTCTGCAGGCCACCTTAACAGGACATGTTTATGGAACTGCGGCCTTCTGTCCTGACAGGAGTGGGCTGACTTCTGCAGCACAATAAATGAGTGGAGGATGGTTACGCAGTGCAAATTATCTGCTTAAAATCAATCCCAGACAAATTTGATAGAAGAATTACTGAATTATCTCCATTTTGACCAGAAATATCAGTCTCACCATGCACAGCTTACACAATTTAGGAAGAGTTGCACTGGGCTACACCAACCAGAACTCCCGAGAACAAAACCACAGCAACAATGGTATCCCAACAGGAGGAGAGTGACTGTTTATCAGCAAGTTGCAGAGAACAAAACACAGTGACCAGTTTTGGACACACCAGTGAGATGATAATGGACAGATAGCCTGTTCTTTGTCACGTTGGTTGGGAGGTAAATATTAGTGGGGACAGCTGGGAGAGCTCCCTTGGTCTTTGGATAATACAGTGGGATCTCTTATGCCCAGGGTCTTGGTTTAAGATCTTATTAAAGATGGCACCTCTGATAATGGAGATGCTCCTCTGAAAAGTCCTTCTGAGAAGTACTTCCCTCAGTACTTCTCAGCTGGACTTTCCATTCACCAGTACAACACCCTGGCTCAGCAGTGAGTGTGATACATTAGCATCCAGTAGCCAAAGTCATGTAGGTGACACTCCCAGCCAGCCAATTCATTTTGAGATGGGAAGCACCTCAGTAGATCACAACTCATGAAGTAGTTCCTTCTGCTCAGTGATTCCCAACATTTCTGTCAATTAAGAACAAGCTATCAGCTCTATCTGCAGGGATCTTGGGGGTCAAGTTCATAGCTCCCTGAAAGTGGCCACACAAGTCGATAGGTAGCGAAGAAGGCTTATAGCATGCTGGCCTTTATTAGTCGAAGCATTGAATTCAAGAGTCTGGAAGCTTTATGGAGAGTGCAGGAGAGGTTACCGAAGTCCCCAGAATAAAGAACAAGACAGAATGTTTAGAAAGGGATAAGAATTTAACTTCAGGCAACATGGAGACAGATTTGAGAAGAAGGGTGTTGAATACAGGACTGAAGGTGTTATTTTTGAATGCACGCAGTATATGAAATAAGGCAGGTGAGCTCACAGTGCAGTTAGAAATTGGCAGGTACGACGTTGTGGGCATCACAGAGTCATGGCTGAAAGAAGATCACAGCTGAGAGCTAAACATAGACATGAGATTCTGCGGATGCTGGACTCTGAAGCAACACACAAAATGCTGGAGGAACTCAGCAGGTCAGGCAGCATCTATGGAGGGAAATGAACAGTCGAGGTTTCAGGTTGAGACCCTTCATCAGGACTGGAAAGGAAGAGGGCAGAAGTCAGAATAAGAAGGTGGGGGGGAGGGGGAGGGGCACACGCAGGCAGGTGAGTCCAGGTGAGGGGGGAAGGTAGGAGGATGGGAGTAGGGGAGGGGGGAGAAGTAAGAAGCTGAGAGGTGATAGGTAGAGGGGTCAGAAGTGAGGGTAGTCACTATTACTAAGGAGAAGGTGCTTGGGAAGCTGAAAGTTCTGAAGGCGGATAAGTCACCTGGACCGGATGGACTACACCCAGGGTTCTGAAAGAGGTAGCTGAGGAGATTGTGATGCACTAGTAGTGATCCTTCCAGAATCACTAGAGTCAGGAATGGTTCTGGAGGACTGGAAAATCGCAAACGTCACTCCACTCTTTAAAAAGGGAGGGAGGCAAAAGACAGGGAATTATAGGTTGTTTAGCCTGACTTCAGTGTTTGGTAAGATGTTGGAGTCCATTATTAAGGACGAGGTTTTGGGGTAAAATATGATAATAATAAAATAGGCCAAAGTCAGCATGGTTTCCTTAAGGGGAGATCTTGCCTGCCAAATCCGTTGGAATTCTTTGAGGAAGTAACAGGCAGGATAGACAAAGGAGAGTCAGTGGATGTTGTTTACTTGGATTTTCAGAAGGCCTTTGACAAGGTGCCACACATGAAGCTGCTAAACAAGATAGAAGCCCATGGTACTACAGGAAGGGTACTCATGGATAGAAGGTTGGCTGACTGGCAGAAGGCAAAGAGTGGGAATAAAGGGGGCTTTTTCTGGTTGGCTGCCAGTGACTAGTGGTGTTCCACAGAGGTTGGTGTTGGGTCCGCTACTTTTCACGTTATATGTTAATGATCTGGATGATGGAATTGATGGTTTTGTGGCCAAGTTTGCGGATGATACGAAGATAGGTGGAGGGGCAGGTAGTGTTGATGAAACAGGGAGTTTGCAGAAGGACTTGGACAGGTTGGGAGAATGGGCAAAGACGTGCCAGATGGAGTACAGTGTAGGGATGTGTATTGTCATGCACTTTGGTAGAAGGAATAAGGTGTAGACTATTTTCTAAATGGGGAGGGAATTCAGAAATCGGAGGTGCAAGGGGACTTGGAAGCCCTAGTGCAGGATTTCCTAAAGGTTAACTTGCAGGTTGAGTCAGTAATAAGGAAGGCAAATGCAATGTTAGCACTCACTTTGAGAGGACTAGAATATAAAAGCAAGGATGTAATGCTGAGGCTTTATAAGGCATTGGTCAGACCACATTTGGAGTATTGTGAGCAGTTATGGGCCCCGTATCTAAGGAAGGATGTGCTGGCATTGGAGAGGGTCCAGAGGAGGTTTATGAGAATGACCCCGGGTATGAAAGGGTTAACGTATGTGGAGCATTTGATGGCTCTGGGCCTGTACTCGATGGAGTTTAGAAGGATGAGGGGGGATCTCATTGAAACCTACTGAATATTGAAAGGCCTGGATAGAGTGGACGTGGAGAGGATGTTTCCATTAGTGGGAGAGTCTAGGACCAGAGGGCACAGCCTCAGAATAGAAGGACGTTTCTTTAGAACAGAGATGAGAAATTTCTTGAGCCAGAGGGTGGTGAATCTGTGGAATTCATTGCCACAGACGGCTGTGAAGGCCAAGTCATTGGGTATATTTAAAGCAGAGGTTAGTAGTCTTGATTAGTAAGGGAGTCAAAGGTTACAGGGAGAAGGCAGGAGAATGGGGTTGAGAGGGAAAAATAAATCAGCCGTGATCGAATGGTGGAGCCGAATGGCCTAATTCTACTCCTATATCTTATGGTCTTTATAAAACTCTTGTTAGGCCATACCTAGAGTATTGCATTCAATTCTGGTCACCCCGTTATAGGAAGGATGTGGAGGCTCTGGAGAGGGTGCAGAAGAGGTTCACCAGGATGCTTCCTGGATTAGAGGGCATGTACTATAAGGAGAGGTTGGACAAACTTGGGTTGTTTTCTCTGGAGCGGCAGAGGCTGAGGGGAGACCTGAAAGAAGTTTATAAAATTATGAGAGGCAGAGATAGATTAGACGGCTGGTATTTTTTGCCCAGGGTCAAAATGTCTAATCTAGAGGGCACGCATTTAAGGTGAGAGGAGTTGAGAGGAAATGTGTGGGGTGAGTTTTTTTACGCAGAGAGTGGTGGGTGCCTGGAATGCACTGCCAGGGGTGGTGGTGGAGGCAGATACAATAGGGGCATTTAAGAGGCTCTTAGATGGGCACGTGAATGTGTAGAGAGTGGAGGGATATGAACCATGTGCAGGCAGAAGGGATTAGGTGTCATTAGCTTAACTAGTTCGGCACAACGTTGTGGGCTGAATGGCCTGTTCCTGTGCTGTATTGTTCTGTTTTGAAAACTGGAACAATGTGCACAGCTGCAGAAATGGAGTGATTTAATACTGGAATACTGATTCCAGCATTAATGGTGACACTAACATGACTACAGGGGAGTAAATTTGCTTCACCTCACCTGCTGATCAGCTTTGCTATTTTTTACAGCTGTCGTGTTATTTTTCAAGCCTCCTGAAACACAGGGATGGGTCTGTTGAGGACTGTATGCCTCACTCCCCTGCCCGCCAACACAGGAAAATCACAAGTATGGACATTGACAGGTATTGATTTTCTTCCCGAGGCAGAGGCCAATAACTTGTACCTTCCTGCGTGGCACCTGTTATTACCTTCAGTGAAGGGGTTTACCTTCCACCTTCTATTAAAAAACTGCCTGAGACACCAGGGGGTAGAGATACTGATGATGGAATTATGGCTTCCTGTTGTTTCAATTTCAACAACACTCTGAATATTAGAGGGAGTTGGAGCAGGTTTTTTTTTAATCAGTTTAAATATTAACGTTTTTTCTTAGACCCTTATAACACAGGGACCTGATTCAGTTTGGCTGCATTCCTTCAGGGAACAGACTACTCCGTTGCAAGAGGAATTGATGGGTTCTTGAACCACAAAGAGGTTGGATTTGCAAAGGGCCACAGATTATTGTTGTTGCCTTGGGAGGGAAATTATCAGGGATAAGTTTGGATCTATCACCACAAGCCATCTGTCTCAGCAGCACGAGGAATGGCAGTGTTCCTTGCCTGGATCAGACAGAAGTCTTCTGGTGATAAAACAGTGTCCTTTATCCGTTCAGCATGAGTAACCAGCAAGCTGAACCCTGGCTCACTTATAGCAGCCCTGGCCAAGAGTTAAACCACTGAGTTTGAACATGCAAACTCCACACAGACAGCACTGGAGATCAGGATTGAACCTCTGTCACTGAGGCAGCAGCTGTACTAGATGTGCCACTGCCCCATCCCTGTCCTGCTCCCTTCAGGGATTATATGGACCAAGGAATTGATTGTTGACTTCAGGAAGTCAGGAGAACACACACCAGTCCTCATTGAGGGGTCAGCGGTGGAAAGGGTGAGCAGCTTCAAGTTCCAGGCATCAACATCTCAGAGGATCTATCTTAGGCTCAACACATTGATGCTGGCATGAAGAAGGCACGCCAGTGGCTCTACTTCATTAGGAGTTTGAGGAGATTCATATGTCAGTGATAATAAACCTGATTCTGATTCTGATGGGGATATGTTTCAAGATCTCTCTGATTTAGGGGATAGGTGGGTGCCTAGAAAATGGAGGCACAGCAATTAAAGTGGAGGCAGACCTTGCAGGATAGAAACCAGAAGCCCCTTCACACAAGGACGATGCAAACCTGCAGCCCTCTCTAAATGCAGCTGAAGCTGGAGGTTAACTGAAGGATGTAGTTCAGTCTGTGACCTGGCACTGATGTCACTGCCCTGGGTGAGACACAAGAGGAAGGAGATGGCAAGCTGAAAAAACAAGCAAGGACGAACCAAAAAGAGGAACTCTGCCTGAATGGGGTGAGCTTCACCATGAGGATCTGGTGTCTTGGATACTCCCCCCATGGGATGGGTGAATATCCGTTGATCCCCAAGCTCACTGCACCACCAACCAGCCAGCTATGGTCATCAGAACGTACAACAAAAAGCCTTTAAGGAGGACTTCTGCTCTGACCTTGGTAAACCCTTGGCTGGTATCCCAGAGGGACATAAATGGCTCCTCCTTGGAAATTTCCATGCCAGGGTTAGAAAGGACACAATCTTCTGGAAAGGTCGATCGTCAAGGAGGAAGTAGGGAAAGCTAACTCCTCTTCCTGATTAAGTGCTCAACAGCCTACTTCCTCAGAGAGTCAAGGAAAAGACCTCATGGGAAAGTTCACCAGTCCAGGCACTGGTGTCCATCAACCGAGAGACTTCAAGGAAGTGATCCACACCATTACAGGAGCTGGTAACTGCTGGGCTCACCACTACCTACTATAAGTTATAGAACATAGAACACTACAGCACAGTACAGGTCCTTCAGCCCACAATGTTGTGCCGACATCTTATCCTGCTCTAAGATCTAGCTAACCCTTCCCTCCCCATAGCTCCCCATTTCTCTATCGTTCATGTGTCTATCTACAAGTCTCTTAAATGTTCCAAATGTATCTGCCCCCACCACCTCTGCCGGCAGTGTGTTCCACGCACCCACCACTCTCTGTGTAAAAAACTTACCCCTGAGATCCCCCTTATACCTTCCTCCAATCACCTTAAAATTATGTCCCCTCGTGTTAGCCATTGTCACCCTGGGAAAAAGTCTCTGACTGTCCACTCGATCTATGCCTCTTATCATGTTGTATATCTCGATACCTCTCATCCTCCTTCTCTCCAAAGGGAAAAGCCCTAGCTCGCTCAATCCTTAACCCCAGGGGATAACTTGGGAAGAAGTCAACAACTAATTGAATTGCACCCCAGGGATGTGCTGGGTGGCCTGCCACTGTACCTGGGTTACTAAAATTGAGTACACAGGAGAATGCAGATGCTGCAATTTGCAGCCACACACAAAAAGCTGGAGGAACTCAGTGGGTCAGGCAGCATCTGTGGAGGGGAATGGACAGTCAATGTTTCGGGTCGAGATCTGAAAGAAAGATCTCTGGACTGAAAGAGGGGGAATAGCCAGTATAAAAAGCTCACCCATCAGATTCCATCAGCTTCAGCCCTTTGTCACCTCCCAGCTTCTGATCTTTTTCCACCCTCCACTTCCCCATCTGCCGATCACCCCTCCTCACATGGATCCACCTATCACCTGCCAGCTCTGGCTCCACCCATCCCCTCCACCTCCTTATACTGGCTATCTCCCCTCTATCCGTAATGGACTCAGCCAGTTCCATCACAGGTACAACTCTCTCCACCATCAAGGACATCTACAAAAGGCGACGTCTCAGGAAGACGACATCCATTATCAGGGACCCCCACCATCCAGGCCGTGCCCTCTTCTCGATGCTGCCATTGGGCAGGAGGTACAGGACCCTGAAGACCCACACCTCAAGGTTCAACAATGGCTTCTTCCCCACTGCTGTCAGGTCCTTGAACCAACCTGAAAAGCCCTGATTCTATCTTAGAATGTATTTCCCTCAACTTGCACTAATATCATTATGTTTATTTTGTTGTGTGAGTTATGCATAATTTATGTTAATTTAAACTGATGTAATGTATGTGGGTCATGTTTGTAACGTGCGGCTGCTGCAAGAAGCTGATTTTCCTGGCTGTTATACCCTAGGTATGAGTGCCCATGACAATAAACTTGAACTTGGTCTAGATGAAGGATCTTGACTCGAAACGTCAACTGTCCATTTCCCTCCACAGATGCTGCCTGACCCGCTGAGTTCCTCCAGCATCTTGTGTGTTTGGTCCTTAAAATCAGTCTTTGTTCTTGAAACAGACAGAGGTTAAGTCTCCAAGGGAAGTGGGAAGGACCTATGATATAGGTGGAGAGGTCCAGCATGGATCTGGGACAGTTAGCCTGTCTTTAAAAGCTGAAAGTTGGAAATTTTTTTTTAATTTTTAAGTTTTACTTACAGTGTGGTAACAGGCCTTTCCGGCCCAACGAGTCCGCACCGCCCATTTAAAACCCAAATTAACCTACCCGTATGTCTTTGGAATGTGGGAGGAAACCGGAGCACCCGGAGGAAACCCACACAGACACGGGAGAACGTACAAACTCCTTACAGACAGCGGTGGGAATCGAACCCCGATTGTTGGCGCTGTAATAGCGTCGCACTAACCGCTACACTACCGTGGAAGGACTGAGGCAAGATGAGGATTCCCACACATGATCCAGGCAAGATGTAAAACAGGTCTCAGGTTTACAACTGTTGATGCATGTTTGGAGTTTAGTTATCCTTGCAATGGATGGCATATGATTCAGGCAAATCTGTTTTGGGTTCTTGTTAGGTGAAAAGCATTGAGGGTGTTCCGGGATCTTGTTCTGAGAGAGTGGATGAGGCTTTGGCTTTATACCCCCTCTGAGAATCAACACCTCTGTCAGACAGCACTCCCTCAGGCCTGCCTTGGACTGTCAGCCTGGGATTTGTGCCAATCTCTGATTGGGATTTGACCTCTCTGTCTGAGGCGAAGAACACCACCAACCGAGCCATGACTAGGACAAACTTAAGCGAATTATTGTACCAGTCCAGCAGGAAAGAAGCTGAATTCCTGTTCACAGAAGAAGTCTTAGGAGTTAATGACTATCTCCACTAATGTTGATTCAGTGGCCTAACTAGATCAGTAACTCATAGTGAGATCATCAGTGTTTCTTGTTCAAACTAAAACTGTTATAATATTCTCCAGTCACAAAGAGTGATGGGATGCCAATCACTGATGGTGTATGGTGGCACAGCAAGTAGAGACCCTGCCTCACAGCACTAGACACCCAAATCCCATCCTGATCCCCTGTGTGGAGGTTGCTCGTTCTCCCTGTGACCCCGTGGGTTTCCTCTGGGTGCTCTGGTTTCCTCCCACATCCCAAGAACATGTGGGTTTGTCACTTAATTGGCCCCTGTAAGTTGCCCCTAGTGTGTGTAGGTGAGGGGTAGAATCTGGGGGCAGTTGATGGGAATGTGGGGAGAATAAAATGGGTTATTGTAAATGGGTCCCTGAAGGTTACTGTGCTTGGCGGACTCTATAACTCGGGTAGCGTAGCGGTTAGCGTAATGCTTTACAGCACCAGTGACCCGGGTTCCGTTCCCACCGCTGTCTGTAAGGAGTTTGTATGTTCTCCCCGTGTCTGCCTGGGTTTCCTCCGGGTGCTCCGGTTTCCTCCCACATTCCAAAGATGTACGGATTAAGAAGTTGTGGGCATGCTATGTTGGCGCCAGAAGTATGGCGACACTTGTGGGCTGCCCGCAGAACACTATGCAAGAGATGTATTTCACCGTGTGTTTCGATGTACATGTGACTAATAAAGATATATCTATCATTTTGTTTACTGATTTGATGCTCTTTAATAAGGGCCATGTCTGTCCATTTTGAACAAATGTTTTGATGGTATTAACTTTGTATCTTCAACTCCTAATTATAAGACCTTTCACATCTGACTGTCTGACATTGATGGGCACGTGAGTTCTAGTCTGTTGTACAATTTTATCTAAAAGCCTCGTTTTAAACCTAGGCTGTGCTGTAACTGTGGAGGAATTAAGTTATAGCAAGGAGGATCCGGGAGTGGAATTGGTGAAAGCCCTTTGTTCTCTCCCATGGAAGGATTACAATCAATCTTGTAATGAATGTGAAATAGAGGACTAAGAAAGAGAAACTTGTATTTACATGGTATCTGTCATGACGCAGCGCACCCTGAAGTGTTTTACAGCCTCTGAGGTTGTCTTCTGAAACATAACCACCAATTTACACCGACCCACCTCCCACAAATGCAATAAAGCCCAGACTGTCTGCTTCAGTAGTTGGGGGGCAAACATCCAACTGCCCTTCAGACTGTGTACTGGGAGTCTTAACCACTGATTTAAGAGCTGGCAGAGCCCTCCAGGAGTGCCTTAGATAAAACCCTTTGACAAGATTGGGACACCAGATATCACAAGACGTTTACCAATAAATGACCTACATCACTGGCATGGGGAGACTGGTGGGTCTAGGTCCTTCATGGAGGTAGCATGGGAGGTTGGGCTGTGTGCTTCAAAGCCAGGTCTTTGGCCAGTTCCAGTCACTACATTGAAGATAAAAGATAGAACATAGAACACTCCAGCACAGTACAGGCCCTTTGGCCCATGATGTTGTGCTGACATTTTATCCTGCTCTAAGATCTATCTAATCCTTCCCTCCCACATAGCCCCCTATTTTTCTATCATTCATGTGTCTATCTAAGAGCCTCTCAAATATCCCTAATGTTTCTGCCCCCACAACCTCTGCAGGCAGTGCTTTCCACGCACCCACCACTCTTTGTGTAAAAATCTTACCTCTGACATCCCCCTTATATCTTCCTCCAATCACTCTTAAAATTATGTCCCCTCGTGTTAGCCACTGTCACACTGGGAAAAAGTCTCTGACTGTCCACTCGATCTATGCCTCTTATCATCTTGTGCACCTCTATCAAGTCACCTCTCATCCTCCTTCTCTCCAAAGAGAAAAGCCCGAGCTCACTCAACCTATCCTCGTAAGACATACTCTCCAATCCAGGCAACATCCTGGTAAATCTCCTCTGCACCCTCTCTAAAAGCTTCCACATCCTTTCTATAATGAGGCGACCAGAACTGAACACAATACTCTAAGTGTGGTCTGACCAGAGTTCTAAAGAGCTGCAACATCACCTCGTGGGTCTTGAACTCAATACCCCGACTAATGAAGGCCAACACTCCATAAGCCTTCTTAACAACCCTATCGACCTGCGTGGCAACCTTGAGGGATCTATGGACGTGGACCCCAAGATCCCTCTGTTCCTCCACACTACGAAGAGTCCTGCCATTAACCTTGTATTCTGCCTTCAAATTTGATCTCCCGAAGTGTATCACTTCACACTTTTCTAGGTGATGCTGGAATCTGGAACACTGGAAGAACTCAGCCGGCCAGGCAGTGTCCGTGGAGGAGAAAGGGCAACCTGTTACGTCAAGACCCTGTGTCAGGACTGAGAAGGAAGAGGAGAGATTGCCATTGTACAAGAGTATGAAGGAGGGGTGGGATAGAGGCTGGTGGGTGGTAGGTGGAACCAGATGACGAGGGGGTGAAGGGCAGGTGGGGGGAGGGGATGGGAGGGATGGGCAGAGGGAGAAGAAACCTCAGTGGTCAGGCGAGTGTGTGTGGGAGGAGAGAACCAGGAGTGTGGGTTACCTGAAACTTCAAAATTCATACCATTGCTACCCAAGTGGAACGTGAGATATTGTTCCTCCAATCTGCATTTGGCCTCCCTGTAGCAACGGAGAAAGCCGAGAGCTGATAGGTCAGTGTGGAGGTGGGGGGGAGGGGGGGAAGGAGAGTTAAAGTGATAAAAATAACCCAACTCCAATGGTCCGAACTTTGAAGTTTCCCATTTCAGGTGACCCACGTCCCTGGTGCTCTCCTACGCGCACACACACACATCACAAGACAAAGGAGCAGAAGTAGGCCATTCGGCCCATCGAGTCTGCTCCACACATTCTCTCTTTGTTCATCGCTCCCATTCTCCCCCCTCCCCCCACCTGGTTCCATCTGTCCATCACCCCCTCCCCATCCAGTTCCACCTATCACCTACTGACCTGTATCCCCGGCCCCCCCCCCCCCCACTGCTTCATACTGGCAATCTTTCCTCTTCCCTCACTCCTGATGCAGGGTTTCACCTTTTGCCTCCACGGATGCTGCTCGACCCCCTGAGTTCTTCCAGTGTTCTGTTTTTGCTCCAATCACTACATTGATGTACCCCATCTTTATTTCCTATACTTTCCGGGAGACGGCCACATCCACTCACATGATGCAATTAACCTCCAGCTCAGTTAAGTCTAAAATGCATGAACGGTGAGACTTCTGTGAAATTTTATACATGTTATATTGTCATTTGAACCCACCCGTTCCACCCCACGTCCTTGCTTCTGTAACCTCTTCCCTCCCTACAACTCTCCGCGATGTGGGTGCACCCCCGATATTTTCGCAACAAATCGTCATGTTTTTTATTACAAATGCTGTGAGTTTGCCCTTATTCTCCTATTCCTCAGCCTCCCCCTTCTGTATTGCACCATCACCAGGTGTCTGCCAAAGGTGTGAGCTCCACAGTGGGGTCCATCTGCTGGGTAGAGATGGCACTGCATGATACAGTCCAATCTTGGAACTTGTCATTTAAGAACATAGAACAGTCCAGCACAGGAACAGGCCCATGATGTTGTGCAGAACTAATTAAATTAGTAATTAAATGCCTAACTAATCTAATCCCAATGCCCACATTCATCTATTCTCTGCACATTCATGTGCCTATCTAAGAGCCTCTTAACCACCTCTATTGTATCTGCCTCCACTACCACCCCTGGCAGCATGTTCCAGGCACCCGTCCCGCACGTCTCTCTTTAAACTGTTCCCCTCTCACCTTAACTGCATGCCCTCCAGTATCGGATATTTTGACCCTGGGAAAAGTATACCAGCTGTCTACCCTCTCTCATAAACTTATAAACTTCTATCAGGTCTCCCCTCAGCCTCCACCGCTCCAGAGAAAACATTTCTTTTTGGATAAGCAGTTAAAAGCCATTAATAGAGAAGAAATGCGCAGCAGGCTCAAGAGTCCAAACATGGGCCCGATATGTAGTTATTGTTTAGATTTAATTGAGTTAAAAATGAGGTGGCATTGCAAGGAACTAAGGTACAAACTATTATTATGTTGTTTGCAATTCTCCTGTCTGCTATGGGAACAGAAATGTTCACTCATTTCATGAGGCCAGCAGAAAAATGACAGAGAGACACGGGAAAACATGGGTGGGTGTTGAAGGCCCATATGCTTTGGTGACTAAATGTTATTCTTCCCCCCCCCCCCCAAAAAAAAATTCTCAAAGATAATCTGTGACTCTTTTCAGTGGAACCACACACGGTATTGCAGCTGAATCAACAAGAAGTCACGCCTATTCAATGGTTTTGAAGTCGGAAGAGAACCGAGGCACTTCAGAGGAGTATGATCAAGCACATTTTGATGCTGAGCCGTGTGCAGGAACAGCAGGGCAGACGACCAGCAGTTGGAGGCTGGTGGTGAGGAGATTCTTGATGGAGGAACGAGAGGTGGAGGGTGACAGGTTATGGAGGGAATGTCATAGAATCATAGAAACGTGCACCACAGAATCAGGCCCCCTCGTCCGCCCGACTGTGGTGCCTCTCTACATGAATCCCATTTGCCCACTTTAGGCCCATATCCCTCTTTGTCTCTCCTAACTCTCAGTCTCCTATGTTCCAGTGGGGACGAACCTGACCTATTCGATTTCCCCACACATTCATGTGCCTATCTAAGAGCCTCATGTCCAAATGCCTGTTAAACATTGTAATGGTAGTTGCCTCTCCCACCTCCTCTGGCAGCTCGTTCCACATACCCTCTGTATGAAAAACTTACCCCTCACATCTCCTTTAAATCTTTCCCCTCCCATCTTAAACCTGTGCTCTCTAGTTTTAGACCCCCTTGTGCCCTGGAAGAAAGATTCTGACGACCTATGCCCTTCATAACTTTGTAAACCTCTTTAAGGTCACCTCTCAGCCTCCCATGTTCCAGTGAGGACAAACCCAATCTATTCAATTTCCCCACACAACTATAGCCCTCCATTCTGGGCAATGTTCTGGTGAGTCTCTGCACTCTCCCTCTTGCTCCCACACCCTTCCTGCAGTGTGGCGGACCGGAACTGTGCACGACACTCCAAGTGCGATTCAGCCAATGATCCGTACGGCTGCCACAGGTCAGGCCCAGCAGCAAGAGTATGGAATTGGATCAACAGAGAGGTGCTGGATGGCGATGGGGCTGGAAATATCTACAAAGAGGTGAAGTCATAGAAGTCTTTGAAAATAACGGTGAGGCTTTTAAAACTGAGGTACTGTTGAACTGGGTCAATGGCACTTGACCTGTCATAGAAAATTTATGACACAATAGGAGGCCGTTCAGCCCTGTGCCAGTCCTAAATTAGGACTTGGATAGCAGGATTTAGAATGAGCTGGTTTATAAAGCAAAATCAGCCAGGTGTGTGCTGAACTGGTCTGGAAGAAACAAGGACAGGGGCAAGGGTTGTGGCAGCCGATGTTGAGGGAGAGACAGAGCATTGGGGCATTATAGAGGTTGGAGTAGACAGGCTTGGTGATGGGGAAAGAGGCCAGCTCCTGGAAATCCTTTCAATCCTTGGAAGCCAACCTGCCTGTTGAACATCAATCCTAACATTGGTATTAGTTTATTGTTGTCACTTGTACCGAGGTACAGTGAAAAACTTGTCTTGCATACCGTTCGTACAGGTCAATTCATTACACAGTGCAGTTACATTGAGTTAGTACAGAGTGCATTGAGTAGTACAGGTAAAAACAATAACAGTACAACGTAAAGTGTCACAGCTACAGGGAAGTGCATTGCAGATAGACAATAAGGTGCAAGGTCACAACAAGGTAGACTGTGAGGTCAAGAGTCCATCTCAATGTATAAGGGAACTGTTCAATAGTCTTATCACAGTGGGATAGAAGCTGTCCTTAAGTCTGGTGGTATGTGCCCTCAGGTTCCTGTATATTCTGCCTGATGGGAGAGGAGAGAAGAGAGAATGACCCGGGTGGGTGGGGTCTTTGATTATGCCGGCTGCTTCACCAAGGCAGCGAGAGCTATAGACAGAATCCATGGAGGGGAGGCTGGTTTCTGTGACGCGCTGGGCTGTGTCCACAACCCTCTGCAGTTTCTTGCGGTCCTGGGCAGAGCAGTTGCCGTACCAAACCGTGATGCATCCAGATAGGATGCTTTCTATGGTGCATCAATAAAAATTGGTGTCAAAGGGGACATGCCAAATTTCTTTAGCCTCCTGAGGAAGTAGAGACACTGGTGAGCTTTCTTGGCCGTGGCGTCTATGTGGTTGGACCAGGATAGGCTATTGTTGATGTTCACTCCTGGGAACTTGAACCTCTCAACCCTCTCAACCTCAGCACCGTTGATGTAGACGGGTGCATGTACACTGCTCCCTTTCCTGAAGTCAATGACCAACTCTTTTGTTTTGCTGACATTGAGGGAAAGGTTGCTGTCATGACACCATGTCACTAAGCTCTCTATCTCCTTCCTGTACTCTGACATTGCTGTTTGAGATACGGCCTACTATGGTGGTATCATCTGCAAACTTGTAGATGGAGTTACAGCAGAATCTGGCCACACAGTCATGAGTGTATAGGGAGTAGAGCAGAGGGCTGAAGACGCAGCCTTGTGGGGCACCAGTGTTGAGAATAATCGTGCAGAAGGTATTGCTGCCTATCCTCACTGATTGCGGTCTGTTGGTCAGAAAGTCAAGGATCCAGTTACAGAGGGAGGTGTTGAGTCCCAGTTCTCGGAGTTTGGTGATGAGTTTACTTGGAATTATAGTATCGAGGGCAGAGCTGCAGTCAATAAACAATAGTCTAACGTAGGTGTCTTTACTGTCCAGATGCTCCAGAGATGAGTGTAGGGCCAGGGAGATGGCATCCATCATAGACCTGTTACGGCAGTCGGCAAATTGCAGTGGGTCAAGGTTGTCTGGGAGGCTGGAGTTGATGTGTGCCATGACCACCCTCTCAAAGCACTTCATGATGGTGGATGTCAGAGCCACTGGTCGGTAGTCATTGAGGCATGTTACCTTGCTTTTCTTCGGTAACGGGATGATAGTGGTCTTCTTAAAACAGATGGGAACCTGAGATTGAAGCAGGGAGAGGTTAAGTATGTCTGCAAATACTTCTGCCAGCTGATCAGCACAAGATCTGAGCACACGGCCAGGGACACCATCTGGGCCAGGTGCTTTCCTCGTGTTCACTCTCTGGAAGACTGATCTTACATCCTTGACGGTGACCACGGGTTCAGTTGCATTGGAGGCTGTCAGGGTGGGTGGTGACAATCCACTTCCCTTCTGTTCAAAACAAAAGCTGCTGTGGACTATGCATCCCAACCTCGTTTTGTAGCCCGTTATAGCATGTAAGCCCTGCCATGACTGATGGCTGGCCTGGGACTCTATTTTGAGTCGGTATTGTCTCTTGGCGTTCCTGATAGCTTTCCGAAGGTCATATCTCGATTTCTTGTACAGGTCAGGATCACCAGATTTGTGTGCAGCAGTCCTCTCCTTCAGTAGGGAGTGGATCTCTCGGTTCATCCATGGTTTCTGGTTTGGGAACACCTGTGTTGTCCTCTTCGGTACACAGTCCTCAACACACTTGCTGATAAAGTCTGTGATGGTGGTGGCATACTCATCTAGGCTGAGTATGCATTGAAACAGTGCATTGTGAAAATGATCCCAGGTTTGCTGGCTTTATAAAAGGCAGGTTCAGACCATCGAAAGGGCTTTCCCCTGACTTTGTTGTGACTCTGTGCCCTACATCAGAAGATTCAAATGGTTTCAATTCCATAGGTGTGAGCAAACTTATGGAGGTGGCTGTGGACAGTGACATCACTCTTACTGCCCATAATTTGCATGTAACTATCACTTCAATTGGTTATAGAAATCACCCCAATTTCTTGAGGGAAGTTGCTGGAATCCGGGGCACCGGTCTTGCTTTCTTGACCAATTCAAAATAGACTCTGTAGACTGTTTGCTGCTGGATGTGATGTCAATAGATTGTTCATTGAGTGGAGAGCTGGTAGCTTCAGTGAACACATTGTCCTACACGGTGGTGTTTATAAAGGGTTTCCTACTGAAAGGGAAATCCTTTCCATTTTCTTCATGAGATGATGAAATGCAGGAATTGCCTGAAAGCTTTAGCATTTCTACAATGAAACAGCTGACTCAAAGATTCTCTTTAAAACAATACGTTGTTGTAGCTCTGTTGAAAAATTTGATGCCGAACTGAAAGGGTTACAAGGTTATTTTTGTAAAAGACATTATATCAGAAGTTCCCATCTGCTGTCTGCGCCAGAACCACGTGTTGCTCCTGACCACGAGATTAGTATTCACTCCTCGTCTGTGTCGGTGAAGCAAGTCTAAACATTGCTGTACCGCAGTGAAGTGGCTGAGCTGATTTATTCTGCTTATTCACACACGACCTTCTTTCCCCCAAATATTTTGGAGTAGTTATTTTAAAAAAATACACACATCCATGCAAGCAACTCAAACAATCTTTAGCCTGTCATTTCTCTCCCGTTTGCCCTGAATCCATGAGGCTTTGTAACCGGAAAAGACAGTGAATTTGGCAGCTAATATTTAAATACAGGAAATTAAATACAATCAGAATCTCATTTTCTATGTTTGCGTCAAATACATGAGTTTTTTTTTTACACAGAGAAAGCTGGATATGGGGTAGTTGGAATAATTTGTTCTTTCCAACACTAGGCTGATTAAAAACATAATACGCGTCCGCATTTTTTTCCAGCCCACGGTATTGTGGTCGCACAGAGCAAAGGGATAGAGCATGTAGAACAGAAAACATATCCCTTCGCGCATGAAAATTAAAAACAGAGGCACGGTCACAGATCCCCCCCCACGCACACACCCCGGGGAGGTCGATTATCAGAATTACTGGAGTGTGTTACAAATATCCGGCTTCACAATTCAGCTCCGGCTCCATTTATTACATTGTTGGGAGCCAGGACTGGTTCAGTGCCGTGTTTACAAGTCTCTCTCTCTCTCTCTCTCTCACTGCATTTGTCAGGAGTCACGTCCGTGCGATATTTCCACTGCGAAAAAAAAACACATTTCAAACGCTGACAGCCTGCCTGTTGAAATGGGCAGCCCGGGAGGGAGCAGGCGGCCGAGAAATTAGCCGACGTGGCATGTTTGTTAGCAGCATGGCCCTGGGAAGCGCACGAAACATCCCATTTATTTTTAAACACGGTTATGAGAAGTGTTTCACGCCGCAGCGTTTCGGTTCGGCGTGGCAAAACTGATGTCCTCCCGCTGAATAATCTCACTTGAAGGCGACTTGTCCCAGTGGCGGAACGAGCCCAAGAGGTGCTTGCATTTTAACGACAACAGGCGTCGTTATAAAATAATAAAGCTCAATGTCAGAGCGAACATTGTGAGGAATGAGAGCACTCGGCCTAACAAGCTTGTGTTAAGCGTTTCAGCCCTGCAGAAACACCCGCCTGAGGCAAAGAAAATCCTCAGTGAGATTATTTTCAATAACTACGTGTTTATAATAGCAGCATTTTATTTAATGCACGCTAAGTATGGGTGTGTTTAAAAGCCCTGGGTGTAGAGGCAAGCCACGGTTTGTTAAGCGGTGGGGTAGAGACTGCGCTGGCTGTACAGCGCCGCAGTTAACTCTGCCTTGCTCCCAAGTTTTGCAGCGCTCCACGGAGGCTCGCGTCTGCGCGCTGTGACTTGGCTGGCTGCCCAGCCCAGAGAGCGCCTGAGGGCTTGGACTCTGCCAGAAGTGTACGTGACCGAACCGTCCAACTTCCTCTTTCATGAGAGCAGTCATCACACGCATGCAGCGGCACCTCCCCCCACTCCCCCTCCGGCTGATCAGTTCTTGTGTTCCGTGTATGCACATTTCATACGCAGTGCCTCACCCTACTTGCACCGAGGCTGCGAACCTTTGCTTGGCAGCCGCTCAAATGCGACGAAGCAGGAAAAACAAAAAGCGTAGGGGCCATGTATTTTCTGCTCCAATCTCCGGGCTCTGTCCGCACAGAAAGGCAATTACAACTCACCAAACATTTCCTCAAGGCAACACACCAGATCCTCACGGTTTCCCCCCGCCCCTCCCAATTTAAATGTTAGTTCTCTGCGTCTTTACGAGCATTTAACCTCACTTTAATTGAAGCCGATTAGGATGTATAGCTAATTTTACAGTCATTTATTGCAGTTACATGTATTTACAATGGAAATTTGTTTGCTCAGTTTTGCTAAAATTGCAAACTTTTTATGATATTTCTATTTTTAAGGAAAATACTCTCACTACAGATCGACGTGAACGTGCAACGTGTTTAACTTGACATTCATTTCCAGTTAGCCAAAATGGGAATGTATCCAGTCTGCGAGCTTTCTATCAAAAACTGCAGTCCCCGAATGTTAAATTTTAACATCTGTTCTTTCGCTCGCTATAAACAGAAATGTGTGTTTTGTCAATTTTCAATCTCGCCTTTAAGAAAACTTTGTAAAACAGAATGTCTTGCCAGTTTTGAATTAAAGCAATTTCTAATGTTCCGCATTTCTGGTTCAATGGTAATGACACCTCTCGTACAATACTCCAACCGCACCCCCGCCAGAGTAATTTTTGATGACACATTTTGAAATGAGATCATTATTTATAAGGGAAGCCATCATAAGTACCTTTAAGTTGTAAACATGCTGCAATGTACCACTGACAAGTAAACGCTGAGCAAGAAAAATGTGTAACGTATTAACGATGTAAAACAGCATACGTTTGCACCTTAATAAATCCCCTGCGTATTTAAAAGTGAAACTATTTAAAAATATGCCTGCGACTGTACAGCAAGAGGTTTCCATGCAGTCGGTATCGTTTTGTCAGTAAAAAAGCTCAAGAGTTTCGTTTTTAATTGTAAATAAATGCACTATTAGACGCCTCCGTTTGCGGTGCAAAAAAAACCCAAGAGAGAAATGCTTTCCACCATTTCTTGGCTGCAGTTCCAGTGACATTTCCAATATCAACAAAGAGGGCACAGTCTCCGGGCCCTGACGTCATCCTAAACTGCATTATCTAGATGGAGAAGATTGGTTAGCAGTGAGCGCTTCTCTACGTTCGCTATCAATTTTATAAAAAATGTTATTGCTGCCGCACATTAAAATATCCCGTGGGGCGGGCGTGCATTTTTTAAAGTTGCAAATGGAACATAATTCTTTACAAAAGGGAAACTGACCGTGGGTTGCCAGGAAAGGGTTAATGCAATTTGGAAGGAGCAATGCAGGCGAGGCCGTCCCTGCGACCCAGATGAAAAAAAACTCCACATGCGTGCACACGGATCTTTGCATTTGCACTTTTTTTATTATTAAGATCAGAAAAGTCCCATTCATGACAGCACGCTTCTAATTTTAGAGTAGTTGAATCATTAGTTTCCAGTGTTAAGAATCCCCTTTCGCTGCCCTGTGTGCGTGCGTGTTTTTTTTCTGCAATAGTGTTCCCGCCCTGCTCTAACTCGCATTTCCCCCTGCTATGCTCCCACCGTTTTGCAGTGTGGATCTCGCCCTTGCAAAATGTGCAGAGCAAGCGATGCACGGCGCCCGGTGACGCTCCCTCCCGCCCTGGCATTCCAGCAGGAATGTTAGTAAACGGAACCCTTATTTACATTAGTGTGTGTGTGTGTGTGTGTGAGAAGGGGGGGAAGAGAGCCAGTGCGCAGGCGCAACCGGCCACAATCCGCAGGAGGGGGGGGAGAACAATCGAGCTACGTCATCAGAGGCCCCGCTCTCTCTCTCTCACACTCACACACACAGCGCATGCGCGCGGAGCCACTGTCTAAGAATCGGGGCCGGCGCTCGGATGGGGGGGGGGGGGGGGGGGAGGAGGAGGAGGAGGAGGGAAAAAAAAAGCCGACCGGGAAGGGAGAAGGAAGGGAGGGAGAGGAGTGATTGACGGGTGACGTCAGGCCGGGGGTGAGCGAGTAGCAGCGCGAGAGGGGCAGAGAAAGAGAAAGAACGGGGCGCGCGCTCCGGGTCCGGGCACTGCCATGAAGTTGCAAGTTAGTAACCATTTCATGTAGATACTTTGTTTCTATTCTTTATTTTCGGGGGGGTTATTGTATCTTTTCTTTGCATTGGGATTGTTGCAAAGTCAGCAGAAGGGGCGGGGACAGGGGGGGAATCCTGTGCACACACACACACACACAGAAACACACACACACACACACACACAACCCCCTCCCCCAGACAGTGAGACACACACCCAGACACACACACACACACACTTGCCAGGGCGCACTTGGAGAAGCCTCCATACACTCACACACACACACACACACACACACACAGAGCCGCCGCCATGTCGTCCGCGGCGGTCGCCTCGACCAGGAGACAGTCTTGTTACCTGTGCGACTTACCCCGCATGCCGTGGGCGATGATCTGGGACTTCACGGAGCCCGTCTGCAGAGGATGCGTCAACTACGAAGGAGCCGACCGCATCGAGTTCGTGATCGACACCGCCCGTCAGCTGAAGAGGGCACACGGATTCCAGGAGGGCCGCTCGCCCGGTCCCGTCCCGACCCCGGGCAAAGCCACGCTGACGAAAGAGACGCCCGCTCAGCTGGTGCACTCGGTGGACAGTTGCTCGTCGCGCCCACCCCAGCCGTTGGACCGTTACCCCTTGGCCTCCGACCGGCCGCCTCCTCGCCTCGAATTCCCGCCGTCCCGGCAGAACGGCACCGGCAACGTGTTGAACGGATACTCGAAAGCCGACGAGCCGCCGGAGCTGAACCGGCAGAGCCCGAACTCGAGGCGGGCGCACGGTGCGCCGCCTCCGCCCAACCTGGTGCCCATGGTGAACGGGAGCTCGCACCCTCTGCCGCCGCCGCCGCCGCCGCCAACTCACCCGCCGCACGGCGTCAACGGGCGGCTTGTGGATGTAAACAAACGGCCCGGCGGCTCGGGCGCCGAACACGAGGCCAAGGACAGCAAGCACCGGGCCGACGAGCTGCCCGACAGCCTGAAGAGCCGGGGCGATGACTGGGCGACCAAACCCAAGACGGTAAAGGACACGCTGCTCAGTCTGCCCGGCCACCCGCCCTTTGACGTCCGATTCAAGAAGGAGCACGCCTTGCAGCACGGCCGGGTGCTCGCCTTCGATGCCACAGCGTCGGCCAAATCAGGTAAGCGATGTCAATGAATCTTGCTGCACACGGGCTTCCCCCGCTTCTGCAAATTGTCTTTATGCAAACGCGCTGCTGGGGAGGCTGAGAGTGCATTGCATGCAACGGCACCCTTTTCTGGTTGCATTTTCCTTCCTAAAATAATTCTCTTCTGTTACAAAAAAAAGAGGACAATGTCAGGTGGGCGTGGAGCCACGTTCGGGAAGGTGGGGGGAAATTTTGCTTTCCTTCAGTAAAATGCTCCAGTCGGAGGCCATTCTGCCCTTCGCGCCTGTGCTAGCAGCAGCAGCGCCCCTTCCAGGAAGTGGCGTGGGCTGTGTCGGCTTGCAGCCCTTGTGTTGGTCAGACAACCTTTGATGTAACGTCCCGACCTCCCTCCCTTCCCCACCCCCAACCCCCCCCCCTTCCCTCCCCCATCAGGTACCCGAGGAGGCCGCAAGAGGAAAGCATCCCCCGAGCCCGAGTCCGAGGCACCCCTCGGCGGCAAGGTCAATGGAGAGGGGCAGTCGTGGCTGCCGCTGACGGCCGACGGCCTGAAGATGACCCCCGTGTCGTATGCCCCGTCCCCTTCTCCGCACTCGACACCGCCGGACGCCGGGCAGAACGGACAGTCACCCATGGCGGCGCTGATCCTGGTGGCGGACAACGCGGGCAGCGTGCACTCACCCAAGGAGGCCGGCCAGGTGCACTCGACCACCCGCCGCAACAGCAGCAGCCCGCTGTCGCCATCGTCGCTCAACCAGAGGCGACTGGGTCACCGGGACGTCCCGGCGCCGGTGGGCACCCCTCACCCGGGCATGGAGCCGGTACACCCGCCAAACATTCCAGACTCCTCGGTGCCCAGCAGCGTGCCGCTCTGCTGCACCATATGCCACGAACGCTTAGAGGACACTCACTTCGTGCAGTGCCCATCCGTGCCTTCGCACAAGTTCTGCTTCCCTTGCTCCCGGGAGAGCATCAAGCAACAGGGGGCCACCGGCGAAGTGTACTGCCCCAGCGGCGAGAAGTGCCCGCTGGTCGGTTCCAACGTGCCCTGGGCCTTCATGCAAGGTGAGATCGCCACCATTCTGGCCGGAGACGTCAAAGTAAAAAAGGAGAGAGACCCGTGATTCGTTTGTGTGTTTTGTGTTTTTTTTAAGAAAAGAAAGACACTCTTTTGAAACCTTCCCCCTCCCCCCAAAAAAACTGATTAATTGTATATATTCCAACAAGTAAACATGGCTGTAAAATTTTGATTTTCAATACATTGTCTTTCTATATTTTTTGAAGATTACCAAGGTATGTTCTCATAATGACCGTTCCCTATTTTTTCTCTCTGTTGATGTAAATCGTTATTATACCTTATTGGCGAAATCTTTCTGTACTGGCCTTTTCTTGGTGACAGTAACTGTTAAATGTAGATTGCGACTAACATTGCTTCCAGAGCACTTCGCAAAAAAAAACCCTGAATGCTTCTAGCTGTACTTGTATGCACTTGTTAAAATTGCCAAATACAGTTTTCTGGCATTTTATTAATACCTCTTAGTGTCTGTGACTACTTTTTCCCTGTAACCAGGAAGGCTGTGGCGGGTGGAGCGTTGGGTATTGTACATTGACAGTGCTGGTGAACACTGTGATGTCACTGTGTACAGTAGGGCGTGAGGTTGTATACAAGTACAAGAGACCTGCTACGATTTGACCTTGAAAACTGCAGACGTTTCTCTTTTAGTGTACAGAACATGCGTGTACTTTGACTTCAGAAACATGACTTTTATTCTTATTGTTGAGCAGTTTGGAAAGGTTATTGATTTAAAAAAAACTGATGTCAACTCTGGAAGTGCCAGAATTGCCAAAGGCATGTCTCTCTCTCTCTCTCTCTCTCTCTCTCTCTCTCTCTCACACACACACACACACACGCAGAACCAGGGTTGTGTGGGGTAAATCTGTAAATTCGCCCTCCCCTTTCCCCGAGCTGTTGTTGTTACTTTGGCATAATTCAGCATTTGGATTTTGGCAGGCGATATAAATCTTTTAACAAAGCTTCCATTTAGTAGCGTGCATAGCCCCAGCTGAGAGTGACTTTGAGCAATTTGCACTTGCCAGACAGAAAACAGAATAGAGGGTCTTTTATGCTGATATTTTCAGCGATTATTGACAAACAAAGATGGGTGCGGTGCTGTCGGAATGAGAATCTCAGTGAACGCCACAGCGACACAACTCAACTTGCTCACTACTGAACCCCGACTATTGTGAACCTTCCCTGCAGCATGACAAAAAGCATCATTTAGATCCCTTCTCCTCCACCCCATTTAAATCGGGGCCGTGGGGGTGGCTGTACTTTTGAGAGGGGACCCGTGAGAATGGTGCACTTTGTTTTGCTGCATCACTCTACTTCACGGGGAGGGAATCTGCAGAATCAGCAGAAGGGGCAGATCATGTGATTTCCCCTGACACAAAAGACTGATCTCAGATGTAGATTCATGATCAGCGTCTGCAAGTTTCAGAGCGAGAGAGGAGCACACGTTTACTGTTGCAATATGAAGAATGTTACAAAATATTTTAACCAACCTATTTTGTTACCCCCCCCTCCCCCTCCCTCACTCGCTCGATTGCCTTAAACTTCATGGATTGTGTCTTTTGTTGATTTGGGAGATTTAATGCAAGAACAGACCGTGTTGTAAAACCAGTGGAGTCAGGACGTCTGTGTGCGTTTCATCCATCTTCTAAATTGCTCTAATCGGGACGATGCCCATGTGTAGATTGATTTGCTGTTTTTTTTGAACCCCCAGAGGGTTTTTTTTTACATTGAACGATCTTAGGAATTTTTTTAAAAATCACGTTAATGTTTATCTTGACTCGATTAGACTCAGCCGGTCTGCATTAACATCTTCCTGATTCGCAGTTGAAGACATGAGATCATTCAGGTTTTTTTTAAAAAGGAGTTTATGAGATGACAGCTCTTGGAATCCCTGAGTCACCCAATCTCTTTTGTTCTGGTACAATGTGGCGTTAGCACGCCTGGCTGTCACACAGTCTCACCGCGCCAGTTCAATGCAACCGAAAGAATTAATTAGAGTCCGACATGATTGGCTTTATTGTAAGGGTTCTGGGATGACAATGAGAAATCGGTGTTGAAAGGGAATGCAACTGTAAACCTGTGCCCTACCAGTTCAGATAAAACTCAATCTATTACAACCCTACATCCAGCTGCAACTGCCCACACAGTGTGTGTTGGTTCAAATTCTGTTGGTTTTAACCCAATGGAAATTTAAAATTTAAATTACATTTTAAAAGCTAACATTATTAGATTTTGATTGCATGTTATTCTGTTTTGAAAGCTTCTCTTTCAGATTATAGACAAGGCCAGTAAATTATTCAGGACACCATTTCTAAAGCATAAACTGTTCTATTGCATTAACTCAGTTAAAGTTTGTAATTCCAGTTTCCCTTAGATTAAGTACATCAAGGCGTTGGTTTTTCCTTGCAAAGTTGCAGGGATTGGTGACTTACCTGCAGTGTGTGTGCGCGTATGTGTTTGAGTGTGCCTCCGTGTGTGTGTGTGTGCATATGTGTGTGCATATATGTGTTTGAGTGTGCCTCCGTGTGTGTGCATATGTGTGTGTGCGTGTGTGTGTGCATATGTGCTTGAGTGCCTGTGTGTGTGTGTGTCTGATGTTAACACCCTCCTCTTCCTTAATCCTCTGCTCCTAATCACTTCCTTAGAGTAAGGCCACCATAGCGCTGTAAATCATCAGGCTGCTGGTTTCGGTGGCTTCCTGACACATCATACTCAGCTTGGCTGCAGTCGATGCCAAAAATCAAGAGGCTTTGTTCTTGCTGCTCCTCCAGGGATCTTGCCAATCCCCCCTACACATGCTCAAAGCTCTGTACGTGACGTGGCTGTGGAAATGGCACATCAGTCTACCTACCCAAATTGTGCCAAGATGGACTATCTCACCCAGGGCCACTCAAGTGCAACTTCACCCTGGTGAGGGTGGGCAGGTATTTATTGTGCTAGTAAGCTGTGATTAATGCAGTTGTTCACTTTCGTGGAAGATTTCATATTGTTATCGGAACGCTCATCGATTCAAGGCTGCATTTCTTGCCCTTTCATTTTCCTGCCATGGTTATATTCGGAACACTGGGAGTTTGCCATGAGGCCCATAGAGCGTATGTGTGGCACCAGTGAAGCAGTTGGGACCTTCTGAGAATAATTTGACATGTTTTGTGGTAACAGCTTACAAGCGGACAGATTTACTGAATTAAGTGCTAGGATGTTGTTACCTGCACCAGGGCCATTGCCCAGGTGGTAAATAAGAGCGTAGGCACAGAGTCAACCATTGGGTCCTTGAAGACCGTCCCACCATATGGTCCAACTGTATCACAGGGGCCCTTGCTGCATGTGCCCAATAACCTTTTGAAGTCATGGAGTCACACCGTAATCTAGCAATACTACATCTATCTCTCTCTGGAATACTTGAGAAGAAAGAGGGGACTTCAAGTGTGAGCTAACTGAGGAACCAGTGTGTTGGTCACTATAACGGGGCTGACTTAAGAATCATGCCCATGACCTTTATTACTAGTTATTGGCACAGTCATTTCAACAGGCCAGTCTTTGGTTCACTGCAAGAGTTTTCTCCAATGCGGCGGTGACGGGTGCCCAGTGAGGGGCTGCCACTGAGTACCACTGGGACTGCTGTGGATTCACGTCTCCCTGCTGCATCAACAGCCGTTTTATCCTCGATAATGGTGAGTTGTTCTGGCCTGGGACTCGCTGCCTGGAGTGGTGGTGGAAACATGCCATTTGGTCGAGAACCGTAGGTCAACCTGGAGGAAGGAATGAAATTACCAGGGCTGTGGGGGGGCGGGGGGAGAGAGAGAGAGAGAGAAGGGGAGGGGACACATTGGAAAGTGCATTCCAAGGGCTAGTACAAACATGATGGACCCAACAGCCTTTTGCAGTGCAGGATGATTGGTAAATTGCCAACAGCCTGGGGCAGCTATAAATCTAACTGAAAAGGCCATTTCCCTCACAAGCACCAGCAATATGCTCCCCCACATTACATTCCAACTGTTCATTGCAGTTTCTCCCGCCATTTCCAAAGGAAGATGACGTCATTGTGGCGCTCAGTAGCCGCTCTGGGCAAGGAAGAGTGATGGAAAGTTTGACATCCCGCCGAGCCCAGATGTAGATCACCCAGACAGCAGTGTCATTCACTGCAGTGAATAGCAAGCTATTCGTGGAACTGAGCAGTACTATACCCCAGGGTGAAAATAGGGGGCATGATTTTAAGGTGATTGGAGGAAGGTATAAGGGGGATGTCAGGGGTAAGTTTTTTACACAGAGAGTGGTGGGTGCGTGGAACGCACTGCTGGCAGAGGTGGTGGGGGCAGATACATTGGGGACATTTAAGAGACTTTTAGATAGACACATGAATGATAGAGAGATGGGGGGCTATGTGGGAGGGAAGGGTTAGATCTTAGAGCAGGATAAAATGTCGGCACAACATCGTGGGCCGAAGGGCCTGTACTGTGCTCTAATGTTCTATATGGGTGGAGATGTGTGCGCTGTCTCTTAAAGGGAGAGTATACACCAAACAGCTCATTTTCAGTCTCCTGATTCGCAAACCCAGTTCCCCGGCTTCACGCTTTTCCTTCAGACTCCTAATTTACATTCCTCACCTCCCCAAACTCAGATTCCATTCAGCTCAACATTTCCAAGTCTTGGCCTCTTGAGTGTTAACCTGGGCTTGGATTTAGAACGAACCCAAGCTGAATGACTCCATTCTTAAAAATTTAAAACAGGCGAAGACATCGTGCAAATCTCGAACAAGGACATCAAGGGCTTGCCTAATTGAGATCTGATAAATTCAAAACCTCCCCTCGAGTCCCTGAAATTCGACAGCCTCCTTTTAGTGGGGATTCTAAGACTAAACCCAGGCCGCTCCATCTAATTGTAGTTTAGGCCATGTTCACGCACAGGTTACTTCAGACCTTCAGTCTCACGCTCCTGTTTACAAATTATTTTTGTTTGTATGTCCGGGTTCTGTTTCTTTTGGATTCAACCTATAACAAACATGCCAGTGCTCCCAGCCGCCAGGAGCAATATTTTGGATTTGCAAAGGATCAAAACACAACAGTGTGTTAAGGATGGGAGCGGTGCCTGTGTTGGAAAACCCTGTGTTCATTCTCAGCGCAGTGCCCCTATATAGAATGGTGGATTCCCAGAAAGATTTTTTAACAAGAATTGTTGCAGCGTTATTCTGCAAACTCAGACCTCGGTCAGACACACACTTGTTTTTTTTAACGAATATGACAGATTTGCCCTACAGGTGGGAAAACACCAGATTTCATTCTGAAATATTGGCAAGTCCTGGCTGGCTTTTGGCAAAAAAAAACGCAGAGAGTGCGGCAAGAAATTTCAAAATAAGCGGGATCACAACTAATGGGGTCCATGTTCACATTTCTCAGCCTGGTGGTGGCGGTGAGGGAGGGAGGGAGCTGGAGTACCGTTTTGTTTGGGGGGGGGGGGGAGTCTAATGAACATGCTTTCATATTTGACTCGTTACGGTGAGTCAAATTCCCTTTGTTGTATTCCTGAAGTTTGAATGGGGAACGGAGCCAGACACGGCCGAACACAAAACCGTCAGCGCCCCGAGGCTGTGTGCATATGACAACCACACATTATCTATTACACACAGCATGAGGAAGCGGAGAGAGCGAACAAGTTCCTGCACGAAGGAGAAGAATTTGCAAGCCAGCTGTCATTTGACAAGGTATGTGGGCCTGTTTTGAGGAGTTGGTTTATTTTTCTTCCGTGCCCTGACATGTGAATTTCCTATGGAAGGTTGGCAGACCTATAAAAAAAACCTCACACATCTGGCTGTAAAGCACCAACATCACACATTTTTAAATGACCTTTCCCAACATTAGAGCCATGACTACATTCCTCATGGGCTGCAAAGCGCCCAGTGGTGGCGGAAGACGCTACAAGAACGCACATTCTTTGGGGTATTTTCCGATCATCATATTTACCCCCCCCCCCCCCGCTTCCCCAAAATGATCTCACCAGTTCTAAATCTGAGACGGTTTCACCTCCATTGCTGAGGACTTTTTACTACCCGCCATGAAGCTTCAGACGCATTAACGCACTGAGGGGCCACACAAGTCGCTGTATTGTTTCCGCAGCATTCCCGCTTTAAAGTGCAAAATCAGAGGAGAGATTAATGAATCAGGAGGCCATTCGGCCCAGCCTACCCGTGGGGTCTCTTTGATAGGGTCACATGCTCGTTCCCCACAGCCCATGGCATTTTTATTTTAACTTTTATGTATCTATCCAATCTTCCTTTTGAAAGTTATTTTTGAATCTGCTCCCAGTCGCCCTTTCAGGCGTTGCATTCCTGATCAAAACAACTCACTGTAAAAAGTTCCCTCTGGTTATTTTCCCAATGACCTTAAATTCTGCGGTCGCTGCCCCTCCTTCTGGCCATTAACTCCATCAGGACTCTGCAATGTCTTTGAGCTCTTCCATCAAGTTTTCCCGCCAACCTTTCAGGAGGACCCCCCTATTTTTTTCCCAATCTGCCTGGGTAACTGAACCACCCCCCCCCCCCCAAACGGGAATATTCCCCTTTCTCCCTCCCCCACAAGACGGCCCAACGAAGCAGTGTTACTTCCCAGAAGTTGGAACATCTGAATAATATATCGTAGGGAATGTGAGCACGGTGAAGCGACACTCCGAGCGAGCTGCAGACCTCAGTAGGCTCGGGAGACGAATGGTAATTTTATCTGCCAACGCCATGCAGAGAGAGAGAGAAACCCTTGAATTCTAACGTAGGAGATTGCTAAGAGAAGGGCCGAGGATTGGGGGAGGTGGAGTGGAGGTTCATACTAAACAAGGAATGCTAACCAATGGAGAAACTATAATTAGTTAAACGACTTGGCTTGCAACAACCATCCTTCCCCGTAGCTAATACCAAGAAAGGAATTTGTGTTCCGTAAACCACTTGTCTTTTTATTATTTATGTGTGTGTGTGTGTGTGTGTGTGAGTATATTTATATATCTGGAAATCAAAGAGGCTGATTGTGAAAAGAGAAACCGTGATCCAGACCCTTAATTCCCATGTGCTGTCACAGACCCGGCACCAGGCTGTTACCCAATTCCCCTGAGCAACACTGTCAAGAATTGACCAGTTAACATTGGACAGGCTGGTAGAAATACGTTGCAGTTGCCATGGGAACAGGGGGATAGGAGGTTCTTGCAAACAGTCTCTATCTCGGGATGATGAAATATATAAAAAAAATCCGCCCCCGCCAAAGCAAGTTAGTGCAAATGTAGATTATTATTCAATAGGCGCAGTTCATTGATCTGAACCCTTTGATCTGAGAAGCGTCTGAATGTTTATTCCATTTTAAGCACCTTCAGAGCTGGGAGTGTTTCTCCATGCAAGGTCAGCGCGATTGTGTCATTCAGCACTCCCTGACCGGCCGCTTCACATACCGGCCGACAGCGGCGGGGGCATCCAGTTACAACTCCACTCTGTTGCACTCATTCAACATTATCTCAGCGGGATTCACTCACTGGAAACACGCAAACTTTTTCCTTTTTTTAAAAAAAATTACCCCTCGCCATCTTCCGGTTTTCGAAACTGTAGATATTTCGCCGTTGTTCAATTAACCCCTTCGCAGCTGGTGGGGCCGAAAAGAGGAACAACCTTCCACGTGCCTTGGGAGAACGAGCCCAGGCGTCCAAGAAAGCATCTCCACTCACTGATTCCCAGACTATTCCCAGCACAGGACCCATCCCCCCATCATTCCACTGGGCCAAAACACCTTGCAAACCCCTCTGCTCAACATGGAGTGCAAGGTGTCCCTTCCTGGTGGATACGCGCTGGAACATGGTTGGACAACGTTCAGGGTGGAACGGGACAGGAATCAGCGATTCGGCCCAACAGCTTGTCCCGTCGTCCGGGGGTGCTCGATCCCTTGACCACAGCTTGCCACTCTGACCGCCCGTGTCAAACACAAGGCACTGAGTACAAGAGCTGGGTCGTCACGTTACAACTGTACAAGCCGTTGTTGGGACCGCACTTGGAGTATTGTGGGCAGTTCTGGCCGCCCGGCTGCAGGAAGGATGTCACTCAGCGAGAGGGGCTGCAGAAAAAATTCATGAAGGTGTAACCAGGACTGGAGGGCTTGAGTTATAAAGAGAGGCTGGACAAGCTGGGACTATTTTCCCTGGAGTGAAGGAGGCTGAGGGGTGACCTTATAGAGGCTTATAGAATCATGAGGGGCAGAGATAAGGTCACAGTCTTTTCCACAGGGTAGGGGAGTCTAAAACTAGAGGGCACAGGTTTAAGGTGAGAGGGGAGAGATCTAAAGGGGACCTGAGATGCAACTTTTTCACACAGAGAGTGGTGGGTGTGTGGAACCAGAGGAAGTGCCAGAGGTGGCTACAATTACAATGTTTAAAAGACAGTTGGACAGGTACACGGATGGGAAAGGTTTAGAGGGATATGGGCCAGATGCAGGCAAATGGGACTGGCTCAGGAAGACTCCTTGGTCAGCATGGATGATTTGGGCTGAATGGCCTGTTCCTGTGCTGTATAACTCTATGACTGTAAGAGGTGTAAGGCCAAAACTCCACACAGAGTCACTCCGCATCACTGGTCTCCACACGGAGTCACTCCCCATCACTGGTCTCCACACGGAGTCATTCCCCATCACTGGTCTCCACACGGAGTCACTCCCCATCACTGGTCTCCACACGGAGTCACTCCCCATCACTGGTCTCCACACGGAGTCACTCCCCATCAGTGGTCTCCATACAGAGTCACTCCCCATCACTGGTCTCCACACGGAGTCACTCCCCATCAGTGGTCTCCACACAGAGTCACTCCCCATCACTGGTCTCCACACGGAGTCACTCCCCATCAGTGGTCTCCACACAGAGTCACTCCCCATCACTGGTCTCCACACGGAGTCACTCCCCATCAGTGGTCTCTACACAGAGTCACTCCCCATCAGTGGTCTCCACACGGAGTCTCTCCCCATCACTGGTCTCCACACAGAGTCACTGGATGGCCTCCTTCTGTGCCATCATAAGGAAAAGTAATTGTAAAGTGTTTTGGAAGGGATTAGTATTAAAGGCTTGGAGAGAGCTGTAATAGATAAGAGGTCAGTCAGTAAAAGAGGCAGTATTTATCGACTACAATAGATGGATTAAAGATGATCATCAACAGATTGGTAGAGAGGAAACAGGGATATTCCAACCACGTTGCTTTGGATGGAGAGTGGGGTGTTTTTCAGTTGATATGGATGGAGAGTGGGGTGTTTTTCAGTTGACATGGATGGGGAGTGGGGTATTTTTTTATACGTTGATCTGGATGTGGAACATTGTTAATAGCCTGACTATTGGCGTTTTACAATGTGTCCATCACTGGCAAGGCCAGCATTTACTGCCCATCTGTAATTGCTCCTGAATAGGATGGTTTATCGGGGCATTTCAAGAGTCAACCACGTTACTGTGGGTCTGGAGTCATATGGAATGTGACCATATAAGGAGGCCAACCTCCTACCTCAAAGGACATTAGTGAACCGGATGGGTGTTCACAACAACCCAGGATTTCATGGTCTTCATTACCTGCTTCTTTTATTCACTGAATTTTAGTTCCACAGTGACTGTGGCGGGATCTGAACTCTGGATTGTTAGTCCTGGCCTCTATGTCCAGATTAACAACTACCCCACCACCGCTGTACAACCGGAATGGGAGGGAAGGGGATTATGTTCATAATCCAGCATGGATGGGAAGTTGGATAGTTTTGATAGGCTGGGATATTGTCAATGGATTGAGATGGGCTATTGATAAATTGGTATGGATAAAGAGCGGGGCACATGTCACCCATACAAATCCAGTACTCCAAATAAAAATTAACAGCATTTGAAGAAAGGTTGTATGGTTAAACCCACTAACTGTGGACAAGTCAATTTTATTATGGTGTTGGGAAATGTTCTAAAAATGATAACCAGGGATAGGCTTATCACTTGGATTCATGTGGATTGATTTGGAAAATCTCAGTGCAGTCTCTCCCCAGGTAATGAATGGGTTCCGTTTGTATAAATGTCCGAAAGTTAATTTTGTCCATGAGTCACAAAATACACAGAAGTCACTCAATGTGGCAAATATCCCTCCACAGTATTGTAATGAATGGCATCAAACACAGATAAGACTGATAAAAATTTGCTAAGAATGAAGAGAGGAATCTAGTTCTGCCATTTGTAGGAACTAATTTATATATGTATGTTGGACTTTTGAACTTAGTAACATCCCAGCGATGACCTGTATGCATTTGTTCAGGGGATATTATGTTCAACTTGATAGAGATTTTTAATGAAGTAACAGAAGGTCAATGAGGGAAATGTGGTTGTTGTGGTGTACATGTCCTTATAAAAAGCGTTTCATAAAGTACCACGTAATAATTTTGTCATCAAGATTGAATGCCATGGAAAAAAAACGGTCTATAGCGATGTTGATATAAAATTGATTAAGTAACAGGAAAGAGAAGTGGTCAAAAGTTGCCTCTCGGACAGGATGGAAGTGCACAGTGGGGTTGGTACTGGGCTTTTCTTCATATATTTTTATGGTTTAGATGTGAGAGTAGAAGGCACAATTCTCAAATTTGCAGATGACACAAAACTTGAAGGTGCAGTGAACTGTAAGGAGGAGAGTCTAGCCACTTCAAGAGGACATTGAATGACGGGTGTGTGACAGAGGAATGCTGCGAAATGTTATGTTTTGGTAGGGAGAATTGGAACTGACTACATAACCAAGTGTGGAACCGTCCTAACGAGGGGTACGGGGCAGAGAGATCGGGGAGTATTTGTACACAGTTCATTCAAAGTGCCAGGGCAGGTTGAGGAAGCAGTTAAAATAACCTACGGGATCCTGGGCCTTGCACACAGAGTACAAGAGTAAGGAAGTCATGAACCCTTATACAACACTGGTTCAGCCATAACTGGAGTAACTGTGTTCAGTTTTGTTGACCACATTTTAGGGCGGATGGTGTCATGGAGCAATACAGCACAGAAACAGGCCCATCTTCTGCTGCTCAGCTTGGCTTCAGACCCTTCAGCTGGACTCATCCATGCTGACCCTAGGGGACATGGGCTCAAGATTCGGGGGAGTAGATTTAGGATGGAGATGAGGAGGAACTGCTTTTCCTAGAGAGTAGTGAATCTGTGGAATTCTCTGCCCAGGGAAGCAGTAGAAGCTACCTCATTAAATATATTTAAGACACAGATAGGTAGATTTTTGCATAGTTGGGGAATTAAGGGTTCTGGGGAAAAGGCAGATAGGTGGAGCTGAGTCCACGGACAGATCAGCCATGATCTTATTGAATGATGGAGCAGGCTCGACGGGCCAGAGGGCCGACTCCTGCTCCTATTTCTTATGTTCTTATGACCCAGGTGCCTACCTGAGCTAGTCCCATTTGCCTGCGTTTGGCCCATATCCCTCTACACCTTTCCTATCCAACTACCTGTCCAAACGTCTCTTAAATGCTGTAATTGTACCCGCCTCTCCCACCTCCTCTGGCAGCTCGTTCCACAGACCCACCACCCTCTGTGTGAAAAACCTGCCCCTCAGGTCCCCTTTAAATCTTTCCTCTGCCCGCCCCGGACTCCCCTACCCTGGGAAAGAGACTATGACCATTCACCTTATCTGTGCACCTCATGATTTTATAAGGTCACCCCTCAGCCTCTTATGCTCCAGGGAAAGAGTCCCAGCCTATCCAGCCTCTCCTAAGATGTGAAGGCCATGGATTTGCTGGAATCATTCCAGGAGTGAAAGATTTGGGCAGACTGGAGATGCTGGTTGTGGACACAGCCCAGCGCATCACGGACACCAGCCTCCTCTCCTTGGACTCTGTCCTTTCCTCTCATTGTCTTGGCGAAGCAGCCAGCATAATCAAAGACCCCACCCACCTGGGACATTCTCTCTTCTCTCCTGTCCTATCAGGCAGAAGATACAGGAGCCTGAGGGCACGTACCACCAGGCTCAAGGACAGCTTCTACCCCACTGTGATAAGACTATTGAACGGTTCCCTTATACAATGAGATGGACTATGACCTCGCGATCTACCTTGTTGTGACCTTGCACCTTATTGCACTGCACTTTGTCTGTAGCTGTGACACTTTACTCTGTACTGTTATTGTTTTTACCTGTACTACCTCAATGCACTCTGTACTAACTCCATGTAACTGCACTGTGTAGTGAATTGACCTGTATGGTCAGTATGCAAGACAAGTTTTTCACTGTACCTCAGTACAATTGACAATAATAAACCAATACCAATACCAATTCTCCTCGGGAATCTGAGGGCATCTAACAGAGAGATTTAAGATCATGAAAGACATAGACCGAGTAGATAGAGAGAAACTGTTCCCATTGGGGTCAAGAATTAGGGTGAGGAGTGGTATTGGTATTGGTATTGGTTTATTATTGTCACTTGTACTGAGGTACAGTGAAAAACTTGTCTTACAAACCGATCGTACAGGTCAATTCATTACACAGTGCAGTTACATCAAGTTAGTACAGAGTGCATTGATGTAGTACAGGTAAAAACAATAACAGTACAGAGTAAAGTGTCACAGCTACAGAGAAAGTGCAGTGCAATAAGGTGCAAGGTCACAACACGGTAGATCGTGAGGTCATGAGGTCATAGGTCATAGTCCATCTCATTGTATAAGGGAACTGTTCAATAGTCTTATCACTGTGGGGTAGGAGCTGTCCTTAAGTCTGGTGGTACGTGCCCTCAGGCTCCTATTGGCAAAGGAAACAAAAGTGAGATGAGGATTTTTTTCTTTACAGGGTGACTGGAGATGGTAAGGATACCCTGCCAGTGGTAGCAGTGAAGGCATGTTCAGCTGTAACCTTCAGAAGGTGGCGAGTAGGTCTCTGAAAGGAAAGACTTTGCTGGATTGGAGATATGGGCTGGGAAATGGGACAAACTGGATTGCTCTTACATCGAGCTGGCATAGGGTTGATGAACTGAGGGGTCTCCTTCTGTAACCATTCTGTGAGTTTTTTAAAAATGTGGTATGGGTGAAAAGTGCGATATTGCTGAAAGGTTGGGGGACTGAAGGAAAGTTGGATAGTTCTCCTGGTTTGGTTATGGATGGGAAGTGGGATATGGTTAACTGGTGACACGGGTAGAAAGTGGGATATCATTGGTAGATTGTGTGGGATGTAAAGTGGGATATCATTCATGGATTGGAATGGATAGAACATGACAAACAGGTTGGTCTGGTTGGAAAGTGATATACTGCTAACATTTTGAAAGGATTGAAAGTGGGATATTGTACTAGGTTGGCAGGTGGTGCACTGTGAAAACTTGGTGTGGATGGAAAGTCAGAAACTGCTAATACATTGGTGCAGATAAGAGTCAATACAACATGGATACAGGCCCTTCGGCCCAACCAGTCCATACCGACCACAGTGCCCACCCAACTAGTTCCGATTTCCTGCGTTCGGCCCATATCCCTCTAAGCCTCACCCCTCCAAGTGCTGCTTAAATGATACTGTTGTACCTGCCTCACCCACTTCCTCTGGCAGCTCGTTCCATACACTCACCACCCTCTGCGTGAAATAGTTGCCCCTCAGGTCCCTTTTAAATCTTTCCCCTCTCGCCCTAGATCTATGTCCCCTAGTTTTGGATATTGTTAAAAGAATGCTATTGTTAATTGGAAGTTATTGTCAGAAAGTGGAATATTATTTATAGGCTGCTTTGGATGGGAAAGAGGGTATTGTTAATAATAGTATGCTTGGAAAGTTAGATATTGTTAATAGAAGGGTTTTATTGGAATATGGGATATTGTCAATAAATTGGTAGAGCTGGGATGTGTTGATATTGCCGGTAGGCTGGTGTGTGCATGGAAAGTGGGTATTGTTACATTGGTATGGCTGGAAAATGGGTTGTTCCAAATAGCTTTGCATGGATGTAAAGTGCTTTATTTTTAATAGGCATGGATGGAAAATATGACGTTGTTCTCAGTTTGTTTTGGATGCAGTGTGGGATTTTGTTAATAGGATAGTGTGTACTGAAAGTGGGAAATTATTCATAGATTTGTTTGGGTTCTTGTAATTCTTAGAATTCTAATGCAGTGATGTCAGCAGTGACATTATACTGAGCATGGAGGATACGTTCTGAGAGTAAATAAATCAGGTCATTAAACCATAAGCAAATTTGTTTTTGAGCAAAGCCCCACATATTTTGATTCAGGCTATCAACCAAATAAATAAATACTACAGAACCAGCTATGTGTCAAGACTACAGTATGTGTGAGTTTGTGAGTAGTTTTTTTACATCTTTTTATGTTTGGGCAAAGAAAGGGTAATATAAATGGTTTGATATAGTTGGAGAAACAGTTTGTTGTAAATAAACTGATCAAGTTGGAAGTAGGGTTAATCCTAACGGTTGAAAAAGATCTTTATTAGAAATAGTTTTCCCATGGAGGAGATGCCTCTGCCTTCAATTACTCTGGCTCAGAGCTGCAGTGTGACTGAGAGACACCCTGACACATAAATTAGGGGATGTAATTTCTGTTTGTAGAGAATGTGGTCACATCTTAGTGGAAAGTCAAGTCAAGATGGGGAATGTTTGTCCGTCAGGAGACATCGAACAAGAGGTAGTGCAGGTCCCAGACCTGTCCTTCAGGTAAAATGGCGAGGATCCAATAAGAGAAGAGGTTATTTTACATCTAATGTTATGCATTGAGGCAGGGTTAATAAATACTTATGCTAATTGATCCCCTGGAGAAGAGAGACCATAATATAATAGAATTTGATATTAGTTTTAAGTGTGAACTGATTTTCTGTGAATTTTCAAAGACATTATGAAACTATGAGGAATTATTTTAGCCAAGGAGGATTGCAAAATTAGATTAAGAGATATAATAGGAGGTAGGCAGAAGCAATATTTAAATAAACACTTCATAATTCTCAACAATATACATTCATTTGAGAAATAGCAACTCAGTGTAGTGGTTAGTGTGACACTATTACAACACCAGTGACCCGGGTTCAATTCCGGCCGCTGTCTGTAAGGAGTTTGTACGTTCTCCCCATGTCTGCGTGGGTTTCCTCCTACATTCCAAAGATGTACAGGTTAGGAGTTGTGGGCATGCTATGTTGGTGCCGGAAGCGTGGCGACACTTGTGGGCTGCCCCCAGCACATTCTCAGTAACGCAAAAAAAAGACACATTTCACTGTGTGTTTCAATGTACATGTGACCAATAAATAAATATCTAAAAAAAATCTAATATCTACATGGCATTGTTACAGCTAACTAGAAAAGTTGCAGGTAGTTGTCGATTAGAGGAGGCTTCCCATAAAGCATGTGCACTGAGAAGGCTGAAGAAAAATCAGCAAAGATTTAAACACCATAGCTACAAGCTACATACCCTGCAGCATGTGACTCACTGACACCCCAAGGCCTTTCCACCATCTACAAGGTACAAGGCAGGAGTGGAATGGATGTTGATGTCATTTATTTAGATTTCCCAAAGGTCTTTGATGAGAGACTACGTAAGGCACCAGTGAATAAAGGCAGAGCACAAGAAGTCATGGGATGTAGCAGGAGGAACAGCAAGGTGGCTTCAAGGAGAAATCAGAGAATGGTATACAGGGCAACCAGAACTCCAGCTGGGGCCCAACATGTTTTATACAGTCCGAGCTCGGTCTGCCTTCTCCTGAATTCCATGGCTTGTTATTGGTATTGGTTTATTATTGACACTTGTACCGAGGTACAGTGAAAAACTTGTCTTGCATACCGATCGTACAGGTCAATTCATTACACAGTGCAGTTACATTGAGTTAGCACAGAGTTTATTGATGTAGTACAGGTAAAAACAATAACAGTACAGAGTAAAGTGTCACAGCTACAGAGGAAGTGCAGTGCAATAAGCTGCAAGGTCACAACAAGGTAGATCGTGAAGTCAGAGTCCATCTCATTGTATAAGGGAACCGTTCAATAGTCTTATCACAGTGGGGTAGAAGCTGTCCTTAAGCCTGGTGGTACGTGCCCTCAGGCTCCTGTATCTTCTACCTGATGGAAGAGGAGAGAAGAGAGAATGTCCTGGGTGGGTGGGGTCTTTGATTATGCTGTCTGCTTCACCAAGACACAATAAAGATAAGAATCTTGTAACCATTATATTGACTGATGTGCTGCCTTCAGAGAGGCAGAATGTGGAACACAGGAGCCTCAAATGACCCGTGTAGTACCGTTAACCATCATTTATTTTAACAATTCAGACTTTGGGAATCAAAATCACCATTTCCGCTTTGCAGACACCAGCACTGGGAGCAGCCCACTCATTAATGAGTGGAATGTGACAGCAGGGAGGCCAAACTAGGACTGTCCAAAACATGCTGGGCCTCAGCTGGAGTTCTGTGTACAGTTCCGGTCACCATATTACAGAGGGATGTAACACTAGAGAGGCTGCACGAAGATACAGCTGGCATTGGAGAGTTCCAGTTACGGGAAGAATTTGGCTCAGTTATGGTTTCTATCTCTGGAACAGAGAGGTTGTGGTGAGACATATAAAGTTTATAAAATTAAGAGAGGTCCAAACATGATAAATGGGAAGGAGTTATTTCCTTTAACTCTCTGATAGAGATTTAACACAGAGGTTTAATTCTGGTAAGAATAGAATACAAGGGAGTTGAGGAAAAAGTCAACTCACCCATGGAGTCCTCCTTCTTTGCTTCTTAGAAAGCCCCTTCTGATCAACAGAAGTCCAACTCTGAGGAGAGGAAGATGCCAGAGTGTGATTTCTTTTAACAGGGGTGGGGTTGACACCAACTATCACATAGTCTTGACTGAGAAAGATCATGAGCCAATGGCTGCAAGGCCCAAAGGGAGAAGATTGTGGGAGGCAGGGACAAGAATCACTTCGAGGGCCAAACCTACTGGGTCACAGACTAGGAAATGGGAAGGGGGAACCAGACTAAATAGCTCCTCCTTTCTGTAAATTTCAATGATAACTATTACATTTTGATGAGAAAAATTAGGTCACAAGTTAATTTGAAAATAATAACCTAAATGGGGTAAAGGATCTAGAGGTACAATCTCTAAAAAAAAGAAGGGTGCTGGCTGATAAAACCAATGAGAAAGTATACTGAGGTTTATTTCCAGATGGATGGAATTGAAAATTAGAGAGAGAATGCGAATCGTGGATTGTACCTTAATTAGTCAGTACTTGAAGAATGTTATATTGTTCTGCACATGGATAATGAAGGGGACAAAATATGTATGCCACAGCTTCAGGTAAGAGAAGGGTGAACGGCCTGTTCCTCGTTTCTCTTGAAAGGTCAGGCGGAGAGGTGTCCAGTGAAACAAAATGAACTTGGAATTTTCAAAGGCTTTGTTCGAGGAACAGTGAAAGTGTTGCCGCTTGTAGGGAAGAGCAAGACTAGAGCTCCACCGTGTAATATGGGCAGCAAAAAATCAGCGGGGAATTCAAGAGGAAGATCTTTAACCAGAGGGTGGTGAGAATGTGAATCTGGAGCTCCCACAAGGGAAGTCGAGGCGATTGGATGTAGACTTGCTGTCAGGGAGGGAGAGGAGAGAGTGTTTTGCTCAGGTGTGCACAAGATGAAGGCAGACGCACGAGGCACTCCAATAATCATCCAAGTAAATGGGGCGTCCTGGGTATGTGGGTACGCACACACACTGCCACCACAGTGTTGAGGATGTGTGCGTGCTCCCCACAAAACATCAGAAAATTTAAAAACCTGCAGATGAAGAATTTTGGTGGAACTTTCTAAGGGCAGAAGGAGCAGTTTTTGTGTTAGATGTTCTGTGCCCCCCTGCAAAGAGACTTTATTTTAAATTAAGTGGATTACCTGGAAAGAAGGTTATTCGAAGTGTATTGGTATTCATGGAAAGAAGGGGGTAATCTAAATACATTTGCATTCAGGTGCAAGTGAATTTTTAATGAAGCGAGAATCCTAATTATTGCCAAGCTCTTTGCATTAAAAATTCAACATGGGTAGTGCAACACCTCAGAATTTCATCGTTGTTGGTTGGAGATTTCTTTTTTAACTAAAAATTGAAATGATTTTAAATGTTTTGGTCCTTTTTATCCTTATTATTCTGACTATAAATCCGGTCTATCTTTATCTCTATTTTGCTTTCAATACATGATTTTACAAGAATTCAATTTAATTTATACTTCCCATTCCTGTGAGTCCCTGCAAGAGGACTCTCTCGTCAGGTGGGTTGAAGGAAGGTATCCTTCTCACACAAGACGTCGGTTCCCCAGTCAAGAGCGAGACCCAGAAATCACCCCAAGAACCAGTGGGAAGCCGGGAATGTTTGACAGCAGCTGCTGTTATTTTGCTTCTAGTTGCAAAACCCAGGCCGGTATTGGTAAGGAAGGATGACCGAGTACTGTAAATGCACTGTAGGATGTATTGTAGGGTTAGGTTGTGAGTTAGAGGGCAGTGGGAAAATTATCCTTCTTGTGTTCATTGATCTCGTTACTGGAGATTCAGTCTCACTGTACCCTGCCACTTTGATTTGGCTCACGACTTCATTATCTTGGTCTGGTTCCACTCGCCTTTATTGCGATCTGTGTCTTATTGCAGACTCCATATCTTAATAGGGTGGGAAACTGTGTTTGTGGAGGGTTTTGCCTAGTGGGGGTGTTGGCTACCGTTGTGTACTGTTAGGTTTAGGAGAAGGGGCTAGGGGAGGTGGTGGTGAATTTGGGATCCAGGTGTAAGTGTTTGGGGGGAATGTACGTGAGTGTATGTGGGATCAGGAGGGTTAGGGTTAGGGTTCCTAAGATCAGGAAACCATTAACTGGTTGGCACAGACCTCTCTCTATGTCTTTCTACTCCTTCTTTGCCAAGATTTGCCAGTCCATTAGGTCAGCATAGAAGTGGTGGGCCGAAGGGCCTGTTTATCTGCTGTACAACACCACGACCTTATGACTCTATGACCGGGGCAGGGTGTGAGGAGAGAAACAGAGTGCTTGGTCTCAGCTGATCACAGGGTGACAGTACATCAGCTTTAGTCTGTGGAAGGGGGGACGATCTTACTGATCTTAGTGTCCTTAGTGTTACTGACCTTAGTGTTTCAGATCCTTGTTCCATCAAGAGCATCAATCCTGGATCAATCGTAAATGCAAGTGCCTTTTTATACACGTAGCAACAAGGAGGGCCACACAACATACGTTTTATTTCTTCAGCTCATAATGCTCACTGCCCTTGTGCACCTTGTTCCTGACCACGGGAAGTCTTCTCGGCTTCTTGGGTCAAAGGGTAGGTTCTTAAAGGGGCACACCCCTTGACTCGTCCCCCCTTCCACAGGCTAAAGCTGATGTACTGTCACCCTGTGATCAGCTGAGACCAAGCACTCTGTTTCTCTCCTCACACCCTGCCCCGGTCATAGCGTCATAAGGTCGTGGTGTTGTACAGCAGATAAACAGGCCCTTTGGCCCACCATGCTGACCTTTTTGCCCATCTGCACGAATCCAATTTGCCCGCATTCGTTCTGTGTCCTTCTATGCCCTGCCTGTTGAAGTGTCTGTCCAAACGTCTCCTTGCGCCAGGGGTAATGAAAGACATGACGTGACCCACAGCTTGAGTCAAGGATCCTGGGATATCACTTTTCCCAAGTCCGTAAGGAATGCCAGCTCATTCACAGTGGTCCTCCTCGACTCTGGAGAGGCGTGAACCTCGTCCCCAGGGCTGCGGACTCCCCAGGGTCCTCTGGATGGGGAAGTGTGTGTGTGACCCCATATCACTCGGCTATGCTTTGCCCAGTTCATAGACAATCCGGGACCCACTGAGAGGTCTGCTCATGGCCCTTCCCCCTGGTGGCCTTTGATCTGCTCGGGAACCAGTGCTGTTGTTTGGAGCAGGGATCGGCCTGGTCTCCCGGTCCAGAGGGTGTGGTGGACCTGGCCTGGAGATCTCCTTCCACCCAATGCATTGGCCAGGTAGCAGATAATCCAGCAGTTGTTCAGCACCAAGGCCCCACCAGCCCTCTGTCTTAATCAAGGAGGATTCTTCACTCTAGCTGCTTGCCGTGATTCACGCGGGGCATTGATCCCCTGAACAAGGTGCTGTGCAGGTTCAGGCACCTACTACAAGCCCACAGAAAGTGTGTGGGGAGATCTAAGTGAGCACCATTCATCCACTATCGACCACAGAACCTGGGTGACTGACCATAGATAGTCACAGAGACAAGCAGCACGGAAGCAGGCCCTTCGGCCCAACTGGTCCATGCTGACCAATATTCCCATCTAAACTGGTCCCATTTGCTCACATTTGGCCTATATCCTTCTAAACCTTTCTTATCCATGTACCTGCCCAAGTGTCTTTTTAATGTTGTTAATGTACCCGCCTCAACCACTTCCTCTGGCAGCTCGTTCCATATACGGACCACCCTCTGGGTGAAAATGTTCCCCTCAGGTTCCTATTAAATCTCTCCCTCTCACCTTAAACCTATGCCCTCTAGTTCTTGATTCCACAACCCTGGGGAAAATACTGTGCACGTTCACCCTATCTATGGCCCTTATGATTTTATACACCTCTATAAGATCACCCCTCATTCTCCTATGCTCCAATGAATAAAGTCCCAACCTGCTCAACCTCTCCCCATAACTCAGTTCCTCAAGTCCCAGCAACATCCTCTTAAATCCCCTCTGCACTCTTTCCAGCTTAATGGCATCTTATCTACAGCAGGGTGACAGAAACTGAACACAATATTCCAAATGTGGCCTCACCAACGTCTTGTACAACTGCAACTTGACATCCCAACTCCTGTACTCAGTGCCCTGACTGGTGAAGGCCAGGATGCAAAAGCCTTCTTCATCACCCTGTCTACCTGTGACACCACTTTCAGTGAACCGTGTGTTTGTACTCCTGGGTCCCTGTGTTAGAACATAGAACACTACAGCACAGTACAGGCCCTTCAGCCCACAATGTTGTGCCGACATTTTATCCTGCCCTAAGATCTATCTAACCCTTCCCTTCCACATAGCCCCCTATATCTCTATCATTCATGTGTCTAGCTAAGAGTCTCTTAAATGTCCCTAATGTATCTGCCCCCACAACCCCTGCAGGCTGTACGTTCCACGCACCTGCCACTCTCTGTGTAAAAAAAACTTACCCCTGACATCCCCCTTATACCTTCCTCCAGTCACCTTAAAATTATGTCCCCTCGTGTTAGCCATTGTCACCCTGGGAAAAAGTCTCTGACTGTCCACTTGATCTATGCCTCTTATCATCTTGTACACCTCTATCAAGCCACCTCTCATCGTCCTTCTCTCCAGAGAGTAAAGCCCTAGCTCACTCAACCTATCCTCATAAGACCTGCTCTCCAATCCGAGCAGCATCCTGGTAAATCTCCTCTGCACCCGCTCCAAAGCTTCCACATCCTTCCTATAATGAAACGACCAGAACGAAACACAATATTCCAAGTGTGGTATAACCAGAGTTCTGCAGAGCTGCAACATCACCTCGCAGCTCTTGAACTCAAACTTGTTCTACAACACTCCGCAGGGCCCTACCGTTCACTGTGAAAGTCCTACCTCATTTGTCTTCCCAAAATGCAACACCTCACACTTCTCCAATGGAAAGAGTGTTTATTGCAAATAAAAGCAGAAAGTGCCAGAAACACTCAGCAGGTCAGGCAGCATCCATGGAGGGAAAACCCAAGATAATGTTTCAGATTTCATCAGATCTGGGAAAAGCTAATGGTGCAAAGAGGTTTCAAGGTGTGCTGCAGGGAAAGTGGGGAGAGACAGAGAGAACAAAGGAGAACATCTGTGGCCAGGAGAGAGTACATGGTACAAGAAGTGGTGGGAGAGGCAGGGGAAGGTCATCATGTGACACTGTTTCTTCAGTTTACGTTGAGCTTCAATAGAACTGTGCAAGGTGTCAAAGCCAGAACTGCTGGATGTAAGTAAGAGGTACTTAACAGGGGTGTCCTCACCCAATCTGTGTTTGGACTCTCCATTGTACAGGGGACCACGTCATCAGCACTGGGTGCAGTGCACTGACCCGGAGGAACTGCGGGTGAACCTCTGGGAATGGAGGGAGCAGGATGAATGGAACAGAAGGCCACTCAGGCGAGAGGACGTTGATAGTGAACGGAACGGAGTGGGCAGGTTTTTCCTCAGTAATGTTTTCTGATATCCCCTGAGCACCACATCTCAGACAAACCCACAGCTGAAAGCAAGTTTTGCAGGGACTGTGCCTTGTTGCAAATGTTTGTGTGTGTGTGTGTGTGTGTGTGTGTGTGAATGCCTGTGTGTGTGTGTGTGTGTGTGCGCGTGCATGCGTGTGGGAATGCCTCTGTGTGTGTGTGTGTGTTGCTTGTGTGTGTGTTTGTACTTGTATGTGTGTGTGTGTGTGTGAATGCCTGTGTTTGTCTGTGTGTGTGTGAATGCCTGTGTGTGTGTGTGTGTGTGTGTGTGTATGTGTGTGTGCGTGCATGCGTGTGGGAATGCCTCTGTGTGTGTGTTGCTTGTGTGTGTGTTTGTATTTGTATGTGTGTGTGTGTGTGAATGCCTGTGTTTGTCTGTGTGTGTGTGTGAATGCCTGTGTGTGTGTGTGCATGTGTGTGTGTGTGTGAATGCCTGTGTTTGTCTGTGTGTGTGTGAATGCCTGTGTGTGTGTGTGTGTGTGTATGTGTGTGTGTGTATGTGTGTGTGTATGTGTGCGCGACTGCCTGTGTTTGTCTGTGTGTGTGTGAATGCCTGTGTGTGTGTGTGTATGTGTGTGTGTGTGAATGCCTGTGTTTGTCTGTGTGTGTGTGAATGCCTGTGTGTGTGTGTGTGTGTATGTGTGTGTGTGTGTGAATGCCTGTGTGTGTGTGTGCATGTGTGTGTGTGTGTGAATGCCTGTGTTTGTCTGTGTGTGTGTGAATGCCTCTGTGTGTGTGTGTATGTGTGTGTGTGTGTGTGTGTGCATGCGTGTGTGTCTCTGTGTCGTTGCGTGTGTGCGCGCACGTGTCGAGATATCGGCACTGGGAGTTGTGGGTTAAGGACAAAATGCCCCTTGCATTTAGACATTGCTTCACTGGAGGAAAAGGCTCAGTGACACAGGACTTTGAAAGCCCCAGTGGTTGAAGGAGCAAATCAGTGCCATTCCTTTTCAGTCATTGACACATAAGACGGTGACTTGTGTGCAGTTTGGAAATTCTCAGAGAGTCGCAATGCAGTTCACAGTCAGCGTAGCTCAGTCACTGTCATGTGGGGAATGTGGCAGCCGGTTTGTGCCTCAGCATTGTCCCCCAAACTGCAGGCTACGTGACTGGGACCAGATAAGGTGCTTTTGGCATCGATGGGGAGGAATGAGCATCGTTCACTCTTTTCCAGTGTGTGATCCTGGGGGAGCAGTCATCGTACACAGCAGAGGCCACCTCCCTCAGCAAGACCATAAGACAAAGGAGCAGAAGTCGGCCATTCGGCCCATCGAGTCTGCTCCTCCATTCTATCACGAGCTGATCCATTCTCCCATTTAGCCCCACTCCCCCCCCCGCCTTCTCACCATAACCTTTGATGCCCTGGCTACCCAGATACCTATCAATCTCTGCCTTAAATACACCCAATGACTTTGCCTCCACAGCCGCCTGTGGCAACAAATTCCACAGATTCACCACTCTCTGGCTAAAGAAATTTCTCCGCATCTCTGGTCCGAATGGGCGCCCTTCAATCCTGAAGTCGTGCCCTCTTGTACTAGACTCCCCTACCATGGGAAACAACTTTGCCACATCTACTCTGTCCAGGCCTTTTAACATTCGAAATGTTTCTATGAGGTCCCCCCCTCATTGTTCTGAACTCCAAGGAGTACAGCCCAAGAGCCGTCAAACGTTCCTCATATGTTATGTGACTCTGATTTACTTCTCCAAGACCATGAGGAACGGGAGCTGGAGCGGTGGATCATGACTGATCTGATCTCGGCCTCAATGTCACACTCCTGCTAGATTTCCACATCAATACCACCCTCCCCGTCCTCAAACTGCAGGGTGACCTTATTGAGGGAGGGGTGACCTTATTCAAACATAAGATCCTAAGGGGGCCTGAAAAGGGTGGATGTTGAGATGTTTCCATGAGTGGGAGAGTCACGGACAGGGAAACATAGTTACAAAGTGAGGGGATGGTCAGTTAAAACTGAGCTGAGGAGAACTCAGAGGGTGGTGAATCTGTGGAATCCTCTGCCCTCGAGGGAGAAGAGATCCTACCCACCTCAGTTTTAACTACCCGGCCCCGTACCTTGCAACTATGTTCCCCTGTTTGAAAGATCGAAAAATTGATGGTCATGGGGAACGGGCACAAAAGAGGCCAGCATAGATCAGCCACGATCGTACTGAATGACGGGGCAGGTTTGAGGGGCCGAATGGCCTCCTCCTGCTCCTGTTCCCTTGCGTTCCATTATGCTCCTCAGGGGCCGACACAGCAGGTGGAGCCACTGCCTCACAGCTCCAGTGATCTGAGTTCAACCCTGACCTCGGCTGCTGTCTGTGTGTGGAGCCTGCATGATCTCCCTGTGACCCCCGCCGGTGTTCCCCCAGTTGCTTCAGCCTCCTCCCGCGTCTAAAAGGTGCGCAGGTCGGTAGATTAAATGGCTGCTGTAAACCGCCCCTGCCTTAGACAGGAGTAGGAGAACCAGGGGAGAGTCGAGGGGAGAGACAGGGAAAAAGTGAGTGGGGGAATAGGACTGGTGGGACTGCTCCGAGAGTTAGCATAGATTCAATGGGCCAAATTGCCTCCTTCAATATGTAATTGGTAATTAGTTTATTATTATCACATGTATTGAGGTACAGTGAAAAATGTTTGCATGCCTTCCATACAGATCATTCAAAACATCAGTACATTGAGGGAAAAGCAATAACAGAATGCAGAATAAAGTGTTACAGTTACAGAGAAAGTGCAGTGCAGGCAGACAATAAGGTGCAAGGCCACAACGAGGTCGATTGACAGATCAAGCGTTCACCTTTATCGTACAAGAGGTCCATCCAAGAGTAGACGTCTATATTTCATGCCTCAGTGTTTGAACTGGGAATTGAACCCACAACCTTATTAGAATTGCTTCATTGTTGTCACATGTACTGAGGTACAGTGAAAAACCTGTCTTGCATACCGCTCGTACAGATCAATTCATTACGCAGTGCAATGAGGTAAAACAACACAGAATGCAGAGTAAAGTGTCACAGCTACAGAGGAAGTGCAGTGCAGGCAGACGATAAGGTGCGAGGTCACAACGAGGTAGATTGTGAGGTCAAGAGTCCATCCCATTGTTCTAGGGTCTTATAACAGCGGGACAGAAGCTGTGCTTGAGCCTGGTGGTACGTGCTTTCAGGCTTTATGGAGGCTGAACTCATTAGAAGTTGGGTTTCAGAGCTACCCTCACTGAGCCACTGCTGACTCCTCCCTCTGCATGGAATGCTTGTTTTGCCCAAATGCAGTGTTGTCCAGGGAAGACCTTTGACCTCCCTGCTGAGGTCAGTTTATCGAAGACCAAGAGGGATATCAGTAGGTCAAGCCGCCCTTTCCGACACTAAAAGTCTCCATTCCAGACCCACCGCAGCCCCCACTTCCACTGAATTAGTCATGGCGAGAGAGTAAAAGAAGGCTCCTATTTTTAGACGCTGAGCTCACTGCTGTTAGCGTTTCTGCTAAATGGTGGCAGCTGTGAGAGGGGATGGTGATGGAAGAGCATTTGTACATTTAATCTGTGAGGGAAAATCTATCCTCAGCTCTCGACGGTGGGGATCAAACCGTTAAAAGTCACGACCTACAAAGAGGCTTGAATTGCCTTCTGTAAAAGCCGTGCTGTTACCTCGGGTTCTGGGAGTTTCTCTACACCACCACCACACCCCCCCCCCTCCACTCCACCACTCTTGCTCCCTCCCTCCCTCTCTTTCCCCTCCATTGCGTGCCTCGTAGTTTGTGCAGTGGGAATTGGGGCGACGGCTTCTCTTGGAGATGAGAGCGAGGTTGTTTGTGCACTGAATGGTCTGCCTGTGTGAATTGTTGGCCGGCGGCCAAGGACTGAGAGAGGCCCTTTTAGTGTGACAGGAGTGGCTTTATGGAGTCATTATTTATGGGATGTAGTGCTAACATCAGCTGATAGGATGCATTGATTAAGATGACGAGCAAATAACAGTTCAGCATTTCAGCCCTGTTATCCCAGTTAACTTTCGTGGCCCTAATTCAACAGGATCTGTGGAAAGACTACTCCAGTGAACATAGCAGGCTCAGTTGGGGGAGGGGGAGGGGAGATGGGGGGAGGATGCTCTCCCTCACCACCACCTCAAAGTCAAAGTCGAGTTTATTGTCACACGCACAAGTCCATGTGTGCGCAGGTGCAATGAAAAACTTACTTGCAGCAGCATCACAGGCACACAGCATCAGATAAGCAGCATTCACAAGAAAAACATAAATTAAACACAATTTTTACAAGAAGGAACACAACTAGAACAAAAAACAAAGTGCATTGCACTATTTATTTATTTTTGTAACTTGTAGTCATTTTTATGCCTTGCACTGTACTGCAGCCGAAAAACAACAGATATCACGTCATATGTCAGTGATAATGAACCTGATTCTGGTTTCTGACTCCATGTTAGTGGAATGTTGCTCCACTGTAGTGATTAGGGCTGTACCGGTTGGTTCACCCAGCTGCAGATACAGTGTTGTCGATGGCCTGGAAAGCGGCTTTGTGGAATGCCAGCAGATTCAGGAGGAGCCCAGGGAGCCGCCAAACTGCCTTTGCAGCACTTTCTCCGGTGGCCTGTAGCTCCCTCCCCCTCCTGCCCCTGTCGAGGGGGCTCAAGGCCACAAAGGAAGCCTGTACTCATCCACTGCCAGCCACTTCTTGTAAACAACTGTCTAAAGCCGGGCACAGCAGTATGCTCACATCTATTATTCAGGCCTTCTTTGGCAGATCAAGTGGAAGGCTTGTGCAATCTGAAAGGGTTGATAGATGCCGGTGCAGACGTCAGGGAGAGAAAGAAATATCAAATATTCAAGAGATGTTTTATTTAAAACAAAAGCGGTGGAGGCAGCTCCTTGAGTCTCTGCCAGTGTTGGAAGCACTCGTGTTCCCTCGTCAAAAGTTGGCGGCTTCAAGACACCTCAGCATAAAAAAAACAGACGTGGCTCATACCCCCAGTATGGTGCTGTGGGAGTGCTGCACTGTCAGAGGTGCCTTTCAAGTGAGAGGCTCTGGCTGCTCCCTCAGAAGGATGGCTGGCTCCCACTTCAAAGAGAGGGTGCAGAGGAGATTTACCAAGATGCTGCCTGGATTGGAGAACATGTCTTAGGTTGAGCGAGCTAGGGCTTTCCTCTTTGGAGAGAAGGAGGGTGAGAGGTGACTTGATAGAGGTGCACAAGATGATCAGAGGCATAGATCGAGTGGACAGTCAGAGACTTTTTCCCAGGGCGACAATGGCTAACATGAGGGGACATAATTTTAAGGTGATTGGAGGAAGCTATCAGGGGGATGTCAGGGGTAAGTTTTTTACACAGAGAGTGGTGGGTGCATGGAACACACTGCCGGCCGAGGTTGTGGAGGCAGATACATTAGGGACATTTAAGAGACTCTTAGCTAGACACATGAATGATAGAAAAATAGGGGGCGATGTGGGAGGGAAGGGTTAGCTAGATCTTAGAGCAGGATAAAATGTCGGCACAACATTGTGGGCTGAAGGGCCTGTACTGTGCTGTAGTGTTCTATGTTCTATGTTCTATGAAAAGCAAGGAAGCTCTAAGCAATGCGTGAGTCAATATTTATTTCGCAAGCAGTGGAACTCAGATGAGAGTCTTTGGGCGGTGTGCATTACTGTTCAGGGGAACAGGTACTGGTCAAAATTCCTCACCTGTTTCTTTCCATACGGCAGTGACCACTTCATGGAAAAGGACTTAATCCGCTCTGAGGAGTTCTGAAACATCTTGCAGGGCGCTATGTGAATGCAATGCATATTCCTGGAAGATTTACCATCTCCCACCCTCCTCCCTCATAATCAATAAAGAGAAACCCTCAAATAAAGTGTTGAAGAGACACATACAGTTTACTTTAACAATGCCCCAAGTGATTTTTTTTAATGTGCTTACAGGAGATTAAGTTCTAATTCCTGGAGGGTTAGTAACCCTTCTTTAACATGCAGTGTGCGGGAAAGTCAGCACAAGCAGCCGTGTGTTAGAAATAACAAACAGGGCTGAGATTTAAGGAACCATCATGGAAACTTTACAACGTCGGCAATGGGTTGTTAAGGTTGGGTTTCTTTTGATGCTTGTTTCTCTCCCTCTCTCTCTTTTGCTTTCAGTTGGGCATGGAGCCAGACTGCTAAAGAATGTGGGCTGCCATTAGCTTTGTTGTTGCCAGCAGGGCAGGCACATCTAGAATATTCGCTGCTCAACCTTCCTCTATTAATCTACTGCGACTCGCACAGGCTAAAAAAGGGGCTGCTTACGGTTCATCAAAGAGGTTCAAAAATAAACTTTCCTTTTCCCTATTTCTTTTTTTTTCCCACTCGCTTTTGTAATCTTTTAGGTGAAGAGGGACAGTTTGAAAATCAAACAAAATGCATTTGTGTTGTTAATCAAATTTCACTTCCGATCCTGGACTGTCAGTATGATGCAGTCCGATCACATGAGTCACTGGGCTCTTTTTTTATTTATGGTTTAAAAACAGCTCATTTGCCTCTCGACATATTTGGCAGTGGGAGGGATTCAGTTTGCAACCTATTTCAAACCGACTGTTTCCCTGTTTCTGCTGAGCTACAGCTGTGTTTCAACAATACTAGCACGACACAGTTTAACCACTTCCTTTCTTGCACAAAGTAATCATGTCACAAAACTCCTCTTACAGAAAGAGGAAAATATGCAAAGCTTGTTTTTACAGCACTGGATGTTATGGGAAAGAGAGTGGCAGTGAAGGCTGCCTTCTCAGCGCAGAGCCTTGGAAATCAAGTCACTTTGGCTTGTGGGATTGCACTGTGCATGTTTACACACATTACACACATATGCACACATACACAGCGCACACACGCAGCACACACATGCACACACACACTTACAGACATATACAACCACACAGACACATGCACACATCTACCACATACACACAGACATATGTATACACACATACACATACATGCACACACATGTGCACACACACTTATACAAATGTACATATACATGCATGTATACACACATGCACCCACACAAGTACACTCATGAGTACACACAGACACGTACACACATGCATACATGCATCCACACATACATACGTGTGTACATACCCCCCCCCCACACACACACACACACACACACACACACACACACACGCACACGGACAGACACACACACACACACACACACACACGGACAGAGACACACACGCACACACACACACACGGACAGAGACACACACACGGACACACGTACATATACATTGAGAAAAATAATGGATCATGGTCTACATTATAAATAAAACCCCAGGAGCAGATGGTTTCGATATTCCTCTATGTCTGGACTTGGCAGCAGTGTGCACACAGAAAAGGAAAGGCATAGCAACAACTGGAATGTACATGATACTCGTCAACATTTCTGTGACAAAGTACACAGGACCTACTGTTGAGGGACGTCCGTCCATGATAACTTCTGCTGTGGTCCTTCTAACAAAAATCTTGACAAATCTGCCTGTTTTTTACGATTATTGAATTCTCCTCATCCTTCCTCCTCTGTCAACCTGCTACATATATTTGCAAACTGCTTTTGGTGCATCCCTGATGTGAACTGTAATCTGCCACAAACCTAGATGCTGGAATATTCCATCTCCAAACCTCCCTGCTTCCCCATCAAGTCAATGATTCGAGGCATATCCCTTTGTCCAAACTTTAGGTAAAGTCAGCAGGGTGGGAGCAGGAACCCACGAGCTTCTGTCGGGATGGTAAGTGCACTATTGTTAAGCGACATCTGACACTCCATTGGGCTGTAGGGCGCTTGAGATCTGTAGAAGTTTTATGTACCTCTTTTATCATTTTTATAACTTCAGGTAATATCTCTTAATATTTTGAAAGCAATGGGTGAGAGGACCCTAATTTCTTGAGCAACAAACCATCTGCTGGAGGAACTCAGCAGGTTGAGCAGCATGGGCAAGGGGCAACATATTGACAAATCGTCAACAATTCCTCCCCTCCTCCACAGACGCTGCTTGACCCTCTGAGTTCCTCCAGCAGATGGTTTGTTGCTCCGGGTTCCAAGATCCGCATCTTGTGTCTCCTTAAATTTCTTGAGCATCTTTTCGGAAGCAGCTGTATACTCGTTCCTGGAATTGGTGAACATCAGCTGCTTGCGTTTATATAGTGCCCACTTCTCAGAAAACGGCCCAAGGCATTCCACACAAGGGTTGGCAGACAATGAAAAGCGACACCAAGCCAAATCAAGGGATTTTTGGACAGGAAGTGAGTGGGTTTCAAAAGGGAGAAAGTGGCAGGAGGCTTTAAGGAGGGACCTTCAGTGAATATTCCCTCTCTCCTTCACATGCCCCCCCCCCCCCCCCAGTGTTCCGCCGGCTGTAAGGATCCAGGGAATGTCTGTCAGCACTCCTTGTCTAAATTCATCATTGATGAGATTGACTTTAAGGGCAATGCTAACCACAAAACAAAAGGAAATTCATAAATGCACAGTTGGGATAGTTTTGCTTCAATATTATGTTGGTGTCCCGTGCAATGTGTTGGCTTTTGGTTTGCTTGTGAAACGTACTGGGCTGTGACAAAGAACCCTCCTGAAAAACTGTCATCTCCGCCTCAGGCCTTTCTCTTCAATTTAAAACCACACCATGTTCTAACTGAGGGGCTCAGTGCAATGGATGGGATATTTCTCATGACCTAGAAGAAGGCCGTTCAGCCCATCAGGTCTATGCCAGCCCTCAGAATCCCATTCCCACCCCACCCCCCCCCAATTATTTCCTTCCAACCTACTCGACTGAATCACCCCACATGTATTTGGGATGTGGGAGGAGACAGGATCACCTTGAGGGAGCCCACCTGATCAAGTGGAAAGCATGCAAGCTCCACACAGACAGCAGCAGAGGTCAGGATCGAGCCCGGGTCTCTGCTGCTCTGAGGCAGCTGCTCGACCAGCTGTGCCACCGTGTCAAGGTCGACGTAAAGAAACGGCTTCATCTGGTGGTGACTGGGGGAAGGGTACAACCCTGATGTCAGGAGGCACTCCTTCACAGAAGTGCTGTGGAAATCTGGAAGTCTCTCCTGCAAGAAATGGTGAAGGCCACGGCTAATTTAAACACGACAGCAATGGGATTGGTGGGAGTGGCTTGGGTTAACTTGGCATGAAAATGGACGTTGTTTTTTTCTGTTCCAGTTGTGTTCTTGCCTGTAAAAATTGTGTACAACTCATGTTTAATTTACGTTTTTCCTGTAAACGTTGCTAATTGATGCTATGTGCCTGTGATGCTGCTGCAAGTATGTTTTTCATTGCACCTGTGCACACGTGTATGTGCATGTGGCAATAGACTCGACTTTGACTTTGACCTTGGGCAGGCAATGGGAGGAAGAGGTCAGTCATGGTCGAACTGAATGCAGCAACAAGCTGGAGTTCGGCACCAACTCCCATCTCATTGACCTTATTCCCGCAAGACCAACAGGAGGGCTGATCGAAAACACAACGCTGGAGGAACTCAGCCGGCCAGGCAGTATCTGTGGAGGCAAGAGGTGTGAGTCGATGTTTCGGCTCGAGGCCCTGCATCAGGACAGGAAGGCTGGACAGGTGTTGGACTGTACTCCGTGGAGGAGAGGGGCTGCTGGCAGGTGAATCGGCCGCTGTTACTGCTGTCGGATTTTGATCCCAGTGGAGGGAAGAGAAAACGACAAGTTTTGTCTCCCCTGCCGACTCCCACCCCACCTCCCAGTCCCTCAGCCACCCCCCTCCACCTCTCCCGACACCAGCAGCTCGCCCTCCCATACGTCAACACCTCGGGTCCCTCCCTCCCTCGGTAACCCCCTCCCCTACACCCCTTCCTCCCTCTGTATCCCCCTCCCTTACACCCCTCCCTCTGTAACCCCCTCTCCTACACCCCTCCCTCTCTCTGTAACCCCCTCCCTTACACCCCTCCCTCTCTCTGTAACCCCCTCCCTTACACCCCTCTCTCTCTCTGTAACCCCCTCCCCTACACCCCTCCCTCTGTAACCCTCTCCCCTACACCCCTCCCTCCCTCTGTAACCCCTCCTGTACTGTGACCCTCTCTCAGCCGAGCTTCTACCTCCCAAGGCCTCAAACCCCGAAATTCTCTGCAAAAAGCCTCTCTCTGCTTTTCAGGACAGCTGGGATCTCCGTCCCTCGGAATGACTGGGCTCTGCTGTTTGAGGGTCTCTGAAGGACATCACCCAGGGAACTCAGACAGAGGAAGGTTAAATCTAGACAAGGATTAGTCTTTACTCCGGTAATCAAGAGCAGAATTGGCAGCCTGCCAGCCGGTATAAGTGGCACAGACTTGCGTCACCGTTCCCCTGGCAACCAAGGCCCTTCACAGAACTATCCCCTCTGGTTATTTGTTTCATGTTTTGATGCGTGTGATTTACACCATTAACACTGAATGGGATTTCCAGCTGTTCTACAGCCCGGAGATTTGTTGAGTGGTAGCTAGGAAATAATTGTTCCTTGAACAATATGTTCACCAAAATAATATCTGAGGAGCTGCCAGCAAAGCTAGCCACACACACTGACAGGGGTCCCGGGAAATAGTGCTGCAGCCCCGTTCTCCCACCAGGATGCAGGCCAGGGGTTTGGGAAGGAGTGTCTCTGGAGAGTTCTCCAGCACTGACCTATGTACGGAGTTATAAGGGCAGGCAGGCAGGGAGCCGGTGTAGGGGGACGGCCGTTAGGAGAGAGGTTTTTGGAGGGAATTTCAGGGTTTAAGGCTTGGGGAGGTGAAAGCTCAGCTGAGGCAGGAAATACAGGACGGGGGGGGCAGCTACAGAGAGAGGGAGGGGGTTACAGAGGGAGGGCTGTAGGGGAGGGGGTTACAGCGAGAAGGAGGGGTGTAGGGGAGTGGATAATGGAGAGAGGGAGGGGTGTAGGGGAAGGGATTACAGAGGGAGGGAGGGGTGTAGGGGAGGGGGTTACATAGGGAGGGGTGTGTGGAGGGGTTGCAGGGAGAGGGAGGGGTGTCAGGTACACACGAGGTTTGCAGGAACCGTTAGTGGGTGCTGTGTGAATTGGAGGAAACCCTGTGCTTTTCTCAGAGGTGTTGAAGACTTGAGTGATCCTCAGCCCTGATGGTCTGCTCAGAAGGCGCATTGGAAACTTCAGCTGTCAGCACAACTTCTGAAAAAGACCTGGGGATTTCCATGCACAAATGTGAAGTCTGACCGCAAATTAACCTTATTTCCTGACTCCATTTTGCAAATCACTGAATGTAAAAATAAATGCAGAGCATTCTGTTTGTTTTTAATTTATGGACTTTTAGACGTGGACATTGCCGGGAACATCAGCCCTGTTGCACTGGAGAGATTGTGGAGAATTCCTTGCTTTCTTGGGTTGGAGGGAGCATCAGTACTGTGGGAGGACACTCAGGTTGAGCTACATGCCAGCTTGGATGAGACGGGCTGAATTACCTGCTCCTGTGCTCTATGTCCTGCGTGGTTCTTGACTGACTGCCGTTGTCTGGTCACGCACGGCTGCCCGTTGTCGGGTCCCAGTGCTTTGCCGTGTCCTGCTGTCTCCTCTGTCCCAAGCAGCCTGGGATCTGCAGACCCTGGCTCACCATGGGCCACTTCCCCTGGGTCTGTGGTGGGCTTCTGTCCGGTGACCTGTTCCGATGTCCTGACCTGCAGCCAGTGTGGGGCAGCACTTGTCTTTCCAACCAATCAAGTTCAAGAATCCTTCCCGAGATGCACAGGGAACCAAACTTTCCAACCAATCAAATTCAAGAACCCTCCCCGAGATACCAGGTCCGCAGCCGGGTCAGTGTCAGTACCTGGCTGTGCTGTTTCAAGAAACTGGGAACAAGAGGTTCAAGAAAGATAAAATATCTTTATTAGTAAAACTCTTTAGAACATCCTGAGTTTGCAAGGGGCGCTACATAAATGAAAATCGACCATCAAGTTGGATGTGGAACAGAGAAGCTCCCCTCTTCAAATTCCCTCCATGTTGATTCATTAACGTTCGTTTTGAAACATTGTTTGTGTAGGTTTTTTTAAAGATAGACATCTTTATTAGTCACATGTACATCGAAACACACCGTGAAATGCAGCTTTTGCATAGAGTGTTCTGGGGGGCAGCCCGCAAGTGTCACCACGCTTCCGGTGCCAACATAGCATGCCCACAACTTCCTAACCCGTACGTCTTTGGAATGTGGGGGGAAACCTACGCTGTCACGGGGAGAACGTACAAACTCCTTACAGACAGTGGCCGGAATTGAACCTGGGTTGCTGGTGCTGTAATAGCGTTACACTAACTGCTATACTACTGTGCCTGTGGTGAGGATTGCTGCTTGTATCCTCGAATGTGCTGGACCTGTCTGAGGCACAGCCTGTCCCAGACAGCGGTCAGGTCCCCACATCGCTCCCCACGCACCAAACAGTGGCCTCCATCAGCCGGCTCCGATCCAATCCTAACCCTAACCCTCCATTGTTTCCCCCACCCCAGCTGTGAACCTCACGCCCACACCTCGCTGCCAGCACGCACTACCCCTACCCAACCATGGCCACCCCTTCACCCGGCCCTGACCCAGATCCCATTGACATTCCAGTGCAGGACAAAGAGGCCAGGATCAGGGAAACAGCAACTGCTGGCCTGATGGAAGCTGTCAACAGTGCTCTTCAGATCTCAGGTTATTGTCGTATACACAGGGGTGCAATGAAAGTCTTTGCTCACGTGACGCTCATAAACAGTTTACATGGTCATCATAAATACAGCGGCAAGCACAAAACAACAGAACAGTGCAAAGTATTGGAGGGAAAACTGAGGTAGTGCAAAAAGAAATGCTGAAGTGACAATAGCAGAAGAGGTAGAATTAAAGACAGCGACACAAGATGCTGGAAATCTGGAGCGACACACACACACACACACACACACACACACACACACACACACACACACACACAACGCTGGAGGAACTCAGCAGGTCAGGCAGCATCTATGGAGGGAAATAAACAGTCCACCGATCGCTCTGATGCTGAGCCTGGTACTGCCTTCCACACACCTGTCCCAATGGTCCGAAGCACAGCTCCCCCAGCAGCTGCGGCGCAGTTGGTCGGTGACGGTGCTGTCTCGTCAAGGACGGCAGCCGAGTGCACGGTGGGCTGCCAGTGCTAGCGGTGGTCAGTCTGGGTGGTGATGGCCCAGAAGGCCTGTCCCCGTGCTGCATGGCTACGATCCACTGTCCACTAGGCTGTCGTCCTTGACGAGACAGCACTGTCACCGACCAACTGCGCCGCAGCTGCTGGGGGAGCTGTGCATCGGACCATTGGGACAGGTGTGTGGAAGGCAGCACCAGGCTCAGCATCAGGGCGATCGGTGGGCGACCATGTGGAATAAGCCACCATTCTGTTTGAAGGCGTTGTGACGGTTGCCACAGAGTGCAGATCATGCAGGGGCACGTCGGTCAACCAGGGATTGGTGCTGCCCTTGGTGAGTGGCATCTGGACCTTGGCAGCCAACTGCCGCCCTCTTCCTTCTCCTACTCCCTTCCCTCAACTCAAGCAAAAGGTGGATAGGGTAGTTAACAAAGCTTATGGGGTGTTAGCTTTCATAAGTCGTGGAATCGAGTTTAAGACCCGCGAGGTAATGATGCAGCTCTACAAAACTCTGGTTAGACCACACTTAGAATTGTGTCCAGTTCTGGTCGCCTCATTATAGGATGTGGAAGCATTGGAGAGGGTGCAGAGGAGATTTACCAGGATGCTGCCTGGTTTAGAGAGTACGCATTATGAGGAGAGACTAAGGGAGCTAGGGCTTTACTCATTGGAGAGGAGGAGGATGAGAAGAGACATGATAGAGGTGTACAAAATATTAAGAGGAATAGATAGAGTGGACAGCCAGCGCCTCTTTCCCAGGGCACCAATGCTCAATACAAGAGGGCATGGCTTTAAAGTAATGGGTGGGAAGTTCAAGGGAGATATCAGAGGAAGATTCTTCACCCAGAGAGTGGTTGGGGCATGGAATGCGCTGCCTGGGGTGGTGGTGGAGGCAGGTACATTGGTCAAGTTCAAGAGATTACTAGATAGGCATATGGAGGAATTTGAAATAGAGGGATATGTGGGAGGAAGGGGTTAGATAGTCTTAGGAGACGTTTAAAGGTTGGCACAACATTGTGGGCCAAAGGGCCTGTGTCGTGTTGTACTGTTCTATGTTCTATGTTCTAAAACAAAAGAGCTGGTCATTCAGTTCTGGAAGTGGGGCGGAGCACACGCCCCTGACTGTTTCAATGGTCCTGAGGTGGACAGGGTTGAGAGCTTCAAGTTCCTACGTGTAGATATCACCAACAACTTGCCCTGGTCCAACACGTAGACGCCACACCAACGCCTCTAATTCCTCAGAAGACTAAGGAAATTTGGCATGTCCCCATTGACCATCACCTATTTTTACAGAGGCACCATAGAAAGCATTCTATCCGGGTGTATCACGGCTTGGTATGGCAACTGCTCTGCCCAGGACCGCAAGAAACTGCAGAGAGTTGTGGACACAGCCCAGCGCGTCACGGAAACCAGCCTCCCCTCCATGGACTCTGTCTACAGTTCCCACTGCCTCAGAAAAGCAGCCAGCATAATCAAAAACCCCACCCGCCCCCGGACGTTCTCTCTTCCCCTTTCCATCAGGCAGAAGATACATAAACTTGAGAACAGGTACCACCAGGCTCAAGGACAGCTTCTACCCCGCTGTTATAAGGCTATTGAACAGACCTCTTAAATGATAAAGGTGAACTTTTCACCTCACAATCTACACCGTGGTGGCCTTGCACCTTATTGTCTGTCTGCACTGAAGTTGCTCTGTAACTATAACACTTTATTCTGCATTCAGCCTTTTTTAGTCCTTTTGCACTACCTCGATGTACTTTGTGTGGAACGATCTGTCTGGATGGCATGCAGACAAAAGCTTTTCACTGTGTCTGGGTGCACGTGACAATAAACCAATTACCGATTTTTCCACCTGCAGCATTTGCTCCTGAGCAATTGCCGTTTCTCTGCCTTTCTGACAGGAGCCCTCAGGCCACCGTGGGTTATGGTGGATTCCGTGCCCCTTCCACACCAGTGTGGGCAGCGGCAGTCTGCCGATGTCTCCTCCAGCACGCCCGGCACAACAGCATGCACGTGTGCGGGTGTGGGCCGCTGTGTCCCATCCCCAACACTGTCCTTCTAAACCTGCGGCCACCCTTCGGTGACGCAGCTGGGACAGCGAGTGCGGTGCAGAGAACTGTGCACTTTGCTGCCTGGATCTCACTTGCATGGAGTCTATTTTGGTTGCAGTAAAGAGTAACATGGACATGGCCATGCCCAGCGCGTCATGGAAACTAGCCTCCCCTCCATGAACTCTGTCTTTACCTCTCACTACCTTGGTGAAGCAGCCGGCATAATCGAAGACCCCACCCACCCGGGACATTCTCTCTCCTCTCCCCTCCCATCAGGCAGAAGATACAGGAGCCTGAGGGCACGTACCACCAGGCTCAAGGACAGCTTCTACCCCACTGTGATAAGACTATTGAACAGTTCCCTTATATGTTGAGATGGACTCTGACCTCACGATCTACCTTGTTGTGACCTTGCACCTTATTGCACTGCACTTCCTCTGTAGCTGTGACACTTTACTCTGTACTGTTATTGTTTTTACCTGTACTACATCAATGCACTCTGTACTAACTCAATGTAACTGCACTGTGTAATGAATTGACCTGTACGATCGGTAGACAAGTTTTTCACTGTACCTCGGTACAAGTGACAATAATAAACCAATACCAATACATGTCAGACCCACAATATGCCCTGTATCCAGTCAGTGGCAAGGCTGTGGGGTGTTTGCACCACCAGGAGAAATGAAATGTGGTTATCCCTTTTTGAATCGTGATCTTTCTTGAGCACTGGGACAGGGAACACTGAACAACGTTGCGAATGTCACTGGCGCAACAGGTGCTGGTTCACCTGCGCCAGGTGACACAAGGCTCAGGTGTGTTTCCCAGCGGAGGTTTAACAAGAGAGTTACGTCCTGAACACCCCGGGCAAACACAGCCTCTGTCTCCCCTTCCCCTCCTCCCCTCCATCCGCCGCGCAAAGGGAAACACCTCCCGCAGAAACCCTGTCCGGTAGAAGTCAGCAGAACCTCCTTCAGCACCTGCCACACCACTCCCTGGGACTCTGGCTGTTCAAAATAACCACTGACAGGCCCGATCACTGCAGCAGCTGGAGGGAATATGATCACCCCTTTAAATACCTCTGCAGGGCGTCCTTCCTGCCACTGAATGGACGGAATGATTCAGGGAGAGCAGGTAGTCAGCGTGCTGGAGGACAGCGTTGCTGACGTCAGACCTGTGAGGTGTGCACGTTGATGCGACTGGCCACTTTCGCTGCAGGCTTCCTGTGAGTGTACACAGTGTGGGTGCCGCAGGACAATGGCTCTGTGTGTGATTCATCCTGCAAGTGTGCACTTGTGCCCAGGAAACAGGAGCTGCCAATCCTTGGGCCCAATCATCTTGGGCTGCTGCTGTTTACATCCATCTTACACTATGATGAGATGAAAAGGGGCCATTTGGCCCATCGAGTCTATGCCAGCCCACAGAGCGATCCCATTGCCCAAGCAGCTGTGTAACAGAGGATTCCCTGATCTAAGATGAGATGGGATTTCTTTTATTAGTCACATGTACATCGAAACACATAGTGAAATGCTTCTTTTTGCGTAGAGTGTTCTGGGGGCAGCCCACAAGTGTCGCCATGCTTCTGGTGCCAACATGGCATGCCCGCAACTTCCTAACCTGTACGTCTTTGGAATGTGGGAGGAACCGGAGCACCCGGAGGAAACCCACACAGACACGGGGAGAACGTACAAACTCCTTACAGACAGCGGCCAGAATTGAACCAGGGTCGCTGGCGCTGTAATAGCTTTACGCTAACTGCTGCACTACCACGCAGGCTGTTCTCAGACACACACACACACACACACACACACACTCCCACCACATCTCTCTCACACACACACACACACACACACACACACACACACACACACACACACACACACACACACACACACACACACACACACACACACGCACACACGCACACCCTGAGACTGACATCCACTGCTGCTGGGTGAACTCGGTGAAGGATGCCCTTTGGTCTGCCTGAAACTTGTTCCAGCACAGCGAGATGTCCGTGAAGGAATGCTGCTGACTGGCACATTCCAGGCTGCAGGAGTCCATGCTGAGGGACGCACTGAAGCTGGGTGCAGCCACTCTAAAGGCTCTGTGGGGAAGGACCACAGTCTGGGCTCCTTCCGCTGCTGGACATTGAGGGGCTGAGTCCGGTGGGGAAGACCCTCAGACAACGGAAGTGTGTATCAACCCAGGGGGGCCACATGAGTGGCAATGGTGTCATGTAAAATAATACGTTAACACTGCTGAATGTATTGACCAAATAACACTAAGAATGTAAAAAGCTTTGCACTGTGTTTATTCTTTCTGTACGTATCTTTTATTGTGAATAAATTTAGTTCTGAAATAAAAAAGACCATTGCCCCACTACTTTTCCCTGTAATCTATTCTCCCTACAATCCCATCAACTCTCCCCTCTCCCTCACACACCTCCCCACGTTCTACCACTCACCACTACACACTGAGGTCAGCTAACCTACCAACCTGCGCATCTTTGGGATGTGGAAGGAACCCAGAACACCTGGGCGTGGGAGGCAGGGGGTGGGGGAAGGAAACCCACGTGGTCACTGGGAGAACAGGCAGCACTGGAGGGTGAAGACCACTGGTGCTGCGAGGTGGAGACTCTATGGCCGTGTCACAGCAGCACTGTGTAGTTAGAAGATTTAATTCATCTAAAAGTCATGTGCAGAAAGTGAAATAAAGAGTGGTAAAGTGAGACAAGATGAGGAACGAGAGAGAAGGAAGCAGCTGTCTTCTGAGGACAGGTTGAGTGAGCTGGGGCTTTTCTCTTTGGAGAGGAGGAGGATGAGAGGGGACTTGATAGAGGTGCACAAGATGATAAGAGGCATAGATCGAGTGGACAGTCAGAGACTTTTTCCCAGGGTGACAATAGATAACATGAGGGGACATAATTTTAAGGTGATTGGAGGAGGGTATAAGGAGGATGTCAGGGGTATGTTTTTTACACAGAGAGTGGTGGGTGCGTGGAACGCACTGCCAGCAGAGGTTGTGGGGGCAGATACATTAGGGACATTTAAGAGACTCTTAGATGGACACATGAATGATAGAGAAATGGAGGGCTATGTGGGCGGGAAGGGTTAGATAGATCTTAGAGCAGGATAAAATGTCAGCACAACATTGTGGGCCGAAGGTCCGGTACTGTGCTGTAATGTTCTCTGTTCTATGTTCAGATAAAACTGACAGAGAGATGAGGGAAAAGAAACTCTGCACAGGCCATCAACCACCCATTTACACTCATCCTATGTCAATCCTTCATCCTCCTCACATTCCCATCAATTCCCCCCCAGATTCTACCACTCATCTACACACTGGGGGCAATCTACAGCAGACTATTAACCTACCCACCCGCACATGTTTGGGGTGTGGGAGGAAGTTGGAACACTCGGGGAAAACCGAGAAATGAAAGAAAAGGCACCTTAAAAAAAATCACCAATAATTAAATTCTGAAAGAATTAGACTTAACAGTTGCAAAATTTAAACTTTGGGGTCAGGGAAGATATTTGGAAGCAATTGAGGCTAAGCACATCACCAATACAGCATCTCTGTCTACACTCTCACTGTCTCGGTAAAGCAGCCAGCATAATCACAAACCGCACCCACCCCAGACATTCTGTCCTCTCCCCCCTCCCATCGGGCAGAATCAAAAGCCTGAAAGCACGTACCACCAGGCTCAAGGACAGCTTCTATCCCACTGTTATAAGACTATCGAACGGTTCCCTAGTACGATGAGATGGACTCTTGACCTCACAATCTACCTCGTTGTGGCCTTGCACCTTATTGTCTGCCTGCACTGCACTTTCTCTGTAACTGTAACACTTTATTCTGCATTCTGTTATTGTTTTACCTTGCACTACCTCAATGCACTGTGTAATGAATTGATCTGTATGAACAGTGTGCAAGACAAGTTTTTCACTGTACCTCTGTACAAGTGACAATGATAAAGCAATTTAATTATTCCACTTCTCGTTGTATGGACAATCCCTGGCTATTTTTGGCGTGCTTGTGAGGAAGTGCCACCACGTCTCACCTTTCCCTATGTATCAGTGCTGGGTCTACCTGCAAGGTACGAGGAGCACACAGATGTGGAGACGTGGGAGAATGTTGCATGTTCCCCCTCTGACGGCATGGGTTTCCCCCAGGTGCTCCGGTTTCATTCCACATCCCAACGACGTGCAGGCTGGTAGGGCAATAGGTAAATTGCTCCTTGTGTGTCAGTGAGTGTTAGGATCTGGGGAGAGTTGATGAGACTGTGGGGAGAATATGCAAAACACTCAGGTTTAATGGAATGTGTGCAGATACCAGAGAATAGCCTCTGATTTACTCCATAAATAGCCTTGTTCTGAATTTCCTGCTCTGCATCCAGATGTCGCAGAGTGTAACTTCCCTTTGAACGTTTGACCTGACATAAGAGTAAACAAAATGTGCGTTGTGTCGCTACGCGCTTATAGGGTTTTGCTTCACAATAACTACAAGAGCCGTTTGCAGTTTACTTTCGGAACAACACGAGATCTAAGCCTAAGAGTTTTTCTCCAGTTGACGCAGGGTCTCGACCCAAGCTGTCAGCAATCCCTCTCCCTCTCCGCAGATGCTGCTCAACCCGCTGAGTTCCTCCCGCAGATTGTGTGTTAGGACATAGAGCGTCGAACATAGCTCCAGATTGCAGTCTCTAGTCTCTTCTTTCTTTCTTTCCACCTTCCTCCGTGAGCCGGCTGGCCAGTAGTGGCCAGGCAGATGCAGAATGTGCCATGTGATCCCCCACCATCCGGGCCGTGCCATCTTCTCGCAGCTACCGTCGGGCAGGAGGTACAGGAGCCTGAAGTCCCACACCGCCAGGTTTAGGAACAGCTACTTCCCTTCAACCATTCATTTCTTGAACCAACCGGCACAACCCTAATCATTACAGTGGTATAGCAACCACTTTCATCACTTTGCACTACAATGGATTTTGTGTTTTTTTTGATCTAATTCTGTTCTTTCTTGTAAAAATTGTGTATAATTTATGTTGTTCTTGTGAATGCTGCTTATCTGATGCTATGTGCCTGTGATGCTGCTGCAAGTAAGTTTTCCGTTGCACCTGTGCACACATGTGACAATAAACACGACTTCAACTCTTGACTTTTGACTTTGATCTACGTGAATAGTAACCTTGGCAACAGATAACTCTCATTGATACTGTAGGAACGTGGGGCTGTTACGCAGGGAGGGGTGAAATATGCTGGCACGGTAGTGTAGTGGGTTAGCGTAACGTCATTACAGCGCCAGCGACCCGGGTTCAATTCTGGCCGCTGTCTGTAAGGAGTTTGTACGTTCTCCCCGTGTCTGCGTGGGTTTCCTCCGGGTGCTCCGGTTTCCTCCTACATTCCAAAGACGTACGGGTTAGGAAGTTGTGGACATGCTATGTGGGCGCCGGAAGGGTGGCGACACTTGTGGGCTGCCCCCAGAACACTCTACGCAAAAAATGCATTTCACTGTGTGTTTTGATGTACGTGTGACTAATAAGGATATCTTATCTTATCTAATAGGGAAGCTGTCATGAACAGTAACCTGGGTTTACCCCAGAGAAGACCTGAAGTTTCACCCTTTACAGGCCAAGGAATGGTGAGCGGTGAATACATTTCTTTTTGGCGTAAACATTTGATATGCCGCGACCTACAGACTGAGAGGTGGGGAGGTGGCATGAAATGACGGGCTGAAGGGCCTCCTTCTCTGTCGTGAACTGTTAGGATCCTACGATCCAGCCCATGGAGTACCGAGGAAGAGCTGTACTGTTGGAGACGTCGCTTCTCAGAGTTAAAGTAGAGGCCTCAACACCTCTTTCAGCTGATGGTCACTCCTCATCGGCAGACCTCAGTCACTGAGGATTGGTAACAACATCTCCTCCTCGCTGACCATCGACCCAGGTGCTCCTGAAGGCTGCGTGCTTAGTCCCCTGCTCTACTCTCTACACACGTGACTGTGTGGCTAAGCACAGCCCCAATGCCATATCCAAATTTGCCAACAACACCACTGTTGGACGAGTCGCAGGACCTCCTGGTCAATCGTGACCCTCAAAATGTTAATGTTATTGTTAATGTTAGTGTTAGTGCTATTGAACGTCATGGAGGTTAGATTCTCTCTTGTTGGCAATGGTCATTGCCTGGCACATTTATGGCAGCAGTGTTACTTGACACTTCTCTGCACCAGTGCTACTTGACACTTCTCTGCACCAGTGCTACTTGACACTTCTCTGACTGTTGCTGCGTGCAGGCAGGGGCTTCTTCATTTGTTGAGGAGCTGTGAGTGGAATAAACGCGAGTTTATTGAGGAGTGACATCACACGATCGTCAGTGAACATCCCCGATGACTGGTGGAGCAGCTGCAGATGGTTGGGCCCAGGATGCTGCCCCGAGAGACTCCCGCAGTGATTGACCCCTGACAACCATCTTCGTTCATGCGATGACTCCAACCACTCGAGACGTCCGCTGCCTTCAATTTTACCGGGGCACACTGATGCAACGTGCGTGCCAGATCCTCCAATCAATCCAGTGGAGGATTCAAGGTAAACTTTACGCGAGGATGGTGAGATGTGGGATTCACCACCACAGTGGGTTGTCGAGGAGAAGCGTAGGTGTCTTCAGGGGAAAGCGTATGGGAAAGAGGGGGAAAGTTGAGGAGGCTGTGCTGATGGGGAGGATGAAATGAGAAGGAGGGCAATTCCCATGAGTCCTCAGATTCCTGGAGGTCCCTTTTGGCTGCCTCCCTCCCGCTGATCTGCCCCCCACTCTCCCACCAAAGGCTCTGCACCCTGCCCATCCTCCTGACACCTGCCTTGGGCACCAGTCAGAGAGTCAGCAGGTGGACAACAGTTAATCAGCCTTTCCCTCTGGTTTAAATATTTGAAAAAGGTTCAGAGGTAAGTTTTCTTCGCTAATCCATGCTGGGCTCACTGTTCTATCAATGAGTGCAATGTTTATTGGCCTTTGTGACAGGATTTCATCAGAAAACCGATACCTAAGTGTGTTGCAGAAACAAGGACAAATGTGGTTTGTAATGATGAAACCCAAGTCAAGTGTTCTCTGCACAGCCTAGCACTCCCCTCTGACCCTCACCCTCTTTGGCAGTGACCTCTGGCAGTGACCTCTGGCCTTGTCCTCCGGCTGTGACCTCCAGTAGTGACCTCTGGCAGTGACCTCTGGCAATTACCTCCGGCTGTGACATCCGACCGTGACCTCTAGCTTTAATCTCCAGCAGTGACCTCCGGCCTTGTCCTCTGGCTGTGACCTCCAGTAGTGACCTCTGGCAATGACCTCCGGCAGTATGGCAGACCTCCTGGGCCTGACTAAGTGCACCCCCAGACCTTATGGTAGGCCAGGGAAGAAATCGCGGAGGCCTTTGTAGAGATATTTGCTTCGTTGTTAGCTGCTGGCGAAGTCCCAGAAGACTGGAGGGTGGCTAATGTTGTTCCATTGTTCAAGAAGGGTAGCAAGGACAGGCCAGGGAACTACAGGCTGTCAGCCTGACTTCAGTTGTAGGGAAGTTACTGGAGGGAATTCCTGAGGGACAGGATCTACCATCACTTGGATAGTGAAGACCTGACCAGGAATAGTCAGCATGATTTTGTGTGTGGGAGGTTATGTCTGACGAATCTTTTGGAGTTTTTTGAAGAGGTAACGAAGAGCATAGATGAAGGTAGGGCAGTGCGTGTTGTCTGTATGGACTTCAGTAAGGCCTATGACAAGGTCCCACATGGCAGGCTGATCTGGAATGTTGGGTCACTTGGGATTCGGGGAGCTAGCGAGGTGGATTCAGAATTGGCTCGATGATAGGAAGCAGAGGGTGATGGTTGAAGGTTGATTCTCCGACCGGAGGCCTGTGACTAGTGGGGTGCCCCAGGGGTCAGGGTTGGTACCTCAGTTATTCATTATTTATGTCAACGATTTGGATATGTGTCTTCCGAACTACTCCCAGAAACTCCTGCCATCGCTGCTCCACCGTCAACCCCGCTAGTGTCCCCTTCCAATCAGCTTTGGCCAGCTCCTCTCTCGTGCCCCTGTAGTTACCTTTACTCAATTGTAATACTGATACATCTGATTTTAGCTTCTACCTCTCAAACTGCAGGGTGAATTCTGTCATATTGTGATCACTGCCTCCTAAGGGTTCCTTTACCTTAAGCTCCGTAATCAAATCTGGTTCATTGCACAACTCCAAATCCAGAATTGCCTTTTCCCTAGTGGGCTCGACCACAAGCTGCTCTAAAAAAAGCCATTTTGTAGACATTCTACAAATTCCTTCTCTTGGGATCCAGTGCCAACCTGATGTTCCCAGTTTACCTGCATATTGAAGTCCCTCATGACCACTGTAACATTGCCCTTTTTGTATGCCTTTTCTATCTCCTGTTGTAATTTGTACACCACATCCTGGCTACTATTTGGAGGCCTGTATATAACTCCCATCAGGGTCTTTTTACCCTTGCAGTTTCTTAACTCTACCCGCAAGGATTCTGCAACTTCTGATCTTATGTCACTTGCTAAGGATTTGAATTCATTTTTTACCAACAGGGCCACCCCAACCCCTCTGCCCACCTGCCTGTCTTTTCGATAAGACGTGTATCCTTGGATGTTTAGCCCCCAGCTGTGATCTTCTTTCAACCACGACTTTGTGATGCCCACAACGTCATAACTGCCAATTTCTAACTACGCTATAAGCTCATCTACCTTATTTCGTATACTGCGTGCATTCAAATGTAACACCTTCAGTCTTGTATTCAACACCCTTCTTCTCGAATTTGTCTCCATGTTGCCTGAAGTTAAATTCTTATCCCTTTCTAAACTTTCTGTCTTGTTCTTTATTCCGGAGACTTCAGTAACCTCTCCTGCACTCTCTTTCCTTTTTACTTTATCCATACTTTCCGAATCTGCTGAACCCACCCCACTACTATTTAGTTTAAAGCCCTATCTACAGCCTTAGTTCTGCAATTCACCAGGACCCTGGTCCCAGTGTGGTTCAGGTGGGGCCCATCCCATTGGAACAGCTCCCTGCTTCCCTAATACAGGTGCCAATGTCCCATGAATTCAAACCCACTTCTCTCACACCAATCTTTGAGCCTCTCATTTAACACTCTGATCTTATTGACCCTGTGCCAATTTGCACATGGCTCAGGTGGTGATCCAGAGATGATTAACTTTTTGCTTCTTCTTTGGTCCCGAGCTAAGGTGGCTGCCCCGACCTCCTCCCCAAGCACCAGGGCCCCTCCCTCCCTCAGGCTCTGACCTCCAGGGTATATGTGCAAGGCCTGTTCTCTTTCACACACTGCCCGGGCCTCGAGGCTAACGATATTCTGCAGCTGCAGTTCCGAAATAAAGGTTGCGCAGCGCAGGTTTTACTGCACCTTCGCTGCGACTTATTGCATTTCTTCCAACAGCCCGACGATCTTTCTCCCGTGCTCTGGACTTGTGACAGAGTTCAGGAGATAGACCCTGGACACCAGAGGGTTGGCCGTCCCTGGTGTGAACTCTGAACATCTAGGTTACCTCTGGGTGTAAGTGGCCGGGAGCCCTTTTATCTATTTCAAAAATAAACTTTATTCATAATAAAAAAATCTATACAAAGGAAGAAATGGTGCAAAATACAAAGCTTAACATTCATGGTTGTTACATTCAGTTGTGTAAAACTTAAGGAGAGAAAAAACACACACACAAACATAGCTCCATTGCCACTTACGTGGCTCCCTGAGGTGATACCCCTTTCATTGTCCGAGGGGCTTTCCCACCCAACTCCGTCACTCCATGTGCGGCAGTGGAAGGAGCCCAGACTGTGGTCCTTCCCCCCAGAGCCTTAGCATTGGCTACACCGAGCTTCAGTGCATCCCTCAGCACGTCCTCCTGCAGCCCGGACTGTGCCCGTCGGCAGCATTCCCTCATGGACATCTTGCTGTGCTGGAAGACCAACAAGTTTTGGCAGACCAAAGGGCATCCTTCACCGAGTTGATGACCTTCCAGCAGCACTTGATGTCTGTCTCAGTGTGTGCCCGGGAACAGCCCGGAGGTCAGAGAGTCCTCTGTCACTCAGCTGCTGGCGACGAACCGGGACACGGACCCTCGCATTCGTCTTCACACTCTCCTCGCAAACCCACAGTCTGCAAAGAGGCGGGTGATCGTCTCCTCCCCACCACAGCCATCCCGAGGACAGCATGCATTGTGGGTGATACGTCGTCTGTAGAGGAAAGTTCTGACTGGGAGGGCCCCTCTCACCGCCAGCCAAGCGAGGTCTTTGCCCTTGTTGGTCAGACCTGGCGATGGTTTGGACCGTTTGCTCTGGGAACAAACCCACAGAATCCATAGTGTCCCTGTCCTGCAGTGTCGGAAGTACATTCCATGCTGACCACTGTCTGATGGACTGTGGTCAAAGGTGTTTACTTGGAAGAACTCTTCCTCAAAGGACAGGAGGTGTAGCAACGTCCAGCTGACTGGGGCGTTGGGCGGTAGAGGGGCCCGGCCCATCCTCCGCAGCACCAGGGACAGGTAGAACCTCGGTACGTAGTGACACTTGGTGCCCACGTACTTGGGTTCCACACACAGCCTGATGCAGCCACACACGAAGGTGGTCATCAGGATGATGGTAACGTTGGGTACACTTTTGCCCCCGTTCTCAGGGGACTTGTGCAGCGTGACCCGTCGGACTCACTCCACCTTGGACCGCCAGATAAACTGGAAGATGTCTTGGGTGATTACCGAGGCGGCGGAGCGAGGAACAGGCCACACCTGCGCCAGGTACAGCAGCCCTGAGAGCACCTCACACCTGACGACCAGGTTCTTCCCAGTTATCGACAGAGAACGTAATTGCCGGAATGCTGAAGAGGGAGAGGGTCAGGAACAACAGGGGAGAATGCCAGGCTGTGTACAGAACACTTGACCTTGGTTGCATCCTAACAAACCACACTTGTCCTTGTTTCTGCCACGTGATTGGTCCAGAGGCAGGAAGCCCAGTAAATGTGAGTAACACGCTCACCGTATCATGGGCGGGACTCAGTAACCACGGTAACCAGATAGCAGGACTGCTCTCAAAGAAGCCAGCACAATGTCCCGATGTCACCACCGTCACCTCACACTGTGTCACACAAGAGTAGTTCCGAGGTACAACGAGCCCCTCGGGAGTCAGGGACTGTCTCCTCTCACAGTCCAGCCCTGTGACTGGGCTCCCCCACCCAGCCGGCCAGGGAATAGGAACAGAGACTGTACATCACTCACCCCGACCTCCTTATCTCCAACGGCACCAGGAGCCAGGAGCCCCAGCCATTGTTTACTGTGTAAAACTGACACCATAATCACCAGGATAGGAATCTACAACGACACAGCCAGATTACAAATCGTTCAATTGTCAAGAACATCAGAGGTTTACTCAAAGGAAGACTTGCATTTCCACAGTGAGTCTCACAACCCTAGGGCTTCCCAAACACTCTGCCATCTCTGGGCTTGTACTTTAGGAACGATCTCATTTGTATTGTAATGGGATAATGACTAGAAAACCTATTTCTGTGATTAACCATGGGAGACCTCCCCAATTTGTCTTACAAAGGTTGTGTTCTCATCTTTATCTGTAGGGATAGAGTGGTCCCGTGTTTAATGTCTTATCTGACAGACAGTGCCTGTGAGAGTGTAACACTCCTGCAGTATTCCATTGGGCAATTAACCTAGATGTTGTGCTCAGTTTGAGCCTGAAGCCAGGCTTGTGAACTGACCCAGGCCTGAGGGATTCGGCCTGGGCTTCAGAGGGATTCAAGTGGGCATCAATGCCATTGGGGTAGTCAAAAGTCAAATCAAAAGTCGGGTTTATTGCCACATGCACAAGTCCATGTGTGTACAGGTGCAATGAAAAACTTACGCAGCAACATCACAGGCACATAGCATCAGAGACACAACATTCACAAGAAAAACAAAATTAAACATAAATTATACAAAATTATACAAGAAAGAACACAATTAAAATGAAAAAAACAGCAAAGTCCATTGTAGTGCAAAGTGGTCACACTGTTGCTAAACTTAGGTTCAAGAATTGAATGGTTGAAGGGAAGTAGCTGTTCTTGAACCTGGTGGTGTGGGACTTCAGGCTTCTGTACCTCCTGCCCGATGGGAGCTGCGAGAGGATGTCATGGCCCGGATGGTGGGGATCTTTGATGATGGATGTTGCCTTCTTGAGGCAGCACCTCCTGTAGATACCACCGATGGTGGGGAGGGATGTGCCCGTGATGTATTGGGTTGAGTCCACTACTCCCTGCAGCTTTTTACGTTCCAACGCATTCGGATTTCCAACCCAGACCATGATGCAACCAGTCAGGATACTTCCAACAGTAGAAGTTTGTTAGGGTGTTCGGTGACAAGCCGAACCTCCTTAACATCCTAAGAAAGTAGAGACACTGGTGCACTTCCCTTGTGGTTGTCCTTCACCGGTTCATGTGCCTCCAGAGATGTGGAAACTGATTTCACTGAATAGAATGAATGGGAAGATGGGGTGTCTTTGGTGACTTTGGGCTGGGTCTGTGGAACGAGCTGCCAGAGGAAGTGGTGGAGGTAGGTACATTAACAGCGTTTGAAAGACATTTGGACAGGTACATGGATAGGAAAGGTTTACAGGGATATGAGCCAAACACAGGCAAATGGTACTAGCTCTGGAAGGCACCTTGGTCGGCATGGACGAGTTGGGCTGAAGGGCCTGTTTTCATGCTGTGTAACTCTATAACTCTGATTGTGCAGAAGGAGGTGGGCAGATGGTAAGTCAGCAGGTCTGGCCCACAGGAGAAACAACCTGACTTTCAGTTCTGTTACTTATTTAATTGTGGGGCGGGTCTCTAAAGTGGCCGTTGGGACCTGGATATTTCTCCTCATGACATGGAAGGAGGCCAGTTGGCCCATCAAGTCGATGCTGGCTCTCTGTCCCCTTCCCCTGCTTATTTCCCGCATGCCCTCCAACTTCCCCGATTCCCTTCCCACCCACTCACACCAGTGGCAGTCGGCCTGAGGTGGGGCACGGAGCAGACCTTGCTCCCCTGTGTTCTTCCACTACATTAATCCCATTGGATTCTCCCCACATTCTGCTCCCCCCAGAATCAACCACTCACCCACACACCAGGAGCAACTTACAGCGGCCAATTACCAGCCCGCACGTCTTTGGGATGTGGGAGGAAACCGGAGCACCCGGGCGAAACCCACGCAGTCACAGGGAGAACCTGCAAACTCTGCACAGACAGTGCCCGAGGTCAGGACCGAACCTGGGTCTCCGGTGCTGTGAGGCAGCAGCTCTCCCCGCTGTGCCATTGTGCCGCCCTTCAGGTTTGAAGAGGAGTTGGAGTATAATGAAGTTGTTGTGGGAATTTCAGTAACTAGGGGGACAAGTTACAACACATTAGAGAGTCATAAGATAAGATAAGATATCTTTATTAGTCACTTGTACATTGAAACACACAGTGAAATGCATCTTTTGCGTAGATTGTTCTGGGGGCAGCCCGCAAGTGTCACCACGCTTCCAACGCCAACAACTTCCTAACCCGTACGTCTTTGGAATGTGGGAGGAAACCGGAGCACCCGGAGGAAACCCACGCAGACACGGGGAGAACGTAGAAACTCCTTACAGACAGTGGCCGGAATTGAACCCGGGTCGCTGGCGCTGTAATAGTGTTTACGCTAACCGCTACACTACCGTGCCTGCTTATAGAGTCATACAGCACAGAAACAGGCCCTTTGGCCCAACTGGTCTATGCTGATCAAATGCGACTCAGATGAAGAGCTCATGGGGCCCCGTGTATCATCTTTTCTCCAAAACCTTACCCCATCTATTAAGACATGAATGTGTAATACAGTGGTTGCAATCATCACAATGAAGACATAAGACACATTGCAACAATAACAATGATTGTATCATGACGTACTCTTTGGCAGGTTGCATGGTGTTGAGCTGAGGGATGTTGAGACTGGGATCCCCAGCTATTAGTTACCGTGTACAATTGACACCATAATCACGGAGGTAGGAATCTCTGACCACGCAGATTGTTACATTAAACACATGAACGTCAGCAATTCACTGAAGAGAAAGCCTTGCATTTCCCAGCCTGGGGTTGTCCCAAGCACTTTACAACCAATGACATCATCTCGGCTGTGGTGTGGGAAACACAACCACTTTGCACAGAGGATGTGATCACGGTTGAAGTTTGTTGGACTTGCTGAGATGGTAAATGTTGGCTGGAACGCTGGGGGAAAGCATCACTCCCGTCACAATACCAACATAGAACAGTACAGCACAATACAGGCCCTTCAGCCCACAATGTTGTGCTGACCTTTAAACCTCGCCTAAGACTATCTAACCCCTTCCTCCCACATATCCCTCTATTTTAAATTCCTCCATATGCTTATCTAGCAATCTCTTGAATTTGACCAATGTACCTGCCTCCACCACTGAGGCAGCACATTCCATGCCCCAACCATTCTCTGGGTAAAAAACCTTCCTCTGATATCTCCCATGAACTTCCCGCCCATTACTTTAAAGCCATGCCCTCTTGTATTGAGCATTGGTGCCCTGGGAAAGAGGCGCTGGCTGCCCACTCTATCTGAGAGACATGTGGTTCTTCATCTGGTGTACATAGAAGGCTGATACCAGGATGACATCTTTGGGATGCGGGAGGAAACTGGAGCACCCGTGGGAAACTGAGGCAGCCACAGGGAGAGCGTGCAAACTCCACACCGACAGCACCGGAGGTCAGGATTGAACCCGGGTCTCTGGCGCTGGGAGGCAGCAGCTCCACCTGCTGCGCCGCCGTGCTGCCCAGGGTGCTCGCCAAGGGCTTGACGTCAGGCATGGGGATCCTGGGAAACGGTGATTAAGGATGTGATTAAGCTGGAGAGGGCACAGAAAATATTCACAAGGATAATGCCGGGACTGGAGGGCTTGAGTAACGAGGAGAGGCTGGACAGGCTGGGACTGTTTTCCCTGGAGTGAAGGAGGCTGAGGGGTGACCTTATAGAGGTTTATAAAATCATGAGGCATAGATATGGTGGATGGTCACAGTCCTTTCCCCACGGTAGGGGGGTCTAAAACTAGAGGGCACAGGTTTAGGGAGAGAGGGGAAAGATCTAAAGGGGAATTTTTTCACACAGAGGGAGGTGGGTCTGCGGAATGAGCTGCCAGAGAAGGTGAGAGAGGTGGGTACAGTAACAACATTTAAAAGACGTTTGGATAGGTACATGGGTAGGAAAGGTTCAGAGGGATATGGGCTAAATGCAGGCAAAGGGGACTAGTTCAGAAGGCACCTTGGTCAGCATGGGCGAGTTGGGCTGCAGGGCCTGTTCCCGTGCCGTGGTCAGAATGCAGAGATTCAGAGCGGTCAGCCTTTCTGGCCAAGGTGGCCTGCAGGAGGTGCCATTAGGGCTCATTGCCATCCTGCCGTTGTTGCTCTACATTGTATCCCTCTGCGGTGCGCTGCTTTAGAGGCGGTGTGGTCCTCCAGTGAGGAGCAGGCCTTCACCCAGTACCTGCTCCAGCGTGAGCTAAAGGACCTGTTCCTAACTGAGCCATGGCCCCAGAGTCCACCCAGAAAGTGAGCCATAGAATCCACACACGAAATCTCAGTGCGATCCATGCTATGCTAAGAATCTCCTTCTTCCTTTGGAGGGAGGGGCAGGCTACAACCATCCCTATCTCCCTAACGTCCAGTCCTGATGGCACAAAGTCCAATTGTCCATCGGAGCCAACCAATCTCTGCCCACTTCCGATTCCCACCACTTAAAGCAGCCAATATCATCCAAGACCCCACCAGGACATTCTCTCTTCTCCCCCCTCCCATCGGGCAGAAGATACAAAAGCCTGAAAGCACGTACCATCAGGCTCAAGGACAGCTTCTAGCCCACTGTCATAGAGTCATAGAGTCACAAAACATGGAAGCAGGCCCTTCGGCCCAACTCATCCACGCCAACTGTCTTACCCAGCGAGCTAGTCCCATCTGCCCACATTTGGCCCATAGCCCTCTAAACCTCTCCTATCCATGTACTGATCTAGCTGGCTTTAAAATGTTGTTAATGTGCCCGCCTCAACCACTATTTCTGGCAGCTCATTCTAAATACACACCACTCTTTGCATGAAGAAGCTCCCTTGAAGACCCTTTTAGATGTAGTGCCAGATGATTGGAGTAGTGCCAGATGTCTGGAGGGTGGCAAATGTTGTTCGTTTGTTTAAGAAAGGGAGTAGGGATAACCCTGGGAATTACAGGCCAGTGAGTCTTACTTCAGTGGTGGGCAAAGTACTGGAGAAGATTCTTAGAGACAGGATTTATGGCCACTTGGAGAAGCATAGACTGATTAGGGACAGTCAGTATGGCTTTGTGAGGGGCAGGTCATGCCTCATGAGACTGATTGGATTCTTTGAGGATATGACAAAGCACATTGGTGAAGGTAGAGCAGTGGATGTGGTGTACATGGATTTTAGTAAGGCGTTTGATAAAGTTCCTCATGGAAGCCTCATTCAAAAAGTCCGGAGGCATGGGATCCAGGGAAACTTGGCTGTGTGGATTCAGAATTGGCTTGCTCATAGAAGACAGAGGGTGCTGGTAAATGGCATGCGTTCTGCCTGGAGGTCGGTGACCAGTGGTGTTCCACAAGGATCTATTCTGGGACTCCTGCTCTTTCTGATTTTTATAAATGACTTGGATGAGGATGTGGAAGTGTGGGTTAGTAACTTTGCTGATGATATAAAGGTTGGCGGTGTTGTGGATAGTGTAGAAGGTTGCTGTAGATCACAACAGGATATTGATAGAATGCAGACCTGGGTTGTGAAGTGGCAGATGAAGTTCAACCTGGAAAAGTGTGAAGTGATACACTTTGGATGATCGAATTTGAAGGCAGAATACAGGGTTAATGGCAGGACTCTTAGCAATGTGGAGGAACAGAGGGATCTTGGGGTCCACGTCCATAGATCCCTCAAGGTTGCCTTGCAGGTCGAATGGGTTGTTAAGAAGGTGTCTTGGCCTTCATTAGACAGGGTTTTGAGTTCAAGAGTCGCGAGGTAATGTTGCAGGTCTGCAAAGCTCAAGTTAGACCACATTAGGAGTATTGTGTTCAGTTCTGGTGCCTCGTTATGGGAAGAATGTGGAAGCTTCAGAGAGGCTGCAGAGGAGATTTACCAGGATGCTGCCTGAATTGGAGATGTCCTATGAGGATAGGTTGAGTGAGCTAGGGCTTTTCTCTTTGGAGAGAAGGAGGATGAGAGGTAACTTGATAGAGGTGCACAAGATGATAAGAGGCATAGATCGAGTGGACAGTCAGTGATTTTTTCCCAGGGTGAAAATGGCTAACACAAGGTGCATAATTTTATGGTGATTGGAGGAAGGTATAAGGGGGATGTCAGAGGTAAGTTTTTTATACAGAGAGTGGTGGGTGTGTGGAACGCACTGCCGGCAGAGGTTGTGGGGCAAGATAGATTAGGGACATTTAAGAGACTCTTAGATAGACACATGAATGATAGAGCATTGGAGGACTATGTGGGAGGGAAGGGTTAGATCGACATTAGAGCAGGATAAAATGTCGGTACAACATTGTGGGCTGAAGGGCCTGTACTGTGCTGTAATGTCCTATGTTCTATGTAAATCTCTCACCTCTGACCTTAAACCTATGTCCCCTTGTTCTTAGCAGCCCCTCCCTGGGAAAAAGACGATGTGTTTTCAGCCTGTCTATGCTCCTCATGATCTTATATACCTCTTTCAGGTCACCCCTCAATCTCCCACGTTCCAGGGAACATAGTCCTAGTCTACGCAACCCTCCTTGTAACTCAGGCCCCCAAGTCCAGGCAACCTCATGGTAAATCTTTTCTGCACTCTTTCTGGTTTAAAAACATCTTTCCTATAACAGGGTGACCAAAACTGTCCACAACACTCCAAGTGTGGCCTCACCAATGTCTTATATAGCTGCAATATAACTTCCCAACTCCAAGACTCAATGCCCTGGGTGATGAAGGCCGGCGTGCCAAATGCCTTCTTCACCACCCTATCTACCCATGATGTGGCTTTCAGCAAACTAAGCACTGTTATAAGACTATTGAATGGTTCCCTAGTACAGTAAGATGGACTCTTAACCTCACTATCTACTTTATCATGGCCTTGCATCTTATTGTCTGCCTGCACTGCACTTTCTCTGTAACTGTGACACTTTATTCTGTATTCTGTAGTGTTTTATCCTGTACCACCTCAATGAATTGATCTGTATTAATGGTATGCAAGACAAGTTTTTCACTATACCTCAGTACAAGTGACAATAATAAACCAATTTACCAATTGAAAGGGTCAGCCCATCACTCGGAGTGACTGATCCCATTGATTGCACTTTAAGAACTCCTGCCATGCCGAAGGCCTTGTCTGAATGTGAGTCAGAATTTGGTTGGAAGAAGAGGCTGATAACTTCTTCATAGGTTTCAAAATTACATTTTATTCATAAAAATATATAGAAGCAACACAAAACACAGTGCATGCCTCTCTTTACATTCATAGTTTTGTTCAGTCTAAACCATTCATAGTGTTATTGGGCCTACAATGGAAGTGTTAGCACATTCTGTGTACAAGGCATCATTGCCACTCATGTGGCCTCCTTGGACAATAAAACAAACTGTTGGAGGGGCTTTTACACAGGGCTTGGCCCCTCAGTGACTAATGGCTGCTGTCGTCCTTCCCCACAGAGCCCTTGCGTTGCCGAGCTTCAGTGCATCCCTCAGCACGTACTCCTGCAGCCTGGAATGTGCCCGTCAGCAGCATTTCCTCGCGGATGGAGATGTGTGTAATGTGAATCTGTAACATGCAGTTTCTGCATCTAATTAAGGAGCAAGATCAGGACTTGTGATACTTACATGTATGACACATTACATGCCATGCGCGCAACCGAATCAGACCCTGTCACTCTGTCACTAGGGTGACGTGGCTTTCACCGTTCCCAGTTATTTTGGCCTCCAGGAGTGAAGTTAGGAGACACGGTTACACATGGAATGTTCTGCCGGTTCAGAACCCTCTTCCGCAAATGGGAGATTAAATCTGAGATTCTCATTGGCCAATGGTGCGGAGGGGCATGATATAGGGAGAACATGGAGTTAGGTGCCACCTCACTCAATCACACAACAAAGTCAAGAAGCTAATGGGGCGACTCCAGATCCTGGGGGCTGTGTGATACCATTGAAAGGCACTTGAGTTGGACACTAACGGTCGTGTGTAAGATGAGTGTGTCATATACACTATCAATGAGTGTGTATTTGAGATGGGTAGATTGTTAATTTATTAAGGGGATCAAGTGGTGTATGGGTTTGCACAGGAAATTGGTGCTGAGGTGAAAGGTTGACTGCGGTCTCATTGAATGGCAAAACAAGTCTGAGGGCTGAGTGGCCTTTTCCTGCCTAGAGCCATAGAGTCATACAGAATGGAAACAGGCCCTTTGGCCCAACTGGTTCATGCTGACCAAGATTCCCATCTTAAACGAGTCCCATTTGCCCATGTTTGGCCCCTATCCCTCTAAACCTTTCCTCTCCATGTACCTGTCCAAGTACCTTTTTAATGTTGTTAATGTACCTGCCTCAACCACTTCCTCTGGCAGCTCGTTCCATATACGGACAACCCTCTGGGTGAAAAAGTTGCCACTCACATGATTTTCACGTAAAGGAAGGGTACTAATTGACCTAGTCACTGGGCTCTGGTCTCAGTAATGGTGACTGAACAACCAATGCGACTCCCTGTTTCTATTGCTCAACAAGGGTAGTAGGTTGCACCTCTGAACTCCACTGAGAGCCCATTGAGTTCGCTGCTGCTTTTAGTGGAGGAGATCTGCTGTCATTACCCAGAACAATGGTCCACTGAAGTGCCTGCTCATGGGAAAGAGAAGCGGGAGATAAAGGTCAGACAAATGTGAATTAATAATTAGAAAACACCAGTAAATGTGAATCATTGGTCTATTTACTGCCAGTGAACCCCATAACCTTAATCTGTACACGTGATTAAGTATGATTAATTTGGTTTCAAAACGTGCATGTTGTTGCAAAAACATCACACCTTAAAAAACATCTGAATGCGTTGTATTTCTACTGACTTTCTCAATCTCTGCATGTCCCAATGTGCTCCACAGCCAATGAGGTACTTGTTAAGTACTGTTGCTGCTGCCAAGCAGGTTTCACAAATAGCAGCGTGAGAGTCACCAGATGGTACAGAGGAGCAGGAAACAGTATCAATATGGGGCAGATAAGAAATAAAAAAGGACAGACGACGCTGGTTGGTTGGTTTAATAAGACCCTAACAGCGTAGACACAACTGGAGAGAGATTACTCAAAAGAAAAGGAAAACCTGTAATGAAGGCAGTACAACTATCCGGGAAGAGTTGTATATTCACTTTTCTGTGGACTTAATTCTCAATGGAACAGATATTCACAGAAAATTTTGAAATATTTCTCAAAAATTTTCTTTTTAATCTGCAGACAAAGATTTCAATCTAATCGCTTGATCTACCTTAGCCAAAGGAACTGCAGCCAACATACTTGGCTTTATTTAACTTCAAGACTCTAGCCCCTAACTTAGCTGTGTCTCTCTTGAACCACAAACAAAATGTTATCATATTGAAGGCACAAGAGATTCTGCAGATGCTGGATATCTGGAGCAACACACAAAAAATGCTGGAGGAACTCAGCAGGTCAGGCAGCATCTACGGAGGGAAATGAACACAAGATACGGTCTAAGAATCCCTGATCCCAGATAGTAACCCACAAAAAAATCCCAAATGAACTCATCCTCCAAGCAACTTTTCCCGATTAGTTTTGACCAATCTATGTGCTCTACCTGTGGCTAACTAAGGAAGTTATCAATAGTATTTGATTGAAAGGAGAGAGAGAGTTGGCAGGAAGAGAAGTAAATCTGAGGATTGGGAGAGACTTAGGAAGTAGTAACAAATTAATAGAGAGACAAATGATTCAGATGGAAAACATGGATTATGAGAATAAATTTGCAAGAAATATAACAAAAAGAGTATAAATGTTATTGCAACTATATAAAAAGGTGTAATATAGCAAAAAGGAAAGTTGCCCTTTGCATCTCGATGCCTCAATTACAGCAGAAATTAAATTGGAGATGAAAGTATCAGCGGAGGTACTGAACAATATTTAATATCAATCTTTGCTGTGAAGAAAACATAACTAAAGCAGCAGAAATCAAAGGAACAAAGTTATTAATATCACTAAAGAGTAAATACTGGAGAAAGTTAGGATTAAGACCAGGTAACCCTTGACTGTACCCCAAAGCTCCAACTGAGGAGGCTGCAGAGATCGTGGATGCATGAGCGATTATTGTCCAAAATATTCCCGATTCTGGAACCGTCCCAGCGGGTTGGAAGGTGGCATTGTTATTTATGACAAGGAGAGAGAGGAGAAACATGGAATTCTCGGTCAGTAGGCCTGACATCGGCTGACACGATGCTGAAATCCATCATTAAGGACAAAATCCCTGGGAACTTAGAAAATCATAATGTGGAGTTATGAAGGGAAAATGACATTGGACAAATCTCAGGGAATATTTTGAGAATGTAACCAATAAGGGGAAACCTTCGTTCAAAAGTATGAGAGGTTGTTCCGTTATCAAGGGGCTCACAGGTGTGGGTGGTGATAGCTGGGATAGAGGTGTGGATGAACTTCAGAGAAGGAAGCGTTTAGTTGAGTGTGGCAGAGGTCAACACTCAAACTTCAGCCGGTCACAATTTACATTAGTAATGCAGCAAATGAAAGGACAGAGCATATTGTATCCACGTGGCTCTTGACGCAAAGTTGGATGGAGAGATCAATGCAGAGGAACATAGATGGGTTTCCTGGGTTTCACAGCGGCTCGAAGAATAGAAGAGCAGAATAGTTTTTAAATGTTGGAGTACAGAGGATCTCGGAGTGCTCAGTTAGCCCAAGGATGTGTTGGCTTTTCACGCAAGAGGTAGGAGAGACTGCGCACAGCTCCAGGAGACCTGGCTGGGACAGAAACAAGCAGCGTTGGCTTTGGTACCTTGTGTCGGAGTCCGTGCAGTATCGTTTCACTGGACTGATTTCAGAGGCTGGAGAGAGGGAGATGATCTCCTGTGGAAACTCAAAACTCTGAGAGGGCTTGACAGGGTGAACGCTGAGGAGCTGTTTCCCTTGTCTGGGGGCAGAGTCAGAGGAGGAGGGATCAGGGACTCAGGGCAGAGTTGAGGAGAAATTTCTCCGTCCCGAACGCTGGGGATTCCCTCCCTTCGCAGGCTGTGGGTGCCCGGACATATATATTCAAGGTCTCTGGAGCTAGAGTCAACCACAGGATGTGGGGCTCAGGTGGGGAAGTGGACCAGGCAGAAGATGAGCCAGGATATCACTGATTAGCAGGGAAGGTTTGAGGAGCCCTGGTCTATTTCTGCTTCATTATTTTAAGATCTTAATTCTTTGGTGATATTGATTGGAGGGATAAATCTTAGGCTGGAGTCCAGCATTAACTCCTTGTTGCACAATCTTCAGTGTCCACTGAAGTGATCAGACAATTCCTCCGCGCATTTCATAGATGGACAAGGTGCTTCCTGAGATCTGACGGGAGGGGTAGGGAATCAGTTTGTGGGCAGCAAGTCCATAGCCTCTCTTGTGTCCATCCTTCTCATCACCTGAGCTCATCAGCCTCACTGCTAACTGCCACTTTGATCTGGACCAAGTCTTCATTGTGTAGTGGTTAGCGTAACGCTATTACAGCACCAGCGACCCGGGTTCAATTCTGGCCGCTGTCTGTAAGGAGTTTGTACGTTCTCCCCGTGTCTGCGTGGGTTTCCTCTGGGTGCTCCGGTTTCCTCCCACGTTCCAAAGACGTACAAGTTAGGAAGTTGTGGGCATGCTATGTTGGCGGCGGAAGCGTGGAGACACTTGCCGGCTGCCCCCAGAGCACTCTACGCAAAAGATGCATTTCACTGTGTTTTGATGTACATGTGACTAACAGAGATATCTTTCCCTTCGTCCAATTCCACTTGCCTTTATATATCCAGACTGGGTTTGTACTAGAAGTTAAATAGACCAATTCTGATGAAGTATCTCCGATCTGAAACATTAACTATTTCTCACACAACAAACAATGTGCCGGGGGAGCTCAGCGATCCGAGCAGCATCTGTGTTGGGGGGCGGTGGGGGGGGGGGGGAGCAGGAAGGAATTGTTGACGTTTTGGCTCAAAGCCCTGCCTCAGGACTGAGAGTGGAGGGGGGAGATGGCTGGTGTAGAGAGGAGGGAGGTGGGGAGGTGGGGAGACAGGAGCCAGAGGTGATTGGCAGACCCGAGGGCGGGGAGGGAGGGAGGTGACAGATGGGGCCAGGGGTGGAGTCAGGAGACAGAGGCAGGTGGATGATAGATGGAGCCAGGAGGGGGGGTGGGGAGGGTGAAGGTGGGGAGAGCTGCTGCAAGGTGGGCACACAAAGGCCACCAGTGCTGTTTCTCTCTCTCAACCGTTTTCTCTCTCCACACATGCTGCCTGGCTGGCTGAGTGTTTTCCAACATTTTCAGCTTTTATTTTGGACATCCAGTATCCACAGTTTGTTTTATTTTCACAAACTATTAATTCATTTAAAGAACGTTGTTGAAGGAGCAGCCATCCTTAGTAATCTGAGGGACTGGCTTTGGAAGCTGGGATCAAGTATGCTCAAGTGAATGAGTCTAACTTAGCTGAAAGTCTCTCCCGACTTGTCTGGGGGCTCGGCAGTGGGAGGAGGAGGGGGGCTGGGGCTGTAGACCCGGACCCCATACCCTGATTCTATTTGTCTGAATTGTACTTGGTTTTAACCGTTAGGTGACTGGGTCTGTCATGTTTCCATCCACGTTCTCCCTGCTCCCATCCTTTTCCAAGAGGAAGACTCCAGAGCACCAGTTTCAGGAAGAACAGGAAGTCAGGACTGATAACCAGGACAGTTGCTCCTTGAGATCAAAACTACAAAAGTCAGTTGAGTTTATTGTCACGTGCACAAGTCCGTGTGTGCAGAGGGGCAATGAAAAACTTACCTTCAGTAGCATCACTGGCACAAAGCATCAGATCAGCAGCATTCACAAGAAAAACATAAACATGAATTATGAACACAGGAAGTGCTGGAGGAACTCAGTGGGTCAGGCAGCGTCTGTGGAGGGAAGTGGACAGTCAATGGGTCCATTTCCCTCCATAGAAGCTGCCTGACCCACTGAGTTCCTCTAGCACTTTGTGTGTTGTTCCAGATTCCAGCATCTGCAACCTCCTGTATCTCCATAAATTATGCACAATTTTTTTTCCAAGAAAGAACACAATTAGAACAAAAAAAACCACAAAGTGCATTGTTGTGCCAAGCGATCAAAGTGGTCACAGTGTTGCTATACTGTAGTGATTAGGGTTTTTTTCCAGTTGGTTCACGAACTGATTGAAGGGAAGTGGCTGTTCCTGAACCTGGTGGTGTGGGACTTCAGGCTTCTGTACCTCCTGCCCGATGGTAGCTGCGAGAAAGTGACATGGCCCGATGGTGGGGATCTTTGATGATGGATGTTGCCTTCTTGAGGTAGTGCCTCCTGTAGGTACTCCCGATGGTGGGGAGGGATGTATTGGTATTGGTTTATTATCGTCTTGCAAACCGATCATATAGGTCAATTCATTACACAGTGCAGTTACATTGAGTCAGTACAGAGTGCATTGATGTAGTACAGGTAAAAACAATAACAGTACAGAGTAAAATGTCACAGCTACAGGGAAGTGCATTGCAGGTAGACAATAAGGTGCAAGGTCATAACAAGGTAGATTGTGAGGCCAAGAGTCCATCTCATCGTATAAAGGAACTGTTCAATAGTCTTATCACAGTGGGATAGAAGCTGTCCTTGAGTCTGGTGGTACGTGCCCTCAGACTCCTGTATCATCTGCCTGATGGGAGAGGGGATGGGGTCTTCCCCCGGGTGAGTGGGGTCTTCGATTATGCTGGCTGCTTCACCAAGGCAGCGAGAGGTAAAGACAGAGTCCAAGGAGGGGACATTATGTATTGGGCGGCAGTTCACCTTCACCCAATTACTGTGTGCAGGAGTTTGCTGCGGTTTTGCCTGACGTCGACAATTCCTTCCCCCCACCCCCCACCCCACACAGATGCTGCTCAACCCGCTGAGATCCTCCAGCAGGTTGTTTGTTGCTCCAGATTCCAGCATCTGCAGTCTCCTGTGTCTCCATTGCCTGCGTTGTATCTGTGTCTGCAGTTCGTTAGGTAATTCACTGACTGAAGCGTTTCCTGGGAGAGGGAAAGGTGTTCGACACAAACAGGATTCTTTAAATCACTCTGACACAGATTCAGAAATAGGGCTTTGCTTTGACACAGTCACACCCATTCTCATGATGACTGCTGCTCATTACACCCTGTGCTTCAGAGTTCTCTCAGTCCTTGAAAACAATCGCAGCTTTTTGAACAGCAGAAACACAAAGTGGGAGTTGTGACGGATGCAAATAGCTGCTAAAGGTTGAAGAGACGGTGCATTAGCAGCTTTTTTTGTGCCGTCCATTCAAAGCATTTTAAGCCCCAGACATCCATTTCCTCAAATTACAACACAGAATGCTGGAAACACTCAGCAGGTTAGGCAGCAGTGACGGAGAGAAACAGGGTTCACGTTGCAGGTGGATCAGTTTGAGTTACAGTGACCCAGGTTCAATTCTGGCCGCTGTCTGTGAGGAGTCTGTACGTTCTCCCTGGGTCTGCGTGGGTTTCCTCCAGGTGCTCTGGTTTCCTCCCACATTTCAAAGATGTACAGGTTAGGAAGTTGTGTGCATGCTATGTTGGTGCCGGAAGTGTGGCGACACTTGAGGGCTGCCCCCAGCACACTCTACGCAAAAGATGCATTTCACTGTGTGTTTCAATGTACATGTGACTAATAAAGACATCTTACTTCAGATTTCCAGCGTTTGGCTGCATTTTGTTTTTTTTATTATCATTTTCAAAGGTTTGTCTTGGATTATCCTCATGCTCGATGTAAACTGGGTGCTTTTGAAGTGAGTGGGGAGAAAAGAGAGGGTCACGCTGACAGATTTAGATCAGGAGAGGTAAGAGGAGGCTTGTGTGGAGCATGCAGTTCAGCATGAACTGGCTGGGCCGAATGGCCTGTTTCTGTCCCATATATCCTATGTAGTCCTACATTTTGCCTCATTGTCACAGCATCAGTAGCTTGTGGATTTGAATCCCATTCCAGAGGCCTGAGTACAAAATCCGAGGGGGAGGGGGACTCTGGGTTAGGACTGAAGGGGCTCTGCATTGTCAGATGTCCCAGCGTCAGGTGAGGTGGTGTCTGTCTATGTTCATCCCTTAAATCATAACATCCTTGGCCAATCCATCGTTGGGCTAAACAAGCACTCTGACATCGTCTGCCAAGGATCACGTGTGGAGAGGGGGCCTCTTTCTCTGCATTTCTTACAACACAATGCTCACTAAAAAGCACTCCCAGACCAAGAAGGATGAGTTGGTGAGCTGGGTGAGGCAATGGCAGATAGAATTTAATCCTGAGAAGTGTGAGATAATGCACTTTGGGAGGACTAATAAAGGCAGGACGTACACCGTGTGTGGCGGGGCCACGGGGACAATTGAGCAGGGATCGGTGCTGGGTCTGTTGTTGTTTATCATCTATATTAATGATTTAGGTGACTGTGGTAAACTGGATCAGCAAATTTGCGGATGACACCAAGATTGGGGGCGTAGTGGACAGCGAGGAAGGCTATCAAAGCTTGCAGCGTGATCTTGACCAGCTAGGAAAATGGGCTGAAAAATGGCTGATGGAATTTAATGCAGACACGTGTGAGGTGATGCACTTTGGGAGGACAAATCAGGGTAAGACTTGCACACTGAGGTGTGCGGTAGAACAAAGGGACCTGGGAATACAGATTCATAACTACTTGAAGGTGACATCACAGGTAGACAGGGTCATAAGGAGAGCTTTTGGCACATTGGCCTTCATAAATCAGGGCATTGAGTACAGGAGTTGGGATGTTACATTGAAGTTGTACAAGACGTTGGTGAGGCTGTATTTAGAGTATTGTGTGCAGTTCTGGTCACCTACCTACAGGAAAGGTATCAATAAGCTTGAAAGAGCACAGAGAAAATTTAAAAGGATGTTGCCAGGACTTGAGGACCTGAGTTACAGGGAAAGGTTAGGACTTTATTCCCTGGAGCACAGGAGAGTGAGGGGAGATCTTATAAAAGTATACAAAATTATGAGGGCTATAGATAGGGTGAATGCATGCAGGCTTTTTTCCCTCAGGTTGGGTGAGACTAGAACTAGAGGTCATAGGTTTGGGGTGAAAGGTGAATAGTTAAGGGGAATCTGAGGGGGAACTACTTCACTCAGAGGGTGGTGCGAGTGTGGAACGAGCTGCCAGCGGAAATGGTGGATGTGGGTTCAATTGTAACATTTAAGAGAAGTTTGGATAGGTACATGGATGGGGGGGCGGGTTTGGAGGGATATGGTCCGGGTGCAGGTAGGTGGGACTAGGCAGAAGATCAGATTGGCATGGACTAGATGGGCCGAAGGGCCTGTTTCTGTGCTGTAGTGCTCTATGACTCTAACTGGAACACATTCGGCCCACTCCACCTTGGCCATGGTGTAGCTGGGGAGACGGGACACCACGCATGGGCTCCACGGATCTGGTGTGGAAGGGAAGGTTCAACAAGTGGGCCGCGTGCTGTCCTTACTGTGGGTTGTACCCTGGTCTTTTTGGTGAAGGGAGGCCGATTCAGGCTGGGCGTGAGCGGACGTGAGCACCATCCTTCAGCTTATCAGCGCTGCTGTGAGTTCCTCCTGGCTAAGGGAGCGGGGTTGGCTCTGTTCACGCTGTTGCTCAACAGCTATCAGAGAGATGACTGGTGCCTGATGTAACTGATGTGCCACAAACGGTCACTCCTGCGTTACAACAGTCCTTGGTGCCTTGCCAAGACAACGAGGCCAAGTCAGGGTTCCTTCTTCCCTTTCATTGGCCCCAGTGAGCTGTCACAATCTTCCCTCCTGTTGACGCGTCAGAAGACAGGGAGGAGGGATTGGGTCACCACACTCCAGAAATCCATTCTCTTGTCTTCATCTTGCTGCCCACACCCTTGGGCCAGGAACTAAGGCAACAGATGGCTTATCAGAGAAGATGTTGTTGGTTGTGGGGGATATTTGACCTTAAGAGGAATCGCTGGCTGTCTCAACCCCAGCATACCAACTCTAGCCTGGGGTATCCATGGGACATCCCAGACCCAGTCCAATACTGCCCACAATCTGGGCTGGATTCAAATCATGGCGAAGGTTAACACAGCCCGGACTGAGCTCGACAGCACGAGGCAGAGCAAGGAGATGGTCGAATTAGTCAAAGCAGAAGGGAGAGAGAGATAGAGAGAGAGGGAGGGAGGGAGAGAGAGAGAGAGAGAGAGAGAGAGAGAGAGAGAGAGAGAGAGAGAGAAGGAGAGAGAGGTGGGAGGTGGAGCAGAGGGACGAGGGTGGGGATATAGAAATGGATAAATAGATAAGGGAGATGGGGATACAGGAAGTTCAGGTTCAAGGCAGTTAGAGAAACTTGTCAGAGAGGGTGGGGTGAAGGGGAGGGGGTTACAGAGAGAGGGTGGGGTGAAGGGGAGGGGGTTACAGAGAGAGGGAGGGGTGTAGGGGAGGGGGTTACCGAGAGAGGGAGGGGTGTAGGGGAGGGGGTTACAGAGGGAGGGAGGGGTGTAGGGGAGGGGGTTACAGAGAGAGGGAGGGGTGTAGGGGAGGGGGTTACAGAGGGAGGGATGGGTGTAGGGGAGGGGGTTACAGAGAGACGGAGGGGTGTAGGGGAGGGGGTTACAGAGAGAGGGAGGGTGTAGGGGAGGGGATTACAGAGAGAGGGAGGGGTGTAGGGGAGGGGGTTACAGAGGGAGGGATGGGTGTAGGGGAGGGGGTTACAGAGAGACGGAGGGGTGTAGGGGAGGGGGTTACAGAGAGAGGGAGGGGTGTAGGGGAGGGGATTACAGAGAGAGGGAGGGGTGTAGGGGAGGGGGTTACAGAGAGAGGGAGGGGTGTAGGGGAGGGGGTTACAGAGGGAGGGAGGGGTGTAGGGGAGGGAGTTACAGAGAGACGGAGGGGTGTAGGGGAGGGGGTTACAGAGAGAGGGAGGGGTGTAGGGGAGGGGGTTACAGAGGGAGGGAGGGGTGTAGGGGAGGGAGTTACAGAGAGACGGAGGGGTGTAGTGAAGGGGGTTACAGAGAGAGGGAGGGGTGTAGGGGAGGGAGTTACAGAGAGAGGGAGGGGTGTAGGGGAGGGAGTTACAGAGAGAGGGAGGGTGTAGGGGAGGGGGTTACAGAGAGACGGAGGGGTATAGGGGAGGGGGTTACAGAGAGAGGGAGGGGTGTAGGGGATTGGGTTACAGAGAGAGGGAGGGGTATAGGGGAGGGGGTTACAGAGAGGAAGGGGATGAGGACGGAGGTAGTGGAGACCCACAGAGCCTATTATCCAGGACTTCCTTGACCATCCAGGGATGGATTGATCGGGACGGGCTGCTTCTGGTAACGGGAGGGATGGGTTAATTCTGGCCTGACCTGTCACATGAAGCACGGCCTCACGCAGCTTTCACCCCCCAACGCTGGCTGACTCTAGCGACCAGGGAAGCAGCTTTCACTGCCTGAGGACCTTCCTGGTGACTGTGAAACAGAAGGACAATCCCTTTCCCACTCACCCTCGCAGTGTGCATTCAAACTCCTCCCCACCCAGTTCTGTTTCACTGAGTCCCACACGACAAGCACACACGCCTCACCAGACTATCGACCACCTGCAGCATGCCTGTCTGAAATTCATGATGAACTGTGGACTGGAACCCCATCACTTGCTGCAGGCAGGTTCTTGTATGGTGGTGGTACTCCCTTCCCATCTCAACCTGTGTCCAAGCCTTGCTGGGAGGCCTCAACTCCCCACGCTCTGACCTCGGAGATAATGTTTCCTCCTGAGCCGCAGACTGAGAGTGCAAGGACGCGTCCAAAGCCGGCCACACACAGCGAGCACTGCTCAGTTCAGCTTGGGTCAGCAGCCTGTTTCAGTGTTTGACACCGTAGAGGTTGTCGACAAATCAGAGACGTATCGAAAGGGAAACTCCTGTGGTGGTTGCAAATCTGCAATAAAAACCTCGACTGCTGGAAATCCTCGACGGTCAGGCAGCATCTGTGGGGGAGCTGTGGATGGTTGCAATGGATTTCCCTTTGCACTTTCTTCACCGCCCACGTAGTGTAGCAGTTAGCGTGACACTATTACAGCGCCAGCGACCCGGGTTCAATTCCCGCCGCTGTCTGTAAGGAGTTTGTACGTTCTCCCCATGTCTGCATGGGTTTCCTCCGGGTGCTCCGGTTTCCTCCCACATTCCACAGGCGTACGGGTTAGGAAGTTGTGGGCGTGCTATGTTGGTGCCGGAAGTGTGGCGACACTTGCGGGCTGCCCCCAGAACGCTCGACGCCAAAAGACGTATTTCACTGTGTGTTTCGATGTACATGTGACTAATAAAGATGTCTGTCTACCTCGCTGCAGTGTCCCAGTTCCCATTAATCTCTCCTTTCCTCCACTCTCCACTCGTCCCTCTCTCCCTCTGCTCCTTGTCCCACCTCTCCGCCCCCCCCCCCACCCCCCCCCCCCCCCCCCCCCCCCGTCCCACCCTCTGTGCCCATGACACCTCGAACTTCATCCAATTCTGACGAAGGTCATGAATCTGATCTGTTCCGAGCTCCTGCCTCCCCCAGTACTACCCAACAGCTCCATCACTCACGTACAGCTCAGTGGAACTTGCTCTGATGACGTGATTTAATGCTGTCACTCTGTCAATGTCTGCAGCCAATGCATCAGTGCCACTTACACACAGGCACGGACAAAATATTGACATAAATTCTCAGTGCGACATATGGTGTTGGTGGTCATTGTGACTTTCATTTGTTCCTCTGTGCAGGGCAGCTGAGCGCAAAGAGAATCCCACTGCACCGAAGTAAGCGCCTTGCTTCAGGAAGACTGAAACCCTTATTTCAGGAAGGAAATAGCCGCATTTGCCACCGATATTCCCCATCCCAGGACTCTGAGCAAAGGACCCCAGCTCCCAGGGACGCAGGGCAGCTGCACGGGGTAGATGTCAGACTGTCCCAGAGTCAGGCACAGCACACGGCCCTGCAGATCAAACCCCATGCCAGGGAATCCGTCGTGTGTACACAAACACTTGATACAGTGCTGAGAGAGGGGTCGGACCCAGGGAGCAGGGCAGTGTCAGAGGGGTCGGACCCAGGGAGCAGGGCAGTGTCAGAGGGGTCAGACCCAGGGAGCAGGGCAGTGTCAGAGGGGTTGGACACAGGGAGCAGGGCAGTGTCAGAGGGGTCAGACCGAGGGGGTAGGGCAGCGTCAGAGGGGTCGGACTCAGGGAGCAGGGCGGTGTCAGAGGGGCAGTACTGAGGGAGCGTCGCACTGTGGGAGGGGCAGTACTGAGGGAGCTCCGTGCTGTGGGAGGGGCAGTACTGAGGGAGTTCCGCGCTGTGGGGGGGGTCAGTCAGCAGGGTCTGGCTGCGGGTGAAGCCGGTCCCTGTTCCGTCGCAGCGGGTGCCAAGGGGGCTCAGGGGCACGGAACGTTCCCGGCCACGCTGACCCCTGCTCTGCCGGAATTGTTCATCAGACCCAAGGCCTGGTGTGTCTCTCGGGACCCGGTCCGGCACAACGCGAGCTGCCTGGCGGAGACTCGCACCGTGCTGTTCCGCGACACACTGAGGCGTTTCTTGTATGAGCTGGTCCTGCGTACCCCTCACTTCCTCGCACTCACCTGCTGGCCAGACACGCGGTGGTGGTCCGTCTTGCCATCGGACAGCGAGGGGGATCCCTGGTGGAGGTCTCTCTAGGTGGGAGTCCTCCCCCTTTACATCGGGGACCTGGGGTGGAAGGTGCTGCACTGGGCAGTGCCGTGCAACCGTTTCCTGAGCTGGTTCACCGACAGCCGAGCCGCCTGTCACTTCTGCGGCCGGGAAGAGACGGTGTACCACGTGTACGTGGAGTGCTCGAGGTTGCAGCCTCTCTTTGCCTCTCTAAAGGGGCTGCTGCTCAAGTTCTGGCTCCACTTCTGTGCTGAGGGAGTGGTACAATGGCAGTAGTGCCATTAACCTGGGTCGTCTCTTACTGAGGTAAAAGCTCCCACTGCAACTGTTGGAAGAGTGCGGGAAGTTTTCCTCACTCATTGGGGAAACCACCCAACTCATGGTCTACGTTTTCAGGTTGTGGGATCTTGCTGCCCTGGCATTATTGCCAACACTCGGGACCACACAGCAGGGCTGTAATTGCTGAGAAGGTGTGGTGAGCGGGGATTCACTGTGCGCCACCAAGGTCTCAAGAGGAGGGTGGCTGAGCCCAGAGTTCCTGAAGGATGGTTTGTAACGGGAGGAGAGTGACGGACAAGGGTGTGATGGATGGTGAGCCCATCCCCAGCACCATCCAGTACAAGGCAGCTGCTTGGCTGTCTCTCCGTCCATCACCCGGAACGTTCACTGCCCCCTCTTCCTGTGCACAGGAGCTGCCGTGTGAACCGTCTACAGCTATAGAGTCTCAGAACTTAGATCATTGAGTCACGCAGCACAGAAACAGGCCATTCGGCCCACCAAGTGCGTGCTGACCATCAACTACCCATTTGTACCAAACCCATTTTATTCTCCCCACGTTCCCATCAACTGCCCCCCAGATTCTACCCCTCACCCACAAGCTGGAGGCAATTTACAGCGGCCAACTAACCTACTGACCCACGCGTCGTTGGGATGTCGGAGGAAACCAGAGCACCCCCTGGGGGAAACCCACCCGCAGTCACAGGGGAATGTGTAAGCCCCACACACTGACAGCACCGGAGGTCAGGATCGAACCCACGTCTCCGGCACTGGGAGGCAGCGGCTCTACCCGCTGTGCCACCGTGCCGCCCATTGCCTGGGTCGCTCCTCCCAAACCTCTACCACCAAGGAGGACATGGGAACACCACCACCAACAGGTTCCTCTCTGTGTCGCCCACCATCCTGACTTGTAAACGCGTCCAGGTCCTTCAAGTTATTGGTTAAACTCCTGGAACCACTGCCTGCCAAGGGCAATGGGGGATGGACAATAAAGGCCTTGGTGCAGAAGCCCAGATCCTGTGTATAGGAGGAGTGGCCAGAGTTTCAAAGGAAGGAGGGCGTGGCTGCATTTATTGATCAACAGTAAAGTGGGAAGTAACTTTAAATAAGCTGTTTGAAGTGGGAAATGAGAGTTGCTTTATTAAGCAGTTTCAAGTTCTTCTGTCGCTATAACAGGGACACCACACTGTTATTTAATGTGATTAAACATTCCAACACACTTCGTGGATGGAGTCACTGAGCTGTCAGCTGCGTCCGATGACGATCGTGCTCTCCAACCTCAGTCAAAGGTTCAAGTCCCACTCTGGGATTTCACACAATCCATTCGCCACTCCCCACGCAGAAACGACAGAGTGCCACGCGCTCAGGGGTACTACTTCTTGGTCGGGATGTTGTCCCGAGGTCTCACCATCCCTCTGGGGTGAATGTAAAAGATCCCATGGCAAATTCTGAAGAGGAGTTACCTGGTGTCCATTAAAATGCAGGAAGCAAGATGAGTGATTTGTTTCCACATCCAGTTACGTGACACTTGTTGGGAAATGCCAGCAGTTCTTTGGTGAATTGTCGGCACTTCGCCTGATAACCATTGGTGGTCTGTTGGACAATCCCTGCCTGGGCCCTGACATTGGACTCAGGAAAGTGTGGAGGAGCAGAGGGATCTGGGGGTTCATATCCACAGATCCCTGAAAGTTGCCTCACAAGTGGATAGGGTAGTTAACAAAGCTTATGGGATGTTAGCTTTCATAAGTCGTGGGATCGAGTTTAAGAGCCGCGAGGTAATAATGCAGCTCTACAAAACTCTGGTTAGACCACACTTAAAGTGCTGTGTCCAGTTCTGGTCGCCTCATTATAGGAAGGATGTGGAGGTGTTGGAAAGGGTGCAGAGGAGATTTACCAGGATGCTGTCTGGATTGGAGAGGATGCATTATGAAGAGAGACTAAGGGAGCTAGGGCTTTACTCTTTGGAGAGGAGGAGGATGAGGGGAGACATGATAGAGGTATACAAAATATTAAGAGGAATAGATAGAATAGACAGCCAGTGCCTCTTTCCCAGGGCACCAATATTCAATACAAGAGGGCATGGCTTTAAAGTAATGGGTGGGAAGTTCAAGGAAGATATCAGAGGAAAGTTTTTCACCCAGAGAGTGGTTGGGGCATGGAATACGCTGCCTGGGGTGGTGGTGGAGGCAGGTACATTGGTCAAGTTCAAGAGATTGCTAGATAAGCACATGGAGGAATTTAATATAGAGGGATATGTGGGGGAAAGGGGTTAGATAGTCTTAGGAGAGGTTTTAAAGGTCGGCACAACATGGTGGGCCGAAGGGCCTGTTTTGTGCTGTACTGTTCTATGGTTCTATGATTCTATGAAAGGATCCAGCGGCAGACCTGTTGAATTCCCCTGGATTTATGCTGGGGAACCTGCCCCCTTACCCTGTGCCAGGTTAGAACCAGCGCAAGACCAGCGAGCCTATTTTTAAAAATTAATTGGGCTTGCTTTAACATTTTTAATTAATTAAAATTCTTCTTTAAGTGTTTCAATTTTTTCTTTAAACATTTTTAACATCTTTTTAGCTCTTTAAAAGATTTTTAACAGTTTTTGAATGTCAGGGACATTCAGAAATATTCAGGTCCCTTGGCAACTCTGACAGCTGGCAATGCCTAGGGGGTGTGGCTTAGCTGCCTATCAAAAATGTTGTGGGCGGGGCCTGTCGTAGCTCTGCCACACCCACAAGGCCCTTGCTACTGCATGAGGCTTCACCTAGTAGGATCCAGCGTTTATCAGGCTGAAATCAGGAGATCTGTCAAAGGCAAGGGCAAAGTTTCTCGGTCGACCGCAGGCGGTATGGATGGGGATGCTGGAATCCTCTTCAAAGTGTGCTGAGAGACCTTCAGCAACCCCGAGTGAGCTGACACCTCATCCGGTCAATGACACATCCAAAGCCATGCACAGTGGAGGCTCCTCAGTACCACACTGGGCATCCTTGCCTCAGTTTGAAAGTCATTCAGTTGTACAGCACAGAAACAGGCCCTTCAGCGCACCACATCCATGCCAATCTTTCTGCCTGTCTATCCTATTTGCCCCCATTAAGACCGTATTCTTCTATGCCCTTAGTTGGCCAAGTCTCTGGAACGGGGCTTAAAGCTGGGAGAGAGGTGAGCGTCCCAGTGACTGAGTCACACAGAGGTGTGTTCCAGCATTGTGAGCTGCTCCTCACTTTCACCCACTGCGGGGACTGAGCTCAGCCCCAGTGAGCTGGGTAAAGGCTTGAAGTGGTTGCCTGAATTTAATATTTGGGCAGCATTGGCTCTGTAATGTTCATCTGGCTGACTGAGCCGTTGCTGAGTGTAATCGCCTCTCCCATCTTCCCAGGTATGTGTGTGTGGCTTTCTCTTGCCTTTATCTCCCTGGTGCAGACTTCCCTCCCCTTATCGATTTCGGAGGCCTTATCTTCCACCACTTGCGGGCACCTCACCAGGCAGCCGGGGAAAGGTCTGATGCAGCCGTTGCCAGGCAACCTGCACTTAAAACCAACAAATAAAAGAGGGCGGATTTTCAGATGTGGTCGCACTGAGGCAGCTTCTCGTTCACCGTTAAGATTTACAGCTTATTTATAGGGGAGAACGGAAACTTGCTGTGATGAGGTTTGCATCAGACAGTGCCTCACAGCTGGGCCAGTGGAAAGATGGGGACAGGTTTCGTGAGGCCCTTTGACAAGTTATCGGAGTTTAGAAGCCTCTCAAATCAACATTATTCATTGCTTCCCGTTGACGGCCACCCACACCTTTCTAACCTCTGCGCTCGAATGGCTCCTGACTTGTCCATCTTCCATTCTCCACATTCAAAACCCCAGTGCTCGTGCCCTGCCTCACAGTAGCTGCTCTCCCTTCAAAGTCAAAGCTGAGTTTATTGTCACGTGCACAAATCCATGTGTGCACAGGTGCAATGAAAAACTTACCTGCAGCAGCATCACAGGCACACAGCATCGTGTAAGCAGCATTCACATGAAAAACATAAATTAAACATAAATTATGCACAATTTTTACAAGAGAAAAAAACACAATGAGAACGAGAAAGAACAAAGTCCATTTTGGTGCAAAGTGATCAGAGAGGTCACAGTGTTGCTAAACTGTACTGATCAGGGTTGTGCTGGCTGGTTCAAGGACTGAATGGTTGAATGGAAGTAGCTGTTCTTGAACCTGGTGGTGTGGGACTTCAGGCTTCTGTACCTGCCCGATGGTAGCGAGAAGATGGCACGGCCCGGATGGTGGGGATCTTTGATGATGGCTGTTGCCTTCTTGAGGCAGCACCTCCTGTAGATACTACTGATGGTGGGGAGGGATGTGCCCATGGTGTGTTGGGCAGAGTCCACTACTCTCTGCAGCTTCCTGCTGTTCTTTGGTTCCCAATCCTCATGGATCCTGTTTCCACACTCAGAGACATAGAATAATACAACACAGAAACAGGCCCTTCGGCCCAACTCATCCTTGCCAGCCAAGTTATCGAACGGAGCTAGTCCCATTTGTCTGTGTTTGCCCCATATCCCTCTAATTCTTCCCCGTCCATGTACCCGTCCATAGGAACTATTTCTCGCCTTGTTCTCCTGCTATCTGATCTACCGATCAATCTGGTCCCAGAATGCAGCTTTCAAATTCTTCCAAATTCCACTGTTGAATAGCCCAGACTGCTCAACATGTCCTCGCCAGGTAACTCTTTCCTTCCTTCCTCACCACTTGCACCTCTTGTGCCTCCACTGATCACCCCCCACCCTCTCCACCTTCACCCTCCCCTCTCCCCACTTGACTCCCTCTGTTTTGTATCCCCCTTGGAGAAGCACAGGCTGATTAGGGACAGTCAGCATGGCTTTGTGAGGGGCAGGTCGTGCCTCACGATCCTGACTCAATTCTTTGAGGATGTGACAAAGCACATTGATGAAGGTAGAGCAGTGGATGTGGTGTACATGGATTTTAGTCAGGCGTTTGATAAGGTTCCTCATGGAAGGCTCATTCAGAAAGTTGGGAGGCATGGGATCCAGGGAAACTTGAATAGAGGTGTACAAGATGATAAGAGGCATAGATCGAGTGGACAGTCAGAGACTTTTTCCCAGGGTGACAATGGCTAACACGAGGGGACATAATTTTAAGGTGATTGGAGGAAGGTGCAAGGGGTAAGTTTTTTACACAGAGAGTGGTGGGTGCGTGGAACGCACTGCCGGCAGAGGTTGTGGGGGCAGATACATTAGGGACATTTAAGAGACTCTTAGACAGGCACATGAATGATAGAGAAATGGGGGGCTATGTGGGAGGGAAGGGCTAGATAGATCTTAGAGCAGGATAAAATGTCGGCACAACATTGTGGGCCGAAGGGCCTGTCCTGTGCTGTAGTGTTTGATGTTCTATGTTTGTTTCCACCTATCACCCCAAACCTCCCCACTCCACCCCCTCACCCCCCCACCCCGAGCTTCTCTCCCCACTCCACCCCCTCACCCCTCACCCCGAGACTCTCTCCCCACTCCACCCCCTCACCCCCCCACCCCGAGCCTGTCTCCCCACTCCACCCCCTCACCCCCCCACCCCGAGCCTGTCTCCCCACTCCACCCCCTCACCCCCCCACCCCGAGCCTCTCTCCCCACTCCACCCCCTCACCCCTCACCCCGAGACTCTCTCCCCACTCCACCCCCTCACCCCCCCACCCCGAGCCTGTCTCCCCACTCCACCCCCTCCCCCCCCCCACCCCGAGCCTGTCTCCCCACTCCACCCCCTCACCCCCCCCACCCCGAGCCTCTCTCCCCACTCCACCCCCTCACCCCTCACCCCGAGCCTCTCTCCCCACTCCACCCCCTCACCCCTCACCCCGAGCCTCTCTCCCCACTCCACCCCCTCACCCCCCCACCCCGAGCCTCTGTCTCCCCACTCCACCCCCTCACCCCCCCACCCCGAGCCTGTCTCCCCACTCCACCCCCTCACCCCCCCACCCCGAGCCTCTCTCCCCACTCCACCCCCTCACCCCCCACCCCGAGCCTCTCTCCCCACTCCACCCCCTCACCCCCCCACCCCGAGCCTCTCTCCCCACTCCACCCCCTCACCCCCCACCCCGAGCCTCTCTCCCCACTCCACCCCCTCACCCCCCCACCCCGAGCCTCTCTCCCCACTCCACCCCCTCACCCCCCCACCCCGAGCCTCTGTCTCCCCACTCCACCCCCTCACCCCCCCACCCCGAGCCTCTCTCCCCACTCCACCCCCTCACCCCCCCACCCCGAGCCTCTCTCCCCACTCCACCCCCTCACCCCCCCACCCCGAGCCTCTCTCCCCACTCCACCCCCTCACCCCCCCACCCCGAGCCTCTCTCCCCACTCCACCCCCTCACCCCCCCACCCCGAGCCTCTCTCCCCACTCCACCCCCTCACCCCCCCACCCCGAGCCTCTGTCTCCCCACTCCACCCCCTCACCCCCCCACCCCGAGCCTCTCTCCCCACTCCAACCCCTCACCCCCCCACCCCGAGCCTCTCTCCCCACTCCACCCCCTCACCCCCCCATCCCGAGCCTCTCTCCCCACTCCACCCCCTCACCCCCCCACCCTGAGCCTCTGTCTCCCCACTCCACCCCCTCACCCCTCACCCCGAGCCTCTCTCCCCACTCCACCCCCTCACCCCCCCACCCCGAGCCTCTCTCCCCACTCCACCCCCTCACCCCTCACCCCGAGCCTCTCTCCCCACTTCACCCCCTCACCCCCCCCACCCCGAGCCTCTCTCCCCACTCCACCCCCTCACCCCTCACCCCAAACCTCCCCACTCCACCCCCTCAACCCCCACCCCGAGCCTCTCTCCCCACTCCACCCCCTCACCCCCCCACCCCGAGCCTCTCTCCCCACTCCACCCCCTCACCCCCCCACCCCGAGCCTCTCTCCCCACTCCACCCCCTCACCCCCCCACCCCGAGCCTCTCTCCCCACTCCACCCCCTCACCCCTCACCCCAAACCTCCCCACTCCACCCCCTCACCCCCCCCACCCCGAGCCTCTCTCCCCACTCCACCCCCTCACCCCTCCCCAGCCTGACCCATTATCCCTTGCCCCTCCTCAGTCCACCTCTCACCCCTCCCGCCCTCCTCTCTGTATCTGTCATCGCCTCCCTCCACTCTCAGTCCTGATGCAGGGTCTCGACCTGAAATGTCGACCATTCCTTTCCCTCCACAGACGCTGCTCGACCTGCTGAGTTCCTCCAGCAGTTTGGTTTTTGCCCTCAGCTCTGAGCCGCTCCCCACCCAAACCTCCCCGCCCTCTTCTTAACATGCTCCTCGAAACCTCCATCTACGGGCTGAACCTTTTTTGCCTCTCCTGCTTCCCCTGGTGTGGCTCGGATGCAAACTCTGCTCCACGCCTCCTCTGTGGGACATTTTCCAGTACTAAGTGTGGTATGTTGACACAGTTTGGTGGGACTGGCGAAGACTGGAAGGTGCTGGTCACCGTGGTGATGGGCCTTATCCAAGGCTCTGTGTGGAGAGGACAGAGAGTCAACCGGTTCATTTAGTTTGGTCTCTCAGCAGGTTGGAAAGAGGAGGAGTTGAACTCTGGGCTTCCTCTGCACACTGCTGTGTAACAAATGTAAGATAGGGTGTGTACCCCTTTAAGAGCTGTGGTACATGATTAACTGCTCTGTGTGTTGTTGATACACAGCTTAAAACTTGCCAGAACATCTGACTATCTCTGCAGAAAAAGTTGCCACAAGGGATGGTGTTTTTCCAAAGTACTTTTATCAATAAAGTACCTCTGTTTGTCAGTTTGTACGACTGGCTATCATCCAGAATCTTTGCAATGTATGACTGACACATGCTGTGACCCTGGGGGCTGGGTCGGATGAATTGCAAACTTACAGCAGCTACTCAGTAATGAAGCAGTTGACTGTCTTGTTCGTCACACACTTCCGGGAGTGGTGAGAATCTTTTGGCAACACAGAGACACCAGAGACTGCAGCTACAGGAACCTGGGACAAAGACACAAACTGCGGGAGGAACTCAACGGGTCAGGCAGCATCTGTGCAGGGAAATGGAATCGTCCCCGTTTTGGTTCGGGAGTGCATCAGGACCGAGAGTGTAGAGGGGAAGATAGCCAGCGGAAAGTGGAGAGAGGGAGGGGTGAGGCAGGGGCTGGGAGATGGTAAATGGAACCGGGTGAGGAGGGAGGTGATGGGCAGATGGGGCGAGGTGGAGTCAGGAGACACTGGCTGGTGGGCAATAGGTAGAGGTGGCTGAGAAGTAGGGGAAAAAAAGAGGGGGCAGATGAAGGGGTTGTGGAGATGGAAGCTGGAAGGGGCTAAGTGGAGGCAAGAGGTTGCGGATGCTGGAATAACGTTGGCTGCGAACTGTCTGTCTCATCACCAGAGATCACCTTCCACAGAGGAATGGAAGGGCAGAGAAGGGTAATCACAGTGCCTGAGGCTAACTCGGCACACTTAGGCTAATATTGATCACCCTATATCTTGCAGAAAGCCCAAACCACGGGATGGCCCATAAAGGATGGAACTCTGCACCAAATAAGATAAGATAAGATTTCTTTATTAGTCACATGTACATCGAAACACACAGTGAAATGCATCTTTTGCGTGGAGTGTTCTGGGGGCAGCCCGCAAGTGTCGCCACGCTTCTGGCACCAAATTTCATGCCCGCAACTTCCTAACCCGTACGTCTTTGGAATGTGGGAGGAAACCGGAGCACCTGGAGAAAACCCACGCAGACACGGGGAGAGAACATACAAACTCCTTACAGACAGTGGCCGGAATTGAACCCAGGTCGCTGGTGCTGTAATAGCTTTACGCTAACTGCTACACTGCCGTGCCTGCCCCACACTAACAGAAAGCAGATCTGTAAAATGAGGCAGGGAGACAAATAAAAGAGCCCAAAGTAGAGAGATAGACTGTCAGCGCAGGGACTGACCACACCGGGAGCTGGAGATAAAGTGAGGACAGAGCTCATGTCGCCCAGCAGTGACGACACACACCACATCCCAGGGTGTACAGAGTTACCCCTGTGTTGGAATAGAAACATTTTGAATGTTAAAAGTCCTGGACAGAGTAGATGTGGCAAAGTTGTTTCCCATGGTAGGGGAGTCTAGTACAAGTGGGTACAACTTCAGGATTGAAGGGCGCCCATTCAGAACAGAGAACATAGAGCATAAAACGTAGAACAATTACAGCGCAATTCAGGCCCTTCGGCTCACAAAGCTGTGCCGAACATGTCCCGACCCTAGAAATTAATAGGCTTACCTCGTGATGCAGCTTACCTCGATAATCGAGGTCAGCCTAGATGCGGAGAAATTTCTTTAGCCAAAGAGTGGTGAATCTGTGGAATTTGTTGCCACGGGTGGCTGTGGAGGCAAAGTCATTGGGTGTATTTAAGGCAGAGATTGATAGGTATCTGAGTAGCCAGGGCATCAAAGGTTATGGTGAGAAGGCGGGGGAGTGAGGCTAAATGAGAGAATGGATCAGCTCATGATAGAATGGCAGAGCAGACTCGATGGGCCAAATGGTCAACTTCTGCTCCTTTGTCTTATGGTCTTATGGAAGAACAGACGTCAGGATGTGTCCGGGGAGACCTGACAGACAGATAAGGTGTATGCAGCAGTCATCCTGCAGAATGTGGACGCTACACCTCATTGAGGGGCCCAACAGAAGCCACAACCAATCAGGGAGAGGGCTAGAATGGACAGTCTGTTGACCCAACCTATCTGCAGGAACTTGTCCCAGAGTAAAGCACAAAGAAACTGGACGTGTTTTGGATTTTTGCTTTTTATTTCACGTTGTTTGCGATTATAGCAGGGGAGATGTAACATGTAGTATTGGTTGAGTACCGTTTAAGAACTGCAGCATGTGACTGACTGCTCTGTACGCTGTGGATACATCGTTGAAATGTCTGTCTGTCTCTGCGGAAGAGGCCCCCGTGAGAAGTGAAGTTCTTTTTGGTAAATAAAATCCTTTTGTTTGTTAGTTTAAATTACTGCCTGTCCTTCAATGCATTTTTGAGCTAATAAGAAAAGATGTTGAGACATTCCTTGCCATCGTCCCCACTGACCCCTCCTCTCTCCTGTCTCCTTAACCTTTTCGCTGAATGATACAGTGCAGAAACAGGCCCTTCGGCCCAACGAGTCCATACTGACCATCGCTTCATTCATCCTGTTTTATTCTCTCCCCACATTCCCTTTAACCCCTCTTGATTCTACCATTCATCTCCACAGTGGGGGTGATTTACAGAGGCCAATTAACCTACCAGTCCACACGTCTTTGGGATGTGGGAGGGAACTGGATCACCTGGGGGAAACCCTTGCAGTCACAGGGAGAATGTGCAAACTCCGCACGGACAGTGCCTGAGGTCAGGATCGAAACCGGGTCACCCATTGGCAAGAGCCGATCTTTTCTATCCTTCCCCGGAACCCAACAGCCTGACCTCTGTGCTGCTGTGTGGCAGGAACAGGCTTGGATAAGGATTGGGGACTCCCACCATAGGCTGTGCCTCATGCCAATCAAGACCAGCAGAGCATTTCATTGGTTGCGAAGGACCCTGAGGTGGTTCTAGATGGTACAGGAGAGGCTGGATTCAAGCAGGTGGGCATCACTTGGGTCAGTGCCCTTGTCCAGTTCAAATCAGATCTGTGGAGCTGGTGGGATCCCGTGAGCAGCTGTGCGAGGGTGTAGCTGTGGAAACCATTGCAAAATGGGGCAGGCATGGGAAAATAGGAGCAGGAGGAGGCCACTCAGCCCCTTGAGCCTGCCCTGTCATTTGATATGATCATGGCTGATCTGCCTCACCGCCAGCTCACCGCAGCCCTCCATTCCTTGATCGTCACACCCAGAGGTATCTGTCCTCTTCCCGAGGTCCCACCTCCTCCACATTCCCAGGCCCCCTTGGCTTGCTATGAAAAACAAAAGCCTGCGTGATTGCTGCCCAGGAGCAGGCTCTGAATCCACCCCTATCCCAGTCCCTTGACTTGAGGCGGTGGGGTGGGAAAGTCGGACATTAAGATCCCAGGTTAGAAGGGAAGCAGAGGGGAGCACGTTGGCCCTGATTAGCTGGAGATAAGCCAGAGACTAATCAGACCATGACCCCTGCTGTAACTGGCTTGGGATGGGCCTGAGTGTGTTTGAGCCTGTGTGCTCCAGACAGACGACACATTATCATCCATCACCAGTGTGGCCTCGTAAATGAAGTGGATGACTCACGCGCAATTTGTTTTTGATATGCGATGGCACGGTGTCGGTGGATAAACATCTCCCAGCTGGCTTGAGTGCGCCTGCTTGTGAGTTCTCTGGTTCAATCTCAAGTGCTGTTTCAAAAATATATCCAGCTGATGGCCTCTCAGGCAGCTTCCTATAAATAGATGTCGAGGAGGGAGAGAGGGTTAAACCTGGTAACCTCAGCGTCAGCTGTGGGAAACTGACTGGAATCCTGGCACTGAGTGCTGGGAGCAGTAGGAGCTTTGCAGAGGGTCAGTGTGGATGTGCGAAGGGCAAGTTATATCTGGCTAGCCAGCCAGACCAGGCTGCTACTGTGTTGGATACAGGGGACTCCCTGAGGCTCTTGGTAAGATGCCACCCATGAGATTAGTCAACACAAGGGTAGCACAGTGGCACAGCTAGTAGAGCCACGACCTCGCAGCTCCAGAGACCCGGGTTCAATCCTGACCTCGGGTGCTGTCTGTGTGGAGTTCGCACATTCTTGGGGTCCACGTCCATAGATCCCTCAAGGTTGCTGGCCTTCATTAGTCGGGGTATTGAGTTCAAGAGCCGCGAGGTGATGTTGCAGCTCTGTGGAACTCTGGTTAAACCAAACTTGGAGTATTGTGTTCAGTTCTGGTTGCCTCATTATAGGAAGGATGTGGAAGCTTTAGAGAGGGTGCAGAGGAGATTTACCAGGATGCTGCCTGGATTGGAGAGTGTGTCTTATGATGATAGGCTGAATGAGCTAGGGCTTTTCTCTTTGGAGAGAAGAAGGATGAGAGGTGACTTGATAGAGGTGCACAAGATGATAAGAGGCATAGATCGAGTGGACAGTCAGAGACTTTTTCCCAGGGTGACAATGGCTAACACGAGGGGACATAATTTTAAGGTGATTGGAGGAAGGTATAAGGGGGATGTCAGGGGTAAGTCTTTTTACGCAGAGAGTGGTGGGTGCGTGGAACACACTGCCTGCAGAGGTGGTGGGGGCAGATACATTAGGGATATTTGAGACTGTTAGATAGACACATGAATGATAGAGAAATGGAGGGCTATGTGGGAGGGAAGGGTTAGATAGATCTTAGAGCAGGATAAAATGTAGGCACTACATTGTGGGCCGAAGGGCCTGTACTGTGCTGCAGTGTTCTATGTTCTATGTTCTCCCTGTGACTGTGTGGGGTTCCTCCGGGTGCTCCGGTTTCCTCCCACATCCCAAAGTCTGGCAGTTTGACAGGTTAATTGGCCGCTTTAAATTGCCCCTGGTGTGTAGGAGAGGGCTAGGATCTGGTGGGGGGGAGGTTTGGTGGGAATGTAGGGAGAATAAAATGGGATTGGTGCAGGATTGGTGTCAGTAGGATTTGTGTACTGGAAATCAAGATCAAAGGAACTATTGTCCCTCTGGTCCACAGGAGGTTCCTGTCCTCCCTGAAGATACCTATGTTACAGTTTGACAGGTGTACTGACCCGTTCAAACACCCCACTTGCCCCTGTCTCTACCTTTCCCCAGTAACACACACTGGGGGAGTCAAGCATCAGTGGACCTCTGTAGCCTCCTGCTCCCACACATCCGGCACTGAGCGCTGGGGTCTGCAGAACCTCTACAAAGTGGGTCAGCGTGGATTTGCAAAGGACAGGTTATACCCGGCTAACCCAGCCAGCTGTGGACACAGCAGCCCACCTGACAGGCCCCTCATCCACAGCCACTCACTCACTCCACCACCGACGCACTGTAGCAGCAGTCTGTACCATCTACAGGATGCACTGCAGCGACTCACCCGGCCTCCTCAGACAGCACCTTCCAAACCCACCGCCTCCACCAGCGAGAAGGACAAGGGCAACAGAAGGAGGGGACACCACCCCCTGGGAGTTGCCCTCCGAGCCACACGCCACCCTGACTTGGAAATCTATCGCCGTTCCTTCGCCGTCGCTGGGTCAAACTCCTGGAACTCACTCCCTAACAGCATTACTGCCCGATTACTGCCCTGCCCAGTGGAACATTGTTATTGGTCTGACTGAGACACAGTGGTCTTCCAGCACGGCAAGATGTCCGTGAGGGAATGCTGCCAACGGGCACAGTCCGGGCTGCAGGAGGACGTGCTGAGGGACGCACTGAAGCCGGGTGCAGCCAACGCAAAGGATCTGTGGGGAAGGAACACAGTCTGGGGTCCTGTCACCACTGGACACGAGGAGCTGGGTCCTGTGTAACAGCCTCTCAAGCACTTCATGTGTGTATAGTTTCAAGAGGAAGCATGAGCGGTGTTGATGCTTTGTAAATACTGGTTTGATGGCATGATGCATGTAAAGAAAGATGTGTAATTATTTTATTGTATTTCCAGTATATATTTTTAGGAATATTTTTTGAAATAAAAAATATTGAATTTACAACTCCATTCCTTCACTCAAGTCACACCCACTCATTACAACACAGGGGGAGGACATTCATTCCATCCAGTCCATACTGGCTCCCAATAGATCAATCCCATCAGTCCCATTGGCCCTTTCCTAACTCCCTTGTATCCTTTGCGACTTAATCTCTCTCGAAAAAAAACACGATGATGCTAGAGGAGCTCAGCAGGCCAGGCAGCATCCGTGGAGAAAAGCAGGCGGTCAACATTTCGGGTCAGGACCCTTCTCCAGGACCCTTCTCCATCTCAATTCCAGCATCTGCAGTCCTTTGTTTCTCTAGTTATTCTCCTTCTCACCCACTGACTCCCCTTCGACGCTTTTGCGACTTCATCCATGTTAATTTACAGCTGCTAGTTCACCGACCGACCCGCACGTCTTTGGGACATGGGAGGAATCCCACCCGGCCACAGGGAGAACATGCAAACTCCACACAGGCAGCGCTGGAGGTCGGGATTGAACTGGGGTCTCTGGAGCTTAACTGCTGCACCGCTGAGCTGCTCTAAAGGTAATAATAACGGTTCCTCACGTAACCCCATCGCCCCCAGTCTGATGCTGCGGAACTGATGAACGCATCGGCGCATCCAAGGGGAGTCTATGTCAACAAGAGAGGAGGGGGAGGGAAGGTGGGAGGGAGAGTCCCCGAGGAGCTGCTGACATTGGCGGTCAATTGAAAAGTTCCAAATGACCTTTGATGTCCAGGGGTAGAGAGAATACTGAGCAAAGGCAGGCAAATAGAAATCAGGGTGGGCGTCTGCCACTATCCCACGGAACGGCAGAACAGGATAGAGGGGCGGAATGGTCCCCTTTCTGCTCTGCACTCTGGGGCTCGGAAAGGAAGGGGGTGGGGGGGTTAACAGTTCGTCACACGTGTGTGGCCTGGTGCGGGAGGGGAATGGGGACGTTTCAGGGAGTGAGCTGAACCCCGTGGTGGGGGTCTGTAGGGAGAGAGCCGGGAAGGGCAGTTGTACCACAGGGAGAGGTCACTCCACACTGTCAGGGTACATTGGAGGAGACCAGTGAAGGCTCTTGACTTGACGCTTGGCAAAGCAGCCACTTGATGAGCTCCCCGTTCACCCTGGGCACACGGTGGCTGCAGTGTGTCCCAGCCATACCATGCACTGCAGTTACCCACCCAGGTTACCCCAGCACCTCCCAACCCACCAAGGGCAAGGGCAGCCGCTGTGTGGGGAACACCACCACCTCCCGGTTCCCCTCCAAGCCACACACCACCCCGACGTGGAAATGTATTACATCCAGCAAGATGGCGCTGGTGCAGGACAACTCGTTGCAAGTTGCTCTCTGCAGATCCGCTCATTATTGACTACAGCTCTGCCTTCAATACTATAACCCCAAGCAAACTCATCACCAGACTCCGAGACCTGGGACTCAACACCTCCCTCTGCAAATGGATCTTTGACTGTCTGACCAGCAGACCACTGTCAGCAACACCTCTGCCACAATTATTCTCAACATTGGTGCCCCACAAGGCTGCGTCCTCAGCCCTCTACCCTACTCCCTATACACTCATGACTGTGTGGCCAGATTCTGCTCTAACTCTATCTACAAGTTTGCAGATGATACCACCGTAGTGGGTCATATCTCAAATAACGATGAGTCGGAGTACAGGAAGGAGATAGAGAGCCTAGTTTCATGGTGTCATGACAACAACCTTTCCCTCAATGTCAGCAAAACAGAAGAGCTGGTCATTGACTTCAGGAAAGGGGGCGGTGTACATGCACCTGTCTACATCAATGGTGCTGAGGTCGAGAGGGTTGAGAGCTTCAAGTTCCTAGGAGTGAACATCACCAATAGCCTTTCCTGGTCCAACCACATTGATGCCATGGTCAAGAAAGCTCACTAGTGCCTCTGCTTCCTCAGGAGGCAAAAGAAATTTGGCATGTCCCCTTTGACACTCACCAACTTTTATTGATGCACCACAGAAAGCATCCTATCTGGATGCATCACGGTTTGGTACAGCAACTGCTCTGCCCGGGACCGCAAGAAACTGCAGAGAGTTGTGGACACAGCCCAATGCGTCACAGAAACCAGCTTCCCCTCCATGGACTCTGTCTTTACCTCTCGCTGCCTTGGTGTAGCAGCCAGCATAATCAAAGACCCCACCCACCCGGGTCGTTCTCTCTTCTCTCCTCTCCCATCGGGTAGAAGATACAGGAGCCTGAGGGCACATACCACCAGGCTCAAGGACAGCTTCTACCCCACTGTGATAAGACTATTGAACGGTTCCCTTATACGATGAGATGGTCTCTGACCTCACAATCTACCTTGTTATGACCTTGCACCTTATTGTCTACCTGCACTGCACTTTCTCTGTAGCTGTGACACTTTACTCTGTACTGTTATTGTTTTTACCTGTACTACCTCAATGCACTCTGTACTAACTCGATGTAACTGCACTGTGTAATGAATTGACCTGTACGGACGGTACGCAAGACAGGTTTTTCACTGTACCTCGGTACACGTGACAATAATAAACCAATACCAATACCAAAGTCCTTCATCGTCGCTGGGACTTGAACCCTGGAACTCCCTCCCCTACACCACCGCGGAGGCACCTTCACCAGGAGGAGGCAGTGGTCCAACAAGGGAGCTCACCCCCTTCCCACCTCCTCAACGTCAACTGGGGATGTGCAATAAATGCTGGCCTTGCCAACAGAGGCCAGAAGCCCAGATTGAATGCCTTAATTTCCCTGTTGCTGTTTGATTTATGGAGATGGGCTCCTGATGTCCGCATTCCTCCTTGCAGCCTGGCCTTTGCTCTTCCTTTTCCTGTTCTCCTGTTTCCTGATGTTGTCTGTATTGAACGACAGGAAATGCTGCAGTGTGGCTGAACTACTTCAATAAATCGCAGGCTCCCTTTTGATGAGTCAGCTGGTTTGATCAGTGAGTGGTCTCGTCAGTGTTGACCAAGGGCCAGTCTCACTCCCCAATGAATATTCGCATCCGTCCCTGGCTCAGCCTGAGCCTTTGCCCGTCTCTGTAACCTCCTGCAGCTTCCCCATAACCTGCAAAGTATCTGCTTTGCTCCATTACTGGCCCTCCATCAGGGTCCTCTCCACCCTCCCAACCTCCTTCACCCACAGGCAGTCCCTGACACCACTCCTCAACCACCTCCCCCCCCGTTCGGACTCTACAACCCTATCTCTACCCTAGTAACTCCATCGACATCTGTGGGATGGCGCAGTGGCGCAGCGGGCAGAGCCGCTGCCTCCGAGCGCCGGACACCCGGGTTCGATACTGACCTCGGCTGCTGTCTGTGTGGAGTTTGCACGTTCTCCCAGGTGCTTTGGTTTCCTCACACATCCCAAAGATGCGGGTAAGTCAGAGGCCGACTGATTAAATCCATTGGGGTGGCTGGAACCTGGTGAACTTTTCGTCGTGAAGGCAGCCCTGGTACGGACAGGAATGGGCCAGTGAGCTGTAAACATTGGCTGGCGTCCGTACAACTCTTCCAATGAGTGAAATGTTCCAGGGATCTCCACAGCAAGAACCATTGCTCAAAACTTGATACCCAGTTACCTAAAGAGGTGCTGGGGCAAATGGCGAACGACCTGGTCAGGGGTGTAGGTTCAAAGGGGCATCTTAAAGGAGCAAGAAGGTTCTGGGGGGGAATTATAGGGCTTAGGGCTTTAGCAGCTGAAGGTGTGGCCAGAATTGAGGCGGTTAAATTCGGGAATATGCAGAGGGCAGGATTGGAGGGGTTAAATTCAGGAATGTGCAGAGGGCAAGGATTGAGGGGGTTAAATTCGGGAATGTGCAGAGGGCAGGATTGGAGGGGTTGAAGGGGTGGGGGATGGGGTTGTAGAGATCTCGGTGGAGTAGGAGGGGTTTGTAGCATTGGGAGCCATTGGGAGAGAGTGAGACTGGGGGGGATGGGGGTGACAGAGCAAGTTAGGGCATGGGGCAGTCGTCTGGGATGATGGGAACTGTGCAGACAGTATAAGGTGCCTCAGCTGGAATGGTGTGGGAGATCAGAGGACAGTAAAAGGATTTGTGTGTGAAAATGAGATCCAAAGTGTCAGAGCCAGCAGTGATTTATAGAAATCAGGCTGTGTTCTGGTTGGTGGCGTAGGTGGTAACCGATGACAGATGCAGACACCAGCATGCCTCTGTTCAAAGACAACCGCTCCTTAAGTACCTCCCACACCACTGAAATTTTAATGTTGTGACTAAAAAAATGTTGCGCCTTGCGAAGTTACTGGCCCGTGCTTCTGTTGTCTCAGGTAGCGAGGAAATGATTTAAACCACACACAGAGATAACCATGTTCGGGCAGTTACCACAGCAACAGACCAGGCCTCTCCACACAGATGCACGAGGCGAGATGACTGGAATAGTTGAGGCGGTTCTGTGTTGCTTAAAATGTCAGAGGGCAGGCAGAGTTAAAATAAGTGCCTGGGCTCTTACGAAGCCTCGTGTTTGTTAATGTTGCTGTTGGCTATTTATAATGAGGTGGGATAAGGTGGCGTCACCTACGTCAGAACTGAGAAGCCTGGGAAATGTTCCAGGGAATTGACCCTGCAACCTTACAGTCCCAGGACATGGTGGGTAGCGGTTAAGTTACTGGACAAGTAACCAGAAGGCTGGATTACTGACCCAATGACATGGGTTGGGTTAGTGTGCCACCACAGCAGCTGTTGGGCTTAAGTTGGGGTAATAAATAAATCTGGAATTAAGAGAAAGCTTGCATCAGTAATGCTCCGTCTGGTCCACTAATAGCCAACGGCAAAGGAAACCTGCTATCCTCACCCACTCTGATCCATTTGTGACTCCAGGACCATAGATAAGATAAGATAAGATTTCTTTATTAGTCACATGTACATTGAAACACACAGTGAGATGCATCTTTTGCATAGACTGTTCTGGGGGGCAGCCCGCAAGTGTCGCCACGCTTCCAACGCCAACATAGCACGCCCACAACTTCCTAACCCGTACATCTTTGGAATGTGGGAGGAAACCGGAGCACCCGGAGGAAACCCACGCAGACACGGGGAGAACGTACAAACTCCTTACAGACAGTGGCCGGATTTGAACCCGGGTCGCTGGCGCTGTAATAGTGTTACGTTAACCGCTACACTACTGTGACACTTAGCTGTCCTCAAAACCTGGCCTTCTGGGCTAATTTGAGAAGGGCTGTAGGGGAATGCTGCTGACTGGCACATTCCAGGCTGCAGGAGTACGTGCTGAGGGACGCACTGAAGCCGGGTGCAGCCAATGCAAGGGCTTGGTGGAGAAGTACTACAGTTTAGGGTTCTTCTGCCACTGGAGAGGGAGGGGCGGGGTCAGGTGAGGAAGCCCCTTAAATATTGTAGATATGGGATTGGGGTATCACCCCAGGGAGCCACACGAGTGGCATCGGTGCTGTGTTTTTTATATAGAAAGGTAACACTAATGATTGATCCGTACATGAATGTAAAGGTTTGCACTGTTTTATTGTTGTATATAGTTTGCTTTTTATGATGAATAAAGTTTATTTTGGAATAATTAAAAAAAAATACAGTCTGGGCTCCTTCCGCTACCACGCGTGGAGGGGGCGGTGTTGGGTGGGGAAGCCCCTTGAACAATGGAAGGGGTATCACCTCAGGGAGCCACGTGGGGGTAATGTTTATTCCTCCACACAAAATGCTGGAGGGACTCAGCAGGTCAGGCAGCATCTATGGAGGGAAATAAATGTTAAGATTTTGATTTTTGCACTGCTTCTGCCTTTATATATATATATATTTTTTTACGATGAATACAGTTTATTTTTGAAATAAAAAATGCTTTACTTCACCTGCAGTGCTCTGAGGGGAAGGTCCACAGTCTGGGCTCCTTCCGCTACCGCACACGGGGGGGTGGGGGGCTGAGTTGGGGGGGGAAGCCCCTCGAACGTTGAAATGGTGCATCACCCCAGGGAGCCACATGTTCTCTTCTACACTGGGGACCTGGGGGTGGAAAGTGTTGCACAGAGCAGTACTGTGTAACAGATTGTTACGTCGGATTATGGACTCCCCAGTCGCCCGTCATTTCTGCAGCTGGGAGGAGTCGGTGAATTGGTATTGGAATTGGTTTATCATTGTCACTTGTACCGAGGTACAGTGAAAAACTTGTCTTAGAACATAGAACAGGACAGCACAGGACAGGCCCTGCGGCCCACAATGTTGTGCCGACGTAGCTAATCCCTCCTACCTACAGAATGCCCATATTCCTCTATTTTCCTTTCATTTATGTGCCCATCCAAGCCCCTCTTTAAAGCCCCCAATGAGTTTGCCTCCACCACCCTATCAGCCAACACATTCCAGGCATCCACCACTCTCTCAGTAAAAAACGTACCCCTCACGTCTGTTCTGAATCTACCCCCTCTCACGTTAAATGCATGCCCTCTGCTATTGGATCTCTATACTGTATGATCTTGCATACTGTTCATACAGGTCAGTTCATTCCACAGTGCAATGAGGTAGTGCAGGGAAAAACAATAACAGTACAGAGTAAAGTGTCACAGCTACAGGGAAGTGCAGTGCAGGTAGACAATAAGGTGCAAGGTCACAACAAGGTAGATTGTGAGATCAGGGTCCAGCTCATCATATAAAGGAAACGTTCAATAGTCTTATCACAGTGGGATGGAAGCTGTCCTTGAGCCTCATGGTATGTGCCCTCAGGCTCCTGTATCTTCTGCATGATGGGAGAGGAGGGAAGAGAGAATGACCCGGGTGGGTGGGGTCTTTGATTATGCTGGCTGCTTCACCAAGGCAGCTAGAGTGCACCATGAAAATATGGAGTGTGAGAGGTTGCAGCCTCTATCTGAGTATCTGAAGGGGCTGCTCCTCGAGCTTTGGCCTCACTTCAGCCCCACACTCCCGATCTTCGGTCACGCGGTGCGGTGGGGAGGGGGGGGGTCAGTCGTGGGATCTCCTGGTTGGTTTGCTCCTGGGCCTGGCCAAGGTGGCCATTCACTGGTCCAGGTGGCGGGCAGTCGAGGGTTCTGCCCCAGCTGACTCCCTGCCCCTCTTCCAGGGTGACGTCCATGCCCGTGTGTCCCAGAGAAGGAGAACGCGGTACCCACAGGTACAAAGGGGAATTTCCGGGACCAGTGGGCCCCACAGGGGCTCGAGTGTGTTCTGGACAGAGATGGCTGGGTTATAATCTGTTGACTGTAAATAGTGTGAATCGTGGAATACTGCAGTATTGTAGTAATGTCATGCTATAATCACTGAATAAACCTCTGGAAAAGGAAAGGATGGGGGCCACATGAGTGGCAATGGTGCAGTGGTTTAAAAAGAAGTGTTAACACTACTGAACGTATTGACCAAATGACAGTAAGGATGTAAAAAGTTTTGCACTCTGTTTGTTCTTTTGTATATATTTTTTATTATGAATAAAATTTATTTCTGAAATTAAAAAAAAATTATTTCAGTTCACTTCTTTGCAGACCGTGGACTTGCTGAGAGGGTGTGGAGACGGATGCAAGGCTCTGTGTCCCAGTTCATCCCCAGCAGCTGCGTGACAGGGGACTAGCTGATCTACAGGCTGTTCCCAGGGATGGATGGACGGATGGACACACGCAGACATCAAGCGCTGCTGGAAGGTCACCACCTCGGTGAAAGATGTTCTTTGGGTCTGCCTGAAACCCGTTGGACACACTGAAGCTCGGGGCAACCACTGTAAGGGCTCTGTGGGGAAGGTCTACAGTCTGGGGTCACTGGAAAATTTATTATAATACCCTGTAACATCTAAAAATAAATTCAATTAAAAGTGTGTTGGGTTACTGGGGGAAACGTCCAATAGTCCGGAAAATCTGTCAGCCCAAAGCCCCCGTGTGCTGGATTGTCGGAATTTCCCGTGTTTGGAAATTTAATTCAGGAAATATATCTTTGAAAGAGAAGTAACCATAGCCTTGGCCTTGTAAACCAGGGTAACCAGAAGGGCGTGCAAGGGCTGGGTGTGCCCGCGCTGGTTGGAACCTGTGGGGTCTGAATTCGGATCAGAAGCAAATTCAGGTTTGTTATCACTGTGGTGAAATGTGTCGTTTTGCGGCCGCAGTGCAGTGCAAGGCATAAAAATCACCATAAGTTACAGAGATAAATAAGAGTCCGGGTGCTGCCTCTGCTTCCCCAGGGAGCAGACAGGGGCGGCTTGCCTTTCTGTCACCCCTTTCACCACCACGGGACGTCCCGAGCTGGAGGTGGTACCGACGTGGGATCTGCAGTGGCTGATGTGTGCACGGTGTGTTCCCACAGTTACAGGACATGTGACCAGATCAAGCCGGTGGAGCGAGAGGCTTAGGCTTGGACACTGGCGAGTGCCCCCCCCACCCCCGGCACTGCCCTGGAGTGGACCGTGGGATATTGTACAGAGAGGAAGCCTCCGGCAGGGTAGCACTCCCTCGCTGTCCACTGATACTTGAATATCAGCTGACACTCTGGACTCAGGTCCCTGGTGCGCAGTGCCAGCCTCCAAACGGGAGCAGGAAGCAGGCCATTCGGCCCCTCAATCCTACTCTGTCAGTTGTACAATCATGGTGGATGTACTTCAGCCTGACTTTCCTGCCCCTTCCCCACAACCCTCGGCTACCCAGTTGCCGGAACATCTGCCCACTTCACCCAAGGGTCTCTCCAGCTCAGAAGGAAGGGGGACTGACACTCACCGGGTGACCCTCTCCTTCCACGGTGGGTCATAAACCGCCCCCCCCCACCACCCCTGCGCCATTTGGTTGGCCAGACCTGCACTGACTCCCCAGGGGAGGGTTACCTACCCAAGAGTGGCCGGGATGCCTGGAGGTAGAGCTTGCTCTGGAGTTGAGGGCAGGAGCATGAAGCACAGGCAGCAGAGGGAGTGAGGCCTGTGGAGTGAGGTGATGTGATGGGAAATAGGCAGCGCCCGGAATCTGTGGGCGAATCGCACCAGGACCTCCACAGAAGGGAGCCTCGCCTCGCACCACCCGGCTCCACATCCAGTCCCTGTCAGGCCTTGCCCACCGCCACACACACACACACACACACACACACACACACACACACACACACACACACACACACACACACACACACACAGAACTGCACCTCCCAGAGCTTCTGGTGAAGTGTTCCCAAGAGAGGACACCTCAACGTTGCACCTCATCCTGCCTCGGGGTGCCCCACAACACATCATCGCCGGTCCAGGAACCTCCATGTAACCCCCCCCCCCCCACCCACCCCCACCCCCCAGCGTGCCCTCTTCCCACCCACACAGGGACCTGAAGGGCAACTTCTTCACCTAGAGGGTGGTAGGTATATGGAACGAGCTGGAAGTGGTTGAGTCAGGTACATTAACAACATGTCAGAGACATTTGGATAAGTACCCAGATAGGGAAGATTTAGAGGGTTACGGGCCAAACGCAGGCAAGTGGGACTAGCTTAGGTGGGAACCTGGGTTGGCCTGGATGAGTTGGGCCGAATGGCCTGCTTCCACGCTGTAGAACTCTGTGGCTCGACGGTTCACTGACCCGTCCATCTTCCTTTCTCCCCCCCCTTTGTCCGTCCCTCCCATCTCCACCCCCCCCCCCCCCAACCCACCTGGTCCCATCTGCCCATCGTCCCCTCCCACCTGCCACCTCCCCGCCTCTGTCCTGACCCCTTGTGCTGCTCCACACTGGCTCTCTTTCCTCTTCTGCCGACCACCCCCCCCAAGCCCCCTCCCCCAGTTCTGATGCAGGCTCTTGACCTGAGAGATTGACTGACACCTTTTGCCTCCACAGATGCTGCCTGAGCCACTGAGTCCCTCCAGCATTGTAGTCTTGTCCCAGGTTTCAACACCTGCAGCCTCTCCTGTCGCTGGTATTTTTGAACTCAGGGCACTGGGGCACCAGAAGAAACATGTCCCCTCAAATTGCAAGGTGATAAGGACCATAGAACATAGAACACTACAGCACAGTACCGGCCCTTCGGCCCACAATGTTGTGCCGACATTTTATCCTGCTCTAAGATCTATCTAACCCTTCCCTCCCACATCGCCCCCCATTTCTCTATTATTCATGTGGGAAGGCAGGCACGATAGTGCAGAAGTTTGCGTAACACCAGTTACAGTGCCAGTGACCCGGGTTCAATTCCGGCCGTTGTCTGTAAGGAGTTTGTACGTTCTCCCTGTGTCTGCATGGGTTTCCTCCAGGTGCTCCGGTTTCCTCCCACATTCCAAAGACGTACGGGTTAGGAAGTTGTGGGCGTGCTATGTTGGCGCCGGAAGCGTGGCGACACTTGCGGGCTGCCCCCAGAACGCTCTATGCAAAAGATGCATTTTGCTGTGTGTTTTGATGTACGTGTGACTACTAAAGGTATCTTATCTTATCTATCTAAGAGTCTCTTAAATGTCCCTAATGTATCTGCCTCCACCACGTCTGCCGGCAGTGCGTTCCACGACCAGATAACCTGTTTCACACAATCTCAGAGACAGGAAGCAGGGAACCCCCATGGTCTTTGTTGAAGTGTTGAGGGATCTTTCATATTGCCCAGAGATAAGATAATACCTTGACAATGCAGCACTCCGTCAGCCCCGTGGGTCCTTCAATGGTTCATCTCAAGGTTGTCCTCACAGTTGTGAAACCACACGACTGATCTCCCAGTGGTAGTGGACCTCTGTTGATGCTCCACTCCAGAACAGAGTTGGTGTGACTGTAACTTTGCCCTGTAGTACGGGACATTAAGGGGCTTTAACTCTAATTGGCTCCACATCTGGAATGAACAGTGTACATCAGTAACTGCAGCCTGTGCCTTTTGTCAGGGAGGTCACACACATTCTCCTGAGAAGGCTCAAAACCTCACCAAGCGCACATGAAGCAGCAGATTTAAAATCGTTATTTCACAACTTTCGTAATCACTCTTCCACAATTATAGAACACACTGCAAACATCCAACTAAAGTGGTCATTGACTTCACTGTTAATAAAACAGGCAGCGTCAGGGGAGGAATCTTCTGCATTAGATGTCTGTCCTCTCCTACGGTATTACTTTGATGAAGATGTCTTCTGAGGATAGGCTGAGTGAGCTGGGGCTTTTCTCTTTGGAGAGGAGGAGGATGAGAGGTGACTTGATAGAGGTGTACAAGATGATAAGAGGCATAGATCAAGTGGACAGTCAGAGACTTTTTCCCAGGGTGACGATGGCTAACACGAGGGGACATAATTTTAAGGTGATTGGAGGAAGATATAAGGGGGATGTCAGCGGTAGTTTTTTTACACAGAGAGTGGTGGGTGTGCGGAACGCACTGCCGGCAGAGGTTGTGGGGGCAGATACATTAGGGACATTTAAGAGACTCTTAGATAGACACATGAATGATAGAAAAATGGGGGGCTATGTGGGAGGGAAGGGTGAGATAGATCTTAGAGCAGGAAAAAATGTCGGCACAAGATTGTGGGCCGAAGGGCCTGTACTGTGCTGTAGTGTTCTATGTTCTTAAATGTTCTCCCCATTGCTTTTGGGCGATATTTGTTCCTCAGTCACCTTCAACGAAACATTACCTGGCCATTGACCCTTTGCTGTTAGTGGGAGCTTGCTGTGCACAATTTGGCTGCCATGTTTCCCGCCTCATGGCAGTGAATATACTTCAGCAGGTGTCGGACTCTTGGAGGCTCAAGGAAAAGCGTGGTGGAAATGCAAGGCATTCTCCTCGCTTTACAAAGCTTTCCCGATGAGTGAACGTTTTGTCGTCCAGAGTCAGACATTGTTCGAGTTTTGTCTCCATGAGGAATGCTGGGACACATTCATGATGCTGCAGACGCTATAGAAATGCAGGTGGTTAATAACATAAGCGATGGGCAAGGGAGGAGGTCACTTTGACCCTTGAACCCGCTGTCAGTCAGCAAATGAAGGGTGATCCTTTCAGCTCAGCTCCAACCCTCTCGACCCCCAAGTCGTCCAACGATCCCAGTGCTCTCAGCCTTGAACCTCCTTGCCCTCCTGAGAGAAGGGACTATCTTGGCAGTTCTGGGAAGACCATGAGGAGAACTTAAGGTCAAGGTCAAGGCGTGCTTTGTGTGCTAACACTGTCTTTGCTTCGTCTGCTCCCTCGTTGGATCGTTCCCTCTTTCTTCCCATCTGCTGCCTTCTTGTCCGTGCAATAATAACTCAGGCCTGACCGCTTCCTGCCTCCCTGATCCAGTGAGAGTTTGCTTCACTAACTCTCCATTGCCCAACACCACCAGGCTCCTGACCAGTTGAAATAGCTCCCATCCCTGCCCGAGTCACTGCCGTTACCCATCTCCCGTCCCACACTCCATCCCCGCCGCTTTCACCCCCGTCCCAACAGGATCCTCAGCCCACACCTTCTCCCCACTCCACGCCTCTGATCTCACCAATGTTTGCTGGTTCTCATTCTCCCTCCCACCTTCAGCTGGTTCTATCCCCCTCCTTTCCTGTGACATTGACCCAGTTAAACATTAACAGCAGGCGCAGTCCTTTAATATCAGTCATAAAAAAAAATACTCCCTCGACATTTGGAGCAAAATGCTTTAATGTGCCGCAGTCTTCTGCAGTTGGGGAAGATGAAACACAGCCTCCCTTCTAACTTCCCAGAGAAAGCACGAGGTTCAGTATGAGTAATACCACTAAAAACAACCAGTGCATCACCCGCTTCTATCTTCTGTTAGCTTAAAGCAGACAGCTCCGTTAAATAACCTTGATGTGCCACAGGGTAGAGACAGCTTGCTACCTCAGTCGCACTAAAGATCTCCCTGCTATTTCGGTGGTGGTGTTAACCCATTCAAAATAACACCCCCGCCACAATAACAACTTGTGATCACAGCAGGCCTTCGCCCGATGACGTCGTTCCTGCCACTGCATGCTCTGCGGCAATAGGCCTCACGCTGGGGACTTGCTGGGAAGGTTTTTCACTGAGGGAGTGGTACGTGGGGGTTGCTGCTGAAATGCAGGGTCAACAGGTTGTGGATTTAACTCCTAACTGCAGGGGTGGGAGCAGGTGATGTAGTCATCGCTGATCCTGAGGCAGTACTGAGGGAGCTCTGTGCTGTGGGAGGGGCAGTACTGAGGGAGCTCTGCACTGTGGGAGGGGCAGTACTGAGGGAGATCTGCACCGTGGGAGGGGTGGTACCAAGGGAAATCCGCACTGTGGTAGGGGCGGTACTGAGGGAGACTCACACTGTGGGAGGGGTAGTACTGAAGGAGATCCGCACCGTGGGAGGGGCAGTACAGAGGGAGCTCCGCACTGTGGGAGGGGCAGTACTGAGGGAGATCCGCACTGTGGGAGGGGGCGGTACTGAGGGAGAGTCACACTGAGGGAGGGGCAGTACTGAGGGAGCTCCGCGCTGTAGAAGGGGGCGGTACTGAGGGAGCTCCACACTGTGGGAGAGGCAGTACTGAGGGAGCATCCCATCGTGGAGGGGGCAGTGTTGAGGGAGCATCCCACCGTGGGAGGGGCAGATCAAGTTGATATTGGAAAGGTAAAAACACACCCTCATTACTACAGTGTTCTAGGACCCACCCGTTTGTGAAATGTGTGATGTAAGTACAAGTTCTTCATTTAAAAACCGGAGGGTGATCAGTAAGGTCGACTGGCAGAGCTCCCTTCACATGATGTTGCATGCCAGCCTTGTGGTACATTTATTGCATGGGTCTGTATTTAGTAGCAATTCCACAGTCTAATCTTAGAGAGCAGCCAGGCATCAGTCAGTCGCTGCCTGTAATGTATCTCATGAATGACCTTAAATTGTTCTCATTGCGAATTTGCAACCCTGAGAGGTAAACATTACCCTGGACCAGACCTCCGTTCAGTGACAAGTCTAATTCCCCCAAGGTGAGTCACGGCCACAGATCACTTAGCATGTGACCAGAAGCTCTGAAATGTGAGGCTCGAGAGTCATTAACTGGCTGGCATCCAACAAAAAAAATCAATTTATAGTTATTAAAGTTTTGAAAGGAAAATCAGATTAAACTCGGAAAAGGTAAGATGGTATTCTTCTATTCATTATTTGGTGGGTTCCAGTTACAATGGAGATATCCTGCAGGTACTCCCTGCATCGTGGGTGCCCTCTGGACCATACAGGTGAGTGCGGAGGGTCTGGCTTATCGCTCTCGGGTAGGCAGGTTCCAGGCGGGAAGTGCAATTGATGATGTTCTGATGCACGTCTCCATGCGCCTGATGCCACCCGTGCAGCGCAGATAGCTTTAGTGTTGCGCTGTTGGTGTGCGCGGTGTCGACCAGGCCTCAGGGGGGAGTTGGAGGCCTGAGTGTGCGTAAGAGCTCGTGGGTCAGTGTCCCACCCCCTCCGGCCCAGATGTTGGGTGGTCAGGTGGGACAGCTCCCTGCCCCCTTCCTCTCCTTCCTCACCTGTCCCTCTCCACTGCCACCGCTTTTGTAGGAGACACCGGCTCCCTCTTGTTGCTCCCTCCTGCTCTATCTCTCCAGGAGGGGGAGAGGGAGGCCCCCCTCGCAGTCTATTTCTCTCTCCATAGATGCTGCCTGACCTGCAGAATATCTCCAGCGTTTTCTGGTCGCTGTCTTATGAGGATAGGTCGAGCGAGCTTGGGCTTTTCTCTTTGGAAAGAAGGTGGATAAGAGGTGACTTGATAGAGGTGCACAAGATGATAAGAGACATAGATCGAGTGGGACAGTCAGAGACTTTTTCCCAGGTCGACAATGGCTAACACGAGGGGCATAATTTTAAGGTGATTGGAGGAAGATATAAGGGGGATGTCAGGGGTAAGTTTTTTACACAGAGAGTGGTGGGTGCGTGGAACGCACTGCCGGCAGAGGCTGCGGGGGCAGATACATTAGGGACATTTAAGACACTCTTAGATAGACACATGATAAGATAAGATATTTATTTATTAGTCACATGTACATCGAAACACACAGTGAAATGCATCTTTTGTGTGGAGTGTTCTGGGGGCAGCCCACAAGTGTCGCCACGCTTCCGGCACCAACATAGCACGCCCACAACTTCCTAACCCGTACGTGTTTGGAATGTGGGAGGAAACCGGAGCACCCGAAGGAAACCCACACAGACACGGGGAGAACGTACAAACTCCTTACAGACAGCAGCGGGATTTGAACCCAGGTCACTGACGCTGTAATACGACCATAGAACCATAGAACCATAGACCAACAGGCCAGCATTACACTAACTGCTACACTACCGTGATAGAGAAATGGGGAGCTATGTGGGAGGGAAGGGTTTGATCGATCTTAGAGCAGGATAAAATGTCGGCACAACATCGTGGGCCGAAAGGCCTGTACTGTGCTGTAGTGTTCTATGTTGTATGTATCTGGAAAAGATTCCCCTGAAAATGAATCTGGTGAGGGATTTTTAAGTTGATGAAGTGGGGTAGAAACAAAACGGCTCCTCAGGGACACAAGAGATTGCAGATGCTGGAATCAGGAACTAAAAGCAAACTGTTGGAGGAACTCAGCAGGTCAGGCAGCATCTGTGGAGGTAGATGGACAGTCGACGCTCCGGGTTGAGACCCTTTGCTTGGACCCTACGTGTCAACTGTCCATTTCCCTCCACAGGTGAAAAGGATCCGCTTGCGAGGGAGTGAAAGGCAGGAACCCTGTGTTACGGACCAGGACAGGGTCAGGGACAGGAGCATTTCATAGATTCGAGGCTGAGTTCACTCGGAGAGTGGAGGACAGGACGTCCCAACCACAAGGGGTGGTTGAGTTGAGCAGGAGTGAACTGTCACAGGGAAGCCTGGTACCCCGGAGAAAGGGTGCAGTGACGAGGTGGGTGAAGCAGGGCTGGGGGAGACACACACCGGTCTGCCAGAGGATGCTGTTCACCTGACGTACGCCTGTGTCCCTGTGGTGAAAGGACATGGTGGGCGGGCAGGCCTCCACCGTCAGCCAGCAACCACTTCCCCGCTCTGGAGCCACCATTCTCTCTGACTGAGATCGAAACTGTTGTGGGTTTCAAACCCTTTCATTCCAAGCCTCCTTAGGCACTGCACAGAAACTCTGGTTCCCCTTATGTCCTGCCTCTTTATGTTCAAACCCTGTAGTCCACAGCACTGACAGTCCTCAGCTGAGGTTTATTTGCGTTCGGTCCTCCCCAGGTGAGCCGCTCGTAAACGGGGTAGTTCACACTTTGGAAAGGTGGCTGCGGGCCGAGTTCCCACAGGGCAGGAGGTGCCTGCAGCCCCGCGGCAGCCAGTCAATCCATCCTGCCAGTCTACCAAACGTTCCTTCGTAAGTCAGGCATCCGCAGCTGGCGAGGACCTGAACATTGCATTGGATCTGGCTGACGTGACACATCTCAGCGTTTGCCCAGTCATTGAGACCTTTCTCCTTATTGTTCAGTCCCAAGTGCCTTTGTGATGTTACTTATAGATTCATAGAGTGGTACAGCATGGAAACAGGCCCTTCAGCCCAACTCATCCATGCCAACCAAGGTATCTATCTATGATCGTCCCATTTGCCCATGTTTGGCCCATATCCCTCTAACCTTTCCCAATCCATGAACCTGTCCAAATGTTTTATAAGTGTTGTAATTTTACCCACCTTGACCACTTCCTCTGGCAGTTTGTTCCATATTCCCACCTCCCTCTGCGAGAAAAAGTTGTCTCTTATATCCCTTTAAACCTTTTCCCTCTCACCTTGAACCTATGCCCTCTAGTTTTCGACTCCCCTCCCCTTATTGTCTACCTGCACTGCACTTCCCTGTAGCTGTGACACTTTACTCTGTATTCTGTTATTGTTTTACCCTGTACTACCTCAATGCACTGTGTAATGAATTGACCTGTACGAACGGTATGCAAGACGTTTTTCACTGTACCTCGGTACAATGACAATAATAAACCAATGCCAATACCAATTAATCACATCCTTCCTATAGCACTGAGGGTTCAAAACTTCAACAGAAACTTGGACACAAATTTCCAGGCTGATATTCCGGTGCAGTTGAAGTTGAACAGTTACCGTTTCCAGTGGAGAGACCTTGCCCGAAGCAGGAAGAGTGAAGGTGTGTAGAGGGCACAGGGACTTTGGGACCGCAGCCAGCAACAAGATTGGGAGCTCACAGGGTGTTTAAGGACTGAGAACACGGGTAGAGAAAGTGAAATAAAGAGAGGGAAAGAAGGTTTGGATTAAAAAAGGGGATGGGAGAAAAACAAGGCAAAGAAAGAGAAAAATAACGCTAAAAGTTTTAATGAATCCCTGTGACGTATCAATGGACAGGAGTGGGACTTGGGTATTTAAGCTAAAGCAGAAAATGCCGGAAGTACTCAGCCAATCAGGCAGCTCTGAGGAAGTGTTTCACACTGTTTCTCTCTCCACAGACGCTGCCTGACCTGCTGAGTGTTTCCCCCATTTTCTGATTTTGTTTTGGACTTCCAGTGGTTGCTTTTTTTTATTTCGATTTCCATCCTCCACTTGAACTGTTTCCTTCCTGCTTCGGGGGGTGGGGGGGGGGAGTTGATCGACAGTGCACGAACGGTTCCCTCCCGTGTTGGCAAAAGGACGTTCACACCATCACCCACCGTGTTTGACCTTCTGTGCTGAGCTTTAGCAAACAATTGGTGCACAGATATCGTAACGTCTTAAAAATAACAGGAGACCAAGGGCGAAGGGTTGGTTATGTGAGACAAGCAGTGGAGTGGTGTGAATCGATGGGCAATTCACAGCTCACAGAGTATTTCTTAATCTTCTGATCTTGCTGGCTGCACTTCATGTTAATAATCCAGTTCCCCACTGACGCAGGAAGATCTGAGTTGATATATTTCTGTCTGTCCTTTGCGTGCTCTCCAAACTCAGGATTACACCCAGTGTGTGTGATCTCACTGTGGACTGAGGTTGATGAGCACCCATTACAACCAACATCCTCTGGTCGAGCTTTCTCAGCTTCCTGCCTCATCTGTATGTAGGGCGTGCTAGCTCAGCCTCTGTGGATTTGATTGCAGGTCTGTCGTTTACAGCCAGTTCTCCAGGAATACTGATCAGATTAAACCACAGTGACGTAGCCCCCCATCTTCTCTTCAACAATCTGTGGACATTACTAAAATCCTTGCCTTGTTTGCTTTCTGAAATAAAGACCTGCTCTCCCACAGCATCGCCCACTACTCTGGGACATCCCTTCAGCAAATCCCAGTAACCCATGATGTGAAATCACTGTTGTAACAAAGGAAACCACACAGTGGTCAATTTGCCCGTAAAAGCTCCTGAATTCTGATAGTGACCGGATAAGCTGCTTTAGTGTGACTGGCAGAGGGATGAATGTTGGCCTGGACTTCTTTCTTATCTTCAGAAGCACCAGGGGAACTTTTTCACTTTGTTTCTTTGCGTTACCGATAGTCCCCACCCACATATCAGTCGATAGGAAGCTGTCTTGGGTCTTGGCGTTAACCATGGCTCAGGGAGTCCTGCCTCAGGTATGGAGGGACTGTCCTACAAAGAAAGATTAAACGGGTTAGGGACCCTGCTCATTGGAGCTTAGAAGAGTGGGAGACCGCTTTATTGAAGCAGCTGAGGATTTTTCAGGGCTGGACTGAGTGAATGTTGAGAGGGTGTTTTCTCTTGTGTGAGAGCCCAGAACCAGAGGGTGCAGTCTCAGGGTAAGGGGTGTGGGGGCAGAGTCAGAGGGTGGCTGAGTCTTGGGAACTCCTTGCCACAGGGGTGTGTGGGGGCAGAGTCCTTGGGTATGTAATGGATGGGATGGATTTCTAACCAGGAAGGGACTCAGGGGTTATGGGGAAAGGGCAGGAAAATGGATGAGGAAAGTCGGATCAGAGAAGATTTACGAGGATAATTCCCAGAATGAAAGGGCTGACATACAATGAGCGTTTGTTGGATCTTGGACTGTACTCACTGGAGTGCAGAAGAATGAGAGGGGACCTCATAGAAACACTTCAAATGTTGAAAGGACTGGACAGAGTAGATGTGGCCAAGTTGTTTCCCTTGGTGGGTGAGTCTAGGGCACAGTCTTAGAATTAGCGGGTACCCACTTAGAACAGAAATGAGGAGAAATTTCTTTAGCCAGAGGATCGTGGATTTATGGAATTCGTTGCCACATGCAGCTGTGGAAGCCTGATCATTGGGGGTGTTTAAGGAAGAGATTGATAGGTGTTTAATTAGTCAGGGTATGAAGGGATATGGGGAAAGGGCCGGGAATTGGGGCTAGATGGGAGAATAGTTTAGCCAATGGAGAGGTAGCGGAGCAGACTCAATGGGCCGAATGGACTACTTCTGCTCCCTTGTCTTGTGATCTTGTGATCTTGTGGATCCACCGTGATCCTATCGAACGATGGAGCAGGATCCAGAGGCTGAATGGCCTTCTCCTCCGCCGTCCAGTCCTATGCGTAGAGGGTTGCGTGTTCAAGTCTTGACACAGTCACACGATCCAAATGAAACCTCCCAATACAGATCACTCCTTTCAGGAATCAGTTCCCACTGGGGTTCAGATTTTCTTTTTTATATATAAGTTAAGATGTCTTTATTAGTCACGTGTACATCGAAACACACAGTGAAATGCATCTTTTGCGTAGAGTGCTCTGGGGGGCAGCCCACAAGTGTCGCCACGCTTCCAGCGCCAACGTAGCATGCCCACAACTTCCCAACCCGTACGTCTTTGGAATGTGGGAGGAAACCGGAGCACCCGGAGGAAACCCACGCAGACACGGGGAGAACGTACAAGCTCCTTACAGACAGCGGCCGGATTTGAACCCGGGTCTCTGGCGCTGTAAAGCGTTTGTTGTCACTAATCTGTAAAAATGATTTTCCCGTAGTCCTCCCATTTGTTACGTTCCTTTGGCTGAGTGTTCCTCGAGTAACAACTCCCAGATGGAAGGTGAATCTGATGTTAATGTGACCAAGCTGCAGGGAAACAGGGTCACTCTCCTCCTGCTGGTGTCTATGGGGCCGCAGAATCTACAGGTGTATGGGGGTGGGGGGGGGGCTGCAGCACAGTGGCACAGCGAGTAAAGCCACTGCCTCACAGCTCCAGCAACCTGGGTTCAATCCCGACCTCAGGTGCTGTTTGTGTGGAGTTCGTATGTTCCCCCACCTCCCCCCCCCCCCCCCCCCCCCCCCCCCCGCCTGACAGAGTGGTGAAGTTGGGTCACTGACAGTATTTAACAAGTGTCTAGGTGAACACTGGAATGGCTTGGGCATAATGGGACCAAGGGCTGGGAGATGGGAGCAATACAGAAGGGTGCCCTCTGGTCGGCATGGATGAGTTGGGCCGAACGGCCTGTACGATTCCACGATTCCATGACCGTGCTCATTTCCTCAGGTGCACCTCCTCCCACATCACCATAGGCACGTGAGTTGTGGGTGAAGTGGCGACTGTAAGTTGGCTCTAGTGCGGAATCCGATGGGAATGTGGGGAGAATAAAGCGGGATCAGTGTAGGAGATGGATGCTTGATGGCCGGCACGGACTTGGTGGGCCAAAGGGTCTATCCCTGTGCTGCTTCATCCAAAGGAAGGCACCTCTAACACTACAGTACCACCATGGGATAAACCACCTTGGTCGTGTTCAACACTATGCAGTGGCATTTCACAGGGAGATTTGCCGGAGCAGTGGGGAAAGTTTAAACTGAACTGGCGAGGGGCAGGCCACAGGAAATTGGGGGGGGGGGGGGGGGGTGGGAAGGTGCACAAACAACTGGCACCAGAACGAGAAGAAGTAAGTTTTTAGATAGGACCAGACCCAGAGTGAGTACAAGAAAGTCTGCGGGAGCTTTCCTTGAAGAGAGGCAGCATACTTAACAATGCTGGGAATCGACGAGCCAGGGTGGATTACAATGCGGCAATAATGGAGACCTGGATAAAGGATGTGATCGGAATGGTTCCCAGATACAAGGTCATATTATAGAGTTGTACAGCACGGGAACAGGCCCTTCAGCCCAACTCGTCTGTGCCAACCGAGTTCCCTTGCCTGCATATCTTTCCAAACCTTTCTTATCCATGTACCTGTCCAAATGTCTTTTAAATGCTGTAATTGTACCCGCCTCTCTCCCCTCCTCTGGCAGCTCGTTCCACAGACCCACCTCCCTCTGTGTGAAAAACCTGCCCCTCATGTCCCTTTTAAACCTCTCCCCTCTCACCTTAAACCTGTGCCCTCTAGTTTTAGACCCCCCCTACCCTGGGGAAAGGACTGTGACCATCCACCTTATTGATGCTCCTCATGATTTTGTAAACCTCTATAAGGTCACCCCCCACCCCCCCCCAAATTCCTTCACTCCAGGGAAAACAGTCCCAACCTGTCCGTTCTCTCCTCATAACTCAAACCTGCCAGTCCCGGGACACCCTTGTGAACCTTTCCTGCAGCCTCTCGAGCTTAATCACATCCTTCCTATAGCATGTCTAACAGAACCGCGCACAATATTCCAGGTGCGGTGTCACCAGCGTCCCATACGTGATGTCCCAACCCATGTACTCAATGCCCTGTCCAATGAAGGCAAGTGTGCCTTACACCTTCTTTAACCCTTTGTCTATCTTTGTCACCACTTTCAGGGATCTATGTACTTGTACCCCCAGGTCTCTCTGTTCGACAACACTCCCCAGGGCTCTGTCATTTACTGTTTAAGTCCTGCCCTGGCTTAACTTCCCAAAATGCATCTCTTGTTTGGGAAAGGTAAGGAAGGGATGAAATGAGTGGGAGACGAGGTATTTATTAAGGGGAATGTTACAGAACTGGAAAGACCAAGCCTTGGAACAATCAAAGACTGAATCTAGAATTAAGGGACAGTGGAGACATAATTTGACAGCCTCGGGATTCTATAAGCCTATCAAATACTGGGAGGGATATTGAGGAGTGAATTAGAGGAGAAATTGGAGAATTGTGCAAAATTCATAGAGTAGAGATAATGGGGGGATCTCAACTGTCCAAAATCTAGACTGGGATCCAAATAACACAAGGGGGAAGAGGGGCAGGAGGTTCTGAGCTTTCCTGATCTGTATGTTTCTGGGCCAACAAGCAAGGGGGAATTGATGGATTAAGTTCTGGGAAGTGGGCTGGGCCAAGTAGAGCTGATGTTATTGGGGGAACATCGAGGCAGCAGCAATCACAACAGGTTTAGAATTGCTACGGAAATGGATATGGACCAATTCAAGGTAGAATAGTCTATTGGAGAAGGACAGTTTCAAAGGCTTGGAAACAGATCAGGCCAGGGTAGACTGAATTCAGGTCTTGGCTAGTGAAATTGTAAATGAACAATGGGAAGGCTTTCAGTGGAGATATTTTGGATAAATAAGTATATTCTCATGAGAAAGAAAGGTGGGGAAATTAAAACCAGAAGTCCCTGTATGACCAGAGAATGAAATGGAGAATAAGAAAAAGCTTATGACAAGCACCAGATCGTTAACGTGTGAGAACCAGAATGATTACAGGAAGCTCAGCGAGAGGGGTGGCACAGTGGCACAGCTGGTAGAGACACTGACTCACAGCGCCGGAGACCAGGGTTCAATCCTGACCACTGGCACTGTCTGTGTGGAGTTTGCATGTTCTCCCTGTGACTGTGCGGTTTATGCCACGTCCCAAAGATGTGCAAATTGGTAGGTTAATTGGCTCCTGTCAATTGCCCCTGGTGTGTAGGTGAGGGGTAGAATTTGGGAGGAGTTGATGAGATATATGGTAAGAATTTAATGTAGGATTGGTGTAAATGGATGGTTGATGGTCAGCACAGACTTGATGGGCTGAAGGGCCTGTTTCTGTGCTGTATCTCTGTATGACTCCAAGTAATAAAGGAAATAGTAGGGGGCAAAAAAAAAAGAGAATGAGAAAAGATTGGCAGTAGACATAAAATTCTTCAGGTACTTAAACAGGTAAAGAGTTATGAGACAAGAAGTGGGAGACTGTTCAGAGACCAAAAGAAAATCTACTCCTAGGGGTGTGAACGAGATGGTAAATGATGCTGCAAGAGTCTCAGCAATGGAAGATCTGGTATACGGGAATTATTGAAACACTAACTATACTCAGAGTGGATAAACCGCCTGGTCCAGATGGTATGCAGCCTGGGTCACTGTGGGAAGTAAGGGAGGAAGTTACGGAGGCCCTGATCATAGTTTCTCAGACTTCTATTAATTCAGGAGTGGTGATTGAGGACTGGAAAATGTTACAGCTTTGTTCAAAGGCGGGGGTACAAACCCAGTAACTACAGACCAGTCAGTATAATATGGGCAAAGTTTGAGATTGATTGGGGAAAGTCAGCATGGATTTGCTAAAGGCAATAATTAAATTGGTAGAGTTTTTTGAAGTCGATCAGAGAAATATAGTTGATATTGTGTATGGACTCCCAAAAGGCTTTAGACAAAGTGCCACACAATAGGCTTGTCATCAAGGCTGAGACCATGGAATAAGAGAGGTCGTAGCAGATGGCTGTGTGACAATGATGGAGAGCGGAGGTGCCAGGTTGTTTCTCCGACTGAACGGGTGTATACTGTAGAGTTCCATGGGGGTCGAGACCGTTCATCTGGGTTTGAAACGTCGACTGTCCATTTCCCTCCACCGATGCTTTCCAGGAGGATTTTTAACGGTTTGTACTTGGGCACAATTTCCAAATTAGTGCGTAGGTGCAATGAACTGTGGGAAGGATTGTAATAGACTTCACTGTGTACAGGCTGGTGGGATGGGCTGGTGGGATGTCGTTCCCCACCGCGTGCCGATGACACCACTGCCAGGTGGATTCTACCTAAGGTAGATGGTATCCCTGTGGAGAATTCTGCCCTGAATATTGCGGGAATATCGACACAGCGAGCTGCTGGACACATGGTACAGTGGTTTTAGCCCAGTGGTGCATTGGCCCTTGGCTCTGGAGCCCAAGGGTCTTAATGGCTGGCATGGACATGGTGGGCCAAAGGGCCTGCTTAAATGCCGTATGACTCTGTAACCCTATTGGCCAGCTAGCTGGAGGCGGCGATGATGGCCAGCCGAGAGACCAATGGCTACAAGCAGCTGAAGGTCGGAGGCCAGGAACAGATGTTCCACCATCAGCGACCCCCAGCTGCAGGCCTGAGAGGTGGCCCCAAGAACCTCCAGATTTCTGCTGGAGTGCAGCCGGATCTGGGATCCCTAAGGAACCTCCTGGGAATGGGGAGAGGTCCTCTAGTGGCGGTGCCTTCCCTACGCTCACCATTGGTTGCCCCGTCTGCTCGACAGCCGGGCGTCCCTTGCCCCTGGATGGCTGCCGGAGACGGGGGTGGTGTGGGGGGCTCCATCTCGAGGTGCCACAAGCCCACTCACGGGACGTCGTGAGGCCAAGGGGGAAGTGTGACGGGCGACCAAGGCTGGGAATTGCCCTACAGAGGTTCAGAGCGTTAAAGTCAAAGTTGAGTTTATTGTCACTTGAGTGCATAGGTGCAATGAACAACTTGCAGCAGCATCACAGACACATAGCATCATGTAAGCAGCATTCACAAGAAAAAACATAGAATCATAGAACCATAGAACACTACAGCACAGAAAACAGGCCATTCGGCCCTTCTAGTCTGTGCTGAAACGTTATTCCGCCAGTCCCATTTACCTGCACCCAGTCCATAACCCTCCAGACCTCTCCCTTCCATGTATCTATCCAATTTATTCTTAAACCTCAAGAGTGAGCCCACATTTACTACATCAGATGGCAGCTCGTTCCACACTCCCACCACTCTCTGAGTGAAGAAGTTTCCCCTAATGTTCCCCCTAAACCTTTCCCCTTTCACCTTCAAGCCATGTCCTCTCGTACTTATCTCTCCTAATCCAGGTGGAAAGAGCCTAATTGCATTAACTCCGTCTATGCCCCTCATAATTTTGTAAACCTCTATCAAATCTCCCCTCATTCTTCTGTGCTCCAAGGAATAAAGTCCTAACCTGTTCAATCTTTCCCTGTAACTCAACTCCTGAAGACCCGACAACATTCTGGTGAATCTCCTCTGCACTCTTTCAATCTTACTGATATCCTTCCTATAGTTAGGTGACCAGAACTGCACACAATGCTCCAAATTTGGCCTCAACATACAACCTCACCATAACATCCCAACTCCCATACTCAATACTTTGATTTATGAATGCCAGGATGCCAAAAACCTTCTTTACATAAATTAAACATAAATTAAGAAAACATAAATTAAACATGAATTATACACAATTTTTACAAGAAGAGGCACAATTAGAACAAAAAAAAAGTCCACTTCAGTGCAAAGTGGTCACAGTATTGCTACACTGAGGTCGAGATTAAGGTTGTGACGGTTGGTTCAAGAACCGAATGGTTGAAGGGAAGTCGCTGCTCCTGAGCCTGGTGGTGTGGGGCTTCAGGCTCCTGCGAGGAGCTGGCATGGCCCGGATGGTGGAGGTCTTTGATGATGGGTGGATGGATGGATGATGCGTGAGCAAGAGGCTGTGACTGGAATCCCTTCCCCACTCCCTCCCGCCTACACCCACAAGCCAAACAAGTCCAGTGAGGCAGTGAGGAGTGGGGCTGGGGTGAGCAGGCGGTCAGAGGATCCCAGCCGTTTAGAGGGCAGGAGGTGTTCAAGCATGGTGTCCTTTCATCAGCTGCATTCCTGCCCCTGGCTGGCTTCCCCCCTCTGCGATCTTGGCCGCTGACTCATGCTGCTTGTCTGTATAATCAGTGGTCCTGTCACACCAGCCCGCAGGCCTTGCAGTCTCTGATCTCTCCGCAATCTGCACCTGGCCCTCGGCAAAGCCGAGCAGCTCCCAAAGGCCGGGGTTAACCCTTCACCTGCCGAGCGAGGAGACACCAGCCCAGACAGCACCTCGCATATCCGAGTGTATTTCCCCCACATCCGAGCGTACTTCCCGTCCGTCAGCCTTGCCAGCCATTTCCGACAGACAGTGGGAACATAAGTGTGGAGGTCTTTCCTGTCAGCGGGTTCACAGAATGGGCGTGGCACAGGGGGAGCCACACACAAGATGCCGAAGGAACTTAGTGGAGGGGAATGGACAGTCGACGTTTCGAACCCAGATGAAAGGTCTCCACCTGAAACGTCGACTGTCCATTCCCCTCCACCGATGCTGCCTGACCCGCCGAGTTCACCCAGCGCTTTGTGTGTTGATCCAGGTTCCGGCATCTGCAGTCTCCTGTGTCTACACCGCACAGAGAGAGCCCATTTGGCCCATTGAGTCCACGTTGTTTCTATGCCGCATCCAGCCCACACCCTGCTCTCTCCCCTCTACCCTGCAAGCTCGTTCTTCTTAGACACTTACCCAGCTCCCTTCTGAAGGCTGCATTCAGTCTGTCTCCACTACCACCCCTGGCAATGCATTCTGAAGATTGAAGATAACTTTATTAGTCACATGTATTTTTCCATGGTAGGGGTTTAAGGTGAGAGGAAGGTAAGATAAGATAAGATTTCTTTATTAGTCACATATACATCAAAACACACAGTGAAATGCAGCTTTTGCCTAGAGTGTTCTGGGGGCAGCCCGCAAGTGTCGCCACGCTTCCGGCGCCAACATAGCACGCCCACAACTTCCTAACCTGTACGTCTTTGGAATGTGGGAGGAAACCGGAGCACCCGGAGGAAACCCACGCAGACACGGGGAGAACGTACAAACTCCTCACAGACAGTGGCAGGAATTGAAGCCGGGTCGCTGGCCCTGTAATAGCTGTGACTTACAAGGACATTGCCAGGACTCGAGGGACTGAGTTATAGGGACAGGTTGGGCAGGCTTTGAGAGGTTTATATAATCATGAGGGGCATTAGATAGGGTGAAAGCATCCAGTTTTTTTTCCCCAAGGCAAGAGAACTAAAAACTGGAGCGTGTAGGTTTAAGGTGAGAGGGGAAAGATTTAAAAAGAGAAACAAAGGACTGCAGATGCTGGAATCTAGATGAAAAACCCGATGATGCTGGAGGAACTCAGCAGGCCAGGCAACATCCGTGGAGAAAAGCAGGCGGTCAACGTTTTGGGTCAGGACCCTTCCTCAGGACTGTAGATAGGAAAAGGGGAAGCCCGATATACAGGGCGGAACAGCAGAGCAGTGATAGGTGGACAGAAGAGGGGAGGCGGGGTGGGCACAGGGTGGTGACGGGTAGATGCAGGTAAGGGACGGTGATGGGCAGGTGTGGGGGAGGAGGGGAGAGCAGATCCCCCGGGGGGATGGGTCAAAGGGAAGGAGAGGGGGGAAAAAGCTGGAAGAAAGAGGCTGGGAAAGGAAAGAAGAGAAGAAGCGTGGGGGGGGATCTGTGAGGAAGGGGGGTGGGGATGAATTAGGGGGAGAATTCGATGTTCATCCCGTTAGGCTGCAAGTTTCCGAGATGGAAAATGAGGTGGTGTTCCTCCACTTTGTGCTTGGATTCTCCTGGCAGTAGGGGGAGTGGAAGATTTCAAAAGGACCTGGTGGGGGGGGGGGGGTGGGGGTGGGGGGGGGGCAACGTTCACCCAGAGGGTGGTGCGTATATGGAACGAGCTGCCAGAGGAAGTGGCTGAGGCAGGCACAACAACATTCAAAAGACGCTTGCATAGGTACCTGAGAGCAGAGGTTTCGCGGGATACGGGCCAAACGCAGGCAGATGGGACTGGCTTAGGTGGGCACCTTGGTCGGCAGGGACGAGTTGGGCCGAAGGGCCTGTTTCCATGCTGTACCACTCTATGGCTCTAATTAAGATGGAGTCAACAGCCTGCGGTGTACCTCGGACAGAAGTGGGGACACACGGCTGCCAGCACAGAGGCTGGGGAAAGAGAAAGGAATTTGTTCTGATAAAGGAAGCTGGAGAAACACGTTGGGCAAGGAGGGATGGAAGGACGTGTGAAGAGGGGAGATCAGGCAAGGAGGGAGGGGGCTGGGGAGGACACTCACAGCTACAGTCAGTCCCTGGGTGGTAACTGTGACAGGACCAGCGAGGAAGGGGTTAACACAACCGTTCTCTCCCCGGTCTCTGGAACTGGTGCACCTTCAGTCTGTGAGAAGCCAGAGGTGGAGTGGGATGAGTTGGTACTTGCTGGAACTCACTGAAGGTCCCAGATAAAGGCAGCAGCTGCTCCAGCAGTGTTTACCTCTCCCCCTGACGGAGCCTTCTCACCAGTCACGCTCTTTGCCTCAGCCGCCCAGCTCCTGATGTCAGCTGCGTGGAAGGTGCCTGCACCGCGCTCCCCACCGTCCCAACGCAGACCATGACACAACTGCGCAGCCCGGATCGACCCTGCTCTCCCGAGGGATGGCTAGCTCATCTCACCTCCACCCCAACCCAGGAGGTCCCGCAAACCCTGCAAGTCCGGCAAACCCAGCAGGTCCGGCAAACCCAGCAGATCCCACAAACCCTGCAGGTCCGGCAAACCCAGCAGATCCTGCAAACCCTGCAGGTCCGGCAAACTCAGCAGGTCCAGCAAACCCAGCAGGTCCCGCAAACCCAGCAGATCCCACAAACCTTGCAGGTCCAGCAAACCCAGCAGATCCGGCAAACCCGGCAGATCCCGCAAAGCCTGCAGATCATGCAAACCCTACAGGTCCCGCAAACCATGCAGAGCCCGCAAAACCTGCACGAGTTCAAAGGCAACATGTGGTGACTCTGGCAGTGAGCCACAGGACAGGTATATCACAGGGTGGGACCTCTCCCCTGCCCCCGGAACACCTCAATCACAACCGCAGCACCAAGGGGCAACAAGGCCTCGATAATCCAGCACACCGGGAACGGTGGCACCGGACCAGCAGGTCTCCCAGACTATTGGATGTTATTTCCTTTAATGTCCAAATACATTTTTAATTCACTTTTTTTGATGTTCACAGTATTAGTGAGATTAAAGGGAGCTCAGGAAATGGGCCCTGGTGAGTCGAAAGGGAGCGTAGGATCTGGGACCCCAGTGGGTGTAAGAGGAGGGGGGGGAATCCAGGGTCACAGTGGGTGTAAAGGGAGGGGGGATCGAGGGTCCTGGTGGGTGGAAGGGGAGGGGGGGAAACAGGGTCCCGATGGGAGTAAGGGGAGGGGGGGAACCAGGGTCACGGTGGGTGTAAGGGGAGAGGGATCCAGTGCCCTGGGGGGGAAGCGGGAACCAGTGCCCTGGGGGAAGGGGGCAGTGCCCGGGGGGGGACTGGGGGCTGCAGAACTTGGGCCAGGAGGAGATGACCATCACAAGGTGTGCGACTGCGTCCGGACACAGGGACAGGGAACCCCACCCAATGGGAATCCTTCACCACAGGCGTGTGAGTGGTAACGCCGAGGTGTTCCCTTCTGGGGAGCCAACAGACAGGTCAGAGAGCACAGGAGTGATGCACAGAGATGTTTGGGCAAGTCATAGATCCACCAAATCCCTGTGGTCAGAGCAACATCTCATCACCTCACAGGTCGGAGCCCGAGGTGCCAATCCTGGGTGCCAAGGTCACAAGGAAATGGGGAGATCTTGACTGCTTATGTTGTGCACGAGTCACTCTCCTGCCTCGCACCACACCCAGGGAGGTGTCAACACAACCTCCGAGCTGCTGCAGGAATGGCGTCGGCTTCAATCCTCCTGTTGGGCAGTGTCTTCCCTCTCCTGGCTCCAGCTCTGTGTGCCCCCTCCCCTACACCGCCCCCCTCTCCCTGTAACCCCCCTCCCCTACACCCTTCCCTCTCTGTAACTCCCTGCCCCACACCCATCCCTCTGTAACCCCCTCCCCTGCACCCCTCCCTCCATCTATAACCAGACTCTGCCTCTCTTACATCAGCACCGTCCCAACCGCTCTGGCAGTGACAGCTGTTTCCAGGTTAAAGATCAGGGATTCCATGCTGAATCCTCGCTCTCCCTTCACCTCTTCCTCTGAATCACTGCCTGATTAACCCCTGATCACCGGTCCCAATATTGCCCCTGTTAATTTGTGCCTGTGGCTCTGTGGGTCAGATTGAGGCATTTCTCTCTGCTTTACGGTGGCGAGTTGTTGTTATGACTGTCTCATGAAGTTGGCACTACTCTCCCTCCCGAGGCAGATCAGTCAGAGCTGCCTGCTTCTGGCTGAGATCAAAGGATCCAATAAACCATTGTAAATGTGTGACCTTCAATGTAATGACCTGAGATTGGCATCTCCTCTCATTCTTTTGGAGTTAGTCACTCTGTTCCAATTCTGGATGGAGCAGGCTGCCTTTAGTTCCTTCCAGCTCGAATTTTCATGGAGTCCCGAGGTTAAAGCAATGCCGTCCAACAACAGAACTGGTGCCACAATGCCGGAGGTGCTGTCTCGTGAATGAGGTGTTAAAGCACAGTTAATTGTGTTGATTCATAAGAAGCAGGGAAGCCTATACAATTATCCTGAAAACAGTGAAAACCCCTTAAACAGAGGGACAGTTCTGGAGCCCTCGCTGCATTTGATTGGCCTCCTTTGGTGCTCAGTGAAGCCAGGAGGAGCAGGTACCTTGCAGCCAATGAGATTGTTTGGAAGAGGAGCCGTGGGTGTTGTGCAGGGAAGGGGACGGCTCACTTGCATCACCAGTGACAGCGCTATTTGTTTCTCTCAGACGTTTCTCCTGCGACTCACCACAGTGTCGCAGCGGGTAGAGCCGCCGCCTCACATCTCCAGAGACCTGGGTTCGATCCCGACCTCCGCTGCTGTCTGTGTGGAGTTTGCACGTTCTCCCTGAGACCGGGTGGGTTTCCCCCAGGTGCTCTGGTTTCCCAAGGACGTGCGGGTTGGTAGGTTAATTGGTAGGTTAACGGCAGGCACGGTAGTGTAGCAGTTAGCGTAATGCTATTACAGCGCCAGTGACCCGGGTTCAATTCCGGCCGCTGTCTGTAAGGAGTTTGTACATTCTCCCCGCATCCGCGTTTCCCCCAGGTGCTCCGGTTTCCTCCCACATTCCAAAGACGTATGGGTTAGGAAGTTGTGGGTATGCTATGTTGGCGCCAGAAGCGTGGCAACACTTGCGGGCTGCCCCCAGAACAGTCTACGCAAAGGATGTATTTCACTGTGTGTTTCGATGTACCTGTGACCAATAAAGATCTTATCTTATCTTAATTGGCCACTGTAAAGTGGGAGAATCAAGGGGGAGTTGATGTGGAGAGAATAACGATATTGGGATAAGGATTGGTGTAACAGGGTGGTTGATGGCTGGCAGGGACTCGGTGGGCCAAAGGGCCTGTTTGTGTGCTGTGTGACTCTGGCTTCTTCAACAACCCCTTCCCAACACTGTCCTCCACCACCAGGAAGGTCTGCTCCTAATCGCACGCCAGGCTGCTTCCCCACCACCTTCTCTGGGACAAGTAGGGACATGCAGCACCCATGTCCTATGAATGAATATTAAAATGTTAATGTCGACTGTTGCTATAGCAACGTTCTGCCAACTTGTAATGATGGTACCACGGATATGTGAAAATGTAAAATGCTGTTTTCTCTTTCTCTGAGCTGTTTTAAAAATGATGAATTGCTTTATTCAGACAACAACCAATCTCGCTTCTGTGGACTTCGAGTCATTTAAGCAGGTTCCGAATTAATCTCCGATGTATCATTAGAGATTGTGTGCCATTGACAGGACAGGTAGAGTTCACTTGTGATGATGCTGGTAACTCGAGCATGATTCCTGAGGCTGGTGCAGAGTTATACCGTCCAGGAGAGTGCAAGACAGTGTGACACTCGATTTGCTGTTTGGTTCTGATTAACGAACAGCAATTTGGACTGCTAACAGGGCCCTCACGCGTACACATGCACACACGCACTGCGCATTCACACACAGACACAAGTTCAAGTTCCTGGGAGTGAACATGACCAACAGCGTGTCTTGTTCAAATCACATAGATGCCACGGCCAAGAAAGCTCACCAGCGCCTCTACTTCCTCAGGATGCTGAAGAAATTTGGCATGTCCCCTTTGACACTCACCAACTTTTATCGATGCACCGTAGAAAGCATCCTATCTGGATGTCTCACGGCTTGGTACAGCAACTGCTCTGCCCAGAACCACAAGAAACTGCAGAGTTGTGGACACAGCCCAGCACATCACGGACACCAGCCTCCCCTCCTTGGACTCTGTCTTTACCTCTCGCTGTCTTGGTGTAGCAGCCAGCATAATCAAAGACCCCACCCACCCGGGACATTCTCTCTTCTCTCCTCTTCCATCGGGTAGAAGATACAGGAGCCTGAGGGCACGTACCACCAGACTTAAGGACAGCTTCTACCCCACTGTGATAAGACTATTGAATGGTTCCCTTATCTGATGAGATGAACTCTGATCTCACGATCTACCTTGTTGTGACCTTGCACCTTATTGCACAGCACTCTCTCTGTAGCTGTGACACTTTACTCTGTACTGTTATTGTTTTTACCTGTACTACATCAATGCACTCTGTACTAACTCAATGTAACTGCACTGTGTAATGAATTGACCTGTACGATCGGTATGCAAGACAAATTTTTCACTGTACCTCGGTACAAGTGACAATAATAAACCAATACCAAACCTTATACCTTCCTCCAATCACCTTAAAATTATGTCCCCTCGTGTTAGCCATTGTCGCCCTGGGAAAAAGTCTCTGACTGTCCACTCGATCTATTCCTCTTATCATCTTGTACACCTCTATGGTTGGCTGGTTTCCCAAGTTAGTGGCATAGGTTAATATTCCAAGTTAGTTTTGCTCATCAGCAACCCCTCCGTAGACTGAGAGAGGAAATGAAGACACGTCAATGCAGAAGGATGTCAGGACCAACACCAAAACTTGTGCTTAATTTATGCTTTTCTTGTGAATGCTGCTTACATGATGCTATGTGCCTGTGATGCTGCCGCAAGTAAGTTTTTCATTGCAGCTGTGCACACGTGGACTTATGCGTGTGACAATAAACTGGGCTTTGATGTCAACTCTTTGACCCAGCAGAAGACCCCACTCTGCTGGTAGGAGAGTCACGAACAAATGTGCAGAGGTGCAGGATAAGGGATTGAGGTGTGTGGAAGATCAGCCACGATTGGATTCAATGGCAGTCCAGGCTCGAGTGGGCCAAATGGCCTCCTCCTGCTCCCATTTCCTTGGGTTCCTGTGCTCACAGGAGCATCCGGCCCTGAGCCGGGTGAGGAGATGTCAGTTCGGCCATGGTGGTTCAGGCTGAGGAAGGCACTTCGGAGGGACCTCTGTGGCCCCTGGCGCCTGGTCAGTGGAAGGCAATGCTCGGGAAAGCCGAGGTGAGGAGAGCAGAGATTCGGGTGAGTTGGAGGGCTGGAGGAGGGGTAGGGAGGGACATGGCCGTGGAGGGGTTAAAGTGGAGGTGAGCTCTGGGAGAGCTATTTATAAGAAAACGAAAGCAGGAACCTCCTGGGAATGTTTGCCAGTAACCCCGTGGCCAGTCTCCAAGTATTTCACATGATATTAAATTCACTGGGCTGAGGCATGCGATTAATCCTTCACACTAACTGCTGCTGACGTCCTCGGAGCCTGGAAGAACGAGGTACGTGTGGATGTGCAGCCTCGGGTAGGGGTCCCGCTCCCAGTTCCCCTTTGCCCCATCCGAGCAGGAGCTTAAGATGGTGGGAACACCTGGCTGCTGATGTGACACAGCCAGAGGCCCGGGAGCTGAAGGGGACACATCCGGTGGGCAATTCTGTGTCAGCCGGCTGATTCCGGACCTGAGGAATTAGCTCGCTCACCCTGAGCCGAGGTGACATTTCCTTCATTTCTGTCAGTCACAGCCCACTGTGTCCTCCCTCAGAGAAATCCTTCATCCCGCTTCAATCACCTGAGGATGTATCTCCGTCCAAGGCTAATCACCTTCCACAGGCTTGTTACTTTGCCTTTGAAAAATCTTTCTGACTTGCAGTTTCCAAATAAATCCTTGCCTTTCGAACCGTGCTGACTTATTTGGGTTCCAACTCCCTTCCCTCCCCAACCCCCCACCACCTGGTTCTGGAAGCTCAAGGACAACATGCAGACATTTGTAACCCGTAGCTGGTTAAAGCAAATAAAGTGGGGTGTTGGGAAATGCAGCACAGCAAAATCCCAGAATCAACAGTGGACTGAGGGTCTGTTTTGGGGGAGGAGCTCTTCCTCGGATCTCCTCTAAACCTCTCACCCTAAACCTATGTCCTCTAGATTTGGACACCTCTGCTACAGTTCCTCACTATCTAGGCTCCTCTATCAAGACTCCCTTCAGCCTCCTCTTCTGCTCTGTGGAAAACAAACCCAGCCTCTCCTTATAACTGAGGGTCTCCATCCCGGTGAACCTCCTCTGCACCCTCTCCATTGGGTTCGCGGCCTTGCTAGGGTGTGATGACCGTTAATAAATCCATTTGGGAATCCTCTGGTAACACACGCTTAAGGTTAGCCTGGTTGAAGTCCCCTGCGATGATGAAGAGGGCCTCAGGGTATCCTGTCTCAAGGTTGTTGACCACGGAGTATAGCTCATTGAGTGCAGGCTTCATGTCCGTCTGTGTTGGGATGTAGACTGCCATCAGGATAGCTGAAGTGAACTCCCTTGGCAGGTAAGATGGTCGACACTTCACCGTTAGATATTCCAGGCTGGATGAGCAGGAGCTCACCAGGACCGTCACGTCCGAGCACCACGAGTTATTGATTAAGAAGCAGATTCCTCTGCCGCTAACTTTGCCTGAGGACGCTGTACAGTCCACTCGAGGATTGAAAAGCCCTCAGGTTGAATGGCACGGTCAGGTGAAGCAGGGTTTTGGTGAGACATAGCACACAGCAGTCTCTCAGTTCTCTATGCAAGACAAGCTTTTCACTGTATCTTGGTACAAGTGACAATAATAAACCAATACCAATACCAATACCAGGAGAAACCCCTCTGCCCAGAGGTGGTGAGGTTGTGGAACCAGCACTGAGGTTTTTAGGGGTAAATTCAAACACAGGGACTTGCCGATACGGATGAGGGGTGGGGAAGGATGGAGGTAAAACTGTGGGGCTGAATGGCCTGTGACTGTACTGTACATTCCAGAAAATTCCATAGAAGAAACACTTCATCAAAGATGTTAGTGGCTGCTGGATTGTCCAGGTTACCTTGACCACTGCACCACCTCAACAAGCCAGCAGTTCCTGTCAAGTCCTGGGCGGTGTCCTAATGGGCGGCACGGTGGCGCAGCGGGGAGAGCCGCTGCCTCACAGTGCCGGAGACCCGGGTTCGATCCTGGCCTCGGGCACTGTCTGTGTGGAGTTTGCACGTTCTCCGGGTGCTCCGGTTTCCTCCCACATCCCAAAGGTATGTGAGTGGGTGGGTTAATTGGCTGCTGTAAATTGCCCCCAGTGTGTGGGTGAGGGGTAGAATCTGGGGGGTGGTGATGGCAATGTGGGGAGAATAATAAATGGGATAATTAGTGAAAATGGGTGGTTGCTGGTCAGCACGGACTCAGTGGGCCGAAGGGCCTGTTTCTGTGCTCTGTTTGACTCTATTTGCACCACAACAGAACTGACCTGCTTAATCAGCTTTCTGAATGGTCCTGGGGTGGCAGGAGAGGGGAAGGTTTTGGTCTCTCGGTTTGGGGATGTGTGTTACACTGTCAGGGTTTTTAACTGACTCTGTCACTGTCTCTGTCTCTGTCTCTGTCTCTGCCTCTGCCTCTGTCACTGTCTCTGTCTCTGCCTCTGTCTCTGTCTCTGTCTCTGCCTCTGTCTCTGCCTCTGTCACCGTCTCTGCCTCTGTCTCTGTCTCTGTCTCTGTCTCTGCCTCTGTCACTGTCTCTGCCTCTGTCTCTGCCTCTGTCTCTGTCTCTGTCTCTGCCTCTGTCACTGTCTCTGCCTCTGTCTCTGCCTCTGTCTCTGTCTCTGTCTCTGTCACTGTCTCTGCCTCTGTCTCTGTCTCTGCTTCTGCCTCTGTCTCTGTCTCTGTCACTGCCTCTGTCTCTGTCTCTGTCACTGTCTCTGCCTCTGTCTCTGCCTCTGTCTCTGTCTCTGTCTCTGTCACTGTCTCTGCCTCTGCCTCTGCCTCTGTCACTGTCTCTGTCACTGTCTCTGCCTCTGTCTCTGTCTCTGCCTCTGTCTCTGCCTCTGTCTCTGTCTCTGTCTCTGCCTCCTGCCTCTGTCACTGTCTCTGCCTCTGTCTCTGCCTCTGTCTCTGTCTCTGTCTCTGTCTCTGCCTCTGTCTCTGTCTCTGTCACTGCCTCTGTCTCTGTCTCTGCCTCTGTCACTGTCTCTGCCTCTGTCTCTGTCTCTGTCTCTGCCTCTGCCTCTGTCTCTGTCTCTGTCTCTGTCACTGTCTCTGCCTCTGTCTCTGTCTCTGCCTCTGCCCCTGTCTCTGTCTCTGTCACTGCCTCTGTCTCTGTCACTGTCTCTGCCTCTGTCTCTGCCTCTGTCTCTGTCTCTGTCTCTGTCACTGTCTCTGTCTCTGTCACTGTCTCTGCCTCTGTCTCTGTCTCTGTCTCTGCCTCTGTCTCTGTCTCTGTCTCTGTCACTGTCTCTGTCTCTGTCACTGTCTCTGCCTCTGTCTCTGTCGCTGTCTCTGTCTCTGCCTCTGCCTCTGTCTCTGTCTCTGTCACTGTCACTGTCACTGTCTCTGCCTCTGTCTCTGTCTCTGTCACTGTCTCTGTCTCTGCCTCTGTCACTGACTCTGCCTCTGTCTCTGCCTCTGTCTCTGTCTCTGCCTCTGTCACTGTCTCTGACTCTGTCTCTGTCTCTGTCACTGTCTCTGCCTGTCACTGTCTCTGCCTCTGTCTCTGTCTCTGTCACTGTCTCTGTCTCTGCCTCTGTTTCTGCCTCTGTCTCTGTCTCTGCCTCTGTCTCTGTCACTGTCTCTGCCTCTGTCTCTGTCTCTATCTCTGTCTCTGTCACTGTCTCTGTCACTGTCTCTGTCTCTGTGATTCCCTCTGTCTCTGTCTCTGTCTCTATCTCTGTCTCTGCCTCTGTCTCTGTGTGACTCCCTCTGTCTCTGTCTCTGTCACTGTCTCTGTCACTGTCTCTGTCTCTGCCTCTGTCTCTGTCTCTGTGACTCCCTCTGTCTCTGTCACTGTCTCTGTCACTGTCTCTGTCTCTGCCTCTGTCTCTGTCACTGTCTCTCTGTCACTCTCTGTCTCTCTGATTCTGACTGTCTCTCTCTTTCTCTCTCTGTCTGTGCCTCTGTCTCTTTCTGTGTCTGTGTCTCTGAATCTCTATTTCTGTCTTTCTCTTTGTCTTTCTCTGACTCTTTCTCTCTCTCTCTCTGACTCTCTCTCTGACTCTCCCTCTCTCTCTCTGACTCTCTCTCTGACTCTCCCTCTCTATCTCTGACTCTCTCTGACTGCCTCTCTCTCTCTCTGACTCTCTCTCTGACTCTTCCTTTCTCTCTGACTCTCTCTGATTCTCCCTCTCTTTTTCCCTCTGTCTGTCTCTCTCTCTCCCTCTCTCGCTCTGCCTCTCTCTCTCCCCCTCTGACTCTCTCTCTCCCTCTCTGACTCTCTCTCTCTCTCTCCCTCTCTGCCTCTCTCTCTCCGTCTCTGACTCTCTCTCCCTCTCTCTCTCTCTCTGCCTCTCTCTCTCCCTCTCTGACTCTCTCTCTCTCTCCCTCTCTTGCTCTGCCTCTCTCTCTCTCCCCCAGTATGGCCCCAAAGGTTGAGCTAATTTCCTTCAGAGATGGGGTGTCTGACTGTGGAAGAGAAGTATTCGTTGACTGTTGTCCAGCAGCTTGATTCTCTGTATTTCCATTTTGTACCTGGCACAGAGAGGAAACTTTAGCCCAGAGATTCCGTTTCACCTGCCCAAGGCCAACAACACGGCCCTTGTGCACTCAGCGACGTGTGGATGAAGTTCAGCTGGAGGTGAAGGGCATTCAGATGACGCTGTGTTAGGGCACTGAGCCTCCTTCTCTGCCTGAACTGTCTGTTTACCCAGAGGCCCCACAAATGCGGTGCAGCGGATAGTGCCTCTGCCTCCCTGCTCCAGCCACCGGGGTTCGATCCTGGCCTCCGCCGCTGTCTGCGTGGAGTTTGCACGCTCTCCCTGTGACCCCACCAGGTGATCCGGTTTCCTCCCGCATCCCAGAGGTGTGCGGGTCAGTAGATTAATTGGCCGCTGTAAATTGCCCCCAGCGTGGTAGAATCTGGGGGGAGTCAGTGAAGAGTTTGGGAAGTGGGATTGACGTAGGATTGGTGTAAGTGGGTGGTTGATGGTCGGTGTGGACTCAACGGGCCGAAGGGCCTGCTTCCGTGTTCTTTCCCTTTATATCCTGGGCCCGGTTTCACTTTCAGTGTTGAGAGGTTTCTCTTCCTTATTCCTTCCAATTGAAACTTACAGCAGTGTGAAGGGGACTGGGAGGCAGCTGGCTCACCAACCCATTCACTGCCCCCTCCTGGCTGGCACCTGTCTGCCCAAGCTGCTCCCTCATCCAAGATCAGGCCGAGACCCACAGCTTCCTTGCCCCCTCCCATCCTCACTCCCAACAACAGCGCCTGTAGACTTCCCTGTGGCCGGAATGAAGGACGGGCTCCTTAGCTCCCTCTGCCGTGGCTCTCCCTCCTCACGTCCCACCTCTTCCAGGGTTCCCCATTCCACCGTCCCGAGTTCCCTCTTCCATTTCCCGGTCGTTTTCCTGCACCCCCTCCGTTTTTCTTAATGCCCGAAACCTACCCTACTCTGTGGTGAATGATCCTCTGCACCCCTCCAAGGCCAAGTCTTCCAAAGGTTCACCACTGTCTGAGAGGAGAGATGTCTCCTCCCGTCATTCCTAGACAGCCCACCACTTACACTGATGTTGTGGCCCCGATCCCAGACACCTTAGTCCGGGGAAACATCCGTCCTGCACCCACCCTGCCCAGCCCTGTAACAGTTTCAGTGAGGTCTCCTCTCGTTCCTCTCTGGAGAACAAACACAGCGGGTAGTGCCACTCGCTCCCAGCGCCAGAGACCCGGCTTCCATCGTGACCTCTCTCTCTCTCTCTCTGCCCTTGTTCCTTTGTCTCTCTGACTCTTTTCCTCTCTCTCTCTCTGTGACTGACTCTCCCTCTCCCTCTCTCTCCCTTTCTCTCCCTCTCTCTTTCTCTCTCTCCCCCTCTCTCTCTGTGATCGACCCTCTCTCTCTCTGACTCTCTCTCTCTTTCTCTCTCTCTCTTCCCCCCTCTCCCCCTCTCTCTCTGTGACTGTCTCCCTCTCCCTCTCTCCCCCCCTCTCTCTCTCTTTTACTCTCTGTGACTAACTCTCTCTCTCCCTCTCTCTGGGCTGAAATGGCACTGTGTAAGGAATGTTGTAAGGGAATATGATTGATAGTCTGGTCAATCTCTCCACATCTGGCAACATCTGGTGAACCACTCCATAACTACTGACCCTTCACCCTCAAAAGCTCCCAACCCTTCACCCTTGTAAACCCCACGTCCCACATGGCTTTCCCTGCAGAATCCCCAGACATGACAAACATCAGTGCCAGCCTTTCCTGAAACATGCTTGAAAGCCATGGTCAGGTTCCTGCCTCCGCCCTGTTGGCAAAGGGAGGAGAGATGCTGAGTTGTGACTCTGACCAGCGGCGTTCCTTGTCCCCGTTCAACCAGCCCGCAGCCCTCTCACCCGCCGTCTCGTCCTGCCACCCCTCCCCTCTGTCGGACGGGCAGGCCAGAACCCATTCGCCATGTCTCGGTTGTGTCCATCCAGTTACTGAGAGGAGCTCCGTGTCCTGGGACTGAAGTCGAGCAGGAACAAGGCAACACGAGGGAAGGGTTGACGGCGGAGGGGAAGTGTGACCCTTGAACTCTGGGCATGATTCTGCAGAAGATTTCCGGCTCTCCCTGATTTTACCTCGGATCTGTAGCATTTTGCTTCTACATGGGGAAAGATGGTTTGTATGGCCTGGGAGACGAGAGGACTCTCTGACACCACGAAAGCCCCCTGAGTCTGCCTCACAGAGAATAACGCCCAGAGTTTGAGGGTTACTCTTTCCCTCCTGGGTTAACTCTTCTGATCACCTTAAGCACATCATACCTCCCTCGGATTCAGGGGAAGGCATGCCCCAGTGTGCTTGATAACGTGACGCACTGCGGGGAGGTGATGCCATCACACAAAAGCGGAGGCAGAGAGGGAAGAGCGCGGAGCGCAGCTTCCATGGGATACAGACACTTGCTCGGTGGATCCAAACCATCCGTGGAGAGAGCTGTTGCCATGGGAACCTCAGCTCAGTCATCGGCTCTGCTCTGCTATCGACCTGCTGTGGCATTGCAGGCTGGTGCCTTTGTGACTCAGCTGTAAGCACCCAGGAAAAGTAAAAGCAACGACCTTCGCAATCTGAGGGTGCACGACGGTGGCCTTAGGCAGCAGGTTTGGAAGTGTAGTCACTGCTGGAACGTCGGGAGCACTGCAGCCAGTTTGCACACAGCAAGCTCCCGGGATCAGCAGACAGACAGCGACCGCTGTTGGGACAGATATGGGTCCCAGGACTGCAGACCATGGCTTTCAGTTACGTCAGGGCTTTGTAGGGATTATCTCCTCGAAGTAGGTTTAACTCTCAGGGCTCTGACAGGATAAGTGACCCTTCTCATCTGCCAGAGTGGTGGGTGGGCACAGAATGAACATTAAACCAGGGAGGAAGTCCAGAGGTTTGTTTCTCCCAGTGAGTGGTTTCATTGTCAGTTCTGATAGGGTTGGGGAAGGAGAAGTTTTCAGAAGGAAATTGGATAGAAACTAGAACAGCAAAAATGTGAAGGGATACGGGGATAGAACGGGCTTCTGATTGGATAGTTCTACCAAAGATCAGGATTCTGGTTGGATAGTTCTCCCAAAGATCAGGCACTGGAGCAATGGACTGAATGGCCTCCTTCTGGGCTCAATGCTTTCACAACATTTTGCCTCCAACTCAAAGGATGGTCGAAGTGTGTGAATCAGAGAACGTAGACCACCTGCTTGCCACGTTAATGGTTCACTCAGGCAGCTCGTTGGCAAAGAGCCTGCTTACAGATAATGCTGGAGTCAGAAGGGCCACTAACCCTTCAGTGGGAATCGCTGACGGTCAGTCAGCTGGTGTGTGGGCTTCCCATACTCCCCGTGCCACCGATCCCGCGGTTTCCCATACTCCCCGTGCCACCGATCCCGCGGCTTCCCGTACTCCCCGTGCCACCGATCCCGCGGCTTCCCATACTCCCCGTGCCACCGATCCCGCGGCTTCCCATACTCCCCGTGCCACCGATCCCGCGGCTTCCCATACTCCCTGTGCCACCAATCCTGCGGGTTACTCAGACTTCAGCCCTGAGCTCTTCGGCCTTGATAATCAGGTCTGACTGCGAGGAGGTGGAGGGGGACTTCCTTGGGGTGGGGTTGGAGTCTGCCCTCAACACACAGTGACGCCAAACATTACTGCCAAATTTACATAGAAGATGGATCTGTGGTTGTTCAGCTCCTTAAGCCCAGGTCATCACTTTGTCTTTGGCTCATCATTACTGCAAATTCCTTTCACCACTTCTGTCCTCTTAATGCCCTTTCTCTTCTCAGTCTGGCTCAGTGCAGGGAGGGGCATTTTACAGCAGCCTCAGTGCAGCGAAGCCCATTGGTTTACCGTACCTGTGAAGGTTACCCTACTGATCCACAGTCCAGTAGCTACACGAAGCTGTCTGATCCACACGGAGTCACTTGGTCTCACCCTATCTGAGGTATTCCCTTTCCCAATTCTGATGCTGGCCTTGAAGCATTGTTTCCCTCTCCAATGAAGCTGCCTGACTGCTGAGCGTTTCCAGCATTTTCTGATTTTATTTCAGATTTCTAGCGTCTGCAGTTCTGTGGTTTTCATTTCCTAACTGTGGGAGACACAGGAGGCTGTGGATGCTGGAATCTGGAGCAACACACAAAGTGCTGGAGAAATTCAGCGGGTCAGGCAGCATCTGTGGAGGGAAATGAACAGTCGACGATTCACGCTGAAGTGCATCATCTGGGCTGATGTTTTAAACCCATGCCCTCTAGTCATCAACCACCTGTCAATGGAAACTATTGCCTCTCAATTTCAAAATAATTGTGGGTTTTGGAAAGGAGAACGAGTCTACAGGCTTCATTATTGGTATTGGTATTGGAATTGGTTTATTATTGTCACTTGTACTGAGGTACAGTGAAAAACTTGTCTTGCATACCAATCGTACAGATCAATACATTACACAGTGCAGTTACGTTGAGTTAGTACAGAATGCATTGATGTAGTACAGGTAAAAACAATAACAGTGCAGAGGAAAGTGTCACAGCTACAGAGAAAGTGCAGTGCAATAAGGTGCAAGGTCACAACAAGGTAGATCGTGAGGTCAGAGTCCATCTCATCATATAAGGGAACCATTCAATAGTCTTATGACAGTGGGATAGAAGCTGTCCTTAAGTCTGGTGGTATGTGCCCTCAGGCTCCTGTATCTTCTACCCGATGGAAAAGGAGAGAAGAGAGAATGACCCGGGTGGGTGGGGTCTTCGATTACGCTGGCTGCTTCACCAAGACAACGAGAGGTGAAGACAGAGTCAATGGAGCAGCTCCTCCTGACTATCGACCCGTGTTGAAGCACTGAGGCTGGTGCCTCGGTTTAGGATTCAAAGCTTCAATGGTTTGTTGATGTTGGAGGGGAATTTGTTATCCCAAGGCAGGACCGTGAGATGGTGTCCCCAGGTTACTCCCAAGTGGAGTGCTGCAAGGCTGGACCCTGGCAAAACATAGCTGGGAGGCAGAACTCCTGCTTCATGTCACGTCGATGGCTTGGCTGGTGAGCACCACTTTCAAGGAAGTGGCTTTGATCTACGTGTGGGCACTTGTTCCCTGCTGGTGCGTCCTCAGCTGCCACGCGCGGTGTGTAAACACTCCCCACCGACTGCACTTCCAGCAGCGCGCAACAGCCCGTCAGTACAACCATCCCTGAACCCGTAACCATGACAGCAAAGGCACGGCCGATGATTTATTTGCACTGCGTTGACAAGGCTTCACATCTTTCACTGTTACAGAAAAGGCATTTTTTAAAAGAATGTGCTGACAACAGTTTGTTTTTCAAGTCATGTCCCTTACCCAGCCCTGCGGATGAGATTCCCGTGACCTTCTGACCCCTGCTTCTGACCTGTCCACTTGTGCTCCTTTGTCCTCAGCCAGTGCTCCTGACCTTTCACCCAGCCTCCTGACCTTTCAACCAGCACATGACCTTTCACCCAGTACTCATGACCTTTCAACCAGCATGCCTGACCTTTCAACCAGCACCTCTTGACCTTTCAACTGGTGCCACATGAGCTTTCAACCAGTGCTCCTGACCTTTCAACCAGCAGCTCATGAGCTTTCAACTAGGGCCCCATGACCTTTCAACCAGCGTATGATCTTTCACCCAGCACTCCTGACCTTTCAACCAACACGCCTGACCTTTCAACTGGTGCCACATGACCTTTCGACCAGAATTCATGACCTTTCAACCAGCACCTCATGAGCTTTCAACCAGGGCCCCATGACCTTTTAACCAGCATGACTGACCTTTCAACCAGCATATGATCTTTCACCCAGCACTCCTGACCTTTCAACCAGCACACCTGACCTTTCAACCAGCAACCCATGACCTTTCAACCAACATGCCTGACCTTTCAACCATCACCTCACGACCTTTCAACCAGCATGCCTGACCTTTCAACCATCACCTCACGACCTTTCAACCAGCATGCCTGACCTTTCAACCAGTGTCTCATGAGCTTTCAACCAGTGCCCCATGACCTTTTAACCAGCACGTCTGACCTTTCAACCAGCAACTTCAGGACCTTTCAACCAGCACCCCATAACCTTTCAACCAGCACTCCTGACCTTTCAACCAGCATGCCTGACCTTTCAACTCCTGCTCCTGACCTTTCAGACAGTGCTCCAGATCTCCCAGCCAGCATCCCTGACCTCTGCACTCAGGGTCCTGACTTTTGAACCTGCATTCATTACCTGTCTACTTGTGCATCTGACCTTTCACCCAGAGCTTCTGACCTTCCACTAACATTCCTGGCCTATCCAATTGGGCCCCTGACCCATCAATTGGTGCTCCCAATCTTTCCCAACTGTGCATCTGGATCTCTTTGTTCCTGGTCCTCATTACTTGTCCTGGAATCCCAAACTACCAACCCACATTCCCGACACTTCGCCACGTCCAGTCGGGCCCGGTTGATGCGATCGCTCGGAATATCCATTCTCCATCCCCAGTACCAGATCCTGGCTGACTTCATTGCCACACAGTGAATGACATAGTCGACTCAGGGTCAGAGCGGGGAGTTCCAGCCCCTCTCGAGACACTGAGGCTGCCTCACCACTGCGGTGCCAAGGGAGCAGGGCACCTCCGCGGGTAACTGACCCTCCAATAAGATGTTAGATCGAGGCTCTCTGGTAGATGTGAACGGTGCCATCGAACTGTCCTGAAGAGCAGGCAAAACCTCGCTGGTGTCACCAAGGAGTTTACATGCTCCTCAAAGAATCTCAAACAAGGGGACACAGTTACAGATAAGATAGGATTTCTTTATCAGTCACACGTACATCGAAACACACAGTGAAATGCATCTTTTGCGTAGAGTGTTCTGGGGGCAGCCCGCAAGTGTCGCCACGCTTCCGGCGCCAACATAGCATGTCCACAACTTCTTAACCTGCACACCTTTGGAATGTGGGAGGAAACCGGAGCAACCATGGGAAACCCACGCAGACACGGGGAGAATGTACAAACTCCTTACAGACAGCGGCTGGAATTGAACCCGGGTCGCTGGTGCTGTAAGGTAAGGGGCCGGGCATTTAAAACCGAGGGTACGTTGGAACTCCTTGTCACGGAGGGAGGTGAATCTCTGGCGTTCTCTACCCCACACAGTTGTGGAGGCTGGATCGTGCGAAGGATTTAAAATGGAGGGAGATAATCTTTTGAAAAACTCGGGGAACTGTGGGCTCTCTGGTTCTGGCACAGGGAAGAGACGAGGCCTGCTGGGGCAGATCAGCCATGATCATACTGCATTGTTTGAGGGGCCGAGTGGCCTACTCCTGCTCCCATTTCCTATAGGTGGTGTTCATGGGAACTTGCTGTGCAGTTGGCTGCTGGAATGACTGCTCGGGGAATGCAGAAAATTGAGGCAGCTGTAAGGCTGCCTCTTGGCTGCAGAAAACTGCAACAGCTTCCAAAGGCACTTGGAGTATTGTGTTCAGTTCTGGTCGCCTCATTACAGGAAGGATGTGGAAGCTTTAGAGAGGGTGCAGAGGAGATTTACCAGGATGTTGCCTGGATTGGAGAACATGTCTTCTGAGGATAGGTTGAGCGAGCTGGGGCTTTTCTCTTCGGAAAGAAGGAGGGTGAGAGGTGACTTGATAGAGGTGCACAAGATGATAAGAGGCATAGATCGAGTGGACAGTCAGAGACTTTTTCCCAGGGCGACAATGGCTAACACGAGGGGGCATAATTTTAAGGTGATTGGAGGAAGGTATAAGGAGAATATCAGGGGTAAGTTTTTTACACAGAGAGAGGTGGCAGTGCCTGCAGAGGTGGTGAGGGCAGATACCTTAGGAACATATAAGAAACTCTTAGACACATGAAATGGTGGGCGCTGTGGGAGGGAAGGATTAGATAGATCTTAGAGCGGGATAAAATGTCGGCACAACATTGTGGGCCGAAGGGCCTGTACTGTGCTGTAGTGTTCTATGTTCTATGAAGGCAATGCTCGACCTGAGGCTGGATTAGAACTAAGTTGCATGGTTGGCCACAGTAACATCACATGCAACATTCCCCAGAGCTCATGAATTTACCATGACCTGCCGGCACTGGCGACACTCGCCCTGCTCCCTGCGCCTTGTTGACATCACCGTCACCACAGGAACCGCTACTGTTCATCACACTCCTGTTCCAAGCCTCGACCTGTCACTCGGCCGTGTTGAGGCCGGTCTCGTGGTTCTACTCCTCCCCTGTGTAATCCAGAGACCCTGGGCTGAAATATCCCCGGAACATGAGGTGAAAGTAGTTCGGAGACGTGAAGTGATCGGCAACCTGATCGTGTGAAACCGGCGTCAGTAACAGTGAAACGAAACACCCGGATGTAGATCAGTTTAGGAAGCTGGGTGGAGCGTTGACAGGTGGAATTTAATCCCGACAAGTTCCAGGTGATACATTTTGGAAAGTCAAATAGGGGTAGGACATGTACAGGAAATGGTAGGGGAGGGGAGGGGAGGCAAAACAACACATTTCATCACATAGGTCAGTGATAATAAACCAGATCCTGACTCACTAAGGAATGTTGATGAACAGAGAGACCGAGGGATCCAAGTCCATAGCTCCCTGAAAGTGGCAGCACAGGTGAAAAAGGCAGCTGGCGTGCTGGATTACAAGAGCTGGGATGTTAGAACATAGAACAGTACAGCACAGAACAGGCCCTTCAGCCCACAATGTTGTGCCGACATAGCTAATCCCTCCTACCTGCAGAATGCCCATATCCCTCTATTTTCCTCTCAATCATGAGCTTATCCAAGCCCCTCTGAAAAGGCCCCAGTGAATTTGCCTCCAACACCCTATCAGGCAATGCATTCCAGGCATCCACCACCCTCTCAGTAAAAAACGTACCCCTCATGTCTCCACTGATCCTGATCTCCCCTGAGCCTACCCCCCCCCACCTTAAACGCATGCCCTCTGTTACGCTGCAACGGTATGCAACGCAGGTTAGGCTGCACTTGGAGTACTGCGTGAAGTGCTGGTCGGCACACTACAGGAAGGAAGAGGGGTTGCACTGGAGACAGTGCAGAGGAGACCCACCAGGATGTCAGAGGACTTTCGTTGTGCGGGGGAGACTGGGGGGGGGGGGCGCTGAGCTTGTTTATACTGGCGTGAAGGAGGCAGAGGGGGCGACTTGACAGAGGTAAAAAAACATGGGGTAGATTTTTCCCATGGTAGAGGTTTAAGTGAGAGGAAGATAAGATTTCTTTATTAGTCACATGTACATCGAAACACCCAGTGAAATGCATCTTTTACATGGAATGTTCTGGGGGGCAGCCCGCAAGTGTCGCCACGCTTCTGGCGCCAACATAGCATGCCCACAACTTCCTAACCTGTACGTCTTTGGAACGTGGGAGGAAACCGGAGCACCCGAAGGAAACCCACGCAGACACGGGGAGAATGTACAAACTCCTTACAGACAGCGGCCGGAATTGAACCCGGGTCGCTGGCGCTGTAATAGCGTTATGCTAACCACTACACTACCGTGCCTGCCCTATAGGGGATTTTTATAGGATTTTTTATAGGGGATCCAAGGGGAAGGTTTTTTTACGGAGGAAGTGGTCGATATCTGGAATGCGCTGCCAGAGGAGGCAAGGCACTGAAGGGTACAGTCCTTGTGTGAGGGTACATGGGACTAGCACAGATGGGCTGAAAGGTCAGTGTGCTCACGGTGGGCCGAAGGGCCTGCTTCTGTGCCGTACAACTCTGTGACTCTATGAGTGACATAAAGTTCATCAGGCTCAGTAACAGTGGTGTACTGAGCACCAGACTCCGTTTCCCCATCCACCAAATCACATCCCTTCCACCATCACATGTCCTGCTCTACTGGACGTACCTCCTCCACAGTAACCCACGTCAGACGTGACTTCCACTGCTGAGGGCCCGGGGACGTTGGCGGTTTCTGGCCTTTCCCCCGGCCGGGTACCCAGCTGTGTCCCACGCAGTGCCAGCTGTGCGATGCATCACGGCCGCGTCATGTGTTGGTGCTGAGCTCAGGCTGCATTACTCATCGTCTGCTAGCGAGAACCATTCTGGTGTCCTCGTCCAGCCCGCTGAGGTTAGTGGTTCCACCAGCATTGCCAGCAACTGACCCCACACACTGACCACCCTTTCAGTTCTGCTGCACTTGCTGTTTTCCGTGTGTTCCCATTGCCTGGCGAATCAACACAGTCTGCTCTTCAATTGCCTTCTGTGACGGCTGTCCAGACCTGAACACAAGGCTCAGACTGTGCATTGCCCGACGTTCTGCACACATTCACCATCTCCCCTTCGCCTTGTACTTCATGTTCTGCCAAAAAAAACAAGTGTTCCCTGGCTTTTACATGGCTTTGTCTCACTGCACTCGCGGGTTCGGAGAGTTTTGTACTTAGATCTCCGTCCTCAGGCACTCCAACTAAACGCTGGCCCTTGGCTGTTCCCTTCTCCCTACCTTCAGCATCCTCAACCTCACTGTTGAGTCCAAATGGCGCTCGTTCCATTAGGAATGATCTCTCACTTCCAGGGGTTGCTTCCAACGTGAAACAGGACCTGCCACTGAGATCTTTCCCGCTCATCCGCACCAGTCCCCGACTCTCACACGGCACAAGAAAGGCCCTTTGGCCCATTCCGTCTATCCAGTGCGCACCCATATTCATCCAGTGGCCTGCACTTGATCTGCAACCCTCCATTCCTTGGCAATCAAAGAACTCCTCTACATACTTAAAACTTTAATAACAACTTCTAAAAACTTTATTTATACAGTACAGTAACAGGCTCTCCCAGCCCAATGAGCCCGCGTCGCTCAATTACACCTACTAACCCGTACGTCTTTGGAATGTGGGAGGAAACCAGAGCACCCGGAGGAAACCCACGCAGTCACAGGGAGAACATGCAAACTCTTTACAGACAGCGGTGGGAATTGGACCGCGATCGTTGCGTTTGTAATAGCGTTACGCTAACCGCTACACTACCATGCTGTCCTGCCTTCTTAAGTGTTGTGGGAGTACCTGTCTCCACCACTCCCTCGGGCAGTGAGTTCCAGGTTCCAGCCACCCTCTGAGTGAAAGAGTTCTTCCTCAGATTCCTTCAAGATGTCTTACCCCTCACCCCAAATCTTAGTTTTAGACACCGCTCGAAACCCGCCACAAGAAAGTACTCGTAGTTTGCTGAGGCCAAGTCACGCATTCACACACCAACAAACCAGGCGCGGGAGCAGCACTGTCTCCTGTCTCACAGTCCTCCACAAGGAGAGTTGTGGACATAGCTCAGAACATCGTGGAAACCAGCCTCCCCTCCATGGACTCTGTCTACACTTCCCGCTGCCCCGGTAAAGCAGCCAGCATAGTCAAAGACCCCACCCACCCCGGACATTCTCTCTTCTCCCCCCTCCCATCAGGCAGAAGATACAAAAGCCTGAAAGCATGTAACACCAGGCTCAAGGACAGCTTCTATCCCGCTGTTATAAGACTATTGACTGACCTCTTGCACAATAAGATGGACTCTTGACCTCACAATCTACCTTGTCATGGCCCTTGCACCTTATTGTCTGCCTGCACTGCACTGTCTCTGTAACTGGAACACTTTATTCCGCATTCTGTTATTGCTTTTCCCTTGTACTACCTCAACGTACTTATGCGATGAAATGATCTGTATGGACGTCATGCAAAACAAAGCGTTTCACTGTACCTCGGTACACGTGACAACAATAAACCAAGTTACCAAATACGGGAACTGCCCAAGTCTCATTGTCAATCTGCTGATGTTGAAAGAATCCTGTCAGAACATTCTTGGCACTAAGTGGAGAAAACTTGAGGTGGGAATAAAATAATGAAAGCAAAGCTCTAATTGTTATTTACAATGCAACGTTACTAATCACGGCGTGGGAATAGGAGGAGGCCTTTCTTTCTGTAGAACTTGTTCAGGTGGATGAGATCATGAGGTTCTCTGTACCTGAGCTCTGCCCTGGCTCTGTGACCTTACTCAACTCCCCCGAATGACAATCTATCACTCAGAGCTTTTCAGATTGGCCCCAGCCTCAGCAGTTCTTCCGCTGAGAGAGCTCCAGAGCTGCATTACTCTTTGTGTGAAGGAATGCTTCCTGACAGTGTGTATCTTGCTCTAAATAAGGATAATGTCACGGCAGGTTTGAAGGAGTGACTCATCGGGGCTGAAGTAACACAGGCAATCAATGCTGGCGGTGGCATGCAGCTTAATCTCCCTCCCTCCCTCCCTCCCGTGACTCAGCTCACTAACTCCTCCAGTCTGACTGCCCGGTTATGTCACCAGCCCGCATTGTTTTTCCAAAGTATGATCAGAGGTTCTCGGCAACAAAAAAAAGAGAGAGGAAAGTAACAATTCGTGCTCAGGATGTGGGTGCCGCTTGGAAGTGCAGTATTTACTGTCTGTCCGTAATTGCCCCTGCGGTTCTAAACCGTCTCCCTGAACCGCTGCAGGATTTACAGCCATAGATTCATAGAGTTATACAGCATGGAAACAGGCCCTTCTGCCCAACTTGTCCATGCTGGCCAGTGTGCCTACCTGAGCCAGTCCCATTTGCCTGCATTTGGCCCGTATCCTCCAAACCTTTCCTCATAGAATCATAGAATCTTAGAACAGTACAGCACAATATAGGCCCTTTGGCCCACTATGTTGCGCCAACCTTTAAACCTCACCTAAGACTATCTATCCCCTTCCTCCCACATATCCCTCTATTTTAAATTCCTCCATATGCCTATCTAGTAATCTCTTGAATTTGACCAATGTACCTGCCTCCACCACCACCCCAAGGCAGCGCATTCCATGCCCCAACCACTCTCTGGGTAAAAAACCTCCCTCTGATATCTCCCTTGAACTTCCCACCCATTACTTTAAAGCCATGCCCTCTTGTATTGAGCATCGGTGCCCTGGGAAAGAGGTGCTGGCTGTCCACTCTATCCATTCCTCTTAATATCTTGTACACCTCTATCATGTCTCATCTCATCGTCCTTCTCTCCAATGAGTAAAGCCCCAGCTCCCTTAGTCTCTCCTCATAATCCATACTCTCCAATCCAGGCAGCATCCTGGTAAATCTCCTCTGCACCCTTTCCAACACTTCCATATCCTTCCTATAATGAGGCGACCAGAACTGGACACAGTACTCTAAGTGTACTGTGCCCTATATTGTACTGTTCCTATCCATGAACCTGTCCAAATGCCTTTTAACCGTTGTAATTGTGCCCAGCTCTACCTTTTTTCTGGCAGCTCGTTCCACATACCCACCTCATTCCCCCTGTGTGAAAAGGTTGCTCCTCAGGTCCCCTTTAAATCTTTCCCCTCTCATATTAAACCCATGCTTTCTAGTTTTAGACCCCCCTACCCCGGGATAAAGACTGTCACCATCCACTTTATCTCTGCCCCTCATGATTTTCTAAACCTCAGTGAAGTCACCCCTCGGCCTCCTTCGACAGTCCCAGCCTATCCAGTCCCTCCTTATAACCCAAATCCTCCAGTCCCAGTAACATCCTCGAGAATCTTTTCTGCATCCTTTCCACCTTAATCACACTCTTGCTCTGGCTTGGCAGCCAGAACTGCCCACGATACTCCAAGTGTGGCCTCACCAACGGTTGTAGGGCTGTAGACTCAGAGACAATGAAGAAGCAGGGATACACTTCCAGGTCAGGACAGAGTGCAGCTTTGAGGAGATGACGTGGGTGTCGGCAAATTTTCCCTTTAATTCTTCTCTTGGGGGCATCTGCAAAGGCCCAGAGGTTGGGCTGGGGGCATTTGGATGGGCATCGCTTGGGCACTGGAGTCTTGCTGAGCAAGTGACCTTTAACCTTCCTCTGTATCCCTGGGTGACACCAGTACACAACCTTTCTTATTAAAGCATTCCATCAACTCCCTGACTCTCAGTCAGTGTCGGTCAGCTGCCAGCTTTCACGATCAGTGTGGACAGACCTGCGCGGCTGGGGAAGGCCGAGGGCTGGGTCAGGGTCAGACCTCACAATGCCAGTGGCAGCACTCTCCCTTCGGTATCACAGGACCAAGTTCCACTTCAGAGACCTGAGTGCTGAGATCTGGGGAGTACCGTGGGAGTCCTGCACTGTTGGGGTGAGACAGCCATTGGAGGTTAAAGATCCTGTGGTTGTATCTTGAAGAGGAGAGGAACTTCCCCCTGGGGGCCCAGCCACTACTCACCCCTCCATCAATATCACTAACGGCGGGTTGTTTTACTGCTGGAGGCACTCAGTAGGTCAGACCTGAAACGTTGACTGTCTCTGTCTCCACGGACGCTGCCCAACTTGCTGAGTGTTTTCAGCTTTTCTCTCTGGATTTTGTTTTCAGATTTCCAGCACCTGCAGTATTTTGTCTGGGTTTACCTTTATCTTGTTGGAGTCGGTGGGATCTTGCTGTGCCACGGATCAGCTGCAGCGGCGGAGGCAGAGTTCGGTGGTCTGCTACGGACTGGACATTTGCCTTTGCCAGAGTCTTCCCCTCCAAGGGCCACAGGTCACAGGCATGGTCTGTGGGGTCACAGGTATGGACTGTGGGTCAGGTATGGACTGTGGGGTCACAGGCATGGACTGAGGTCACAGGTATGAACTGTGGGGTCAGGTACGGGCTGTCAGGTACACAGGTATGGACTGAGGTCACAGGTATGGACTGTGGGGTCAGGTACGGGCTGTGGGGTTCACAGGTATGGACTGAGGTCACAGGTATGGACTGTGGGGTCAGGTATGGGCTGTCAGGTCACAGGTATGGACTGAGGTCACAGGTATGGACTGTGGGGTCAGGTACGGGCTGTGGGGTCACAGGCATCGGACTGAGGTCACAGGTATGGACTGTGGGGTCAGGTACGGGCTGTGGGGTCACAGGTATGGACTGAGGTCACAGGTATGGACTGGTGGGGTCAGGTACGGGCTGTGGGGTCACAGGCATGGACTGAGGTCACAGTATTGGACTGTGGGGTCAGGTACGGGCTGTGGGGGGTCACAGGTATGGACTGAGGTCACAGGTATGGACTGTGGGGTCAGGTACGGGCTGTGGGGTCACAGGTATGGACTGAGGTCACAGGTATGGACTGGTGGGGTCAGGTACGGGCTGTGGGTCACAGGTATGGACTGAGGTCCACAGGTATGGACTGTGGGGTCAGTACGGGCTGTGGGGTCACAGTATGGTCTGTGGGGTCACAGGTATGGACTGTTGGGGTCAGGTATGGGCTGTGGGGTCACAGATATGGACTATGATGTCACAGGTATGGACTATGATGTCACAGGCATGGACTGTGAGGTCACAGATATGGGCTGTGAGGTCACAAACATGGGCAGTCCAATCCCCACTCCCCTCAACTCCTCTGTGGCTCACCATGGCAACTGTACATAACCTTGGTGTGCGAAGTGTCAGTTATGGGTGCAACCAGCTCCACGGCAGTGGGAGGGCCGGTCAGCGAACCCGTGGTGTGCGGCCGCAGGGTTGGTCAGGGCGGCGCGGAGGTGGACGGTCAGGGTGACTGGGTGAGCTTGCAGAGAGGCTGAGTCACCCTCACCCACGAGGACTGGTGCAGTGGGAGCACAGCGGGTGAGAGGCAGCAAGAGCTGTTGTCTCGCAAACCCATTGCTCGACCTGGTGGAATGGATCACACACCCATTCACACACAAGAGAAACCGAGAGGTGTGTCAGAAAGTATTACATTTCACATCTCGTGAGTACAAAGGGACTTTTCATTTCATCCTTGCTCTGACTGGTGAAAGGAGAATCACATTCCACTGTGTTTAGTGTTTGGATTCAACATCCCTTAAGGAGCATTTCTTTCAGATGTAAGATAAAACCCACCGGCCCTCTCAGGAGGACATAAAAGATACCGTGCTTGTTTCAAGGAATTGTCCCTGAAGTCCATCCCGTCAGTACAGACAAGATTATCTGGTGTCTAATCCATTGTGTTGTGCCAATGTTGCTTCCCTGGGAAACTGCTGTGTTCTGTGCATTGCAGTGGTGGGATGGACCTTGGTCCCAACATCTCATCCACCAGCAGCGCAGCACTGTCCCAGGAACAGTTGGCCTTGAGGTCATGCACGGGTCTCTGGTGAGGGGTGTGTCCGCCTTTGAGCTCTGCCACACACTCAGGGTCCAGTGAGTGCATGTGAGTGCTCACTCCTTGATTCCTATTTGCTTGCAATGAAATAAGTAGAGTTATAAAAAGAAAGTGGTGACCCTTTTCCAAATAAGATGCATGTGGAAATAGGCAGTGTACTGCCAGTCCCAGGGGAGTGGTAATGTTGCCTGATTTGTAATGTGGGGACCTTCACTTTATAACCTCGACAGGCTGAACCCAGGTTCCCAACCTAGTGGCTGGATGTTCGACCCAGACCGGCGATGACCTGACACTGTGGATCGGGTTTGGCTTGGGTGTGAGTTTCTGTTTTTACTGCGGGCCAGGTTACACTTTATTCAAGTTGGGATGGTTTACTTGATATTCCACACTCAGTATCTGATTCTTCATGCCCCAACCGTGTTTGTGAGCGTTATTCATTCTGTGATAGTTGGTTTCTGGAAGAGGTGGGCACACAGACCATCATAAGTATCTGGGCTTGGTTGGTGTTTGGAATGGGCAGCCGGTTTGCCTCAGGTTGGCCTTGGTTGGGTCAGGATTGGCTTGGCTGTGGCCAAGTTGGGTTGGTGTTGGTGGGGATCAAGTCGGGTTCAGATTGGCTATGGCTGGATTGGACTCAGATTGGCTGTGGCCAGGTCAGGTTTCGATTGGCTGCAGTCAGGTCAGGTTTGGATTGGCTGTAGTTGGGTTTGGATTGGCTGTGGTCAGGTTAAGTTTGGATTGGTTGTGGTCAGGTCAAGTTTGGATTGGCTGTGATTGGGCCAGGTTTGGATTAGCTGTGATTGGGCCAGGTTTGGATTGACTGTGATCAGGCCAGGTTTGGATTGGCTGTGGTTAGGTCAGGTTTGGATTGGTTGTGGTCAGGTGAAGCTTGGACTGGTTGTGGTCAGGGAAGGTTTGGTTGGTTGTGGTTGGGTCAGCTTTTAATTTTAATCTGTGCAGACTCTAAATAAAACCATGAAACTGTCAGATTATTGTAGAAGTCCACCTGCTCCCTGATGTCCTCGAGGGAATGAAATCCACCATCCTTACCCAGCTGGGGCCTACGTGTGACTCCAGTCCCACACCAACACGATGGGTTCTCAATGGCCAGTGAACCGTTTGGTCTGGTCATCGCCACCTTGACACAAGGCCTCGCCGGAATGAATATTAAAAATTCGTGGAAGGAAGGATCAAGTTAGCCCATGAAAGGAAGGAGCCCTCCACTTGAATTCTGTCCTGTCCTTCCTCTTGTCGCTCAGCCACTTACTTACAGCTGTTGCTGATTTTTTTCGCGGTTAGTTTGATTGGGAACGTTGCAATTCCTGGGAAAAGTTTCCTCAGTGCCAAGGAATGTTTGCACAGCCTCTCCATGGCAACCGGCCTGCCTGTCGTTCTATTTCAGTGGTCAGGTTGGAGGCCGGGCCTGCTGCTTCACACTGCATCACCGTGACAACTGAATCGAAATGTCTTCTTGCAAGGCGGATCAGTGGGTTCTGGAAGGCCCTGTGGACAGCCTGTCTCAGGTGGTCATTCCCAGAACATCTCCGGCATTCCGTCAGGACCAGCCGGCCTTTCGTAATCCGGCCGCCTTTTATTTTCTGCCCCATCCCCCACTTCCTCTGCTTCATTCCCGAAACACGTAAAATAATAACCGGCATTGTGTTCGGAACAACATTGCATTATGTGTTCAGTTTATCAAAGGATCTAAGGTGCAGTGGTTCTGTCACCCACGGGATTAAAGCCAGGGGTTCAAATGAACACAGTTTTAGACAGGACTGGACATGAGAGAATGTGCCGGGGTCTCTGCTCTGTAACAGCAGGATGGGGTGACCTGATGGTGACTGGTGGAGTGGATGTGGAGAATGGCCACAAATATGGGAAAAAGGCAATGAATGTGATCAGGAATTAAATTTTACTGCGGAGAGAGTGGTGAGCACGTGAAGCCGTCACATCAGGGAGGGGCCACGGCAGTCAGTAGGCACGCAGTTAAGGGGAAGGTGGATGCATATTCAAGAGATATGTTGAGCGGTTGAGTTAAAAAGGAAAGGAAATAGGCTGAGGTGGAGGATAAACCAGTTGGGCCGAATGGGCTGCTTTTGAGCTGTGATTCTGTTCACTGTGAGGTTAATAAAACACTCTGGGGTATTAGACCGTGCAGTCCCACTCTGATGCTGTGACATCACCGGTGGGCGATGTTGTGATGTAACTAATGGTGCTGTGACATCACCTGCTATTGTCACTGTGATGTAATGATGCTGTGACATCACCAGTTTTTAGCCTGGTGATGTAATGTGATTGTGACATCACCAGTTATTAACATGTGATGTAATGATGCTGTGACATCACCAGTTGTTGACATTGTGAAGTAATGGTGCTATGACATCACCAGCTGTTGAGGCACCTACACACACCTCCCCCCCCACCAAGTCCTGGGCACCTACACATCCCCTCAGAGCTGGGCACCTACACACCCCCCCCTAGTCCTGGGCACCTACACACACCACCCCCCACCCCAGTCCTGGGTACCTACACACCACCCCCCCAGTCCTGGGCACCTACACATCCCCCCCCCAAGTCCTGGGCACCTACACACCACCCCCCCACCTCCCCCCCCCCCCAGTCCTGGGCACCCACACGTTCCCTCAGTCCTGGGCACCCACCCACCCCCACAGTCCTGGGCACCTACACACCTCCCCCCAAGTCCTGGGCACCTACACACCACCACCATCTCCCCCAACCCGCCCCCAGTGCAGGGCACCCACACATCCCCTAATTTAATCACATCACCACAGTCGGTTTCATTACCAGTTGCTGTGGCCGGAACCTCTGGATCCCCTCCCCGCAGCCCTGAACCCTCCACCAGCACAGCTCCACGTTGCTCTTCAAAACCTGTCTCGTTGACCAACCCATCAATCCAAGTCGTGGGTTGAATGGATTCGGTGAGACGTGAACTAAATTCGTGCTTCAATGTTTTGGTGAGTTGAGCTTGCTGCAAGGGACCCAGCGAGTCGACAACTGGAGGCAGCACCCAAGGTCCTGTCCATCGCCTAGCTCAGGGCTATCAAAGGGCAGGAGGTGGCCTGGCAGTTCTGATGAAGGGCCCCACACCCGAAACGTTACCCGTTTCTCTCTCCACGGACGCCGCCTGATCTGCTGGGGTTTTGTCCCCAGCGTTCTCTGTCTTCTCTGTTTTACACATCTCTAGTTCCCAGCACAGCCTCGGCTGCTCCCTTTTCACAGAGAGAGGACGGAGCATTGAAGGAGGCCATTCTGCCCACACTGCTCATCCTCCACACCAGCCTCCTCCCACACTCTCCGAATTCCCTCCAATCCTTGAACCCCAGGCACGCCCTTGCCCTTGCCTCACCACTTCCCTGGGTTGAGCTCCACACCCTCACTGCCCTCCAGGTAGAGACCTAGTCTGGAATCCCCAATTGCATTTATCAGTGAGCCCTTGTGTGTGTGGTGGGAGCGTGGTCCCAGCTTCCTCTCCCCCCAGGACTGGCCCTGGACCCCAGCCCAGCCTTGGCTCAGTGAGTGGGAATTCCTTCTCTAGAGACCGGTGTGTACAACTTAAGCAGCATTTATTTCAGGGTGCAGACACAGGGAAGACTGTGGTGAGTCCAGGTGACGGGGAGGGGGGGGGGTGGGACGGTAGGTGGGTGGGGGAGGAGGGATGAAAGGGGGTGATGTGAGAGGTGACAGGTAGAAGAGGCCAAGGGCTGAAGAAGAAGGAATCCAGTAGGGGAGGGCAGTGGACCATGGAATAAGGGGAGGGAGGTTGGCAGGTCACGAGGGCAAGGGAGGGGAAAGAGAAGGGGTGGGGGGGCCACAGGAATGAAGGAAAATAGAGGGGAGGGGTTACCGGAAGTTAGAGAAAACAAAGTTGATGCTGTCAGGTTGGAGACTCCGGAGACGGAACGTGGGGTGTTGCTTCTCCAACCTGGGTCTGATACACATCTCCCAGTTGTATTTTCAAGCAACAACAACCTCCAGCCAGCGATGGTCAAAACTGAGCAGTCGCCAGATAAGATAAGATAAGATAAGACATCTTTATTAGTCACATGTACATCGAAACACACAGGGAAATGCGTCTTTTTGCGTAGAGTGTGCTGGGGGCAGCCCGCAAGTGTCGCCTCGCTTCCAGCGCCAACATAGCATGCCCACAACTTCCTAACCCGTACGTCTTTGGAATGTGGGAGGAAACCGGAGCACCCGGAGGAAACCCATGCAGACACGGGGAGAACGTACAAACTCCTCACAGACAGCGGCGGGAATTGAACCCGGGTCGCTGGCGCTGTAATAGCGTTACGCTAACCGCCGCACTACATTGCCTGTCTTCAGTGACCTGGGCTGGAGGTTGGAGAAGGTCGGTGCCTTTAACTGGACCAACCAGATGAGCACTGTGCTGGGGCAGTGGGGGAGACTCACCTCCCCACAGCCCGAAGCCCCTCCACCATCTTTGGGGGCTCAGCCAGGAGTGCGCTGGAGCAGCTTCCACTCGCCTGGATGAGTGCAGCTCCAGCAACAGTCTGCGCCGTCCAGGACAAAGCGGCCTGCGTGATCGGTCGCCCATCCTCACCCGAAACATTCCTCCCACCACCGCTCCCTGGGTACAGCGTGTCCCAAACACAGATTCCACCGGAGCAATGCACCGAGGTCCCTCCTGCAGCAAGTCCTCAACCACTTGGAGGCACAAGGGCAAAAGGGGCATGGGAAGACCCTCGTCTCCAAGCAACACACCGTCCTGACCAGGTTTATTGCTGTTCTTTCATTGTCACCGGCTGAAGGGCCTGGATTGCCCGACAGTCCCAGAGTGCATCCAAAGTCATAGAGTCAGAGTCAAGGTTGAGTTTATTGTCACGTGCACAAGTCCGTGTGTGCACGGGTGCAATGAAAAACTTACCTGCAGCAGCATCACAGGCTCACAGCATCAGATAAGCAGCATTCACAAGAAAAACATAAATTAAGCATAAATTATACATTATTTTTACAAGAAAAGACAATTGGAACAAAAAAACAAATTTCATTTTAGTGCAAAGTGATCATTGTGCTGCTAAACCGTCATGATTGGTATTGATATTGGTTTATTATTGTCACTTGTACCGAGCTACGGTGAAAAACCTGTCTTGCACACCAATCGTACAGGTCAATTCATTACACAGTGCATTGAGGTAGTACAGGGTAAAAACAATAACAGAATGCAGAGTAAAGTGTCGCAGATACAGAGGAAATAGAAGGAAGTGATTAGGGTTGTGCCGGTTGGTTCAAGAACCAAATGGTTGAAGGGAAGTAGCTGTTCCTGAACCTGGTGGTGTGGGACTTCAGGCTCCTGTACCTCCTGCCCGATGGTCACTGTGAGAAGATGGCACGGCCTGGATGGTGGGGATCTTTGATGATGGATGTTGCCTTCTTGAGGCAGTGCCTCCTGTAGATAGTCCCGATGGTGGGGAGGGATGTGCCCGTGAAGTATCGGGCTGAGTCCACTACTCTCTGCAGCTTCTTATGTTCCTGTGCATTCCAATTGCTGACCCAGACCGTGATGCAACCAGTCAGGATACTTTCAACAGTACACCTGTAGAAGTTTGTTAGAGTGTTCGGTGACAAGCCAAACCTCCTTAACCTCCTAAGAAAGTAAAGACTCTGGCGCGCTTTCCTTGTGATTGCATCTATGTGCTGGGCCCAGGACAGGTCATCCGATATGTTAACGCCCAAGAATTTAAAGCTGCTGACTCTCTCCACCGCCGATCCCCCAATGTAGACTGACGCATGTTCACCCTCCTTCCCCTTCCTGAGGTCAACAATCAGCTCTTTAGTTTTCCGATGAGTTGGGGCATGGTGGCAGCTGAGTTACTGGACTGGAAGCCTCAGTTCCCAGGACACATCGATCAGTGGGGAACTCAGAGGCAGCAATTCCCTAAATGCGGAATATTAAAACAAAAGCTGTTCTCATTAAGAGACTATGCAACGACTGGATTGCTTCCATTATAGTTCACGTATGGCCTTCAGGGAGGGAAATCTGCCCTCGCTACCTGGTCTGGCTGACATGTGACTCCAGACCCACCAATGTGGTTGAATGTTAACAACCTCCTCAGGGCCATTTAGGGATATACAATAAATGCTGGCATCACCAGTGATGTCATCGTCCCATGGACTAAAGAAGTGCTGAGGCTCTTGCTTCCATTTCAGGCTTCCTAGAACAGCTGAGTTTAACCCCTCCAACACCAACAACTAGTCCCTTCCCAAGCTCTGATCATCTTTCCACCCGGGACATTCTCTCTTCTCTCCTCTTCCATCGGGTAGAAGATACAGGAGCCTGAGGGCACGTACCACCAGACTCAAGGACAGCTTCTACCCCACTGTGATAAGACTATTGAACGGTTCCCTTATACAATGAGATGGACTCTGACCTCACGATCTACCTTGTTGTGACCTTGCAGCTTATTGCACTGCACTTCCTCTGTAGCTGTGACACTTTACTCTGTACTGTTATTGTTTTTACCTGTACTACATCAATGCACTCTGTACTGACTCAATGTAACTGCACTGTGTAATGAATTGACCTGTACGATCGGTTTGTAAGACAAGCTTTTCACTGTACCTCGGTACAAGTGACAATAATAAACCAATACCAATACCTCACTGAAAGTGGTAGAGAGGTACAGCACAAGAACAGGCCATTCAGCCCATTGAGTCTGTGCTGACCATCAGCCACCCATTTACACTAATCTTATGTTCATCCCATTTTTAAAAATTCTCTCCCTATTCTCACCAACTCCCCCCAGATTCTACCCCTCACCTACACAACAGGGGGGCGATCTACAGCAGGCAATTGAACCTACCAGCCCGCACGTCCCTGGGATGTGGGAGGGAACCGGAGGAAACCCACGTGATCGCAGGGAGGACATGCCAACTCCACACACAGACAGCACTGGAGGTCAGGATCGAACCCTGGTCACTGGAGCTGGGACAAAGAGTTTCTTTGCTGGTGTAAGAGGTTCTATGAACCCTTCCTCTCCAGCCAAACCGTCGGTCACCTGCCCTGCTATCACCCGATTCTTAACCCTCTTTTGAATGCCCTCACTGCACTGAATGTTAATGGAGATCACTGGAGGTGTAGATCACCTTCCTCACACTGCGCCAGAGGGAGCGAGGCGAGGAGACCCTCGGCGCCAAAGGGGTTAAGTCTGTCTGAAAGGAAGCAGGATTGAATGTTGTTGCCAGAGTGCTGGTTTGGACCAGGGCGGTTTTCCTTCAAGCTAAACAAAAGCAAATTGTCCAGCCCTCAGATCTCTGAGCTCACTCCCACATCCAAACAAGAAATCCTGTTTTTGAAACAAAAACAAAACCGATACAAAAAGGAGTCATATGACACAGACTGACCGTTTTTTTAATGTATTTTGGCCACAAGCACTCCTGGCAGAGGCAGGGAAAAAACATGCCTTGTTTTCATTTCACCAGGAGCGAAGCCAAGAGAGAATGTTCCAGAAGAGAGAAACGGAATGATTGTACTCTGTGTGTGTGTGTGTGTGTGTGTGGTTGTGTTTGTGCCTATGTGTGTATTTTGTGTATGTGTGTATGCTTCTGTTTGTACATGCATGTGTGTGTGTGTGTCTGAGTGTGTGAGTGCATGTCTGTGTGTCTATGTGTGAGTGGGTGTGCTGTGTGTGTGTGTCTCAGTGTTTCTGTGTGTGTGTCTCAGTGTGTTTCTGTGTGTGTCTCAGTGTGTGTGTGTCTCAGTATGTGTCTGTGTGTGTGTCTCAATGTGTGTGTCTCAGTGTGTGTGTCTGTGTGTGTGTCTCAGTTTGTGTCTGTGTGTTTCAGTGTGTGCGTCCCTGTGTGTGTGCCTCAGTGTGTCTCAATATGTGTCTGTGTCTTTGTGTCTCAGTGTGTGTCTCAGTGTGTGTGTGTGTGTGTGTCTCAGTGTGTGTGTGTCTCAGTGTGTGTGTCTCAGTGTGTGTGTGTGTCTCAGTGTGTGTCTCAGTGTGTGTGTGTCTCAGTGTGTCCCCACGTGTGTGTGTCTCAGTGTGTCTCAGTGTGTCAGTGTGTGTCTGTGGGCTCAGCACTGACAGAAACAGAAACAGCTGCAGTCTCTGACTCCACACACACAGCTTCCTGCAAAAACAACTTCTCCCTCTCCCTCCGCTTCCCCGCCTTTAACCCCTCACTCACCACTACACCTCCCTCCCTCCAATCCACCCTCCTCTGAACCAGCCTGTGCACCCCAACCTCCTCATTCCCCTCTAACCCCTAATCTGTCATCGTTCCTTTAACCCTTTCCTGCCCCTTCCTTCCCCCTCCCTTCCCCGGCCCCAAGCCCTGACGGAGCCCACTCTGCTGAATCCAGTCAGGTTCCACCACCCGAGGGAGGGGTCCCAACCAGCCCTGGCACTCTGTCAGTGGTCCTGAGGGCAGGACGGAGGGAGAGGTCCCAACGAGGCCTGGCACTCTGTCAGTGGTCCCAGGGGCAGGACGGAGGGAGAGGTCCCAACGAGGCCTGGCACTCTGTCAGTGGTCCCGAGGGCAGGACAGAGGAGGGGTCAGCGTGTGCCCATTGGTTCTACCGTGCTGAAGGTAGCATCAGTTCCCAGAGTTTCCCTCTTTCCGTACAAACTCTTCCCAGGAAGATGAGGGGGCGTTTCCACAGACAGGGGTTCCTGGGACTCGGATCCCAAGAGTGGGGGTACAGACCAGGGTGGTAAAGGCCAAAGGGAGCTGGTGTGGGGCGGGTTCATCTGGGCTGAGAGCTACTGGAAGACCCCAAGAGGTGGGCTCCAAGGTTTCTCCCCCACCGACTCGGGCTAGTCCGGGAGTCACCTGACATTACCGATGGTGCGGGGGCGAGTCTGCCCTGGGTGGAGGTTGGGGGGAAGGGTGAGGGTGAGAGGGAGGGAGGGAGGGAGGGATACAGTGGGAGAAAGGGAGAGGGAGAGAAGGAGGGAGAGGGAGGGGAGGAAGAAACAGATAGGGAGAGAGGGAGAAACAGAGAGAGGGAGAGATACAGAGGGAAAGTGAGAGGTGAGGGAGAGAAAGAGGGGGAGGGAGGGGAGAGGGGGAGAAAGAGAGACAGGGAGAGAAGGGGAGAGAGAGAGAATGATAGGGAGAGAGAGGAAAGGAGGAGCGAGTGATAGGGAGAGAGTGAGAGAGAGGGAGGGGAGAGAGAGAATGTCCTGAGAGTGATTGAGGTGGGCAGTGAGCGGTGGGGAACCTTGAGCTGTAAGGGGAGGTGGGAAGGGAGGGCGCTTCAAAACCCAGCTGCGGATGGTGATACCACCGGCACTGTGGGCTAATGAGGGGACTGCGGAAACTGGGTAGTTGGAAAGAATCAGGTTCAGTGGGGGCTCAGCAATGGAGGAAAGGTGAGCTTTCAAGACCCAGATGCTGCTGAGACAAAAAACAGGACTTGCATCTCTATGGTGACTTTGAGGATATCCTAAAGCAGTTCCCAGTCAAGGTGTGCAGCCAAAGTTGTGGTGTGTAAAACCAAAGAGAACACATCGGAGGATGTTTCCCACAAAGGGACCAAATGGAGAAGGGAAGAAGGGAGGCGAAGAGAGGGCAGGATAGAAAGCAGAAGGCAGAGAGAGCACAGAACGGAACACGAAGGAGTTACATCGAGCAGGCAGGGCAGAGAAAGACAGAAGGAGAAAGAACAGCTGCAGAAGAGAGGGAAGGAGAGAGGGAGAGCAGGAAGAGAGAAGGGAAGGGAGTCGTTGGATCCGGCTCAGGGCTGTCGTTGGGTGCAGTTCCCACAGATGCTGTGGGATGAGCAATTCTGGCAGTGGTAACAAAGAGCCCAGTGTGGATGTCAGGATACAGGCGAGCTGGGGCTTGACTTGCCAGGGCTGAAACCAGATGCAGCTGTGTCCTGTGACCTTGCGTTCAGCTGGCTGGTGGTGAGCCAACAAACTGTGCACTGATTGGAGTGAAGCACCAGCACCAGCCCACTACACCCTGAGGGAGGGGTGGGGGGGGGAGTGGTCAGTGTCCACCTCAGATCGACTGGCCTTATCTTTAAGGTGGGCAGGACCATTGATGGGAGGTCCTGGATGGTGAAACACCTCGCAGCAGGAGCTTGAACATAACCCAGTTCAGACAGCCCGCTCGATTTGCACCCCATCCACCAGCTGAAACACTCCCTCCCTCTGCCAGGGGCACACAGTGGCTGCAGTGTGTATCACTGCCCTTTACCCACCCAGACTACTCTGACAGCACCTCCCAAACCCACCACCTCTACCACCAACAATCCAGTTTATTATCACTGACGTACTACATGAAATCTGTTGTTTTGCAGCAGCAGTACAGTGTAAAGGCATAACAATCTATAAATAAGTAGTGCAAAATAAAGGAATAACGAAATAGTGTTCATGGGTTCATGGACCGTTCAGAACTCTGATGGCAGAGGGGAAGAAGCTGTTCCTGAATCATTGAGTGTGGATCTTCAGGCTCCTGAACCTCCTCCCCGATGGTAGTAACGAGAAGAGGGCATGTCCTGGAAGGTCAAAGGAACACCGACACCTGCAGGTTCCCCTCTGGGCCACGCACCATGCTGATATGGAAATGTATCACCCAGTCCTTCATTGTCATTGGCTCTGAGTCTAGGAAAACCTTCTCTGTTTCCTGGGTTCATTGATTTTACCTGGAGTAGGTCATTTTGGACATTTTCAGATGAAGTCACTCCAAATACAAAACTGGATCAAATACAAAGTTGCTCTTCAGGTTCCTATTAAATCTTTCCCCTCTCACCTTAAACCCGTGCCTTCCAATTTGTGTGCAGTCACCCTTTCTATGCCCCTCATGATTTTATACACCTCTGTAAGATCACCCCTCATTCTCCTATGCTCCAATGAATAAAGTACCAGCCTGCCCAACCTCTCCCCATAGCTCAGTCCCTTGAGTCCCAGCAACATCCCCGTGAACCTTTTCTGAATGAAAAGCACGATGATGCTGGAGGAACTCCGCAGGCCAGGCAGCATCCGTGGAGAAAAGCAGGTCAATGTTTTGGGTCAGGACCCTTCTCCATGGACGCTGCCTGGCCTGCTGAGTTCCTCTAGCATCATCATGTTTTTCGTCTAGATTCCAGCATCTGCAGTCCTTTGTTTCTCGCGAATCTTTTCTGAATCCTTTCTGGCTTAATGGCATCTCTCCTACAGCAGGGCGACCAAAACTGAACACAATATTCCAAACGTGGCCTCACCAATGTCTGGTACAACTGCAACAAACATCCCAACTTCTGTACTCAGTGCCCTGACTGACGAAGGCCAGTGTAAAGGCCAATTGACCTAAGGGATGTTGGATCAGTCATGAATGGCGGACCTGTCTCAAGGGTCCTGATGGGCCACTGCTGACTATTTCTTATGCTCTTGATGGAATCTTGCTTAAAGATCTCAGACCCATGCAAATAGGCTGGGATTTCCGTGAGGATGTCCCCTCTGCAGATGTAAACGGAGGTGCACAGATCATCTGAACCCATCCTGTGATGTGTAATTTCTCTCAGTATTGCTCCATTGTTCGGAGATTACTGCAGCCATTTCCCCCTGTCTTGTTGAAGCTGGCAGACCTCCTGACTCCCCTGGTACACAGGACCTTACCCCTCGCACGTATCTAGATGACCAGAACTTGCATGTTGCTTTGAATGAACGTGAAAGCCATCCTCCTCTCCCCTGCTGCCTCTGTTTCCTACATAGCAGGTGTAGGTTGGCACTCTACGGGGAGTGTTTCTTTAAGACTGACACCCCTCTCTGGTTGCTATGCAGCAGAGTGTCAGGAGATGCACAAAACTGGGTGACATTCCACCAGAAATCACACAGATTCTGCTTCACTATTTGTTTCAGGTTGTGAACCACCCCAACACCATTTCAAACACCACTTTTGACAAATCCTTGTTTTTCTCCCCAGGGCTTCACTATCACCACGTTGTAACGTAGGTACAATCCAATTTCTAACCCAAGGGTGTTCAGGAACGCTCAGGAAAGGAAGAGAGAAGGGGGGGGGGCGCGGGAGTGGCAGTATTGATAAAGAAGCTTTACTTTCTTAGGAGGCTAAGGAGGTTCGGCTTGTCACTGAACACTAACAAACTTCTACAGATGTCCTGTTGAAAGTATCCTGACCGGTTGCATCCTGGTCTGGGTCGGCAATTTGAATGCGCAGGAACGTAAGAAGCTGCAGAGAGTAGTGGACTCAGCCCAATACATCACAGGCACATCCCTCCCCACCATCGGTAGTATCTACAAAAGGTGCTGCCTCAGGAAGGCAACATCCATCATCAAGGATCCCCACCGTCCGGGCTGTGCCATCTTCTCCCAGTGACCATCAGGCAGGAGGTACAGAAGCCTGAAGTCCCACACCACCAGGTTCAGGAACAGCTACTTCCCTTCAACCATTCGGTTCTTGAACCAATCAGCAAAATCCTAATCACTACCTCAGTACAGCAACACTATGGCCCTTTGATCACTTTGCACTAAAGTGGACTTTGTTGCTTTTTGTTCTAATTGTGTTCTTTCTTGTAAAATATTGTGTATAATTTATGTTTAATTTCTCGTGAATGCTGCTTATCTGATGCTGTGTGCCTGTGATGCTGCTGCAAGTAATTTTTTCATTGCACCTCTGCACACATGGACTTGTGCATCTGACAATAAACTCCAATTTTCAAATAGTGCAGTCTTGGAGAGATGGGATGTGGAGGTTAGATCACTGAGGTTATTCAGAGAAAAAGTCACTGTTTGAAAGATCAGGGAATTCAGAGCTACATGTGCTGGGCTAGATCAGCCATGATCATCTTGATTGGCTGGTTAGTGCAGGATTGGGTGGTGGGAGTGTAGAAACCAGGATTAGAAGAGATTTGCAAATGTCTTCTAGTCCTGGTTTCCACCCTCCCCCCACCCAATCTGGTTCCAAGGTAGCAAGTCCAGAACACTTTTGGGATGGAGTGATTGAGTTCGGGAAGGGAGAATGGGACCAGGACGAGGGAAGGGAGGTGAGGTTGGAATCAAGGTGGGGGGTTGGAGATCAGGGAGCAATGAGGAGGTATTTTCAGTGCAGGAGTTGGATGGTGCCCAAGGATGAAGGAGCTCTTTGGGTCTCCCAAGGGCCTGGTATCCCATTCCTGCTCCTGTTTCCTTGTGTGTTCTTCTGTGTGGAACACACAAGGACAGAATTTATTTGTTTGGAATTAAGATGCGATAGAGGCTCCATTACATGACTGGGACACTTTTACAGGCCACTGACTAGTGGGAAGGGTATAGAAGATCAAATTTTCAGGGAAGTTATAGGAACATGCAAAAACCATAGAGCGGTGATGATCGGGACTCCAGCTATTCAAATGTAGATTGAAACCGCAATAAAACTAGTTCAAAAAGAGGGGTAGTTCGGATGTGTTCAAGAGAACTTTCTTGATTAGTCCAGTTCTGGCCCAAAGAGGAGTGAAATGGACCAAGTGGAGCAACAATAGTGGGGAGCATTTAGGGAACAATGATCTTATTACAGGTTGAAACTCTCTGGTTTGGCATTTTGTGGTTCACCAACTCCTGTAGTTTGGTATGTTTTGAACCTGAAGTATAGATCAGACTAATGAAATAATTTTAACCAAAGTCTAACTAATATCTAAAAATAACTAAGATCTGTACTATTCTGCAGGAAATTAACCTACTTTTCTGATCTCAGCCAACAGCGTTACCAATTTACAGAAACTTTGGGTTACGGACAGTTCGCAGAAACCCAGGGAGTGTCTATAAAGAACAGTTCTGCTCAGAGGAAGATGATCAGGGGCATTTTCTGTGGTCTGGCACCAATCAAGGTGTCAGTCTAAAGAGTTTCAACTTGTATCGTAAAGTTTTGAAAAGCAATGGAAAAGATCAAAGTCAAAAGTCAATTGGAGAAGGGCCAGTTTCACAGAGATAAGGACAGATCTAGCCCAGGTAAATTAATAGATCTAGAACAGAACAATGGACAACCTTTAAGGAGGAAGTGGTTCAGGTACATTACCATGAGAGGGAAAGGCAGGGCAGTGAAAGCCAAAGCTCCCTGGATTACCAAAGAGATAAAGCAGGAAAAACCACACATTGTAGGTGGCAGGTTGATACCACAGAATAAGCAACAATGGAGGTGAAACAAACAAAAAAGAAGGAATTCAAACCTCTGAAGTTGTGTGAACAGTAAACAGTAGTCAAAGAAGAGCAGTGCAATCAGGGATTGTAGAGGAAGTTCATTCAAAGAGACAAAGGGTGTGACTCAGATACTTAATGAGCACTTTACAGCAGGCATCACTAAGGCAGGTGAATCAGGTTTATTACTGGTTTTGGTATTGGTTTATTATTGTCACGTGTACTGAGGTACAGTGAAAAACTTGTCTTGCAAACCGATCGTACAGGTCAGTTCATTACACAGTGCAGTTACATTGAGTTAGTACAGAGTGCATTGATGTAGTACAGGTAACAACAATAACAGTACAGAGTAAAGTGTCACAGCTACAGAGAAAGTGCAGTGCAATAAGGTGCGAGGTCACAACAAGGTAGATCGTGAGGAAACCGTTCAATAGCCTTATCACAGTGGGGTAGAAGCTGTCCTTAAGTCTGGTGGTACGTGCCCTCAGTCTCCTGTATCTTCTGCCTGATGGGAGAGGGGAGAAGAGAGAATGTCCCGGGTGGGTGGGGTCTTTGATTATGCTGGTTGCTTCGCCGAGGCAGCGAGAGGTAAAGACAGAGTCCAAGGAGGGGAGGCTGGTGTCTGTGACGTGCTGGGCTGTGTCCACAACTCTCTGCATCTGACATATGACAAGAATTTGGTCGTTTTGCGGCAGCAGAGACACTACAGGATCCCAGTGAAGGAAGTCGGACTAAGAATTGATGAAGAGGAGATACTTGAATGGTAAAGTGCAGCTAGAGTGGATAGTCACCTGATCCAGTGGGATGTGTCCGACAGTGCTGAGGGAAGAAAGGGGGAAGACTCTTGGCCACAAACTTCCAAACGCCAACAGACACAGAAGTGGTGACTGAAGACTGGAGAACGGCAGACATCACACCCTTGTTCAACACTGAGTGTGGGGACAAAGCCTGTGACGACTAACCAGTGGAGGGGAAATGTTCAGAAACTATAAAGCCAGACAGAATTAACAGTTACTCGCACACCTTGTATTGAACAGAGAAAGCCAGCATGGATATATTAAAGACAATTTGTGTCTAAATAGCTTGATAGAGATTTTTAATGAAGTCACAGAGAGGGTTGATGAAGAAAGTGTACAGGATATATGGACTTCTGAAAGACGCTTAATAAAATGTCTTGCAATGGGCTTGACATCAAGGAAGAAGGCATGAATTAAAAAGGGCTTGTAGGTATGAGGAGGGAAGTACAGGCTGTCTCCAGGTATAGACATCCATAAATCAATTCTGTCTCTGAGTCAGAAAATACACAAAAATCGCTCGATATGGTAACCACGCCTCCACAGCATTGCAATGAATGGCATCAAAAGCACACAAGACTGATAAGAAAGAACAATTACCAAAAGGGGAGAGAGAGGGGAAACTGGTTCTGCCGTTCATAGATAGACATATGTTGAATTTAATAATAATATGGGAGCTCGATCGTATGTAGGGTTGTCCACAAGTTGGGCGTTTGTAATCCAGGGATGGCCTGTTATAGATTTCAAGGATGTAAAACAAGCTGGTGCGGTGGGCTGATAGTGGTGGATGAAGTTTAATGCTGAAACGTGTGAAGAGTTACATTTTGGACATTGAACATAGAACACTACAGCACAGTACAGACCCTTCGGCCCACAATGTTGTGCTGACATTTTATCCTGCTCTAAGATCTATCTAACCCTTCCCTCCCACATAGCCCCCCATTTCTCTATCATTCATGTGGCTATCTAAGAGTCTCTTAAATGTCCGTAATGTATCCACCCCCACAACCTCTGCCGGCAGTGAGTCCTACACACCCACCACTTTGTGTAAAAAAAAACTTACGCTTGACATCCCCCTTATAACTTCCTCCAATCACCTTAAAATTATGACCCCTCATGTTAGCCATTGTCACCCTGGGAAAAAGTCTCTGACTGTCCACTCAATCTATGCCTCTTATCATCTTGTACACCTCTATCAAGTTACCTCTCATCATCCTCCTTTCCAAAGAGAAAAGCCCTAACTCACTCAACCTATCCTCATAAGACATGCTCTCCAATCCAGACAACATCCTGGTAAATCTCCTCTGCACCTTCTCTAAAGCTTCCACATCCTTCCTATAATGAGGCGACCAGAACTGAACACAATATTCCAAGTGTGGTCTAGCCAGGGTTCTATAGAGCTGCAACATCACCTCGCGGCTCTTGAGCTCAATACTCCGGCTAATGAAGGCCAACACACCATATGCCTTCTTAACAACCCTATCGACCTGCGCGGCAACCTTGAGGGATCTATGGACATGGACCCCAAGATCCTTCTGTTCCTCCACACTGCGAAGAGTCCTGCCATTAACCTTGTCTTCTGCCTTCAAATTCAATCTTCCAAATTTGGTAGTAAGAGTGAGAAGAGGCAATATAAACTTGAGGGATCGATTTTAACAGGGGTGCAGGGATGGCGAGATTTGGGGCTTCAGGTGTGCAGACTTTGTTGGAAGTCATGACAATACACTGTCTGAAGGTGACTGGAGCACTGTGTCCAGTCTGGGCAACACACGATGAAGGAGAGGGTGGGGAAGTGGGGCTAGCTCGATTGATTCTGTGATGAACAGATTGGCCTCCTTCCATGCTGCATTCATTCTGTGACTTCTCTGGATGTTTTATTCAAAGCAATCCTGACTCACACAAGCTCCACCCACCACTGTTATAGTGACAACACCCTGCCCCGTCACTACTGTCGTTCAGCACCCAATATGTCCTGATTCCCCAACCCCACTCTCCACCGCTGGGTGACGGCCCGCCCCCATGTGTCTCGCTCCCACCCCTACCATTGGGCACCCAACATGTCCATCATGCTCCACCCCTGCCCTCCACCGTCACCACTTGTCCATTGCTCTTACTGCCCCACACGTCTGCCATTGGCCACTTGGCATGTCTGCAATTGTGATGCACTACCTCTGCCTTCCTGCATTGGGCGCCTGACATGTCCATTTGTCATGTTGTCCCGTCCACCCTCGCACCATCACCGGAGCCTCCCTTCCTCTGCCCTTTGGGAGTGAACAGGCCCTTCATTTCCTGTTGGATGGTTTCTGACTGCAACCCCCTTGACATCAGTCCCAATACTTTTCCGTGACCAAAATGCTTGCTTGTGAAAGGCACGATGTGAATGGTTCATGCCTCAACACTCTCCTGGTTATGTATTTCCTGTGGGAGCTGTGGGCTCAGGCTACAGGGAGAGGAAACCATGAAGACTCTCCCTTCTCTCCGCACGGTCACTGGCCTTTCCGGACTTCCTGTTGTTCTTCCACATTGGCAGAGGTTAATAGAAAAAAATTACTCATCCGATTGCGAATCACTTGAAGATGTCCTGGACAGTGAGGAAGAATAGAGCCAGGGGTAGAAAACAAAATGAAGAGAATTGAAGGAAGCCTTGTATTTCTGTACCTGACCCATCCACAGGGTGTTTCTTACAGTTCCTTACAATATAGCAGGCTAGTCAACACCTCCCTCTGTAACTGGATCCTTGACTTTCTAACAAACAGACCGCAATCAGTAAGGATAGGCAGCAATACCTCTAGCATGATTATTCTCATCACTGGTGCCCCACAAGGCTGCGTCCGCAGCCCCCTACTCTACTCCCTATACACTCACGACTGTGTGGCCAGATTCTGCTCTAACTCCATCTACATGTTTGCAGATGATACCACCGTTGTAGGCCGTATCTCAAACAGCGACGAGTCGGAGTACAGGAAGGAGATAGAGAGCTTAGTGGAATGGTGTCATGACAACAACCTTTCCCTCAATGTCAACAAAACAAAAGAGCTGGTCATTGACTTCAGGAAAGGGGGCGGTGTACATGCACCTGTCTACATCAATGGTGCTGAGCTCGAGAGGGTTGAGAGCTTCAAGTCCCTGGGAGTGAACATCACCAACAGCCTGTCCTGGTCAAATCAAGTGGATGCCACAGCCAAGAAAGCTCATCAGCACATCTACTTCCTCAGGAGGCTAATGAAATTTGGTTTGTCCCCTTTGACTCTCACCAACTTTTACCGATGCACCATAGAAAGCATCCTATCCGGATGTATCACGGCTTGGTACGGCAACTGCTTTGCCCAGGACCGCAAGAAACTGCAGAGAGTTGTGGACACAGCCCAGCGCATCACGGACACCAGCCTCCCCTCCTTGGACTCTGTCTTTACCTCTCGTTGTCTTGGTGTAGCAGCCAGCATAATCAAAGACCCCACCCACCTGGGACATTCTCTCTTCTCTCCTCTTCCATCATGTAGAAGATACAGGAGTCTGAGGGCACGTACCACCAGACTTAAGGACAGCTTCTACTCCACTGTGATAAGACTATTGAACGGTTCACTTATACAATGAGATGGACTATGACCTCGCGATCTACCTTGTTGTGACCTTGCACCTTATTGCACTGCACTTTCTCTGTGGCTGTGACATTTTACTCTGTACTGTTATTGTTTTTACCTGTACTACCTCAATGCACTCTGTGCTAACTCAATGTAACTGCACTGTGTAATGAACTGACCTGTACGGTCGGTGTGCAAGACAAGTTTTTCACTGTACCTCGGTACAAGTGACAGTAATAAGCCAATAGCAATACCAATATTCAGCCCATTGCTCCTCTCTGAGCGATCCCATCTCACCCCCACCCCCATTTCCCTGTTACCTGTCCTCTCTCACATGCCCTTCAACTTCACTACTCGGGGCAAGTAACCCACCGACCCACATGCCTTTGGGACGTGGGAGGAAACTGGAGCGCTGGGGGAAAGTCCCAGGCGGACACAGGGAAGACTCCGCACAGATGGCACCAGAGGTCAGGATCGAACCGGGGTCACTGGAGTGGCGAGGCAGCAGCACCACCCAGTGCACCCCTGCGCCCCCCACGTCCCAAAGCACTTTGCAGGAAACAAACTGTGCTTGGCCACTGTTGGAAGGTGGGAAGGTCTGGTGTCAATGGCGCACAGCAAGATCCCACAAACAGCTGTATGATAAAGAGCAGGTTAGTTGTGCGGATTGAACGGGTCACCAGGGAGAGCTCCTCAGAAGAGTGCCATTGGATGGGGTACATCCAGCGGAGAGAGAGAGAGCGCGGGCACGGCCTCAGTTTAATGCTGGCACCTATGACAGTGCCGCACTCCCTCAGTACTGCAACCAGGCGATGCACTGAACTTTGCTCTGGGGAACAGGAGCCTTCTGAGCCAGGAGTACTGCGCCATGAGCTCAACCAGTCAACAGCTCGGAGGGAGAAGCGGCAGGACTCTGACTTCCCAAGTGATGTGGGACCATTTGCTCGTACAGTTCCACTTGGGAGGGTTGGCTGAGGAAATGCAAAAGGCAGGGGTGATTGGGTTGAGTGAAGGGATCCAATTGCTCACCAAAGTCCCTCAAATAACAATGAAAGCCCCACAGCTGTTGGGGGACCACACAGCCCTCTCTGTTGAGAACAACCAACCCCACAAATTGGCTGGAGCCACAATCACCCAACGGGCTGGAGTCTCGGGAAACCCGGCACTGGATCACTAGGAACTGGAGCGAGAGAACCACCAGGGAGCAGCTCCAAGCCTGCAGTGGTCAAAAGGCAGGAACGACAGGGCTGGGCAGTCGTCCAGTCAGGGTGAGTCTGATTTCCGGTCTTTCAATGTGAAGCTTCGTGGTTTAGAGTCTGACTAAAGTAGGACGAGCTGAGCTTAATCTGAACAAGGCTTGGTGTCACTGGGCTCGGCAATGGGAAGGCTTCCTACGTGGAAAAAAAATCCCTTCAGAGTGCACTTTTTGTTTTGTTTTATTTTGTTGCTAAAAAAATGTCTTCCTGGCAATGCTGACTGCCAATTCACATCCTGAAATCATAAGTCACTGCTCAGAACCATGAAGGAAGTGTGTTGAAAAAGGCTTCTCTTTATTTCTTTGCCTGTGCTTGTGGGTTGGGTCATGAAACAGGAGCCTCCTTTGTTGAGCTTCTGATGAAATAGCTGGTGGTTGCCGGGTGCCAGGTTTCTACGATTACTGATGACTAAGAGAGCTGTCAATGTCACTGCACCAAGAGTGCTTCTGTTAATGAGTGCCAAGTCCAAAAAACTGGAGCTCAGCTCTTAACCCCTGCATTGCCAAGGTGTGCACATGACTCATTCACTGATAATATGAATCGTGAAGCAGGGTGGTAATTAGTAAATCAGCTTATTATTGTCACATGTACTGAGGTACGGTGAAAAACTTGTCCTGCGTACCGTCCCTTGTTCCTCAGTGTTGTGTTCAGTTTAGTCATCCACCCGACAGACTCTGCTCACATCCATACAGGTCATTTCCACACAGACCCAATCCGGATGCATCACGGCTTGGTATGGCAACTGCTCTGCCCGGGACCGCAAGAAACTGCAGAGAGTTGTGGACACAGCCCCGCGCGTCACGGAAACCAGCCTCCCCTCCGTGGACTCTGTCCACACCTCTCGCTGCCTCAGTAGAGCAGCCAGCATAATCAAAAACCCCACCCACCCTGGACATTCTCTCTTCTCCCCTCTCCCATTGGGCAGAAGATACAAAAGCCTGAAAGCACATACCACCAGGCTCAAGGACAGCTTCTATCCCACTGTTATAAGACTTTTAAGGGTTCCCTTATACGATAAAATGGACTCTTGACCTCACAATCTACCTCGTTATGACCTTGCACCTTATTGTCTACCTGCAATGCACTTCCTCTGCAGCTGTGACACTTTGCTCTGTATTCTGTTATTGTTTTTACCCTGTACTACCTCAATGCACTGTGTAATGAACTGACCTGTACGATCGGTATGCAAGACAAGTTTTTCACTGTACCTTGGTACAAGTGACAATAATAAACCGATTTCAATTCCTACTGTTCACACCCCTTCAGCAAAACAATCTCCTTTGTCGTGTCTATGTCATTGGTACCCCTGTGTGCTACAACATCTGGATTTTTCCCCTCCTGCTCCAAGTTGCTCTCCAGCCTACAGGAGATGTTCTTAATTCTGGCACCAGTCAGGAAATGCAGCCAGTGGACCTTATACTCACAGCTGCAAAGAACATCTTAACTATACTCTCCCTTATTGTCACTACATTTCTTTTCACTTCCCCAGCTTGAATGGCCCCTTGTACCTCAGTGTTGTGTTCAGTTTAGTCATCCACCCAACAGACTCTGCTCTCATCCACATAAGCTGCAAGCACTCTGTATCCTTTGAACACTGCAAGAGCTGAGGCTGCTGCAACACTACCTTCTGGATCCTCAAAACTGTCTCACTCGTAGTAATACCCTCCTGTTCCTCATGACTGCGGTTCTACAGGACCTAACGCAAGGGCTGTGGATGCCTCTTGGGACAAAGCCTCCGGGTATCTTTCCCCTCCTATGACGCATCACAGTGGTCGAAGCTCATCAGCTCCGAGCACCAGCTGCATGGATCTCAGTGACTTCCATCGTTCCCACCCCAGTACAATGCGTCACCTGCCTTGATGGGCTCTTCTTAGTTGAATCGATTTGTTTAATTAGTAATTACATCATTACCTGGCTTTTAAACTCATTCAAAATAATGTTGTCTAGTCTCCTATCTAGTTTCAAAATGCCAGATTCGGCTAAAAGCAGTGGATTATAATTTAGACTTATTCCTATTTAGTTGGAAAAAGAAAACTACAACTTCAGCACCCAGATGATCGCGTATTGAGTGTCAGAGGAACTCGCTGAGTGAGAAAAGAACAAGACAGAGGGTTAGGGTAAGGCGTAGGGTCAGACGAAGGAGAAAATTCTCAGGTATCCCAAAGGATAGTAAAGTGAAATGCAGTTCCTGTTCTAATGCAGGAACATAGAGGCTAGCTTGCACACAACTGACTCAACCACGTCAGCAAGATCACACAAAAGTGATGGTAATGATGACTACACAGTATGTAGTCCCCCTAATCCCCAGCACCTTAAACCATGGTGCTCATTGAGGGATACATATTGGGCAGGACACTGGGAGAAACTCAGCTGTGGAACTGGGTTTCGAGCTGATGAGCTGGAGTCTGAGCTTCGGACACTGGGCAGGAGAAATTTGCCTGGACATTTTGTTCCAAGAGGGCAGTCACAGCTCTTCAAAGCAGTACCTTATTGAGAAACCAGATGAGGACATAGTTTAACAGCCCATCTGGACGACAAGACCACTAACATGGCAGCACTCCCACCCTACTGCGCTGGAATATCCACTCAAGTCAGTGGAATGGTTCTTGAACCAACAACCTTATGACTAATCTGGCTACAAAGCAAAACAGGTCCTGACCAAACCACAGGTCATATGACTACAGACCTAAGAGGACACGAGGAATCTGGGAACAAGAGAGGCCATGTTGCCCCTTAAGTCTGTTCTGTTCACTCACGGTCAGTCTATACTCACCGCCCTCGGTTTCCTAACCGGTTATTGGCTTAGCTAACTAAAATAATGTGCAGCTTATCTGACACTGACTAATAAGAGCTGAAGTGACCCCAAGTCCGTACTCCTGGTGTTGATTCCCCTTGTCCTCAGCGGAGACAGAGAAAACAACACAGGCTGTGTTACCGAAATAGTCTGGTAGCCTATTGGCTGGTTTAGTCTGGTGTTTTCCACAGGTCAGAGGTGAATACATGTATATAAATATATCTACTGTCAATATTTAGAACCGCAGCAAACCCAGCTGAGTGCAGAGCTGCACCTCTCCTCCAACGTGTCTGGGGTGCCGACACACTTGGGTTTCCCCGCGGTAGCCAGATTTGTACTCTGCCCCTTGGGAGTGTTTCCCACGACTGGGCTCGCTCCCCTTACATGCATCCAAGCTCTGCCACACGAGGAGGTGGATCCCCGATCGTTACCGTGTGGCGTGCCAGTGAGCACCCCTACCCGGGGGGGGGGGGGGGTGGCACCCTTTTACACGGGGATTTCTTTGAAGCTCTCCCCACAGCGTGCTTTTTCCATTTGGTGGTGGTGGGGAGAGAGAGGTTGTTTTGGAAAAAGAGATCCTGCTCAAAGTGCACCCTACAGAACAACACGCCTGTGGTGAACGCCTGTTGATTGCGGTGGGTTACTTGTCTTCGTTGCAGTGACCCTGTTTTTTGCCTCTGAGCTTGTTTTCAGGGTCAGGCACGGTGACAGACACAACCAGAGCAGAGCGCAGAAAATTGCCTTGGAAACGAGGTCAGGTTGAAGCCAGGCCTCCCCCAATCCAGTCCACAGAGTCAGACAAGCAGTCTTGTCACAAGTCATATTTTTTTCCCCTCTGAAGGCTTGGTAACTCAGACCTTTTGTTCAGAGGTGGGATCAGCAGAGTAATGAGCCCCACGCAGACCTTCGCTGCACTCAGGGCCTCTGTGTCAAGTTCACAGGATTCACTGGGGTGGCCTTCAAACATGAAGCCTTCCCTGGAGGCAGGGATCAACACTCTGCCTTACTGTCGCCGGGGGAATTCCCTTTGTGATAAGTGTACAGTTGATCTTTCTTCCAATGCTGGGAACGGCAGGCGTGAACTAATGAATGGGAGCTCTCTGTTCCATCCAGTGCCAGCAGCGGATTGGTTGATTTTTCAGGAATGCTGATGTGCCACTTCACCCGAGGTCCACAGGGACCGGCCAGAGCTGCCTGTACTGGGCTCAGTCTGTACTGAGCTCAGACTGTACTGGGCTCAGTGTGCGCAGCGTGCACACACATACACAACACCACAACACACACACCATACGCACACTCACACACACCCACGCACACTCCACACACACTCACACATACATGCACCTGCACACACATACGTATACACATACCACCCACCGACGTACACACACTACACAGTCAAATGCACATGCACACAACACACATAAATGCACACACATGAACATGCACACCCACACATGCATGAACACCAACACACACCACATACACTTACACACACACACACTCACACACATACATACACCTACACACACACACACCACACACACACACCACACACACACCAACACACACACACACACACACAACACACTCACAAACACCACACACACACAAACACACACACACGCACACACACACAAACACACACACACACACAAACACCACACACACAAACGGCGATCACACAAACACCACACACACACTCACACACACTCACACACACACACACGCCATCCAGGCGGATCACATTCCAGCTCCTTGGCTGTCCCCCAGCGGTGAGGCAGTGCCACCTGACGCCCAGCTTTGGGTTTTGTTGGAAGACAGCCCTGGATTTCTCTGTCTCACAGCTGGACCTCCCCACCGAGTGCTTTCCAGGCAACACAGTACCTTTGAAGTGTAATAGGGAGCCCAGCAAGCTAATTTGCACACAGCAAGCTCCCACAAACAGCAAAGCACCTGACAACCTGCCACAGACGACGTTAGTTGAGAGGTAAACATCGGCCAGTTCTCCAGGGACAACTCCACTCTTCCTTGTGGATAGAGGTCCCGTGGGACCTATCACCTCCTCCCAAGAGAGCAGTGTAACACCTCAGCCGGTGCCGCACTCCCTCGGCATCGACACGCTGGCCTGGATCATTTACTCAAGTCAGACCTGAACCCAAACCCTTCAAACTCCGAGGAGGCCTTGAAGTCAGGCAGATCCTTCAGAGGTTTGCTGATCACGCTCTCTCACCCTCACATAACTCTGGAGAGCAGAAAGTTCTTGCAGCATTTCCCAGTGACTCAGCTGCAAACAATCCCACTAAATAACCCAGTAGCCAGTCACTGTTACATCAGCTGTGATCTTGCTGGATTGAATCGATGTGGATACATCACTCTCACATCTGCGAGACCTTTCCTTTATGGGACTCTCATGCTGACAACTGCAATGGCCAAGGACAAAGCCTTGATCCTGCCTGGTAAAGAGTTGTGTTCTGACCTCCCTCTACAGGAGATCTGGGAACATAAGGTGAACCTTGGTTGTGGAGACTTCCCACAGGACAAACAATATGACCCTGGCGCTTCACCGTGTAGTCACTGTTGTCTGACACCACTCAGCAATGTCACGGAAACCTGTCTACATCAATGGTGCTGAGGTCAAGAGGGTTGAGAGCTTCAAGTTCCCAGGAGTGAACATCACCAATAGCCTATCCTGGTCCAACAACGTAGATGCCACGGCCAAGAAAGCTCACCAGTGCCCCGACTTTCATCAGGACACAGCTCAGCACATCACGGAGACCAGCATTCCCACCATGGACTCTGTCCATACCTCTCGCTGCCGTCGGTAAAACAGCCAACGTAATCAAAGACCCCACCCACACCGGACATTCTCTCTTCTCCCCTCTCCCATCGGGCAGAAGATATAAAAGCCTGAAAACACGTACCACCATGCTCAAGGACAGCTTCTATCCCACTGTTATAAGACTATTGAATGGTTCCCTCATATGATAAATGGACTCTTGACCTCACAATCTACCTCGTTGTGACCTTGCACCTTATTGTCTACCTGCACTGCACCTTTCCTGTAGCTGTGACACTTTACTCTGCATTATGTATTGTTTTACCTTGTACTATCTCGATGCCACTGTGTAATGAGGATAGATATCTTTATTAGTCACGTGTACATCGAAACACACAATGAAATACATCTTTTTGTGTAGTGTTTCTGGGGCAGCCCGCAGTGTCGACACGCTTCTGGCACCAACCCAGCATATCTGTACGATCGGTTTGCAAAGACAAGTTTTCACTGTACCTCGGTACACGTGACAATAATAAACCAATACCAATGTTGGTGCAGAGTTGGTTCTGATGTGGTGACTGACACAGACCGTCACACCACAGTGGCTGATGTACCACTGCCCGATACACCGGGAAGAGGATACACAATGCCAACACTGGGCGTCACAATGGCACAGCAGGGAGAGCCAATCCCTCACAGCCCCAGAGACCCCGGTTCAATCCTAACCTCGGGCGCTCTCTGTGTGGAGTTTGCACGTTCTCCCCATGGCTGTGTGGGTTTCCTCCCAGTGCTCCGGTTTTGTCCCACGTCGCCCAGGTCGGAATCAGAGATCAGAATCACTGATGTATGACGTGAAATTCATTGTTTGGCGGCAGCAGTAGGTGGCAAAGACATAAAAATCTATACATTACAAAAATAAAGAAATAGTGCCGAAGAGGAATAACGAGGGAGTGTTCATCGGTCCATGGACCGTTCAGAAATCTGATGGCGGAGGGGAAGAAGCTGTTCCTGAAACGTTGAGTGTGGGTCTTCAGGCTCCTGTACCTCCTCCCCGATGGTAGAAACGTGAAGAGTCCTCACCAGTGGCTCCTCCTCCTGGGCAGGCGGAGAACACCTGACCTTCCTCTGCGAGGCGCTGCTGAAGCCGTTTGGGGAGAACTGACGGGAGGGTGTGAAGGTTGTACCGTGACCTGCCCGGGGCTGTTGATTAGCTCACATCCTTTGCAGGTTGGTGTTTGGTTTATTGTCGTGTGTACCCAGACACAGGGAAAAAGCTTTTGTTTGCATCCCATCTGGACAGATCAATCCATGCATAGCACACTGAAGTAGTACAAAAGGAAAACAATACAGAGTATAGTATTGGTATTGGCATTGGTTTATTATTGTCATTTGAACCGAGGTACAGTGAAAAACTTGTCTTGCATACCATTCGTACAGATCAACTCATTACACAGTGTACTGAGGCAGTACAGGGTAAAGCAATAACAGAATGCAGAGTAAGTGCAGTGCAGGCAGACAATAAGGCAGGAGAATCCGCTCAGGATGTGCCTGACTGAGCATGGTCCAGGCGTTGACCAGGCAATCTATTTGCTGCTGCTTCCCCGATAACGCAGTCGAGCTGCCGGCTCACAGCTCCGGGCACCTGGGTTTGATCTGACCTCAGTTGCTGCCTGTGTGGAGTTTTGCAGGTTCTCCCTGTGACCGTGATTTAAAACTAGAGGGCAAAGGTTTAAAGACTAGAGTGAGAGGTGAAAGGTTTAAAACGGGACGTGAGGGGCAGCTTCTTCACGCAGAGGGCGGGTGGGTGAATGGAACGAGCTGCCAGAGGAAGTGGTTGGGGCAGGTACAAACAACAACAACATTTAAGTGACGTTTGGACAGGTAGACAGACGGGAAAGGTTCAGTGGGGTACGGGCCAAACGGCGGACCAAGTGGGGACTGGCTGGGTGGGCACCCTGGGTCGGCAGGGACTAGTTGGGCCGAAGGGCCTGTTGCCATGCTGTACCACTCCATGGCCCTCTATGATTCCATAAGTACTTTGGAAAGGACGGCTGCCCTTGTGACACAGTGCACAGCAAGATCCCACGAATCAGGATAGAGTGGCTGCTCTTGTCACGGTGCACAGCAAGATCCCATGAGTCTGGATAGAGTGGCTGCCCTTGTGACACAGTGCATAGCAAGATCCCACAGCCGGCACCTTAATGGCAGCGCCGTTAGTTGGTGGATGAAGAGGATAGAACATAGAACATAGAAAACCTACAGCACAATTCAGGCCCTTCGGCCCACAAAGCTGTGCTGAACATGTCCCTACCCTAGAAATTATTAGGCTTACCCATAGCCCTCTATTTTTCTCATCTCCATGTACCTATCCAACAGTCTCTTGAAAGACCCTATCGTATCCGCCTCCACCACCGTTGCCGGCAGCCTCTGGAATACTCGGGGGAACACTTCTCCGGAACAGCGCCGTGCAACACCGGACTCCAGAGGTGAGGTTTGGCAGCCACCAACCTTTCCGGCCAGTTCCCCATCTGGTCTCTGCACCACCTGGGGTCCGGTGCAGACCGTCAGCTCAGCGCCGGGTTCCAGGAAGGATGGCATTGCCCGCGCTGGGCTCACATCCATCGTCACCCTGCCATTCCCCCGGAGTCACTGAGTTGTATGTCCTGGAAACCGCTCCCCTGCCATCACCTTCCCCCACCCCCCATCACCTTCCCCCACCCCATCACCTTCCCCCACCCCCATCACCTTCCCCACCCCATCACACCCCACCCCCCACCCCATCACCTTCCCCCACCCCATCACCCCCACCTCCCATCACCTTCCCCACCCTATCACCTTCCCCATCACCTTCCCCCACCCATCACCCCCACCACCCCCATCACCTTCCCCCACCCCCATCACCCCCACCACCCATCACCTTCCCCCACCCCATCACCCCCACCCCCATCACCTTCCCCCACCCCATCACCCCCACCCCCCATCACCCCCACCTCCCATCACCTTCCCCCACCCCCATCACCCCCACCCCCATCACCTTCCCCCACCCCATCACCCACCCCCCACCCCCATCACCTTCCCCCACCCCATCACCCCCACCCCATCACCTTCCCCCACCCCCATCACCCCCACCATCCCAGCACCTTCCCCCACCCCATCACCCCACCCCCATCACCTTCCCCCACCCCCATCACACCCCCACCTCCCATCACCTTCCCCCACCCCCATCACCCCCACCCCATCACCTTCCCCCACCCCATCACCCCACCTCCCATCACCTTCCCCCACCCCCATCACCCCCACCCCCATCACCTTCCCCATCACCTTCCCCCACCCCCATCACCCACCACCCCCCACCCCCATCACCTTCCCCCACCCCCATCACCCCCACCCCCATCACCTTCCCCACCCCCATCACCCCCACCTCCCATCACCTTCCCCACACCCCATCACCCCCACCCCCATCACCTTCCCCCATCACCTTCCCTCACCCCCATCACCTTCCCCCACCCCATCACCCCCACCCCCTACCCCCATCACCTTCCCCCACCCCCATCACCCCACCCCCCACCCCCATCACCTTCCCCACCCCTCTCACCCCCACCCCCATCACCTTCCCTCACCCCCATCACCCCCACCCCCATCACCTTCCCCCACCCCTCTCACCCCCACCCCCATCACCTTCCCCCACCCCTGGTCCTGCGATTCTCTCCACGAGGCTGTGTTTTTCTTTCAGGATTACAGAGTGACACAATCCCTTCCATAAACCTCACTGGGATACTTTCCCAGACGCTTGGAGCGAGCAGCGATAATGAATGGCATCCTTGTGTTGGGCTCTGGTGGCCAGCTGGAGAGCTTGTGCCTTTGATGTGAGAGGGGTTGGCGGTTACGTGCCCCCTGTAATGCCAGTGCCACAGGCACCTGGATGGGTGAGCTGGGCTGTTTCAGCCACTCCAGGCGTGAGGCCACCCCCTCCCACCCACCCTTGCCTCCCTGAGTCGAAGCTCAATCCAGCTGATAGTGACTGACCCCAGGATAAAAAAGTCGAACACAAACCTGACCCGTCAGCACAAAGGGAGCAGTGTCTGCATCCCGACAGTGAGAGTAGGCCGCGCTCTTGAAAGGAAACGGTAGGGCATGCCTCCAAGAGTTTGAGGTTTGAGAGCGGAGCTGATATCCTGTGCGATTGGGAGGTGGTGATTCTTCCCTGTCAGAGCAAGGGCAACAGTATCAGTGTCGCTTCATTCAATTCGCTTTTCCTCTCAGAGGAAGGGACTGTGGGGGCTTTTGTTCTTGAAACAGGGCAGCAGCAGAATTAACTTGGGCAAGGAAGTAACGGAAGGAGAAATCTGTCTCCTCTGTGTTTTCCCTCGCCCAAAGCAAACACAACCTCTGTTGTTTCGGGGATGTGCCTTTCCACGTCTGACTTCCTTAGTGATTGCAGAGCGGGGGCCAAGCTGGTTTCGGTTGTCAGGGCTGGGATGGGGGAGAAGTGACAAGACTAGAATGGAGGTTGGCACTGCCGGTGGATTCACGGCCAGTGCTGATTCCACACCACCAGTGCAGACCCCCCACAGGAAGGAGGTACGCACGCCCTGGGATAATCCCTTCAGCACAAGAGCACAAGAAAATAGGAGCAGGAGTAGGCCACTCGGTCCCTCGAGCCTGCCCTGCCTTTCAATGTGATCATGGCTGATCGACCCCTCACCTCCTCTCCTGTACCAATTCCCCAGACCCTCATTTCCCTGAGGACGTATCTACCTCCTCTTTGAATACCCCCAATGATCCAGCCTCCACACCCTCTGGGACAGAGGAATTCCAGAGACTCACCCCTCTGTGAGCAGAGCTGTGAAGTGGAACTTTTGTCCTATTTATGCAGAGCAAGATCCCACAAACAGCAATGTAATTAAGACCCGGTAATCTGTTTCCAGCGATGTCTTTAAGATCATTGGAATTGGTTTACTAGATAAGATAAGATAAGATAAGATAAGATATCTTTATTAGTCACATGTACATCAAAACACACGGTGAAATGCATCTTCTGCGTAGAGTGTTCTGGGGGCAGCCCGCAAGTGTCACCACGCTTCCGGCGCCAACATAGCATGCCCACAACTTCCTAACCCGTACATCTTTGGAATGTGGGAGGAAACCGGAGCACCGGGAGGAAACCCACGCAGACACGGGGAGAACGTACAAACTCCTTACAGACAGCGACCGGAATTGAACCCGGGCCACTGGCGCTGTAATAGCGTTACACTTACGATAAACTTGTCTTGCATACCGTTCATACAGATCAATTCATTACACAGTGCATTGAGGTAGTACAAGGTAAAACAATACAGAATGCAGAATAAAGTGTCACAGCTACAGAGGAAGTGCAGTGCAGGCAGACAATAAGGTGCAGGATCACAACGAGGTAGATTGTGAGGTCAAGAGTCCATCTTATTGTACTAGGGAACCGTTCAATCCTCTTATAACAGCAGGATAGAAGCTGTCCTTGAGCCTGATGGTACGTGCCCTCAGGCTTTTGTAACTTCTGCCCAATGGGAGGGGGGAGAAGAGAGAATGTCCCGGGTTGGTAGGGTCTTGGATTACGCTGGGTGCATCAGGGATACTGCCTCTTCTTTGACCCAGTTTCTTAGAAATTTACCTCAGAAATTTCATTTACCTTGCTCACCTTCTTATGCAGCAGACAGCACCCAAGGGTGCAGCAGCCCCTCGATCGTGTGATGGCCGAGAGGCTGGATTTGGGTCCCCGGCACGGGACCCGAACCAACAACGGTCTAACTCTGAGCTGAAGGAGTTACCCAGAGAACCGCAAGGTCCTGCCCACTCCCTCCCCATCCTTTCGCCAGCAAGTTCCCTAACTCCAGGCCTCACTCGATGGATGCAACACGAGAGGGGTCAGAGGTTTATTGCCCATTAATTCTCTGGTGGCGGGTTTCCCAGACATGGCAGCCATTGAGACAACAAGTGGAGATGGCCCATTACTCATCTCTACTTGACATGAGCTGGCAGTAGCTTCTTTCTTGATGCTGCAAGGCAATTTGGGCCACGTCAGGGGGTAGACAAGAGACAACCACCTTGGTACTGGACTGGAGTCACCTGAAAAAAGACAAGTAAAAGACGTGATCATTCACCCTCCTGCCCCCAGTTTACTCGAGCCATCCATGTCCAGTGAGGGTCCTACAGTGGGGTCAGAGGAGTGGTCCCAGAGAGGGAGGGACTTCATCCACGAGGCTAGATGGCAGAAACTGGCCTCGTAACATCCTTATAACACAGTGAATGCTCCAGAAGGAGGCCATTCAGCATGTCAAGTCCATGCCAGCTCCTTCTAGGATAATCCCGTCAGCCCCATTCCCACGTTCTTTCCAGTTTGCTTTCGGAAGCTCGGATTGATTCTGTTTGCAGGCTGACTGTTCCAGATCAGAACCAATCTCCAGAGGCCACAGGTTTAATGTGAGAGGAGGGAGGTTTAGAAGGGACCTGAGGGGCAACTTCTTCACCCAGAGGGCAGTGCGTACATGGAACGAGCCACCAGAGGAAGTGGCCAAGGCAGGGACATTAACAACACTTAAAAGGCACTTGGATTAGTACGTGGATAGGACGGTTTTAGAGAGACATGGGCCAAACGTGGGCAAGTGGGACTAGCTTGGTGGGCAGCATGGTCAGTATGGACGAGTTGGGCCGAAGGGCCTGTTTCCGCGCTGTATGACTCTGTGACCCATGGGATTCAGATTTGCTAACCCCAGCCTTTTATTTGGGACTTCGTCAAAGTGGTCAGAACAGCACAGAACACGGCTTTCCCTTCCCGGAGGACATCAGTCAGCGAGCTGGGTTTAACAGTGACTTCATTGTCACCACCAGTGTCCCCAGCTTTCCCCGGGAGCTGACCTCAGCTCTGTGCTGCTGGTACCGTGAGCTCACCCGAACTTCCTCGTCAGGGTCGCAGGGTTACCTGTGCACCACCGAGTCCCAGAGGGCCACGGGGAAGGTGATTCATTCCTTCCACAGAGGAAACCAGAGCGGGAACTTCGGGAGTGAGTTAGCCTGCCTGCGGTTTCACAGGGTTAGGTGAATTTATTAATTTCAGCCGGGACGGAGGGGGTTGAGGGAGTGGGGAAGAGACATCGAGAGCTCTGACATTGGACAGAGAGAAAGTGTGTGAGAGAGAGAGAGACAGACAGAGGTAGGTACATAGAGAGTGAGACAGGGATTACAGGGACATGGAGAGTAGATTGCAGAGAACAGAATAAAGAAAAGAGAATTTGCCAATTCATATTCACTCTCACTGACAATTGCAACCAACATGAGTGCTTGATCGGTGGGAATGTGTGGGGTGAGGATCCGCATTGGCTACACACCCAGGCTGAGGCTGAGAAACCAGACGCGGGCAGACTGCGCACACCAACAGGGACATTAACATTCCATTCACTGTCCGTGATCACACGATCTGTTTTCTGTTTCCAGGGGGGTGACCAGGAGTCCTGAATTACGGCTGATCCAATCGCATTAGCCGTCAGAAACGAGGGCGTCGGGGGCTATGAGTTATTCCGCAGATAGGCAGCAGTGGCGGCTTTACATCAGGAGGGATGTCAGCTTTTGATGAGCACTATTTTCTCCTCTCCTGCTCACTGCCTGCTGCCTAATTACAGGACCAGGACACGACGGAATGGAATGGATTCAGTCTGCTGCTTAAAATCCAGCACGGTGCAAACATGGTAGTGCAGTGGTTAGCGCGACGCTATTACAGCGCCAGCGACCCGGGTTCAATTCCGGCCACTGTCTGTAAGGAGTTTGTACGATCTCCCCGTGTCTGCATGGGTTTCCTCCGGGTGCTCCGGTTTCCTCCCACGTTCCAAAGACATACGGGTTAGGAAGTTGTGGGCATGCTATGTTGGCGCCAGAAGTGTGGCGACACTTGTGGGCTGCCCCAGAGCACTCTACGCAAAAGATACATTTCACTGTGTGTTTCAGTATACATGTGACTAATAAAGAAATCTTAACAAAGAACCCGCATTCCTATAGCACCCTCACTAGTTTAGGATCCTCTCAAAGCACTTCACAGCCAATGGCATACGTGTGGTCACTGCTGCGACGCAGGGGTAGCCAATAAGAAAGCATCAAGGTGTCCCACAAGCGTTCCCCTGGGCTCGGCATTTTACCGTGTTTATCAGTGACGCTGCAGGGATGGAGGGTTGGAGGGACAGGCCCACAGAGGCTGGGCAGTGAGGCGATGTGGCTGGGATCCGGAGCTCACACACGCTCAGCAACGTGAGTTGTGAGCGGCTGAGTGAGGGGCAGGTGGGATTCAGGCTGGGCAGATGTTAGCTCATCGCCTCTCGGCGAGCCGCTGAGGTTGGCCTTTAACTCTGCCTGTGGTACTGGGGCAGGGTCCCGGGTCACGGATGGGTGGGAGCAGGCTGGACAGCTGCCCCCCGATCTGGTCAGTGCACCTCGGCAGGGATGGACAGCCTCAGGTCCACCAGAGTGACCGGACAACCAAAAGGTTAACGGTGTGCACCAGGCTTCCCCGCCCCCGCAGAGGTCTGGGGGCTCCGGGCCGTCAGAGGGATGGACAGAGAAACGTCTCATTCATCGGGCGGGAGTTCACAGGGTTAGGGAACATCACCAACACAGACAGGGAAGTCAGCAGGTGTACCCTCTGCCCACACCCACGCACAACTATCCCCCTCCCTCCTGCTGTAACCCCCTGCCCTCTGCCCACACACAAATCTCCCCCTCCCTCCCTCTGTAACCCCCTCCGCTACACCCTCCCTCTCTCTGTAACCCCCTCCGCTACACCCCTCCCTCTCTCTGTAACCCCTCCCCTACACCCTTCCCTCTCTCTGTAACCCCCTCCCCTACACCCCTCCCTCTCTCTGTAACCCCTCCCCTACACCCCTCCCTCTCTCTGTAACCCCCTCCGCTACACCCCTCCCTCTCTCTGTAACCCCCTCCCCTACACCCCTCCCTCCCTCTGTAACCCCCTCCCCTACACCCCTCCCTCTGTCTGTAACCCCCTCCCCTACACCCCTCCCTCTCTCTGTAACCCCTCCCTACAACCCCTCCCTCCCTCTGTAACCCCCTCCCCTACAACCCTCCCTCCCTCTGTAACCCCCTCCCTACACCCCTCCCTCTCTCTGTAACCCCCTCCCCTACATCCCTCCCTCTGTCTGTAACCCCTTCCCCTACAGCCCTCCCTCTCTGTAACCCCCTCCCCTACACCCCTCCCTCTCTCTGTAACCCCCTCCCCTACACCCCTCCCTCCCTCTGTACCCCCTCCCCTACACCCCTCCCTCCCTCTGTAACCCCCTCCCCTACACCCCTCCCTCTCTCTGTAACCCCCTCCCCTACACCCCTCCCTCTCTCTGTAACCCCCTCCCCTACACCCCTCCCTCTCTCTGTAACCCCTCCCCTACACCCTTCCCTCTCTCTGTAACCCCCTCCCTACCCCCTCCCTCTCTCTGTAACCCCCTCCCCTACACCCCTCCCTCTCCTCTGTAACCCCTCCTGGTTCTACGATCTGTCCTGAACTGCAACACCCTCCCACCCCAAGGTCTCTTCCCTTCTCCTCTCAGCACCTCCCACATTCACTCCTTCGCTCCACCAGTGGCTGCCGTGCCTTCGTGCTCCATGCCACCATGCCGTCCCTCTTTGAACTTCTCTGCCTCTTCTTCCTCTAAACTCCTTCCAAGAATCTTCCTCTCCAGTGAGTGTTTATCCACCTCCACTTTTCCCCTTCAGTAGTTCAGCATCAAATGTAGTCTGACTGTGCTCCTGTGACGTGTCTGGGGATAGTCGATATCAACACAAGCTGTTGTTCACAGAGCTTGGTTGATTCCCTTTACAGAACCTCTGGGGTTTAGTGGGCACCTCCCCACTCGCTCACCAGGGACCACCTTGCAAGGTGTACGAGACAAGGTGCAGCACAGTAAAAAGCTTTTAAACTCAGCAACGTATGCACCAAATTATCAATGAGTAATTGTATAATTCCTTCAAGTCAGTGATTCCCACTGTTCCTTTCTCCTCCTGTTAGGAAAGTCATTCATCATGTGGTTCTCATCATGGGCCTGGGCAGTCATTTGGCAGAGAATGAGCCATTCGGCCCATTGTTCCTGTGCTGTTCTGCTGGTTCCCTGCTCTTTCCTCTGGCCCTGAAAATTGGAAACATTCCTCTTGATAAAAAAAATCAACCTTGATTAACAGCACAGGCCTCAGATTAGCAATGTTCTTGCTGCAACTGCCTCCTGCACTGTGTCAATGGTTGTATCACGGTCTGGGTCGGCAATTCCAATGCGCAGGGACGTAAATAGCTGCAGAGAGTAGCGAACTCTGCCCAACACATCACGGGCACATCCCTCCCCACCATCGGTGGTATCTACAGGAGGCGCTGCCTCAAGAAGACAACATCCATCATCAAAGATCCCCACCATCTGGGCCGTGCCATCTTCTCACAGCTCCCATCGGGCAGGAGGTACAGGATCCTGAAGACCCCACACCACCAGGTTCAAGAACAGCTACTTCCCTTCAACCATTCAGTTCTTGAACCAACCGGCACAACCCTAATCACTACAGTTTAGCAACACTATGATCACTTTGCACTAAAATGGACATTTATTTTTTGTTCTAATTGTGTTCTTTCTTGTAAAAATTGTCAAATAATTTGTTTTTCTTGTGAATGCTGCTCATATGATGCTATGTGCCTGTGATGCTGCTGCAGGTAAGTTTTCCATTGCACCTGTACACACATGGACTTGTGCAGCTGACAATAAATTCAACTTTGACTTTGATGAAGCTTTAACAGGGCGTAATCAAACACAACACACATTAGACCACCAAGTCTTTAAGAGGAGTGTCTAAGGGCTCTCAGAATTACATCCAAGCTGCTTGTTATAGAAGCAAACATTTCTTTAGTTTTTCTTAATTTTTCGTGGCCAGTCTCTGCACTTTATTGATCTGTCTACCTCAATCAGCTCAATCTCTCCTGGCTTCCTCCGATGCTAACAGTTCACTATTTAAATAATTCTCTGATCTATACTTGTGCGGTCCAGGGCGCACAGTCTCACACCTGCCCACAATGAAGATCCATCTGCCCACCGGTTTCATCTAAGGTAAGATAAGATCTCTTTATTAGTCACACGTACATGGAAACACACAGTGAAATACATCCTTTGCATAGAGTGTTCTGGGGGGCAGCCCGCAAGTGTCGCCATGCTTCCGGCGCCAACATAGCACGCCCACAACTTCCTAATCCATACGTCTTTGGAATGCAGGAAGAAACCAGAGCACCGGGAGGAAACCCACGCAGACACGGGGAGAACGTACAAACTCCTTACAGACAGCGGCCGGGATTGAACCTGGGTCGCTGGGGCTGTAAAGCATTACACTAACCGCTGCACTACCGTGCCTGACCTGTGTGTGCCTATCACCGTCTCTGGCATTTGTTGCTCCTGCAGGGCCAATTATACAAATGATCTTTGTGTCCTCAGCAAACGCAGGGGTATGGACTCTCTGTGGTCTTATTTAGCTCATAAATACTGCGTGCACAGGGCAGCAGCACCGCTACTGACGGAACGGCCTTTGAGTGTGGAGGTGAATGGTTATCAGATCTCAGGACAGCAGCAGTGACACAGAGAGTGGAGAGTATTGGCGCGTCACTGTACAGAATGCACTGTCTTAATGCTTGTATTCATCGGATGTCAAGGCTGGAATCACTTGTCCATACCTAATTTATCCAAGCATGTTATGTTAGTCCAGAAAGAGGTTCTGAGTCTCATTCCCACAGCTAGTAAATCACTGGGAGAGAATTTGCCCAGGACCGCAAGAAACTGCAGAGAGTTGTGGACACAGCCCAGCGCATCACAGAAACCAGCCTCCCCTCCATGGACTCTTGCTGCCTTGGTGAAGCAGCCAGCATAATCAAAGACCCCACCCACCCAGGACATTCTCTCTTCTCCCCTCTCCCATCAGGCAGAAGATACAGGAGCCTGAGGGCACATACAACCAGGCTCAAGGACAGCTTCTACCCCACTGTGATAAGACTATTGAACGGTTCCCTTATACAATAAGATGGACTCTGACCTCACGACCTACCTTGTTGTGACCTTGCACCTTATTGCACTGCACTTTCTCTGTAGCTGTGACACTTTACTCTGTACTGTTATTGTTTTTACCTGTAATACCTCAATGCACTCTGTACTAACTCAATGTAACAGCACCGTGTAACGAACTGACCTGTACGATCAGTATGCAAGACAAGTTTTTCACTGTACCTCAGTACAAGTGACAATAATAAACCAATTCCAATAGTTTTCCTCGTTCATAATCGGATCTTCCTTTATTTCTCCTCCGTTCCTGGTTAGCCTTCACTTTGCCCTCTACTCTTCTCCACCCCCACCCCCACCCCCACTGCCATTACCTACACGTTATTTCCTGTGGCTGAGGCCGCTGGCCTCGACAGCTTGGCTGCTCACTCCAAAGCCCCATTCCCCACAGTTCACACCTCCAGTCAAGGAGTGAAAATACTTTGACCACAAAGGTGCAGAATAAAGTTTAGTTATCCGACACCCAGAATCTGGAGCTCAGTGCCCGAGAAGGTGGTAGAAGCACCACATTCATGAAGTATCTGGATGAGTCCTTGGTGCTGGTAAATGGGATTAGGATGGATGGGAATTTGATGGTCAGCATGGGCATGAGGGGCTGAAGGGCCTGTTCCTGTGCTTTACAATTTATGATATAGCCTGAGGTGCCCACCTCCAGTTAGTGCAGGGCTAGACCTACAACACAGAGTCAGAAGATATTCACTGCAGAAAGAAGGACTGGCTCTTGAATGGGTGACAGAGGGGAAGCAGCACAATGAACTTTTGGACTTCAGAGAGAAGGCAGTTTAGGCAGGGTGGGTGCGTTGTGCACAGATGTCCTTAATGATATTGAAATATATGGAGGAAAAGAACACTGGTTTCTATAATGCCTTTGCCAAAGTTCAAAGCCAAGTACTTGCTTGAAGCACGGTCACAACTGCAATGTGGGAAACACTGCAGTCAAATCAGGCACAGCGGGATTCCACAAACAACAGGAAGGATGATGAACAGACCATTGCTTTGAGAGATTAGTATTGCCCCAGAATAGACACTGGGGTAAACCAAGGGATAAGCATTATTGAGAAATAGATTTAGAACGGTTCTCAGAAATGTGCTACAGATCTGTCATGTGGAGGGTGAGCTACGTACCCTTTGATGCTTGAGAGATTTCCAAAGCCTGCCGAAATCTCTGGACTCATTTTGAACGGCACCCAATTTGGCTCTTGTTTGTCACCTTCTCTCTTGTTACTTGTACACTCCAAAAAACCCCTCCTGGCAGCTGGTGTCAGTGCTGGTGAGGGGTATTGGTATCGGTTTATTATTGTCACTTGTACCGAGGTACAGTGAAAAACTTGTCTTGCAAACTGATCATACAGGTCAATTCATTACACAGTGCAGTTACATCGAGTCAATACAGAGTGCATTGATGTAGTACAGGTAACAACAATAACAGAACACAGACTAAACATAGAAAATAGAAAACCTACAGCACAATTCAGGCCCTTCGGCCCACAAAGCTGTGCCAAACATGTCCCTGCCCTAGAACTTACTAGGCTTACCCATAGCCCTCTATTTTTCTCAGCTCCATGTACCTATCTAACAGTCTCTTGAAAGACCCTATCATATCAGCCTCCACCACCATCGCCGGCAGCCCATTCCACACACTCACCACTCTCTGAGTAAAAAACTTACCCGACATCTCCTCTATATCTACTCCCCAGCACCTTAAACCTATGTCCTCTTGTGGCCACCATTTCAGCCCTAGGGAAAAGCCTTTGACTAGCTACCCGATCAATACCTCTCATCATCTTATACACCTCAATCAGGTTCCCCCTCATCCTCTGTCACTCCAAGGAGAAAAGGCCGAGTTCCCTCAACCTGCTTTCATAAGGCATGCTCCGTATTCCAGGCAGCATCCTTGTAAATCTCCTCTGCACCCTCTCTATGGCTTCCACAACCTTCCTGTAGTGAGGCGACCAGAACTGAGCACAGTACTCCAAGTGGGGTCTGACCAGGGACCTATATAGCTGCAACAATACCTCCCGGCAAGTGTCACAGCTACAGAGAAAGTGCAGTGCAATGAGGTGCAAGGTCACAACAAGGCAGATCGTGAGGTCAGAGTCCATCTCATCGTATAAGGGAACCGTTCAATAGTCCTATCACAGTGGGGTAGAAGCTGTCCTTGAGCCTGGTGGTACGTGCCCTCAGACTCCTGTATCTTCTGCCTGATGGAAGAGGAGAGAAGAGAGAATGTCCCGGGTGGGTGGGGCCTTTGATTATGTTGGCTGCTTCGCCAAGACAACGAGAGGTAAAGACAGAGTCCAAGGAGGGGAGGCTGGTTTCCGTGACGCGCTGGGCTGTATCCACAACTCTCTGCAGTTTCTTGCGGTCCAGGGCAGAGCAGTTGCCGTACCAAGCCGTGATATGGGGTCAGTGTCTGTGGTCGACCAGCCTGAGGCACTCACTGTAGTCGGAGCAAGCGGAGGGCCGGTTGTCAGGGGCCCTGCTGCTGGGGGTGGTGGTCAGGAACTGTACAACACCCCCAGCCACCTCAGGACCTGAGCCAAGTCCTCAGGAGTTTACACTTGAAAGCCTTCACTTTCCAAAATGGATTGAACAGGCAGCTAAATCTCCTCAGTGTAAACCAGAAGAGAACTTACTTGAATTTCTATTGATATTGAGATCAAGTCCCGATTCGGCCTGAAACATCGACAGTTCCTTTCCCCCTCCACAGATGCTGCTCGACCTGCAGAGTTTCTTCAGCAGATTGTTTGCTGCTCCAGATTGTGCAGTCAATTGTGTGTCCTTTTGAATTTCAATAGTGCCTTAAACAACCTTAGGGCATCCATCAAGCTTTACAATCAACTCTGTACGTTCTTTTCTAGTCAGCATTGGAACGTGAGGAAGCCAGCCACCAGTTTGTGCACAGCAAGCTCCCACGAACAACACTCAGAATGTGATCCTTCTCCATTGGTGATGAGGCTGAAGGATAACCTTTGACCCCACTGAAAGGAGCTGAAGGTTGAGAGAAGGAGGGTCGAGAGGGGACTTGCGTGGGGCATAAATCGTAGCGCTGAGGATTTGGACAAGAGGCCTCTTTCTGCGCTGAGCATCGGGTGCACACTTTGCCAAAGTAAACTCGAGCTGCAGTCCCTTTGGTGTTGGTATTGGTTTAAAATTGTCACTTGAACTGAGGTGTAGTGAAAAACTTACCTTGCATACCGTTCGTACAGATCAATTCATTACACAGTGCAGTTACATTGGGTTAGTACAGAGTGCATTGAGGTAGTACAGGTAAAAACAATAACAGTACAGAGTAAAGTGTCACAGCTACAGAGAAAGTGCAGTGAAATAAGGTGCGAGGTCACAACAAGGTAGATCGTGAGGTCAGAGTCCATCTCATTGTATAAGGGAACCGTATAAGGCATATAACTGTATAAGGGCAGGCACGGTAATGTAACGGTTAGCGTAACGCTATTACAGCACCAGCGACCTGGGTTCAATTCCGGTCGCTGTCTATAAGGAGTTTGTACGTTCTCCCCGTGTCTGCGTGGGTTTCCTCCGGGTGCTCCGGTTTCCTCCCACATTCTGAAGACGTACGGGTTAGGAAGTTGTGGGCGTGCTATGTGGTCGCCGGAAGCGTGGCGACACTTGCGGGCTGCCCCCAGAACACTACGCACAAGATGCATTTCACTGTGTGTTTCAATGTACATGTGACCAATAAAGATATCTTATCTCTTCAATAGTCTTATCACAGTGGGGTAGAAGCTGTCCTTGAGTCTGGTGGTACGTGCCCTCAGGCTTCTGTATCTTCTGCCTGATGGAAGAGGAGAGAAGAGAGAATGACCCGGGTGGGTGGGGTCTTTGATTATGCTGGCTGCTTCACCAAGACAGCGAGAGGTAAAGACAGAGTCCAAGGAGGGGAGGCTGGTGTCCATGATGTGCTGGGCTGTGTCCACAACTCTCTGCCGTTTCCTGCAGTCCCGCACCAAGCCATGATGCATCCGGATAGGATGCTTCCTATGGTGCATCGATAAAAGTTGGTGAGTGTCAAAGGGGACATGCCAAATTTCTTTAGCCTCCTGAGGAAGTAGAGGCGCTGGTGAGTAAGGAATTGTCTGTGTGGCCGTCCCAGCAGTAGCTCAGCTGTTGCTGCTCCTGGAGTCGGATCGATCCGGAAGGGAATAATTCTGAGACAGCATTGTGTCATGGAATACACAAGGCAATGAAGCCAGTCGCTGAATCACGCATGTGGGCTTTGCCAAGTGCAGCCAGACCTCTCCAGTGTTCTTCATCCATCCTGCGCAGGCTGATACTTAAAGGGACCACGAAACAGAGTATAAAACCCGAGGCTACGGTCACTGTGATGACTACACTGTGGCATCAAGTCTATATATATATTCAAAACAGCAGTGATTTATTTGCAAGGCAGCTCACTTAAACTACTTGCACCTTAAGGATTTGAACTGGTGGAGAGAGTGTTCCAAGCTGTGTCACTGCCTCAGTGAAGCAGCCAGCATAATCACAGACTGCCCCCCCAACCTCGGACATCATCTCTTTGCCCCCCTTCCCATTGGGCAGAAGATACAAAAGCCTGAAAGCACATCCCACTGGGCTCAAGGACAGGTTCCATCCGATGAAAAACACGATGATGCTGGAGGAATTCAACAAGCCGGGCAGCATCTGTGGAGAAGAGCAGGCGGTCAATGCTTCAGGTCAAGACCCTTCTTCAGGACTCTTCAGGACGCCTGCTTTTCTCCACGGATGCTGCCAGGCCTGCTGAGTTCCTCCAGCATCATCGTGTTTTTCATCTGGATTCCAGAATCTGCAGTCCTTGTTTCTCAACAGCTTCTATCCAGCTGTTATAAGACGGTTTGAACAGTTCCCCAGGACAATAAGGTGGACTCTTGACCTCACAATCAACCCCGTTGTGACCTTGCACCTTATTGTCTACCTGCACTGCACTTCCCTGTAGCTGTGACACTTTACTCTGTACTGTTATTTTTTACGTTGTACTGCCTCAATGCACTGTGTAATGAATTGACCTGTATGATCGGTTTGCAAGGTAAGTTTTTCACTGTACCTCGGTACAAGCGACAATAATAAACCAATTCCAACTTGGTGCAAGCAAACACATCATGTGACTCCTCAATCCTCCACCTCCACAACCCACAGCTGCAATCCCTGCCCTCAAATCCCTGCCCTCAAATCCCTGCCCTCAATCCCTGCCCTCAATCCCTGCCCTCAATCCTTGCCTTCAATCCCTGCCCTCAATCCCTGCCCTCAAATCCCTGCCCTCAAATCCCTGCCCTCAATCCCTGCCCTCAATCCCTGCCCTCAATCCTTGCCCTCAATCCCTGCCCTCCTCAATCCCTGCCCTCAATCCCTGCCCTCAATCCTTGCCCTCAATCCCTGCCCTCCTCAATCCCTGCCCTCCTCAATCCCTGCCCTCAATCCCTGCCCTCAAATCCCGGCCCTCAATCCCTGCCCTCAATCCCTGCCCTCAAATCCCGGCCCTCAATCCCTGCCCTCAATCCCTGCCCTCAATCTTTGCCCTCAATCCCTGCCCTCAATCCCTGCCCTCCTCAATCCCTGCCCTCAATCCCTGCCCTCAATCCCTGCCCTCCTCAATCCCTGCCCTCAATCCCTGCCCTCAATCCCTGCCCTCCTCAGATTGGTTTATCGTTATGTATCCAGGGTGCACTGAGGTTCCTGGCTCACGTGAAGCTCAGAGTAAACTGTACGTGGTCAGTAATAAAATGCAGCAATAAACACGGTGATGAGGGCAAAACAACCAAGCCATCAGTGCAAACTGAAGTAGAGCAGAAAGAAGTGGTTAAGGGACAATAAAGGAAGAGGCACATTTCACAAGCCCCTGGGCACCCCAGGGTGCTTCACTGCTGCTAGTGTATCCAACGTGAGAGCTGGCGTGTGCAGAGGGGGGTCCCGGGGTGGTGACAGTGCCCACGGGGTCAGGGGGTCTGAGACGCTGGCACCGGGGAGAAGCTCCTCGCCCTCCTTTGCTGCAGCAGATCCCTCGACCAGCAGGAACAAGGAGGACCCACTTCCTCTCCCGTTCCGAGGTGGGCCAGGGCAGGAGGGGGCTGAGGGAGGGGGGGAAGGCCGGTGAGGGGTTTGTGAGCTGGAGCAGGGCTCGGAGTTCTCAGTAGCACCCCAACTGCTCTCATCTCGGAGCGCTCCGGGGCCGGAGATTCCCAGGGGTCGGCGGGCGACGCTACATTTCTTCGAGAAAGCTTTGAGCACGTCTGTGAATCTTTTCTGTCCAGCCGGTGTTCTCGTCCCAGGGCAGAGCTCTGATCACAGCCGCTGATTTCAGCGATGCCACTTTGCAAGCCAGTGTATCTCTCCCAGTGCCAGTGGTATCTGTCCCTGTGCCAGTGGTATCTCTCCCTGTGCCAGTGACATCTCTCCCCAAGCCAGTGGTATCTCTCCCTGTGTCAGTGGCACCTACCCCAGTGCCAGTGGTATCTATCCAGTGCAAGTGGTATCACTCCCAGTGCCAGTGATGTCTCTCCCAGTGCCGGTGGTATTTCTCCCTCTGCCTGTGGTATCTCTCCCCGAACCAGTGGCATCTCTCCCTGAACCAGTAGTATCTCTCCAATGTTAGTGGCATCTCTCCAGTGTCAATGGTAATATCCCTAGTGCCAGTGGTATCTCTGCAGTGCCATGCAGTGCTGTTTGTGGGATCTTACAGTGCACTGGGTGGCTGCCTCATTTCCTAACTCATTAAAAAGCAATAGACTTCAGAACTGTTCCACTGGTTGTAAAGGGCATTGGATGTCACAGAAGGCACGATATTCCTATACATTATTACATTATTTCTCTCTTTCTCTCTCCTTCTCTCTCTCTCTCTCTCTCTCCCTCTCTCACAGTAGTGAGAGAGTGAGTCAGCCCCTTGCTATGTGTCTGGCTGGCCAGCAGGCCGCTGCACAAACAGCTGGCTGTGGAATGAAATGGGGCAGCACAGTCCCTGCGGAATGCTGGAACACATGGGACTCACTGAAGTCCATCCAAGAGACAGCCGCAAGTGGGAGGTGGCGCTGGTGGCTCTGGGTGAACGGGGAGTGATTAATCACCAGGGATCCAAGTCCAGGCAGGGGCGGGCTCAACTTCAAACCCATTCACACCCCACCTACATTTAACTGTCTCTAGTTTTAACCCCATGGGATCCCTGCACACCTCCAGCTCCGGCCTGTCATCCATCCTCAGTACCAGTGCAGCCATTCCCAGACTATAGGATCCATAAGACCATAAGACATAGGAGCAGAATCAGGCCATTCAGCCCATCGAGTCTGCTCCGCCATTCAATCATGGCTGACTATTTTTTAACCCCATTCTCCTGCCTTCTCCCCGTAACCCTTAGCCCATTTACCAATCAAGAACCCATCAACCTGTGCCTTAAGTACACCCAATGACTTGGCCTCCACCACCCTCTGTGGCAACGAACTCCACAGATTCACCACCCTCTGGCTGAAGAGATTCCTCCTCACCTCAGTTTTAATGGGACGCCCCTTTATCCTGAGGCTGCGCCTCGGACCCTCAAACCTCTTCCCTGAGCGTCCCCTTTCTCCTTTAGCACAAGACCTACCCCTGACCTTTGGTGGCCTGTTGCAATATCTCTGCAGTCAATTCAGTGTCAGGTGTAATTTGATCTTGTTCCTGTGAGGTTTTATTATTGTAAAACGACCATATAAATCCAAGGTTTGGAACTTTCCTGATGGGAACACTAAGGTATTGGTGCCGTGTAATGATGGAGGACTCCACTGAGAAGGACAAACTGGACTCCATCAATTGATTTGATGCTACCCGGGAGAATGTAAGTTAAATTACATTGACGTGGCAGTCCATGGATCTCGCTTACTGTAGATCCTGGGGAATTTCAGTACTTCAAAAGGAGAGAACAGACTGCTGATTTCTTCACTATTAGTTGCCCGGTGGACATCTTACACGTCCTTGCTGGGCACACTAAGCTTCTACCCCTCGGCATTTGGATCCAATTCCAGCTGCAGGACTGAAAGGGATAAATCCATTTGATCGAAGAGCGTCCAAGCTGGCAAATAAGTTCTCCACAGTGGGTAACGGCATCAGCTTCTGTGTGATCTTATGGTTACCATGTAGCCTCGGTGTGTTGTCTTGCTTTGGTTTGACTTCAGTAGAAGCTGCTCTCTGTGTGTGGAATGGCGCCACCTCTCTCCTGATGACTCAGTTCACTCTCAACCCCTTCCTTCAAGACACAGGGCAGAGCTCGAGACTGATAGAAGGGAATAGCTTCTACTTCCCCAAGGCCTTTGCTTTAAAACTCCTGCCCTTCCAGCAGCCCTCCTCCAAGATGGAAGCGTATCTCACCCATTTTGCATCGATCTTCACTGTGCATCAGCAATATACAGGTTAGTCAGGGGTTTCACAGAATGGAACTGAGTTCAGTTAAGATTACTAGAGAGAAGGTGCTAGGAAAACTAAATGGGCTAAAGATAAGTCTCCTGGACCGGATGAGATGCATCCCCGGGGTCTGAAGGAGGTGGCTTTAAAGATAGCAGAGGCATTGGTGATAATTTTCCAGGAATCGATAGACTCCAGCATGGTTCCGGAGGACTGGAGGGTCGCAAATGTAGCTCCGCTGTATAAGAAGGGTGGGAGGCAGCATAAAGGAAATTACAGACCTATTACTCTGACGTCAGTGGTGGGAAAGTTATTGGAATCAATCCTCAAGGATGGGGTTATTGAATACCTAGAGGTGCAAGGCAAGATAGGTCCTAGCCAACATGGTTTTGTGAAGGGAAGAACCTGCCTGACCAACCTATTGGAGTTTTTTGAAGAAATCGCAGGTAGGGTGGGTAAGGGAGAGGTGGTAGATGTTGCATATTTAGACTTTCTAAAGGCCTTCGACAAGGTGCCATATAAGAGACTGATTAATAAGGTGAGAGGTCATGGAATTACAGGTAGGATAACAGAATGGGTGGAGCATTGGCTGGTTGGCAGGAAGCAAAGGGTGGGAATAAAAGGATCTCGTTCTGGTTGGCTACTGGTTACTAGTGGTGTTCCGCAGGGGTCGGTGTTGGGGTCGCCTCTTTTTACCTTGTACATTAACGATTTGGATGATGGAGTAAATGGTTTCGTGGCTAAGTTTGCGGATGACACGAAGATAGGTGGAGGAGTAGAGAGTATTGAGGAGACAGGAAGGTTGCAGAGAGACCTAGATAGTTTAGGAGAATGGGCAAGGAAATGGCAGATGAGATTCAATGTTGAGAATTGTGCAGTTGTGCACTTTGGAAACACAAATAAACCGGCAGATTATTATCTAGAAGGAGAGAAAATTAAAAGTACAGGAGTACAAAGGGACTTGGGGGTACTCGTGCAGGATACCTTGAAGTTTAACCACCAAGTCGGATCGGTGGTAAAGAAAGTGAATGCTATGTTGGCATTCATTTCGAGAGGTATAGTGTATAAAAGTAAGGAAGTGTTGCTGAGGCTCTACGGGGCACTAGTGAGGCCTCATTTGGAATACTGTGCACAGTTTTGGGCCCCATATCTTAGGAAAGATGTGCTGATGTTGGAGAGGGTTCAGAGGGGATTTAAGAGGATGATTTCCAGAATGAAAGGGCTTACGTATGATGAGCGTTTGTCGGCTCTTGGACTGTACTCACTGGAGTACAGAAGAATGAGAGGGGACCTCATGGAGACATTTAAAATGTTGAAAGGACCGGGCAGAGTAGATGTGGTCAAGTTGTTTCCCTTGGTGGGTGAGTCCAGGACCAGAGGGTACAATCTTAGAATTAGAGGGTACAGGTTTAAAACAGAGATGAGGAGAAATTTCTTTAGCCAGAGGGTGGTGAATTTGTGGAATTCCTTGCCACGTACAGCAGTGGAGGCCAGATCATTAGAGGTGTTTAAGGAAGAGATAGATAGATATCTAAATAGTCGGGGTATCCAGGGATATGGGGATAAGGCCGGAAATTGGGGTTAGAATAGTTGTTTCCCCCCCCCCCCCCAATTTCTCATTTCTTTTTCTTTTTTCCCTTTTCCTTGGAGCAGACTCAATGGGCCGAATGGCCCACTTCTGCTCCCTTGTCTTGTGATCTTGTGACCTACCCACCCTGCAGTGCATGTTGCTGTGTTCTGTAAGCTGAAAGTCTTTTCCCAATTCAATTGGATGCTTTCCACTGTTTAACCCCAGTAATGCAGGGCTGTCCGCCTTCACTGACACCAGGGGCAGGGGTCCAACCATTGCTCCCGCAATTCGTTGGAACTTGAATCTCTCCCACAGCGGCGTAGAACAAGAGGCGATGGCTGTAATAGCCTTTGTAGCTACTGCAAAACACCTCAGTAGCCTCTCCTTGTGGCTGTGTTTCAGCGTGAGTGATACCCTTACCCAAGTCCCCAGCTCCACGCTCACTGAAACTCTACCCCAGCTCCCCCGAGTTGTGTCGACAGCTGACTACACTGACCGGTTCAGTGACCTTCTCTGATGTTGATCATACGTTATTCACAAGCAGAGCATTTTGCGCTTTTGCATACTCTTCGTAAGTGACCTACTTTTCCACAATACTGGCACATCTCCTGATGAAATCCACGTTAAGCTTCTCGACGGTTTCCCAAGAAACCATCAAGAACTTTGCAGGAAAGAGTGACACTCATATTGCCGGGACCGGAGGGCTTGAGATGTGAGGAGAGATCGGACAGGCTGGGACTATTTTCCATGGAGCATTGGAGGTCGAGGGGAGATGTGATAGAGGTTTATAAAATCATGAAGGGCGTAGATAACGTGGATGGTCATGGTTTTTTTTCCCAGGGTAGGGGAGCCTAAAACTGGGGGGCATAGATTTAAAGTGAGAGGGGAAAGATTTAAAGGGGACATGAGAGGGAACTTTCATGTTTCATGTGGAACGAGCTGCCAGAGGAGGTGGCAGAGGCAGGTACAACTGCAATGTTTAGACAATATTTAGACAGGTACATGGATAGGACAAGTTTAGAGGGATATGGGCCAAACGCAGGTAAGTGGGACTAGCTCAGGAAGACAATTTGGTCGGCATGGATGAGTTGGGCCGAAGGGCCTGTTTCCGTGCTGTATGACTCTACCACACACAGGTTATGTGCCTGTGTGTATCACATGGTTGCATCCTGGTCTGGGTCGGCAATTCGAATGCGCAGGAACGTAAGAAGCTGCAGAGAGTAGTGGACTCAGCCCGATACATCACAGGCGCGTCCCTCCCCACCATCGGGAGTATCTACAGGAGGCGCTGCCTCAAGAAGGCAACATCCATCATCAAAGATCCCCACCATCTGGGCCGTGCCATCTTCTCGCAGCTCCCATCGGGCAGGAGGTACAGAAGCCTGAAGTCCCCACACCACCGGGTTCAGGAACAGCTACTTCCCTTCAACCATTCAGTTCTTGAACCCAGATCACTACCTCAGTACAGCAACAGTAAGAACACTTTGACCAACCTACACTACAATGGACTGTTTTTTTGTTCTAATTGTGTTCTTTCTTGTATAATTTTGTATAATTTATGTATTGCTCATGAATATATGTATCCGATGCTATGTGCCTGTAATGCTGCTGCTGGTAAGTTTTTCATTGCACCTGTGCACACACGGACTTGTGCAGATGACAATAAACTCGACTTTGACCTTGACGTGGCACTGTCTGAGGAGGGTGCTCCAGAGGACTCTTGTGTTAACTGATGAGCTTTGATGGTCTGCTGCCTGCTCTTTGAACACCACCTCTGGATGGGTCAGAATGGGGCACTGACTCCTCGCTATCCTTTCAGGCAAGCTCAGAGTCTGGGACAACATCACAGGCTGACTTGAAGGTCACATCTGCTTGTGATAAGATCCCCCTCAGAGGTAAATGGACTTGGGGAGGCACCAACATCATGGGAACTGGCCAGGCCCTTCGGTGCAATGATGTCGTCAGCAGGTTCTTCCCCTTCCCCTGGTGATGACAGTGGAACGTAGAACATAGGAGAAGGAGCAGGCCATTCGGCCCTTCTAGCCTTCTCCCCCATTCTATATGATTGTGGATGATCCCCTATCTCCACACCTAGGAAAGGGGTGGCACAGTGGCCCATACAGATTGGTGCAACGAGCTATAGCTAAGTGGTAGAGCCACCGCCTCACCACACCAGAGACATGGGTTCAATCCTAACCTCCAGCGCAGCCTCTGTAGAGTTTACCCGTTCTCTCTGCATTCCCCCGGGCGCTCCGGATTCCTCCCACATCCCACTGAGCTGGTGCAGCAGAACTTTAACACGGACCACATGTGCAGAAGAACCTCCAACATTGGCCGACCCTGTATGGTTTAAGGACGATTCTCCCCGCCCAGGTTCTGCAGACGAATACCTCCGAGGGTTGCTGGCTGTGTCGCAAATGGAGCGATTATGCAGGAGTCCAAAGGGAGTATGACGAATGACTGTGCTTCCTGTTTTAATGTGAGAAAGCACCTTTGATTTAATTAAACAAAGGCACTGAAGATCCTAATTTGTTTGTGTTGAGTCTGTATTCTCCCTTTCACATTGTAGCCACATTAATTGTTTCCTCTGTGCATTTATCTGGATTATGGGAATTACCTCCACTTGGCAACATTCCTGACAACGCAGGGAGTTATGGTGACAAGCCATGAGCTAACTAATGACAAGAAGGACAAAGCTACAGGGCCCTGTATTTTAGGGTGTAGTACCCAGTGCTGAGGGCAGGAAAATCCCAGGCTTCCAGGTGCCTGTATACCAAAGGTAAGATAAGATTTCCTTATTGGTCACATGTACATCAAAACACACACATCTTTTGCGTAGAGTGTTCTGGGGGCAGCCCGCAAGTGTCGCCACACTTCCGGCGCCAACATAACATGCCCACAACTTCCTAACCTGTACGTCTTTGGAATGTGGGAGGAAACCTTGGAGAGGGACCTTTGAAAAGAGATGAGTCTCTGCCTGTGTGTTTGTGAGCTTCACCTTGCAAGAGTCTAAATGAGGCACATTTGCAAATTGTTACCAGTTGATTGGCTGATTAACAGCAACGAATAAAGGTATAAGTGGAGTGACCATTTTGGGAGTGGGCCAGTGTTAGAGGAGACTGAGGCTTTGGTGAGAAGAGGTCTCTGGTAAGTTTCTTTCTTGTTTTGGTGTTTCCTCTAGTGCCAGGCCAGAGTAGTGAGAATGGCTCCAGGGTCAGTGGTGTGTTCAGCTTGTGAGATGTGGGAGTTCTGGGAGGCATCCAGTCTCCCTGATAACTACATCTGCATGAGGTGCATCCAGCTGCAGCTCCTTACAGTCCGTGTTAGGGAGCTGGAGCTGCAGCTGGATAACCCTTGGCTCCTACGGGATACTGAGAAGTACATAGACAAGAGCTACAGGGAGGTAGTCACTCTGAGGCTGCAGGAGGCAGGTAGCTGGGTGACTGTCAGGAGAATAGGCAGGTAGTGCAGAGTACCCCTGTGGCTGTTCCCCTCAGTAACAGGTATACTGCTTTGGGTACTGTTGGGGAAATGACCTACCAGGGGAAAGCTGCAGTGACCAGGTCTCTGGCACTGAGCCTGGTTATGTGGTGCAGAAGGGAAGGGGGGGGGGGGGGGAGAAGAGGAGGGTGGTAGTGACAGGGGACCCCCAAAAGTAAGGGGGGCAGACAAGAGATTCTGTGGCCATGAAAGAGACTCCTGGATGGTATGTTGCCTCCCTGGTGCCAGGGTCAGGGATGTCTCTGGGTCCACAGCATTCTGAAGGGGGAGGGTGCACAGCCAGAGGTTGTGGTACACATTGATACCAATGACATAGACAGGAAAAGAGATGAGGTCCTGAAGAGGGAATATAGGGAGCTAGATAGGAAGCTGAAAAGCAGGACTTCAAGGGTAGCAATCTCTGGATTGCTGCCTGTGCCATGTGCCAGTGAAGGTAAGAATAGGATGATTTGGCAGATGAATGTGTGGCTGAGAAATTGGTGCAGGGGGCAGGGTTTCAGATTTGTTGATCATTGGGATCTCTTCTGGGGAAGGTATGACCTGTACAAAAGGGACCGGTTACAGCTGAACTAGAGGGGGACTAATATTCTTACGGGCAAGTTTGCTAGAACTGTTGGAGAGGGTTTAAACTAGTTTGGCAGGGGGATGGGAACCAGAGTGATAGGTCAGAGGTTGGGGCATTTAGTGTACACGTAGATGCAGAGTGTAGAAAAACTGAGGAAGGATAGGCAGTTGAAAGGGCAAAATTGCAGTCAGTTGGATGGGCTGAAATGTGTCTACTTTAATGCAAGAAGTATCATGAACAAGGGTGATGAACTTAGAGCATAGGCAAGTACACGGAACTATGATGTGGTGGCCATTACAGAGACTTGGCTGTCACAAGGGCAGGAATGGCTGGATATTCCAGGGTTTAGATGTTTCAAAAGGGACAGGGACAGAGGTAAAAGAGGTGGGGGAGTGGCTTTGCTGATCACAGCTGTAGAAAGGGAGGAGGTCCTGAAGGGATTGCCCACTGAGTTAGTGTGGGTGGAAGTTAGAAACGGGAAGGGAGCGATCAGCCTATTGGGAGTATTCTACAGACCCCCCAATAGCAGCAGAGATACTGAGGAACAGATCGGGAGACAGATTTTGGAGAGGTGCAGAAATAATAGGGTTGTTGTCCTGGGTAATTTCAACTTCCCTAATATTAATTGGCACCTCTTTACCGAAAAAGGATATAAGGGAGGGAGTTTGTTTGGTGCATACAGGAAGGATTCCTGACACAGTATGTGGACAGGCTCTCTGGAGGAGAGACCATACTGGACCTGGTACTAGGCAATGAGCCTGATCAAGTTTCAGATTTCTCGGTGGGAGAGCATTTTGGAGACAGTGACCATAACTCCCTGACCTTTACCATAGCCTTGGAGAGGGATAGGAGCAGACGATATGGGAAATATTTAATTGGGGGAGGGGGAATTATGATGCTATTAGGCAGAAGGGAGTGTAAATTGGGAACAGATGTTCTTGGAAGTGCACAGTAGAAATGTAGAGGTTGTTTAGGGAATACTTGCATGGGGCTCGAGATGGGTTTGTCCTGTTGAGGCAGGGTAAGGGGGGTGGTAGTGAAGGAACCGTGGTTGACACGAGATGTAGAATATCTTGTCAAGAGGAAGAAAGCAGCTTACCTGAAGTTTAGAAAACATGAATCAGACAGGGCTCTGGAGAGTTACAAGGTCACCAGGAGGGAGCTTAAGAATGGACTTCGAGCTAGAAGGGGGCATGAGAAGTCCTTGGCAAGTAGAATTGAGGAAAACCCCAAGGTGTTCTACACATATGTGAAGAAGAGGAAGATGACTAGAGTGAGGGTCGGACAGATCAGGGATAAGAGGAAACGTGCCTGGAGACAGAAGAGATAGGAGCGGTCCTTAATGAATACTTTGCTTCAGTATTCACCAGAGAGAGAGACCTTGACATTTGTGAGGATAGTGTACGACAGGCTGATACGCTGGGGCATGTCAACATGAGGAAAGAGGATTTGCTGGAACTTTTGAAAAACATTAGGAGAGATAAGTCACTGGGGCCGGATGGGATATATCCAAGGTTATTATGGGAAGCGAGGGAAGAGATTGCTGTGCCCTTGGTGATGATATTTGCATCCTCACTGGCCACAGGAGTAGTGCCAGATGATTGGGTGGCAAATGTTGTTCCTTTCTTTAAGAAAAGGAGTAAGGATAACATTGGGAATTACAGACCAGTGACTCTCACTTCAGTGGTGGGCAAATTACTGGTGAAGATTCTTAGATGGGACTTGTGTGCATTTGGAGAAGACTAGACTGATCAGGAACAGTCAGCATGGCTTTGTGAGGGGCAGGTCGTGCCTCATGAGCCTGATTGAATTCTTTGAGGATGTGACAAAGCATGTTGAAGGTAGAGCAGTGGATGTGGTGTACATGGATTTTAGTAACGTGTTTGATAACCTTCCTCATGGAAGGTTCATTCAGAAAGTCTGGAGGCATGGGATCCAGGGAAACTTGGCTGTGTGGATTCAGAATTGGCTCACTCGTAGAAGTCAGAGGGTGGTGGTAGATGGAACGTATTCTTCCTGGAGGTGAGTGACCAGTGGTGTTCCGCAGGGATCTGTTCCTTTTATAAATGTCTTGGATGAGGATGTGGAAAGGTGAGTTGGTAAGTTTGCTGATGGTAAAGGTTGGTGGTGTTGTGGATCGTGTAGAAGGTTGCTGTAGATTACGACAGGACATTAAGATGCAGACCTGGGCTGAGGAGTGGCAGATGGAGTTCAAATGGGAAAAGTGGGGCAGAATGCAAGGTCAATGGCAGGACTCTTAGCAGTGTGGAGGAACAGAAGGATCTTTGGGTCCACGTCCATAGATCCCTCAAGGTTGCCGCGCAGGTTGGTAGGGTTGTTAAGAAGGTGTATGGTGTGTTGGCCTTCATTAGTCGGGGTATTGAGTTCAAGATCTGCCAGGTAATGTTGCAGCTCTATAGAACTCTGGTTAGACCACACTTGGAGTATTGTGTTCAGTTCTGGTTGCCTGATTATAGGAAGGATGTGGAAGTTTTAGGGAAGGCACAGAAGAGATTTACCAGGATGCTGCCTGGATTAGAGAGGATGAGGATAGGTTGAGTGAGCTAGGGCTTTTCTCTTTAGAGAGAAAGAGGATGAGAGACTTGATAGAGGTGTACAAGATGATAAGAGGCATAGATCGAGTGGATGGTCAGAGACTTTTCCCAGTGTGATGATGGCTAACACGAGGGGACATAATTTTAAGGTGATTGGAGGAAGGTATAAGGGGGATGTTGGGGGTAAGCTTTTTGTTTTGAGTAGTGGGTGGGTGAAACACAGTGGGGGCAGATACATTAGGGACATTTAAGAGACTTAGATAGACACATGAATGATAGAAAAATGGGGGGCTATGTGGGAGGGAAGGGGTAGATAGATCTTGGAGCAGGATAAAATGTCGGCACAACATTGTGGGCCGAAGGGCCTGTACTGTGCTGTAGTGTTAACTAGAGGGCACTGATTTAAGACAAAAGAGTCAGTGGGGAACTGAGGAGAGGGTGCGTTACTGGGACTCACTGCCTGAAAGGGAACAGTGACGCCCAAAAGTGGTTTGGATAAATATTTGAAAGATGTGTTCGAGAATATGGGATGGGAGCAAGGGGATGGGGCTGGTTGCAAAAGAGACAACAGACTGCAGATACTGGAATGTTGGGCAACAATCTACTGCAGGTATAGGAGTAGAATTAGGCCATTTGGCCCATTGAGTCTGCTCTGCCATTCAATCATGTCTGATTTTTTTCCCCCCCCCCCCCCATGCCACTGTCCTGCCTTCTCCCTATCATCCTTAACCCCCTTACCTATCAATCTCTGCCTTAAATACACACAATGACTTGGCCCCCACAGCTGTCTGTGGCAATGAATTCCACAGATGCACCACCCTCTGGCTGAGGAAATTCTTATCTCAATTGTAAAGGGATGTCCCTTTATTCTGAGGCTGTGCCCTCTGGTTCTAGACTCTCCCACTGATGGAAACATCCTCTCTGTGCCCACTCTATCCAGGCCTTTCAGTATCCAGTAGGTTTCAATGAGATTCCCCCCTCATCCTTCTGAACTCAAGTACCAGCCCAGAGACATCAAATGCTCTTGATTTGAGGAGATCGGAGGGTAGAGCAGCATCTGTGGGGGGAAGGAACTGTCAACATTTCAGGTCAAAACCCTGCATCAGGATTGGTTGCAGAGTCTGGTGAAGAACCAGCACAGGGCTGGAGGCCAAATGGCCTCCTACAGGTTAAATGAACTCTGACCTCCAACCACTGAGTGTTCACTGCTGTTGCTGGTGGTGTCACTAAGCAGGGGTGCCCTCCACACCACCCTCCAGGCTTTTCACTGACCGCCAGCAGTCATTGAAGAGGGAATGGTCAAAATAGAGTCACAGGTGTTCAGCACAGAAACAGTCCCTTCGGCCCTCCTCATCCATGCTGACCTGTTGGCCCATATTAGGACCATGTCTTTCCCTGCCTTCAAACAGCCTGCTGAATGAACTCAGCAGGTCGAGCAGCATCTTTGGGGGGTGGGGGGGGGGGGGAGGAACTGTCGATGTTTTGGGTCGAGACCCTGCATTAGGACCATATCTTTCTATGCCTTGGCTATTTAGGTGTCTGTCTAAATGCCTCTTCAACTTAGTGATTGTATCTGATTCTAGTACCTTCCAGACATCAGTCATTCACTGTGGAAAAATGTTCCCCTCAAATCTCCTTTAAAACTCTTTTCTCTCTCCTTGGACCTGTGCCCTCTTGTTTCCAACACCCCTCTGTGAATCCAGCCTTTGTTTTGTTATGCAGTAGAATTTCATTGGAAAATTGATCGCTCCTGTCAGGAAGTTGGCTGTTTTCACCCAGAGGCCCGTGCACAGAGTGCCACCTGGGCAGCTCCAATGTATGGCTGACTTCCACAGCACCCAAAGGAGACCAGCAGGTCCTGGGGGTGGGGACCTCTGCACCTCTCTCTCAGGTACCTCTCACTCCTGCAATGGTGGACCCAGCCCCCTCCACTGCCCCTCCCCATCGCACAATGGTAAACCAAGTCTATTGTTCTCATGGGTACACATACACAGGGCATACATGCCATGAAAATTAGCTTTTTGTGGTAGCACACTACCTTACAAACAGGTTAACATAAACTTAAATTAACATAAACTATATATAACTCACACATGTGCAAAAATAGACAACAAGATGCTAGTGCAAGATTGAGAAGCAGAAGAGGAAATGTAGCCTGAGGTAGTGTTGGGGTTTCTTGGGTCAGTTCAAGAACCTGACAGCAGTGGGGAAGAAGCTGTTGTTGAACCTTGAGGTGTGGGTCTTCAGGCTCCTGTACCTCCTGCTTGATGGCAGCATCGAGAAGAGGGCACGGCCCGGATGGTGGGGCTCCCTGATGATGGATGCCGCCCTCCTCATCGGTGGGGAGAGCTGCACCTGTGATGGAACTGGCCGAGTCCACTGCTCTCTGTAACTTCCCTCCCTATGCATTGGAGTTTCCATAACAGGCCGTGATATAAGCAGTCAAGTTTTCCACTGTACTTCTGCAGGAGAAGGGATGGCCTGTGGCTCCTGTTCAATTGTCAGATCTTGGGCCTGGTATACAGTCACTGTTTTCATGACAGGTCCTCACAGAGGAAATGGATCCTGTGCTTTTCCAGGGCGGAATATCTCCTCATCCCATGACCTTACTGCATCGGTGATAGTCTCACTGCTGTTTTTCCTGGAAGGTTTGACCCATTGTGGGCCAACTGTGGAGAGGATCCAGTCCGTGATCGCATTCCATTAATGGCTAGACCAATTCACTAATCTGTAGAGTCTGTCTGGAAGCACTGCTCAGTCCTGGCTCCCTGCACTGGGTATGTCTCCTGCCTGTTGACCACGAAGGAATCTTTATTCCATTCACTTCTTCACTGTTAAAGGACAGACAAGGAATGTAGCAAGGGCTTGCCAGTATCCAGTGTCACTCTCTCCTCTGCCTCAGGAGCTCGGGAGTTCAAGAGGACCTGAGAACAACAACACAGGCGGACGGTCTGAGTGCAGATTTTAAACTAAGCTGCTCTCTCATAACTGATCCCGACACACTTTGAAAAGGAGCAGGTGAGATTTACCGGCTGCCCTGGCCAGTATTTAACCTTGCAGCAACATCACCAGAGCGGATCATCTGGGCATTCTCGCATTACTGTCTGTGGGATCCTGCTGTGCAAAAACTGGCTGCCATGTTTCCTACATCACTGACTGCGAGTCAAAAGGCAGTTCATTTGCTGTAAGTACTTTGGAACGTTCTGAAATTGTGCAAGGTGCTACATGGATGCACCTTCCCATAGGAAGGCTGGACCTTGACGTGTGGATACCTGTGGAGACTCTGATGGATGACATTCATTCACAAGCACTTTGTGGACCAGTACACTGGAGTCTTACAGACGTATAATTGTGTTAACGCTCTGGTATAAACTGCAGAGGCAGAGATATTATACCTGTGAGTAAGTATTTCTGTACAAGTCCAGGCCATCGGGATTTCTACCCCATTGTGAATCAACTGTCAGGTGTCCGCCCCTCCTGTTCTCCATCTGTAACCCCCTCTCTTTTACCCTGCCCTCCATCTCTCTCTCCCTGCTTCTCCTGTCTCTCACCTTTGTCTTTGCATCTCTCTGCCTGTGTGTGTGCATGCATGTAACATGTGTGTACATGCACTTGCATGAACATGTGGACACGTGCCTGTTTGTCCGTGTGTGCACATGTGAAAAATGCATGCAGGTTTGCATGTGTGCATGCATGTACATGTGTATATTTGTTTCTCTCTCCTTTACATACATGCTCCCTTGTACTATCTACCCACCCCCAGCCTTTTGACAAACTGAGCCTTTTCATTCCCTCACGGCTTGAATCACAGCATCACAAAACAGGCCATTCGGCCCAACATGCCTGTACCAGCTCTACTCCCCAGATCTACCTTCATTGGCCTCTAGGTACCTGCTGCTGGACTTGCTCCGACTACCCTGTCTGACAGTGTCCCCAGCACCCAGTAGCTTGCTCCTTTGCCTCTTCCCCTTTGGCCAGCACTTTAACCCCGTGTCCTCTGCCCCATGAGCCTTCTACCGCGCACGCTTTCTCCTCATCCACTCCACGTCCTGTCGGAATTTCTAACACCTCTATCAGAACTCCTGTAAATCTCCTCTCGAGCAAAGAACACCCCCCTCCAGTCACCCCACAGCACCGAGGTCCCCTCCTGTTCCCCTCACTGTCTCCGTGACCCATTCTCTCTGAGAGGCTGGTGGGAAGTGCACAGTACGCTCCAGATGAGGCCCCACTGGTGCTTTGTGAAGGTTCGTGTCTAGAACATAAGTGGGAGGAGCAAAGATTAGCCAATGTGGCTGCTCCAACAAGCAATGAGGTCCTGGACCATCACTGACTACCAGTCCTCCCTAGGCTCTTCCCTCCCGAAATGTTGACCACCCCTATTCCCTCCAGAAATGCTGCTCGAACCACTGAATTCTTCCAGCAGATTATTTTCCGGATTCCAGCATCTGTATTGTTTCTCCATTGGGGACCACTTGCCAGCTTGATCTCTTCCCCCCCCCCCCCCCCCCCCAATTGCACGATGTTCCTATGGCAACCAAAAATCCATCTGTCCTAACCTTGGATGCACCAACAACTGGCCAACCAGAAATGCAGGATGCCACACATCTTCAACCCTCTGTTAAGAAACCTGCCTTCATCTCAGCCCAGCCCCTTATCCTGGGACTATGCTCCGCACTCCCAGTCAGAGAGAAACCCCTTACTCCTTCCACAGTCAATCCTTCCAGCAGCAGCATGCACTTCAGATTATCTAAACTTTAAAATTCTTCTTAGCCTTGTACACATGCACTCTCAGGGGTTCCTGCACAGTCATTAGCATTGTAAATTATTTGTGCGGTCTCTCCTTTCTTCCTTAAGTGAACCACTTCACACTTGCCTGGGTTAAGTGTTGGCTGGCCTGCATCTGCGCAAGTCACCAGCTGTATTTGCCTCCCTGGGGCGGTGCCTTTCCACGGCACCTTTCTATTCCGTGCGTCTGAGAAACCAGGTCCCGTGCGCCCAAGTCCCCACTGTGCAGTTCACTCCTCCCCACAAAGTAACCAGTCGCCTTTTGTCTGGATGTTGAAACGTAGGAACAAACCTGTTCCACCATTCAATACTATCATGGCTGATCCTCCATCTCAAGACCATATTCCCACTCTCTCTCCTTCCTCTTCTCCACGTGCCCCCCCCCCCCCCCCAAAGTTTTTGCATTTGGAAATTTGTCTCTCTCCTTGTTAAAATTATTCAATGAATTGGCCCCTACAGCTTTTTAAGAGAAGATTTCTTTATTAGTCACACGTACATCGAAACACAGTGAAATGCATCTTTTGTGTAGTGTTCTGGGGGCAGCCCACAAGTGTCACCACGCTTCTGGCGCTAGCATGCCCACAACTTCCTAACTCCCACGTTTTTGGAATGTGGGAGGAAACTGAAGCACCCGGAGGAAGCCCACACAGACATGGGGGGAACGGACAAACTCCTTACAGACAGCAGCCGGACTTGAACCCGGGTCGCTGGTGCTGTAATAGCGTTACTGTAAAACTGTCCGTGCTGTACCTTTTGTGGGACCAAATTCCATGATGCCCTCAGTTTCTCCTCACCTCAGTCTGAAACCTCTGGCCCTGGATCCTGAGGCCATGAGCTCTCGTTCTATACATTCCATCCTCCATCCCCAGTCTGCTTGGCCCTGTCAGAACTTCAGAAGCCTCTCCTCCTCCTAAACTCCAGTGGATACATAGAACACTACAGCACAGTACAGGCCCTTCAGCCCACAATGTTGTGCTGACATTTTATCCTGCTCTAATTCCTATCTAACCCTTCCCTCCCACATAGGCCCCCATTTCTCTATCATACATGTGTCTATATCTAAGAGTCTCTTAAATGTCCCTAATATATCTGCCCCCACAACCTCTGCCAGCAGTGTGTTCCACCCACCCACCACTCCCTGTGTATTTAAAAAAAACTTATCCCTGACATCCCCCTTGTACCTTCCTCCAATCACCTTAAAATTATGTCCCCTCAGGTTAGCCATTGTCACCCTGGGGAAAACGTCTGACTGTCCACTCGATCTATGCCCCTTATCTTGTACACCTCTATCAAGTCACCTCTCGTCGTCCTCTCCAAAGAGAAAAGCCCTAGCTCGCTCAACCTATCAACCTAAAGATACATACCTGGCTGAACCACCCCCTCCTCACACGACAGTTTCACTACTCCAGGAATTAGTCTGATGAACCTTCACTGCACTCCCTCTGTGAGAATGAGATCCTTAAGTAAGGAGACCAGACCTGCACACTGTGCTCAGGTGTGGTCTCACTGAGCCCTGTATAATTGTAGTAAGACATCCTTGCTCCAGTACTCAAACCCTCTGGCTATGATGAACCACGTCCCCCTCTGCTCTTGCTGCACTTGCATGTTCACTTTCAGCGACTGGTCCACAAGGACATCTGTACATCAACACTTCCCAATCTAACACCACTTAAATAACACACCGCCTTTCTCTTCTGACTGCAGTGGATAACGTCAGTTTATCCACGTTACACTGCATCTGCCATGGATCTGCCCACTTGCTCAATCTGTCAAACTCACCTTGAAGCCTCTTTGCATCATCCTCATGACTTTCAATCCCACCCTGTTGTCGGAAAACTCTGAAATATTACATTGTTCCCTCACCCAGATTGTTGATATGTTTACGAATAGCTGTGGCCCAGCACTGATTCCTGCTGTATCCCAATAATTACTCCCTGCAACCCAAAAAAACATTTCTTCCCACTTTTGTTTCCTGTCAACCAACTATCAATCCATGCTAGTACATTGCTCCCAATGTCATTGCCTTAACTTTACACATTAACCTTTGGTGTGAGACTTTTATCAAAGGGTTTTTCTGAATTCAGATATAACACATCCACTAGGTTCTCTTATCTATTCTGCCAGTTATGTTGTCAACAACCTCCAGGAGGTTTGTGGAACATTATTTCCATTTAAGAGATCCACAATGACTTTGTGTAATCCCATTGATACTTCCCAAATGTCCTGTTATCTCACCCTATACAAAAGCATTTTCCCTGACCCTGATGTTGGACTAATTGGTCTATAGTTTCCTGTTTTACTTATTTTTTACATACATATAGTGGGGTTACACTGACCATCCTCCAGGAACTTCTCCATAATCTATAGAATTCTGGAAAATGATAACCAACACATCTACTATCTCCACAGATACTTCCTTGAGTATTCGGGGATGAAGTTATCAGTCCCTTGGGATTCATCAGCTTTCAGTGCCACTTATTTCTCAGCACTACTTTCTTGCTAATACGAATTTCCTTTAATTCCTCAGTTTCATGACATTTTTTTGTCACCTGACATTGTTGAAAATTGATTTGTGTCCCCTTCAGTGAAGGTGGTATTTGTTTAATTTCACTGCCGTCTCCCTGTTCCCCATATCTGACCCTATGGGACCTGCGCTCGCCTTCACCAACCATTTTGTTTCTACGTGTTTGCAAAGGCTTTAACTTCTATGTTCCCTGCAAGTTTACTCTCTACAGCATCTTCACTCTTAATTAATCCCTGTGTCCTTCTTTGTTGAAGTTTAAACTACTCCTAATCCCCAGGCTTCCAACATTGTCTGCCAATCATACATGACTCCTCTTTGGAACTAATTGCCCTCAACTTCTCTTGTTAGCTTTGGTTGGGTCATTTTACCCTTTACATTTTTACGCTGGGCAGCGATGTATAACTTGTAGCCCCTGTGTTTATTCCCTAAACGTTACACATTCCTGATGCATCATCAGGACTTTTAATGAAGCTCCCCAGCGTATCAAAGCCCGCTCGCCACTTCCATCTTTATTCAGATTTAGGAATCTATTTTCAGTTTGAACTTCAGTGAAGAATTCTATCCAGATTATAGTCACTTGCCCCTAATGGACCCCTGACAACAAGGTTTGTAACTAGTCCATTCCCACTGCACAATATACTGGCCCATCTTGCTCCAGGGTTCAACACTACTCTCTCCTCTCTGCCCCTTGGCCAATGTCCAACGTGCTGTCTCTCTTCCTTTAATTTCAAGGGTTCCAATTCTGCTGGTGGTGATTAGTGAATTTCTCAGCTGTATCCTGTTTCTGGGCAAATAGGCTGAAGGAACAGAGGTGGGAACAATGAAAAGCCAAACTACCCTTTCCTGAGCAGCTTGGGGTCTCAGGAACCTGGTTTTGGCTCGGTGCAGGTATCTAATCAATGGGTGGTAGGACCTCTCAGTCAAGACCCAAGGTTGTGCTGGAGCTGCAGTTACAATGGGAAGGAGGAAGTCGCTCCCTCAAAGACCAACACAAGCAAAGTGGACCAAATGGTCTCCTGTGTAGGGGCTGTGCCTGCTGAAGGTCTCCATCTAATCCTTAACGTGGGTGTACCTGCAGTGGAATCATTGGAGTCTGAGGGACACCACTGCCCCCCCTCCACAATTCCCCCATCCCCCCCTCCAATCACCACCCCCACCACATCCACAACGCCTCACCAAAGCCCCATCCCATCCTCCCTTACTGCCCCCCACCCCATCCATACTGCCTCACTAGATCCACAACCTCCTCATTGCCCCCACCACATCCACACCACCTCACCAAACCCCCACAGCCCCCATCCACACCCCCTCACCACCCCCACATCCATCAACACCCACAGGATTTAACATTCCTGAAACGAGAAACAATAAGCAGGAATCCTCACCTCCAGCGAACGTCTCATGGCCCAAACCCTCGCCCATTGCACCCTGAAAATTGGCAACTATCACCCTCCACTAATGGGACACTCCATGTACAACTGCCCCAGCCCCTCCCACAGGGGAACTCAGACCCATCTCCGGGAGCTCCGGGAAGCTTGCTGGTGTCAGGGATGCAATTCCTTGTCAGTTTGGTCCAATTCCTACATCACACGCTGGAACAGCCCCTGGCTGATGGGCAATCATCAGCTCGGCTTCACTCCAAAGCCACTGCATGGAACGTTAAATGATCAGTTCTCCTACACTGTCAGAGCAGATAATGCACTACAGGTATCAGGGCTGCCAGCAACTCATTAACATGCAACTCATCAAACCTGCTGAATGCATTTTGGCAAAGGGAAAAAAAGAGAGCGATAGTGAGAAATAAAGGAGAAACTGTGAGTGGGGGGGAGAGAGAAATTCAGTCTGAGAGGGAGTAAGAGAGATAAACATGGAGAGTGAGTGACAGAAGAGAGAGACAAACAGAATGTGGATGAAAGAGGCAGTGAAATATATAGAGAGAGGAATAGAGATACTCGGAGAAGTGGGGAGAGGGAGAGATAGTATTGGTTTATTATTGTCACTTGTACCGAGGTACAGTGAAAAACTTGTCTTGCATACCATTCGTACAGATCAATTCATTACACAGTGCATTGAGGTAGTACAGGGTAAAAACAATAACAATGCAGAGTAAAGTGTCACAGCTACAGGGAAGTGCAGTGCAGGTAGACAATAAGGTGCGAGGTCACAACAAGGTAGATTGTGATGTCAAGAGTCCATCTCATCGTATAAGGGAACCGTTCAATTGTCTTATAACTGTAGGATAGAAGCTGTCCTTGAGCCTGGTCGCACGTGCCCTCAGGCTCCTGTATCTTCTGCCTGACGGGAGAGGGGAGAAGAGAGAATGACCCAGGTGGGTGGTGTTTTGATTATGTTGGCTGCTTCACCAAGACAGCGAGAGGTATAGACAGAGTCCACAGAGGGGAGGCTGGTTTCCGTGACGCGCTGGGCTGTGTCCACAACTCTCTGCAGTTTCTTGCAGTCTCGGGCAAAGCAGTTGCTGTACCAAGCCGTGATGCATCCAGATAGGATGCTTTCTATCGTGCATCGATTAAAAATTGGTGAGTGTCAGAGGGGACATGCCAAATTTCTTTAGCCTCCTGAGGAAGTAGAGGCACTGGTGAGCTTTCTTGGCCATGGCATAGAAACATAAAACCTACAGCACAATTCAGGCCCTTTGGCCCACAAAGCTGTGCCAAACATGTCCCTACCCTAGAAATTACTAGGCTTACCCATAGCCTTCTATTTTTCTCAGCTCCATGTACCTATCTAACAGTCTCTTGAAAGACCCTATCGTATCCGCCTCCACCACCGTTTCCGGCAGCCCATTTCACGCACTCACCACTCTGAGTAAAAAAAAAACTTACCCCTGACATCTCTATATCTACTCCCCAGCACCTTAAACCTGTGTCCTCTTGTGGCCACCAATTCAGCCCTGGGGAAAAGCCTCTGACTATCCACCTGATCAATGCCTCTCATCATCTTATACACCTCTATCAGGTCCCCCCCCCCCACCCCCCATCCTCTGTTGCTCCAAGGAGAAAAGGCCGAGTTCCCACAACCTGCTTTCATAAGGCATGCTCCGCATTCCAGGCAGCATCCTTGTAAATCTCCTCTGCACCCTCTCTATGGCCTCCACATTCTTCCTGTAGTGAGGCGACCAGAACTGAGCACAGTACTCCAAGTGGGGTCTGACCAGGGTCCTATATAGCTGCAACAATACCTCTCGGTTCCTAAATTCAATTTATGTGGTTCTGTGTGCATCTATGTGGTTGGACCAGGACAGGCCTATGATGATCACTCCTAGGAACTTGAAGCTCTCAACTCTCTCGGCCTCAGCACCATTGATGTAGACAGGTGCATGTACACTGCCCCCTTTCCTGAAGTCAATGACCAGCTCTTTTGTTTTGCTGACATTGAGGGAAAGGTTGTTGTCATGACACCATGTCACTAGGCTCTCTATCTCCTTCCTGTACTCAGACTCATTGTTATTTGAGATACAGCCCACTACGGTGGTATCATCTGCAAACTTGTAGATGGAGTTAGAGCAGAATCTGGCCACACAGTCATGAGTGTATAGGGAGTAGAGTAGGGGGCTGAGGACACAGCCTTGTGGGGCACCAGGGTTGAGAATAATCGTGCTGGAAATGTAGCTGTCTATCCTCATTGAGGTCTGTTGTCAGAAAGTCAAGGATCCAGTTGCAGAGGGAGGTGTTGAGTCCCAGGTCTGAGTTTGGAGATGAGTTTACTTGGAATTTATAGTATTGAAGGCAGAGCTGTAGTCAATAAACAATAGTCTAACAGAGGTGTCTTTACTGCCCAGATGCTCCAGAGATGGGTGTAGGGCCAGGGAGATGGTGTCCGCCGTAGACCTGTTTCAGCAGTAGGCAAACTGCAGTGGGTCGAGGTTGTCTGGGAGGCTGGAGTGAGTGAGAGATGGGGGGAGTGAGAGATGGGGGTTGAGAGAGAGAGTGGGCTGTCTCCAATTAGTGTTAGTCAATGAAACTGCTTTTGAAGTGGTCACAGCTGGAATATAGGAAACATAAGAGACAATATGTGTGCACAGCAAGCTCCCACAAACAGGAAGGTACAAACAAGCTGTCTGGTTGGTTGAAAAATAAACATGGGCAGAGCTGCCAGGGAGAGCCCCCCCCCCCCCCCCACCTTTACTGTTGCACATTAGCAGACAGACCCCTCCCCTCCATTGGAGGGAGGTGGGGTGGGGGGAATAGAGGGAGGGCAGTGGTCATGATTTAACAACCTTTGCAAAATTCAGCAGCTCCCACTGCACAGCACCTCTCGAGGAGGGTGAGCTGAGACCCAGTGAAGTGGAGATTTACACAAGAACAGTGTTGTGTAGTTGGGAACGAGGGTCCATTGGACTTGGATGTGATCCCGTCACCTCTCAGGCTGCCAGTTGCCATGGCAACCTGTCACCAGTAGATAACGTTCCTGGTTCCTCAAGGCCCCACTCTGCAGTGTGCTGGGACCACCGCTTCAATCTCACCCGAGGTGGACAGCTGGTGATATCCCCAGTCCCGGAATTATTCAGCAGGACACCCCGGAACCCGACATCAGGTCCATCGAACGCAGGGCTGGTTCCGCAGTCCAGTGACCCGCAGTGGGTGGCCACTCCACAGCGAGGCTGGGTAATGCATCTGTAACGGTCAGCACAGAGTCGATGGGCTGAAGGGTCTGTCCCCATGCTGTTTCTCTCCATGGATGGCTTTAAACCTGGAGACAGAAGCAAGCACCACTCCTGAGACTCAAACCTGCGATCCTACAAACACCAAGTTTTACAACACAGGAGTCACTCTTCCTCATGCCCCTTATGTCCCTTGGTAAAGGTTTCCTCATTAGTCACCAGTCCACTTTTAACTCACTTTTCTCCAACTTTTCCCCTTCATTCAAACTTTTTTTAATATTACGATTGAATTGTCACCTGCCGCCCTTTCAGTATTACACTGAGCTGCTGCGTCACCATCTCTGTCCCAAAAGGACGTAACAAATGGCAGCAGGAGAAGACTCTTGCCGTCTCTCAGGATCGTGGCTGATCTCCTACTTCAGGGCCATTTTCCAGCACGTTCCCAGTTCCCCACCCTTCTCTGAATGGCCAGGAATCTGTTTTGCATAAACTCAGGAACTGAGCCTCCCTGCCCTCCGGGGCAGAGAATTCTAAAGTCTCACCGTCCTCTGAGTGAAGACATTTCTCCTCATCCCACTCCTGAACTACCTAGCCCTTATTCTAAACCTGTGCCCCCTGAGCCCGCAGTACCAAGGCAGTGCAGCGCTTATTGACAGCTGTCAATCAAACTATGGATGAAGCTGAGATCTGATACCAGAGTGGAGAAGTTATAACACAGGGAAGGAACGAGAAAGCTTGGGGTTCTTCTCTCTGGATGGAGGAGATTTTAAATGGATTTTTTGCATCTGTATTTACTCAGGAGGCAGAGTCTACAGAACTGAGGGAAAAGAGTAGTGAGGTCATGGACCGTATCCGGATTACAGAAGAGGAGGTGCTTGCTGTCTTGAGGTGAATTAGGGTGGATAAATCCCCAGGGCATGACGAGGTGTCCACTCGGACTTTGTGGGAGGCTAGTGCAGAAATTGCAGGGGCCCTGGCAGAGATACTTAGAACATCCTTCGCCACGGGTGAGGTGCCAGAGGACTAGAGGATAGCTAATGTTGCTTAAGAAAGGCTCCGAGACTAAGCCGGGAAATTATAGGCCGGTGAGCCTGATGTCAGTCAGGGGTAAATTATTGGAAGGTATTCTGAGGGACAGGGTATGTAAGTATTTGGATAGACGGGGCCTGATTAGGGATAGTCAACGTGGGTTTGTGCGAGGCAGGTCATGTCTAACCAATCTTATAGAGTTTTTCAAGGAGGTTACCAGGAAGATTTATGAAGGCAAGGTGGTGAACGTTATCTACATGGATTTTAGCAAGGCCTTTGACAAAAGGTTAAGTCACTTGGCATTCAGGATGAAGTAGTCGATTGGATTCAACGTTGGCTTAGCGGGAGAAGCCAGAGAGTGGTAGTAGATGGTTGTCTCTCTGACTGGAGGCCTGTGACAAGTGGTGTGCAGCAGGGATTGGTGCTGGGTCTGTTGTTGTTTATCATCTATATTAATGATTTAGATGATAATGTGGTAAACTGGATCAGCAATTTAGTGGATGACACCAAGATTGGGGGCGTAGTGGACAGCGAGGAAGGCTATCAAAGCTTGCAAAGTGATCTGGACCAGCTGGGAAAATGGGCTGAAAAATAGCAGATGAAATTTAATGCAGACACGTGTGAGGTGATGCACTTTGGGAGGACAAACCAGGGCAGGACTTACACGGTGAATGGTAGGGCACTGAGGTGTGCGGTAGAACAAAGGGACCTGGGAATACAGATCCATAACTACTTGAAGGTGACATCACAGGTAGACAGGGTCATAAAGAGAGCTTTTGGCACATGGCCTTCATAAATCAGGGCACTGAGTACAGGAGTTGGGATGTTATGTTGAAGTTGTATAAGACATTGGTGAGGCCAAATTTAGAGTATTGTGTGCAGTTCTGGTCACCTACCTACAGGAAAGATATCAATAAGCTTGAAAGAGTGCAGAGAAAGTTTACACAGATGTTGCCAGGACTTGATGACTTGAGTTACAGGGAAAGGTTGAATAGGTTAGGACTTTATTCCCTGGAGCACAGGAAAATGAGGGGAGATCTTATAGAGGTGTACAAAATTGAGGGCTATAGATAGGGTGAATGCATGCAGGCTTTTTCCCCTCAGGTTGGGTGAGACTAGAACAAGAGGTCAGAGGCTTCGGGTGAAGGGGCAATCTGAGGGGGAACTACTTCACTCAGAGGGTGGTGCGAGTGTGGAACGAGCTGCCAGCGGAAGTGGTGGATGTGGGTTCAATTGTAACATTTAAGACAAGTTTGGATAGGTACATGGATGGGAGAGGTATGGAGGGCTGTGGTCTGGGTGCAGGTAGATGGGACTAGACAGAAAACCAGGCCGGCATGGACTAGATGGGCTGAAGGGCCTGTTTCTGTGCTGTAGTGCTGTGTGACTCTAAGAGAAGTGATCTTATGACGACCTTCGGAGAGGTCCAACGGGGTTAACGCAGAGAAGACACTCCCACGTGCAGACAGAGTAAAATTAAAGGACTCCAGTAAAGAGTAATCACTAATGAATCTGCTAATGTTCCAAATGAGAAACATCTCTACCCAGTGTGTAAAAGGAATGTAGATCTCACTTATGATGACACAGACAGGGGCCATTTGTTACATCGGGTCAATGCCAGTCCCACTCCCCTTCCCCTGCACCTTATTCTGTCCCACATTCCCATCAACTCTCCTTTGAGGCTTTCTGCCACTCACCTACACTAGGGGGCAATTTGTAGCAGCCAATTTACTGGCACATCGAACAGGCCCTTCTGCCCATTGAGTCTGTGCTGACCATCAACCACTCACTTACACCAATCCTACACTAATTCCAGCCTTTATTCTCCCCACCTTCTCATCAACTTCCCCCCAGATTCTTATCTACGTGCTAGGGATCATTTACAGTGGGCCATTAATCCACCAACCTGTACATCTTTGGGATGTGGGAGGAAATCGGAGCACCCGGGGGGAAACCCACTTGGTCGCAGCGGGAACCACGCAAACTCCACACAGACAGTGCCGGAGGCCGGGATCAAACACGGGTCTCTGGCGCTGTGAGGCAGCAGTGCCTACTGCGCTGCCCGCCATTCCGAAGAGTAGCTGTGGCGTCATCCGTGTGGGAAGCCAGATAGACCCGTAAAGGGGAACAGACTGATAGCACGAAATGAACTTGGAAGAGCTGTGGCCATGTGGAGAATAAACGGTAGTACAAAAGATTGGGACCGAATGGCCTTGTGTGCTGTAGATCCTGTCAATTCCATGATAATTGCCAGCTCCTTCTTTGTAATCGGAAACACGGATGATCTGGGGAGGCGATCGCACATTGGGAGATGTTCAGAGAGGTAAAGTCGACCCATTCAGTATTTTGGTATCAGAAATATATTCCCTGTTCAAAATGATTAACACGGACTTTCCCTGAAGGAAAACGTTTACTCACAGGAGCTGCCCTCAGCCATTGTTATTTCCATCTGCTCACAGATGGCAGCGTTTGTAGACATTACCTAATGCTTGCAAACTCTGCCAGGCTACAGACCAATTAGCACCTAAACCCCAGAAACAGATCAACACGGTCCTGTGACGAAGGAAACTGACTCCATCTCCTCCCTTTCCCAGTGCCACGCTCCCCGGCCAAATCCACCTGAGGTTTCAACAATCCTGCCACACATCCCCTAGGCTCCGTCCTGCCCTCTGCAGACTTTGCTCCTGTACAGGTTTAGGCGCAGGTAGGGCATGAGGCCGCCTGCTGTAAGCTGCCTCTCCGGAATTCCTGCAGAGCAGAAGTAGAGTTAAATCTCTCGTAACATTTTAATTTGAGGCACAGTAAAAACTTGAAGGAAATATGAATGCCAGATTTGGAGGTCGGTCAGAGCAGTTGGCTTGGCAACAGTTGTTTCCCTTCCAACGCTGGTCCCAGGAGCAGCTCTCTGCTTAGACAATGTTGGGGCTGCCTTGCCGAAGATTTTGTTTTGCAGTTCAGTTTTTATTTCTCTCTCCAAGGCCTTCATCAGCCAGTCAGACGTGACCACGTCATGTGAAATACAACTAGCAGTCACTGAACGTGGTCTGAGGAAGTGGTTGTCGTTGGCAACTGGACCACTGACGTGTGCAGTTGAATTTTCTTGTCTGGCAGCTCTTTTCTGACTGAGCCCCTCGAATGGGTTTCCTTGGGGGAAGTGAAGAGAAGGCACCATTCCATTTGTAGTCACTCACTTCACTCCCGTGGGGCCTTCCAAGTGACCGTCAGTTGGCAGTTTCTGATCACCAACGTGCAACCCCCCAGTGAGTGTGCAGTTCCCGCTGTCTTAATATGGGGAATACAGGAGCCAATTCTGCACAAGCAAGATCCCACAATCTGCAATGATTGGACAGCGTGCGTCTGTGCTTTGATTTCTCCACACCAGTCAGCAGGGACATTCCCTCTGAAGTAAATTGGTTTATTATTGTCACATGTACCAAGGTACAGTGAAAAACTTGTCTTGCATACCGTTCGTACAGATCAATTCATTACACCGTGCATTGAGGTAGTACAAGGGAAAACAATAACAGAATGCAGAATAAAGTGTCACAGTTACAGAGAAAGTGCAGTGCGGGCAGACAATAAGGTGCAAGGCCATAACGAGGTAGATTGTGAGGTCAAGAGTCCATCTCATCGTACTAGGGAACCGTTCGATAGTCTTATAACAGTGGGACAGAAGCTGTCCTTGAGCCTGGTGGTATGTGCTTTCAGGCTTTTGCATCTTCTGCCTGATGGGAGGGGGAAGAAGAGAGAATGTCCGGAGTGAAAGGGGTCTTTGATTATGCTGGCTGCTTTACCGAGGCAGCGAGGGGTATAGACAGAATCCATGGAGGGGAGGCTCTTTTCCGCAATGTGCTGGGCTGTGTCCACAACTCTCTGCAGTTTCTTGTGGTCTCGGGCAGAGCAGTTGCCATACCAAGCTGTGATGCATCCAGTAAGGATGCTTTCTATGGTGCATTGATAAAAGTTGGTGAGTGTCAAGGGGAACATGCCAAATTTCTTTATCCTCCTGAGGAAGTTGAGGCCCTGGTGAGCTTTCTTGGCCGTGGCATCTACATGGTTGGACCAGGACAGGCTATTGGTGATGTTCACTCCTAGGAACTTGAAGCTCTCAACCTCAGCACCATTGATGTAGACAGGTGCATGTGCACTGCCCCCTTTCCTGAAGTTAATGACCAGCTCTTTTGTTTTGCTGACATTGAGGGAAAGGTGGTTGTCATGACACCATTCCACTGGGCTCACTAAGTAGCTCTGTAGCATTTTTGGCATCGAGCTAAGAGGAGAGAGAGGACCTGGACTGAGCATTGCAACTGATGGTGCAGCAGTCCCTCAGCACTCAGTAACATCTGTGTAGACTAGGTGCTCAGGTCTCTGGAGCAGTGTGAGAAGCTTTTCTGAACTGAGGGGAGGTGCATTGTCTGCTGAGCCATGAGCCATGACTGGTATATTACAGTTTGCAATGATGTTGGTCCAATATTACAACAGTAGCTGTACTTAAAAAGTACCTCAGTAACTGCTAAATAGTTGGGATCCCTGGAGAGGTACAATGGGGGGCAGAAGAACTTTTTTTCTCCTCTTTACCCTTCTTGCATGTAGCACATGCCTATCAGTCCTTCCTGCTCATCACTAGAACCATTCATGGGGTCCTTGCACAATGCTAATCCAAGACTGCCAACTGGTGGTCAGTTAGACCAGCTCCCCCTGCTCTGGAGATGACCGCTGTGTGCCAAGAACCACTCTAAAGTGGTCATGTGATTTACCAAGACCAATGGGATGAGGGAGCCAGGAGGATGAATTGCCTGAAGAATGATGCTACTAACAGTCATCATTCCTTGCCAATTGACATTCACCTTACTCACTCGTGAGCTGCTTTGTCTTCTGGCCAATGTTACCGCAATTGGGCTGAAAGGTTCTAATGCACGGTCTTCGAGTTCTGGGAGTTTCAGTGAACGAGCCTGATGATCCAAGTGGTTCCTAATAAAATGATTTGCATCTTTCTTTATAGAGTTATAACACTTGGCCACCAGGTTTATCCCACCTGCTCGTGAAGTCTTGTTCCTCTTTGTTGCTCCTCTGCCGCCACCCCCCCCCAATTCCTGGGATTTCTTTCCCTTCCATCTACAAGGGATGATGTAAATGAGATCCCAAGGGGCTGCTGCTTCTTTTCCTTGCATTCTCGAAAGAAAAGCTCCCTAGTGATTCAGTGTTCTGAGGCAGACTGCACGGCACACAGAATGGAGACACAAGAGAATGCAGATGCCGGAATCTGGAGCAACAAACAATCTGCTGCAGGAACTCGGCGGGTCGGGCAGCATCTGTGGAGGGAAACGGACAGTCGACGTTTCGGGTTGAGACCCTTCACCTGGATGTGCTGAGTTTTGATTGCCCATTTGATACAGATGCAGACAATTCGGCCTAACCTGCGCATAATGGCTGCAATCTCTAACGTGCTGGCAGTAGTGAGGCAGAAGAAACAAGGGGGAGGTCAGTTGTGCAAGGGAGCAGGTCAACAGACACTTCTGACGCTATAACAGCAGAGGTCCCCTTCTGCAATGGGTACGTCCTTCTGTAGTACTCAGAGGCAGCTCCACACAGGAAACTCGACTCATTCAACTGCTCTCTGTAGGCGAGGCCCAGCACCAGGCACAGGAACACGAGGAGCAGGAGGAGGCCACTTGGCCCCTCGAGCCTGCCTGACCAATCAATATGTTCATGGCTAACCTACCCCAGGCCTCTGTGCCAGAAGCCCAAAGCCCTCAATCCCCTGAAGGAGCATTGGAGGAGGAAGGAAGCCTTCCCTATCACTCCCTGCAACCAATGGGCAGCCGGCGATTCGGCGCTGGGCTCCTCCCACTTTAGGCTGCATTCACAGACATCCCAACTCCAAGGCACAGGGATGCCTGGCTGGGACTGAGATAGTCAGCGTGACGGGATTTCGCCTCCTTGAGCACGTGGTCTGGAGGACAACTCAACCAATCACAGCAGAGTCATGCAAGCCATCATCAGCGGACAGGAGCCAACTCTGGGGCAGACCATGGCTAAAGCCAGCCGCAAGCATTGATCAGTATCGAGGCGTCTCGCAAGGTGTCTGTGATGGTGTCCATCCACATATCCTAATCCCAACTCCCCACCCATTCTCCCTGATATTTTATTGCCCTTTCTTTCATCTATTTGTCCAAATGTTGACACAATCTCTGCTTCAGTCATTGACGTCTTTTGGTAGCCTTTCCCACGACCTCATGACTCCCCCCAAGTGGGTCTACACTAACCGAGGTACGGTCACTGTGATCCAGTGCCTCACACAGCCTGGTGACCCCATTTCCCCTGGTGGCTGCCCCTGATCTCCACTGTTTACTCTGGGGCCCCTCACTCAGATGAGAACGGTTACCTGACCCTTCAGTTAATGACCTGAACTGTGACGCACAGATTCCTGGCGACAGTGACTGAAATGAAGTTATGAAAATTGGCTTGAAGCTGCAGTGTTACCAAGGGAAATGCTACACTTTGTATTTTCAATTGGAAGTCAAGAAACTCAAAAAATTCTTGTTCAAGTTTACAGACAGGACTAAAATTTCTGTACACTTCGTAGTTCAACGCAAGGACTTCAAGGAGAATACCAGGATTGAACATATAGAACATAGAACACTACAGCACAGTACAGGCCCTTTGGCCCACAATGTTGTGCTGACATTTTATCCTGCTCTAAGATCTATCCAACCCTTCCCTCCCCCATAGCCCTCCATTTCTCTATCATTCATGTGTCTATCTAAGAGTCTCTTAAATGTCCCTAATGTATCTGCCCCCACAACCTCTGCCAGCAGTGCGTTCCACGCACCCATCGCTCTCTGTGTAAAAAAAAAACTTACCCCTGACATCCCCCTTGTATCTTCCTCCAATCACCTTAAAATTATGTCCCCTCGTGTTAGCCATTGTCACCCTGGGAAAAAGTCTCTGTCCATTCGATCTGTGCCTCTTGTACACCTCTATCAAGTCGCCTCTCATCCTCCTCTCCAAAGAGAAAAGCCCTAGCTCGCTCAACCTATCCTCAGAAGACATGCTCTCCAATCCAGGCAACATCCTGCTTTGGATTGTGAGGATCACACTCCAGGAGATACTGCAACATAGCAAAAGCCTTCTTCAATCTTTTCATGGTACCATGGTGGAACTAATATAAAGTATCGGTATGTTAGATTAAAGGAAGGCAAAGTTAATAAAGAGATGCAGTGAAAGGCATACTTGTGTGGTGGCTGTGTTCTCCTCAGAGCACAGAAGGCTAAGAGAAGATTTAGCAGAGAGATTACAAGTCATGCAGGATTTTGATAAAGGTAAAGTTGGCACTACAGCACACAAAGTTGAGGTATTGTCAAGACAACCTTTTTTTTAAACACAGGACGTTGCACTGGTCTGGAAGGATGTGAGAAAGTAAAGGGTTAAGAAACTGTGACTGACTGTAACTATACATATAGCCGATGGAAAAATACCTCGCAAGCAAGAGCACACAAGCTGCTGACTCATGGATAGGTGATAATTACTGTGTCCAGAACCTTGGTTGCAGACCAGTTATGCTAGACAATAAGGGTGCTGGGTGCAATAAACAGTGAGTGGGAAGCTTGTCCTAAATAATGAGGGTGATACCTGTCTTTGAATCTCTTGATTATACATCAGTTATGTTGGACAATAGGTGCGATGTCTGTCTGTGGATCTCTGAGGCCTGACCGAAACTCGCGGCGCTGCATTCATTAAAGTGTGCGTAACGATATCTGTATAAAAGTTCTGTCTGCTCCTTTGTACGGTGAGACCTCAAGAAGCGACTCTCAACGAGGGCTGAAGAGACCTATCCTTAGTGGTATACTGCTAATAAACGCGTTATATCGAATCAGCCTTGTGGCACTGTGTTACTTTGCAGCGGACAGAAGTGGGAGCTTAAAATCGGGACGACAGATGGTGGATACAGACTCAAAAGATCGTAACAAATAGGAACATTCTCAAGCCTGCTCCATTCGACGAGATCTCAACTTTAACTCTCCCACGTGATCCTCAAGTTCCTTTTAAAGTCCAAAATCCTTCCACCTCTGCTTTGAATCTAGCCAGCAACTGATCCTCCATTCCCCCAGGGGTGGGGAATTCCAAACATCTGCTCACCCAACCACAAAGGAATTTCTCCTCATCTCAGACCCAATCTGCCAAATGCTTATCTCGAAACAACGTGTCTCAGTGAGAAGACTCTGCAGCCAGAAGGTACAGCCCCTCAGTGTGGTTGTGTCAAGCCCTCTCACAATTGTAGATGTTCCAACAAGACCACCGATCCTTTCTGCTAAATCCCAGCGAGTCATCTTACGCGAGCTCTCCTCAGGGGACAAGGGATGGATTCTGAGGGGAGCTGATGAGGAGAATAACAGACGGGATTAGTGTACAGTTAGTGTAAATGGGTGGTTGATGGTTGGCATGGATTTGGTGCTGTTTCCATGGTAACTGGCCTATGGCTGCCTTGTATTCCCTCTCCCTCCAAAGGGACGTAGGAGGGGGGTGTCCTGGGTGTTTATAAAATCATGAGGGGGCATAAATAAGGTGGACGGTCAGTCTTTTTCCCGAGGGAGGGGAGTCGAAAAGGAGAGGGCACAGGTGAGAGGGAAAAGATTGAAAGGGGAGCTGAGGGGCAGGTTTTTCACACAGAGGGCGGTGGGTCTGTGGAACGAGCTGCCGGGGAGGTGGGAGAGGCGGATACAATCACAACATTTAGAAGGCACTTGGACAATTACGTGGATCAGAGGGGTTCAGAGGGACAATGGCTAACACGAGGGGACATAAGTTTAAGATGATTGGAGGAAGGTATAAGGGGGATGTCAGGGGTAAGTTTTTACACAGAGAGTGGTGGGTGTGTGGAACGCACTGCCGGCAGAGGTTGTGGGGGCGGATACGTTAGGGACATTTAAGAGACTCTTAGATAGACACGAGGATGACAGAAAAATAAGGGGCAATGTGGGAGGGAAGGGGTAGATAGATCTTAGCGCAGGATAAAATGTCGGCACAACACTGTGGGCTGAAGGGCCTGTACTGTGCTGTAATGTTCTATGTTCCATGTTGTGAAAGGGAACCAGCTCAGGCAGACGAATGGGTCAGTATGGTCGAGCTGGAACCAGGGGCCTGTTACCCCGCTGGGTAAGCCCAGGACTCCAGGACGTTTGCCACCACACCAGGTTCTTCCAGAATCTGAGGACTTTGGAAGAAGATGCTCCTCATTTACTCACACACACACCCTGCAAATCATCCAGCCCAGGAGTTGGTTGGTTCAGTTGATTTCCTTCAACATTAATAATTAAAAACCCCAATTCCCAATGAGACCCCCAGTACCCCATCATTTCCGTCCAACGTGTAAAGGGTGAAGCAGTGGACAGACCCTGTGGTGCTTGGAAGTCTCTCACTACACCCTCTGGCCACCCAGTCACTGACAGGACTGAGTCTGACTGCAGCGAGGAGGGAGGGAACTGAAGCGCCGTGGGACAGTTGAGTGAACACTGACCCTCCCGAATCAGTGCGGAACCAGCTCAGCGGTGAGCCTCCCTCCGTGGAGCCGGTGCCCGCCCGCCGCTCGCCCCTCTCCCGGGGACCCTGCCGCACTCCCATCCGCATTGCCGGGGCTCCGTCTGCTGGACGGACCGGGAAAGGCTCTGCCCCGTCAAACACTTCACCTGCCGGCGTCCCGGGCCCCCCGGGAGATCCACAGCACCTTGTTCCTCCCTCCACCCCTCCCTCCCTCTGTAACCCTCTCCCCTACACCCATCCCTCCCTCTGTAACCCTCTCCCCTACACCCCTCCCTCCCGGAACCCCCTCCACTACACCCCTCCCTCTCTCTGTAACCCCCTCCGCTACACCCCTCCCTCTCTCTGTAACCCCCTCCCCTACACCCCTCCCTCCCCTACACCCCTCCCTCTCTGTAACCCCCCTCCCCTACACTCCTCCCTCCCTCTGTAACCCCCTCCCCTACACCCCTCCCTCTCTCTGTAACCCCCTCTGCTACACCCCTCCCTCTCTCTGTAACCCCCCTCCCCTACACCCTCCCTCCCCTACACCCCTCCCTCTCTGTAACCCCCTCCCCTACACCCCTCCCTCCCTCTGTAACCCCTCTCCCCTACACCCCTCCCTCTCTGTAACCCCCTCCACTACACCCCTCCCTCTCTCTGTAACCCCCTCTGCTACACCCCTCCCTCTCTCTGTAACCCCCCTCCCCTACACCCCTCCCTCCCCTACACCCCTCCCTCTCTGTAACCCCCTCCCCTACACCCCTCCCTCCCTCTGTAACCCCCCTCCCCTACACCCCTCCCTCTCTCTGTAACCCCTCCCCTACACCCCTCCCTCCCTCTGTAACCCCCCTCCCCTACACCCCTCCCCTCCCTCTGTAACCCCCTCCCCTACACCCCTCCCTCTCTCTGTAACCCCCCTCCCCTACACCCCTCCCTCTCTCTGTAACCCCCTCCCCTACACCCCTCCCTCCCTCTGTAACCCCCCTCCCCTACACCCCTCCCTCCCTCTGTAACCCCCTCCCCTACACCCCTCCCTCTCTCTGTAACCCCCCCTCCCCTACACCCCTCCCCCTCTCTGTAACACCCCTCCCCCAGCCTCAGGAAAGCAGACCAGGCCCTCGTGCTGCCCCACCACCACCGTGTCCAAACAGAGACTGCAGAAAACCAGACACTGCCTCGGCTTCCCCCTGGGCACCACGTTCAGACAGCAACGTCTCTCACTGCTAGAGGAACTCAGTGGGTCCAGCGGTCCCTGATGCAGGGTTTCAACCCAGAACGTTGCAAATTCCTTTCCCCCTACGGATGCTGTTCGACCCGCTGAGTTCCTCCAGCAGATTGGTTGCTGCCCCAAATTCCAGCATCTGCGGTGTCCCATGTCTCGAGGACAGAGTGTCTCCCAGCCCAGCTGAACACTGCAGAGTCCTCCTCATGTGCACCTGGGGACCGGTGTCTGAATTGGGGCAGCTGTCCACCAACTTTCCCAACCGTCCGCACGGGATCATACCCTGCAGACCACATGCCTGTCTCCTCCAGCAAGTCCCTGGGAATGTCTTGTCCAACTAGCTGGACAGCTCCGCCAGAGGCGGAGGCTCGACGGTGTATGTGTAGGATGGGGTAGCCCTGAGAGTCCTCCGTGTCAGCCCCAGAATCCGTGAAGGCTCATGACAAACGTGGACAAGGGAACCTTCTGATCACCGTGGACCCTCAGCCGATCAATCAATGCCCCTTCATGTTGGACAGCAGCACAGCACAGAAGCAGGGAGCCACCCAATGCCCAGCGCCAAGGCTGACTGGGCAGGACCCCCAACAGGTCCGCTGGGCAAGTCCTGACGGACACAGCCGCCATTGCGGGTCTGACCCAACAGAAGGGATAAACTTACGTGAGCCCCGTCCTCACCAACCTCACTGTACCTGTGGGTAAGGAAGAAGGGGCCATTGCGTAGTCCTCGTGTAGACATCAAAACAGGGAGCACAAGCAGGCCACTTGGCCCCTCGAGCCTGCCCCGCTGCTCAATATCAAAGTGGCTGATCTGCCCCAGAAGAGGCAAGGCCCTTCCTTCACACTGAGGACACTTCTCCATTGCGTCGCAGTGCAACTGTGCTCAGTGGGGTAGGCTCCGAACTGGGCATCCACCAGCAGTAGCAGCAACAGAATCGTACGTCAGCACGCGCTGTAACCTCGTGCTTCGGCGTAGTCCTTGCTCACCCGTTACTGACAAGCCAGGGCATTAAACACCTGTTCAGTGAGGAGCACAGAAAGGTGTATCAGGAGCCGCACTAGGCAGGCACGGTAGTGTAGCGGTTAGCGTAACGCTATTACAGCGCTAGCGACCCGGGTTCAATTCCCACCGCTGTCCGTAAGGAGTTTGTACGTTCTCCCCGTGTCTACGTGGGTTTCCTCCGGGTGCTCTGGTTTCCTCCCACATTCCAAAGACGTACGGGTTGGGAAGTTGTGGGCGTGCTATGTTGGCGCCGGAAGCGTGGCGACACTTGCGGGCTGCCCCCAGAACACTCTACGCAAAAGATGCATTTCACTGTGTGTTTCAATGTACATGTGACTAATAAAGATATCTTACCTTAGTGATGGGATGTCAGCCTAGTAAAGCTGCAAAACAGGACAACATGCGTGCCAAACAGCAAAAGGAGCATTCAACAGACAGAGCAACACACAATCTGCTGGAGGAACTCAGCAGGATGAGCAGCATCTGTGGGGGCGAGAGGAACTGTCGATGTTTTGGGTCGAAACCCTGCATCAGGACTAGTACAATTCCTCTCCCCACGGATGCTGCTCGACCCGCTGAGTTCCTCCAGCACATTGTGTGTTGCTCCGAGTTCCAGCCTCTGCATCTTGTGTCTTCAGTAGACAGAGCCCAGTGGTCTCACCGTCAACAGCTCCGGTCAGAGCTCTGCAGTCCTTCCTGATGTCGTCGTGGTTGGCAAGGGATGATCAGCAGTTAACAGGAGGCTGCTCTGTAAACATCCCATCCTCAGTATGGGGGTTCTGGCATGTGGGGGCTAATGAAAGGGCTGTGGTATTTGTAACCATGGGCAGGCAGTATCGCCAAGTAGGTGACGTGTCTCAGCTCCCTCCTGAAATGCCAAACACCACAGAAGCCAGTCTCCAGGTGATTCAATCTGCTCCGCGTGACAACAAGAAGTGGCTGGGAGCACTGGACACGGCAAAGGCGACGGGGCCAGCGGTCGTACCGGACAGCTGCACTCCAGAGCCAATGGAACCTCCGGTCAAGCTGTTCCAGGACGGTTACAACGCTGGGATCTACCCGGCACTGTGGAGAGACTAAGGGAGCTAGGGCTTTACTCTTTGGCGAGAAGGAGGATGAGATGAGACATCATAGAGGTGTACAAAATATTAAGAGGAATAGATAGAGTGGACAGCCAGCGCCTCTTTCCCAGGGCACCAATGCTCAATACAAGAGGGCATGGCTTTAAAGTAATGGGTGGGAGGTTCAAGGGAGATATCAGAGGGAGGTTTTTCACCCAGAGAGTGGTTGGGGTAGTGGTAGAGGCAGGTACATTGGTCAAATTCAAGAGATTGCTAGATAAGCATATGAAGGAATTTAAAATAGAGGGATATGTGGGAGGAAGGGGTTAGGCGAGGTTTAAAGGTCGGCACAACATTGTGGGCCGAAGGGCCTGTATTGTGCTGTACTGTTCTATAATTCTATGAGTTCCCAGATCAGTCCCATTCACAAAAAGCCAGACGAATCCTATTCAGTTAATTCCTGCCCAGTGTCCTCTCAGTCATCAGCAATGCAACGGGAGGTGTCAGGGGCAGTGATCTCAGGAGGCATTTGGTCTCCAATAACCTACTCAGCCATGACTAGCTTGGGTTTCACCGGGACCACTCGGCTCCAGGGCTCAGCATGGGCTTGGCCCACACATGGACCACGCAGCTGAATTCCAGGGTGACCTCAAGACAGCAATTGGCCCAGTGCAGCATCAAGGAGCCCCCGGTGAAACTGGTCAGTGGGCATCAAGGGGAAACCACTCCAGCGGCTGGAAGCACCAAGGAAGATGGTGGGAGTTATTGGAAGTCAATCATCCCAGCCCCAGGACATCTCCGCAGGAGTTCCTCAGGGCAGTGTCCTGGGGTGCTCCATCAGTGACCTTCCTCCCATCTGAAGGTCAGAAGTGGGGAGGTTCACTGATGATTGCACAAGGTTCAAATTCCTCTCAGCAGCCGAAGCAGCCCATGCCTTCACACATCTGGATCCAGATAACATTCAGGCACGGGCTGATGTGGGACAAGTAACATTGGTGCCGCAGAAGTACCAGACCATCTCTGAGGGGCGAGAGGCTGACTGTCGACCTTTGACATTCAATGGCGTTACTGTCATTGATAAGATAAGGTCTCTTTATTAGTCACATGTACATCGAAACACACAGTGAAATGCATCTTTTGCGTGGAGCGTTCCGGGGGCAGCCCGCAAGTGTTGCCACGCTTACGGCACCAACATAGCATGCCCACAACTTCCTAACCCGTACGTCTTTGGAATGTGGGAGGAAACCGGAGCACCCGGAGGAAACCCACGCAGTCATGGGGAGAACGTACAAACTCCTTACAGACAGCGGCCGGGATTGAACCCGGGTCGCTGGCGCCATAATAGCGTTACGCTAACCGCTACACTACCGTGCCTGCCACTAACCCACGATTTCCCATTAACCACGTCCAGGGGGACCAGACACTCAGCTGGACCAGCCACATCAATGCTGTGGCTCCAAGAGCAGGTCAGGGGCTGGGTATCCTGTCGCAAGTGGCTCCCCAAGGCCTTCCCACCATCGGCAAGGCTCACGTCAGCACTGTGATGGAACGCTGTCCACCTGCCTGGGTGAGTGCAGCTTCAATAACTCTCAGGAAGCTCGGCATCACCCAGGACGAAGCTGACTGTTTGACTGACACCCCATCCACTACCCTACACCTTCACACCCTCCAGCCCTGGGTCCACGGCGGCTGCAGTGTGCACCATCTGTGCACGGTAGCGTAGTGGTTAGCGTAACGCTTTACAGCACCCGCGACCCGGGTTCAAATCCGGCCGCTGTCTGTAAGGAGTTTGTTCGTTCTCCCCGTGTCTGCGTGGGTTTCCTCCGGGTGCTCCGGTTTCCTCCCACATTCCAAAGACGTACGGGTTAGGAAGTTGTGGGCATGCTATGTTGGCGCCGGAAGCGTGGCGACACTTGCGGGCTGCCCCCAGAACACTCTACACAAAAAGATGTATTTCACTGTGTGTTTCAATGTACATGTGACTAATAAAGAGATCTTATCTACAAAATGCACTGCAGTTACTCACCCAGGCTGCTCCGACAGCACCTTCCACACCCACCACCTCTGGCGCCAAGGACGAGGGCAGCAGGGGCAGGGAACACCGCCTCCACAGCTTCCCCTCCAAGTCACACTCCATCCTGACTTGGGAATATGTCACCGTTGCTTCATTGTTTCTGGGCTTAAACCCCGTAGCTCCCTCCGCAACAGCTCCGTGGGAGGAGTCCCACCAGTAGGGCCTTTGTGTTTCAAGAAGGCAGCTCCCCCATCGCCTTTCCAGGGAGATGGGCAACAAATGCTGGCCTTGCCAGGATGCTCAGGCCAGTGTAGTCACTCAAAGTCAAGGTCAAGTTTATTGCGACATGCACAAGTCCATGTGTGCACAGGTGCAATGAAAAACTTACTTGCAGCAGCATCACAGGCACATAGCATCAGATAAGCAGCATTCACAATAAAAGCATAAATTAGGCATAAATTAGACACCATTTTTACAAGAAAGAACACAATTAGAACAAAAAAACAAAGTCCACTGCACTGCAAAGTGGTCACAGTGTTGCTATACTGAGGTTGTGATTAGGGTTGTGCTGGTTGGTTCGAGAACCAACTGGTTGAAGGGAAGTAGCTGTTCCTGAACCTGGTGGTGTGGGGACTTCAGGCTCCTGTACCTCCTGCCCGATGGGAGCTGCGAGAAGATAGCACGGCCCAGATGGTGGGGATCTTTGATGATGGATGTTGCCTTCTTGAGGCAGCACCTCCTGTAGATACTCCCGATGGTGGGGAGGGATGTGCCCGTGATGTGTTGGGCAGAGTCCACTCCTCTCTGTAGCTTCTTACGTTCCTGCGCATTGGAATTGCCGACCCAGACCGTGATGCAACCAGTCAGGATACTTCCAATACTGGAAGTACATCTCTGGGTCAAAGCTGGGCCCTCGTGGGACCAAGGGAGTGGCAAGATCCCAGGGATGGAGGTGTGTAGAGATCTCGGACCACAGGACAGAGGTAAGGGTGAAACTGTGAACAAGGATGATCGGGCTGTAAATGGCGGGGTTGCTGGGCTCAGGGACAATATAGGTCAGTGAACACAGGGGTGGCGGGGGAACAGGACATGTGATACCACTCAGACACTCTGATCTCTGGAGAAAGACAAACAGGCAGCCACAGAATCCCTGGCTGTTTCATCAGCCGCTGATAATGACCAGCACTGATTATTCCAAGTGCCAGCAAGAAGTAGGTCAAACCCTCTCACTAGACCTGGCCCAGTCAGAGCTACAAATTTAAACGCCACTTTGCATCAGCTGAGATATCGTATGCGGCTGAGCAGCAATAGTTACTCAGGGGGCGGTGAGAAGGTGGGACTGGTTACCAGCAGTGAGTGGTTGAAGGGAGAAGCACAAGCGAAGAAGCAGGTAAAACACGGCAGGGATTACGGAATAGGAGGAAAAATCCAGGCACAGGGTGGAGACGGAGCAAAGGGGACTGGTGCGATCCCTGGTGGAGGGAAAGAGGGGTCAGGTCGAATGTTCAGCCTTTGCAGTATCAAATCTAGTCATTCTACACACGTTGCTTAAAGGATTTCTTGCTGATGACTGTATGCTCTGTTATCCATATCACCAGCCCATCACTGGACAATGGGTTGAGCAGAGTCTATGTGAGAGACCAGCACCAGTTAGCAGTCAGCATTGCTTTTCATTCCGTGTAGGGGTGGCACAAACTCACACTACAGGGGGAGTCCATTCAGCGGGCTGACTCCATTCTGTTGTAGGTTTTCTTCTGGCTGCTGTAGAGCCTGTGGAGGAAAACGGGGTGGGTCTGGGAGCAACACACAAACCGCTGGAGGAACTTTTTCTTTTTCAAATGTTTTATTAGTTTTCAAATTAATACAGATTAATATATAACATCAATGTTTGTACATGTAATACAAAGAGATCAGGAGAACAATCATGGCCTAGATAATCATAAAGAACAATAAAATATAAAAAAAACTGTAGAGCCCTCGATCTCTTAGTAAATGAATATAATATAAAAGAAGGGAAAGAAAAAGATTTCTTATATATATGTAAAAGAAAAGAAAGAGAAAATAAATCCCCAAATCAATGAGAAAAATTATAAACAATATATCAAACTAAACTAAACAGAAAAATTTCAATAAGAACAAAAAAAAGAAAAAAAAGACTGGACTAAAATTTCTCAGTAGAAACAGAGCAATATTATGTCATCAACTCCATTCCTCTAAGTTGGAAAGTTATTGAAAGGGGATCTATATTCTGTGAAAATATTGAATAAATGGACTCCAAATATCTTCAAATTTAAGCGAAGGATCAACAGTACCACTCCTAATTTTTTCCAAGTTTAAACATGATATAGTTTGAGAGAACCATTGAAAAGTAGTAGGGGGTATTGGATCCTTCCATTTAAGCAAAATGGATCGTTTGGCCATTAATGTAACAAAAGCAATCATACGGTTAGCGGAAGCAGATAAATGGTCAGACTCTATCCTTGGGAATCCAAAAATTGCAGTGATAGGGTGAGGTTGTAAATCAATCTTCAATACAGTTGAGATAATGTTAAAAATGTCTTTCCACTATTTTTCCAAAAGAGGACAGGACCAAAACATATGTGTCAAAGAAGCCACATTCGATTTATATCTGTCACATGTAGGATTTATATGGTGATAAAAACGGGCTAGCTTATCTTTGGACATATGGGTCCAGTGAACTACCTTAAACTGTATCAAAGAGTGTCTGGCACACATTGAAGATGTATTAACTAAATGAAGAATTTTCTTCCAAGTCTCTGTAGGTAAAGATGTCTGGAGTTCGGTCTCCCATTCATTCTTAATTTTGTCCAGTGATTCTGGACATATTTTCATAATTAAATCGTAGATTATTGCTATCAAGCCCTTTTGATAAAGATTAAGACCTAAAATTTTTTCCGTAATTTCAGTTTTGTAGGTGTCGGAAAAGAGGGTATAGTAGCTTTTAAAAAGTTTCTAATCTGCAAATATTGAAAAAAGTGTGATCTAGACAAATTGTATTTGTTAGACAGTTGTTCAAAAGATGGAAAACAGTTATCAATGAATAAATCATGAAAACATACAATTCCCTTCCTTTTCCATGTGAAAAAGCTGAGTCAACTCTGGATGGATGAAAGAAAAAATTAGATTGAATGGGACTTGACAGGTTAAATTTATTCAATCCAAAAAATTTATGAAATTGAAACCATATTCGTATTGTATGTTTAACAATTGGGTTAATCATATGTTTAGTTAATTTGGTAAGTGCAAAAGGGAGTGAAGCTCCTAAAATAGAAACTAATGAAAATCCAAGTACTGATTGGTGCTCAAGGTGTACCCATTTGGGGCAATGACTTACATCTGAATCTTGTATCCAAAAAATTAAATATCTGATATTAATTGCCCAATAATATAATCTAAAGTTAGGCAGGGCCATACCACCATCCTTTTTTAGTTTTTGTAAATATTTCTTACTTAACCTTGGGTTTTTATTCTGCCAAATATATGAAAGAATTTTAGAATCAATAGTGTCAAAAAAAGATTTCGGGATGAAAATTGGAATCGCTTGAAATAAATATAAAAATTTTGGTAAAATATTCATCTTAACTGCATTAATTCGACCTACCAATGATAAAGACAGTGGGGACCATTTGGTAGATAATTGTTTAACATGGTCAATTAAAGGCAATAGATTAGCTTTAAATAAGTCCTTATGTTTCTTGGTAACCGCTGGAGGGACTCAGCGGGTCAGGCAGCATCTGTGGAGGGAAATGGACAGTTGACGTTTTGGGTCAGGACCCTTCACCTGGGCTGGGTCCTGATTGAGGCAAGGGATGGGCTGGATGGAGAGGACCAGGTGTCAGGGATGTGATCGGGGTCTGGGCAGAGGTGGAGGCTGGAACACCGAGCCCGTGACGGGTGATCTATGGATCAATGTGACCCCAGTGACATGACCCATGGATCAATGTGACCCCAGTGATGTGATCCATGAATCAATGTGATCCCAGTGACAGGTGATCCATGGATCAATGTGATCCCAGTGATGGGTGACCATCACTAAAATGTTTCCTTTCGGTTAGGTGACCTGACCAAAATGTTTCTTATTTACAAGCCTTCGTTTTGTAGGTCATGCAAGCTTCAAGAAACCAACCACAATCAGCTTGTAACAATTAGACAACCTTGTTGGAATCAGAATCAGAATCAGATTTACTGTCACTGACATATGACGTGAAATTCGTTGTTTGGCGGCAGCAGTACAGTGCAAAGACATAAAAATCAGTAATTACAAAAATAAATAAATAGTGCAAAGGAATAACGAGATAGTGTTCATGGGTTCATGGACCGTTCAGAAATCTGATGGCGAAGGGGAAGAAGCTGTTCCTGAAACATTGAGTGTGGGTCTTCAGGCTCCTGTACCTCCTCCCTGATGGTAGTAACGAGAAGAGGGCATGTCCTGGATGGCGAGGGTCCTTAGTGATGGATGCTGCCTTCTTGAGGCACCGCCTCTTAAACAGTAACATGCCACAACTGTCATCACAAAAGGCAGGAGACCAGATACAGCGCCCCTGGATTGTCACCTTACCCCGTGGGTAGACGCTGGGACATCAGCTTCCCCTGTGACCTGGTGACCCACTCAGTTCCCATCTTGATCGCCCCCACATTTATCTGCCCAAGGCTCTGGAATTCCCTTCCCAAACCTCTCCACCCATCTCCTTCTCCTCTGGTTATCTGCTCCCAACATCCCCTCAGTCCCGGATGACCCTGGGCTAATCGTGTGAGGGGGGAGGAGATGACTAGACCGGTGGTGAGTCCGTGTTAGTCGAGTGTGGTTCCTTGCTGAATGTGCTCTCTGGTCCTGGGAGACTGCAGGATTCTGCTTGGCCACGAGATGTCAGTGTGTAGCTGGGCTGGGAAATGACTGCTCAGTGTACTGACATAAGGTTGCAGACATTTTGATTTGAATTGAGCCTGATCAGCCCTAACGACCCTACCAACCTAAAACTGAGCAGGTAAAGTCCATGACTGAAGCGTAATCAGGAATGTGTTAAAAAGAAATTTAGATCACTGATTGAAAGAGGCAGCATGGAAGGAGGCAGTGGGTGGGAGGCTGGGATTAGATTTACATAGAACAGTACAGCACAGGGACAGGCCCTTCGGCCCACCATGTCTGTGCCGACCATGATGCCAATCTAACTAATCCCACCTGCCTGCACGTGGTCTGTGTCCCTCCATTCCCTGACTGTTCGTGTTCCTGTCTGAAAGCCTCTGAAATGTATCTGCTTCCTCCGCTCCCCCGGCAGCCTGTTCCAGGCACCCACCACTCTCTGTGTAACAAACTTGCCTTGTAAATCACCTTTACACTTCTATACCCCAGAACCTTACACTGCCAGTCCTGCCCTTCACTCAGCCATGTTTCCATGATTGCAATAGTATCAGAATAATATCTCTCTGTAGCTGTGACACTTTACTCTGTATTCTGTTATTGTTTTTATCCTGTACTACTTCAATGCACTGTGTAATGAATTGACCTGTACGATCGATATGCAAGACAAGTTTTTCACTGTACCTCGGTACAAGTGACAATAATAAACCAATTCCAATTCCAGAATTCCATGTGTTGATCCATGCTCTAAAGTCATCTGACCTACCTGTGAGGTCCCCTGCATTAAAGTAAATGCAGTTAATCAGAATCAGGTTTATTATCATTGACATATGTCGTGAAATTTGTTGTTTTGCGGCAGCAGTACAGTGCAAGACATAAAGACATAAAAATTAATATAAGTTACAAAATAAATAAATAGTGTGAAACAGGAATAACGAGGGTTCATGGGTTCATGGACCGTTCAGAAATCTGATGGCGGAGGGGAAGAAGCTGTTCCTGAATCACTGAGTGTGGGTCTTCGGGCTCCTGTACCTCCTCCCTGATGGTAGTAATGAGAAGAGGGCATGTCCCGGATGGTGAGGGCCCTTAGTGATGGATGCTGTCTTGCACCCTTGAGGTGCGCCTGTGTTGATTGTTGTCAAGGAGGAGATGGTACCACCGATCCGCACTGACTGTGGTCTCCCGACTGTCAGCCTCCTGACGCTCCCTCACCTGCCTCCCTCTGCTCTGCCCACCGGACCTGCTTGATTTATCCTCCACATTGGAGTCAGCCTTGCCACCAGCCACGCTGCCACTGAGTTTCCCAGCCACTGGTCAGATTGGTTTAAACCCTCCTCAGCAGCGTGAGCAAACCTCCCTGCAAGGATATCCGCCTCCCTCCAGTGTAGGTGCAACCCATCCTTCTGAAACAGGTCCCCCCTCCCCACGTGACCCCAATGATCCCAAAGTACCTCAAGCCCTCCCTCCTGCACCAAACCACACAGCCCCTCTCAATTTGGCCGCTCCCACTCTACCTGGCGCCCCTCTCATCCCTTGCTCCCGGCAGTTCCACGGGTGCTTCCAGTCTCCTCGTTGCCTTTGGGCTTCTCAGACAGCATCTCCCAAACCCACCACCTCTACCTCCGAGAAGGACAAGGGGCAGGGGCACCAAACACCATCTCCACCCACGGGCTCCTCTTCAAGTCACGCACTGTCCTGACTTGGAAGTACGTCATCGGTCCTGCGCTGTCACTGCATCCAGCTCCTGGAACTCCCTGCCCCACAGAACCAGGTGCCTCACCCCCACCTTCCCACAGGTGTCTGGGGATGGGCAATAAAAAAAATGCTGGTCTCGTTGGTGACACCCAGATCAAAAACACATGAGTCATTTCCTTCAGCTTTCTCAGTGAAGCCACCGATGGTGAGTCCAGTTCATCAGCGGCTGCAGAAACCTCCCCTGCGTCTCTGCCACCTCCATGGGTGACCCTTCCAGCCTGCTCCTGGACAGCATCCCACCCACCACCATATCCCTGGAGCCTGCCCGGCACTGACACCCACTCATGCTCCCGTCTCCCCCAACCTCATTATTGCACTGCACTGCAGCTGTGACACTTCACTGTGTACTGTTATTGTTCTTACCTGTACTACATCAATGCACTCTGTACTGACCCAATGTAACTGCACTGTGTAATGAATTGACCTGTACGATCGGTTTGCAAGACAAGTTTTTCACTGTACCTCTGTACAAGTGACAATAATAAACCGATACCAATACCAACACTTCCTCCAGCGACCAAGACATCAAATTCTCGCCCTTCCATCTAAACCTTCTGCGGTCCCCCGCCATCCCCTGACCCAGGCCTTGTTTCAACACTGCAGACCCTGCCCTCCACATGGCTCTGGATGTCTCGACCCTCGTCAACCTGTGTCAGTGCCGGGGGATGCTCCCCAACACCCCTCTCCTCTGCCTCCTGGGCGCCCCTTAAAGCCTCCTCCCTGGATGCTGGACATTGAAGGTCTCAGCACAGGCTGGGTATTTTGGTATTGGTATTTGGTATTGGTTTATTATTGTCACTTGTACCGAGGTACAGTGAAAAACTTGTCTTGCATACCGATCATACAGGTCAATTCATTACACAGTGCAGTTACATTGAGTTAGTACAGAGTGCATTGAAGTTGTACAGGTAAAAACAATACCAGTGCAGAGTAAAGTGTCACAGCTACAGAGAAAGTGCAGTGCAATAAGGTGCAAGGTCGCAACAAGGTAGATCGTGAGGTCAGAGTCCATCTCATCGTATAAGGGAACCGTTCAATAGTCTTATCACAGTGGGATAGAAGCTGTCCTTAAGTCTGGTGGAGAGGTAAAGACAGAGTCCAAGGAGGGGAGGCTGGTGTCCATGATGCGCTGGGCTGTGTCCTTAACTCTCTGCAGTTTCTTGCGGTCACAGGCAGAGCAGTTCCTGTACCAAGCCGTGATACATCCAGATAGGATGCTTTCTATGGTGCATCAATAAAAGTTGGTGAGTGTCAAAGCGGACAAACCAAATTTCTTTAGCCTCCTGAGGAAGGAGAGGTGCTGATGAGCTTTCTTGGCCATGGCATTTACGTGATTTGACCACGATAGGCTGTTGGTGATGTTCACTCCCAGGAACTTGAAGCTCTCCACCCTCTTGACCTCAGCACCATTGACGTAGACAGGTGCATGTGCCCCGCCCCCTTTCCTGAAGCCCTTTTGTTTTGCTGACATTGAGGGAAAGGTTGTTGTCATGACACCATTCCACTAAACTCTCTATCTCCTTCCTGTACTCCAATTCATCGCAGTTTGAGATACGGCCTACAACGGTGGTATCATCTGCAAACTTGTAGATGGAGTTAGAGCAGAATCTGGCCACGCAGTCATGAGTATACCAGCGCTCAAGGAGATCTGCAGCTTTCCCCGAAGCCACACGTTAACCAACGGCCTACTTTCCCAGATTAAAAACACAAAGTCATTGACCTACTTGAAACTCACCACTTCCTCCTTCTTAAAGCAGGAAGTGTTTGCATTTACACTGTGCCTCGGGGCGACTCCCGTTGACTCATTGCCCGGAAGAATGCAGTTCCAACAACATTCAAAGAGCTCGATACCATACAGGGCACAGCAGCCTGCCTGACAGGCAGCCCATCCACACCCACTCACTCACTCCACTACCGACTCATGGCAGCAGCGGTTGGTACCATCTACAGTACATGCTGCAAGAATGTAAGACCCCTTACTCAGCACCTTCCAAACCCACGAGTGCCAACGAGAAGGACAAGGGCAAGGGGGACACCACTTCCTGCAAGTTGCCCTCCGAGCCACACACCACCCTGACTTGGAAATATATCGCCGTTCCTTCACCGTCGCTGGGTCAAACTCCAGGAACTCGCTCCCTAACACCACTGTGGGTTTACCCACACCTCAAGGACTGCGGCAGTTCGAGAAGGCAGCTCACCTCCACCTTCTCAAGGGCAACGAGGGACAGGCAATCCAGTGCTGGCTCAGCCTGGGAAGCCCACCTCCCTTGAAAAAATAAAAATAAAACCCCTTCAAGTCACTGCCCTGGTGATTTGAGCCAGACAGGAGCCAAATTGTGCACAGCAAGCTCCCACAAGCAGCAGTGTGTCACCTTTTCTATAATATAAACATTTATTTGCTAAAAACACTACAAAAGGACATCCAGTGTCAAAATACTACAACTAATACAGAAAACAGAAGAAGATAAACAAGCTATGCATCTACATGACTACAGCAATAACGCTAACTAACACCCACTAAACGCACACGCAACACTTCACTGAAGAATCACATTCTCACCATCCACAACACACATGATCCCCTGAGGCCCACTCATCGCGGAACTTAACCAGGGTGCCCGTGGATACCGCGTGCTCCCTCTCCAAGGACACCTGCACTCAGACGAAAGCCCGGAAGATGGGCAGGCAGGTGGACCAGCCAGAACTCTCGGCCGCCCACCGCCGGGACCCGTGGACGGCCATCTTGGCCAGAGCCAGGAGAAGACCCACCAGGAGATCCCCCGTGCAACCCACCCCCCGCCATACCGGGTGACTGTAGATCAGCAGCGTCGGGCTGAAGTGCGGCCAGAACTTGAGCAGCAGCCCCTTCAGCTGAACGACTCCCTCGCGCATTCCACCTACACGTGGTACAGCGTCCCCTCCCGGCCGCAGAAGTGACAGGCGGCCGGGGAGCAGTGTGTCACTGGTCATGGTGAGGGTGGAACTCTCCAGCGATGGGGATGGGAGCCAGGAGTGACCCCCACCCAGGATGGGAGGGGCTGAGTCCTCAATGTCACGGTTTTGAGGGGCCCTGTGCTGGGAGTTCCCATTGGGTACCTCACTGGCGGGTGTTCAGGATGCCTCCGAGAGACCGAGGAGGGAGACCCTGACTCCATGAGGTGCTCCAGCGGAGGGTGGGGACTTGGGGCAGGACTGGACCGGAACAGGACGAGGCGGGTGGGTGGTGTCTGGGGGCAGGATGGAGCAGAGGTCAGAGCCAGGACCAGGTGGTGGGGGTGGTTGGACAGGGAGTGGGTGTGGGGGAGGGGAGGCGAGGGGAGGGAGGGGTAGGAGAGGGGTGGGAGATGGGAGGGCAGGGGAGGGGAGGAGAGTGGAGGCACCATTGGGGCACCACTTGGGGAATGGGCTGGACTTGCGGGTGGGGGCTGTGGACAGAGTGATGGGGTGGGGGATGGAGGGACAACCAAGAGAAAAGTGATGAAGCAGGACCTGTCTGGAAGACCACAGACTGCCCATCCGACACCCCTCCCTCTAACCCACTCCCCACACCCCTCCCTCCAAACCCCTCCCCACACCCCTCCCTCCAACCCCCTCCCCGCACCCCTCTATCTAACCCCATCCCCGACACCCCCCCTCTGACTCCCTCCCCTACACCCCTCCCTCTGACCCCCTCCCCACACCCCTCCCTCTAACCCCTTACCCACACCCCTCCCCACACCCCTCCCTCTAACCCCCTCCCCGACACCCCTCCCTCTAACCCCCTCCCCACACCCCTCCCTCTAAACCCTCCCTCCCCGACACCCCTCCCTCTAAACCCCTCCCCACACCCCTCCAACCCCCTCCCCGCACCCCTCCCTCTAACCCCCTCCCTCTCTGTAATCCCCTCCAGCCCCTACACACCTCCTTCCCACTCCCCTACACCCCCATTCTCTGTAACCCCCTCCCCTACACCCCTCCCTCTCTCTGTAACCCCCTCCACTACACCCCTCCCTCTCTCTGTAACCCCCTCCCCTACACCCCTCCCTCTCTCTGTAACCCCCTCCACTACACCCCTCCCTCTCTCTGTAACCCCCTCCCCTACACCCCTCCCTCTCTCTGTAACCCCCTCCCCTACACCCCTCCCTCTCTCTGTAACCCCCTCCACTACACCCCTCCCTCTCTCTGTAACCCCCTCCCCTATACCCCTTCTCTGTAACCCCCTCCCCTACACCCCTCCCTCTCTGTAACCCCAGCCCTTGCGTCTCCCTGTAACCCCCTCCAGCCCCTACACCCCTCCCTCTCTATATCATCTGCTAACCTCTAAGACACTCCCTCTCCTCTGAACCCACCCCCAGCTCTGTCACCTCCACCCTCACCCTACCTCCCATCCCTCCTCAAAACCAACTTCATGAATCAAACCTTTGCCCACCTGACTAGTATCTCCTCTGTGACTCGACGTCAAATGGGTTGTGACGACATTGCTGTGAAAGAGCTGGACATGCCGGCCGCACTGAGGGCGCCATGCCACTGCCACCCCCACACTGAGCAGGGTTGTCTCAGGGGGAAGCTGAAGCCTGAGGCCTACGGCTGTTGATTGACACCAGAAACATCCATCAAGGCAGCCACCGACTATTTAAACATGAAATTTATTATAATTGAGAACTTACATCAATTTTGCTGCAGATCATAACTGCTAACGCTAACATTTTCTAATGTAAGCAGAATTCTGTTGTGGAAATTCACAATAAGCTGCAAGGTGAAGTAGAAACATTCTCTCACTGTAATTTTGACTGTTGTGTGTCTGCGCTTGTGTGTGAGGGTGCGCGTGTCTGTGAATGATTTAAATGATGCATGGGCTGAATGCACAAACTGCCTGACTGACGCACAATAAATTACTTTGAACAAGCTTTGAAGTGTGACAGGAAGTGGTACTTTGGCAGATCTTGTTATCTCTGTCTTATAGTCAAAGAAAGACTTGTGTTTTATGGCACTCAGAACGAAAAAGGACCTTGCAGCCAGCAGCATGTGCTCATGATTGCAATGAAGGGAAAAAGAGCAGTCAAAATTGTACACAGCAAGATCCCACAGTGTATGATAATGAGCAGATGACTGTCTGGTGACCTTGGTTGAGTTAAATGTAGTGATCAGGACACTGATGCGCTGCCTCAGACACCAGACCCAATTAACAGCAGAAAGAGTGCTGGGTTATCGACTTGTTGCAAGCAGGGCACCTCCAATAGTGCAGCACTCCCTCTCACCAGCACCACAGCAACCCTGCACTGGGGCATATTTTGTTCCTCAGCTGCATTTGCCCAATATTGGATGGCTTTTCTTAATTTCAAATATAAACTTTAATCATAAAAAATATACAAGAAATACAAAAAATGTACATGGCTTTCTTTACATTCACAGTGTTCTCCAGTCTATACATCCACAGCGTTCTCCACTCTATACATTCAGTGTTCTCCAGTCTATACATTCACAGTGTTATTCAGTCTATACATTCACAGTGTTCTCCAGTCTACACATCCACAGTGTTATTCAGTCTTTACATTCATAATGTCATCAAGTTGATCTATTAATGTACAAAGCACCAGTGCCATTCATGAGGCCTCTTTGAACAAGACACCAGTGAAGTGTTTGAGAGGCTGTTACACAGTGTCCACTAGAGACAGGAGCCCAGACTGTGGTCCTTCCCCACAGAGCCCTTACAGGGACTGCACCCAGCTTCAGTGCGTCCCTCAGCATGTAATCCTACAGCCTGGAATGTGCCTGTCAGTAGCATTCCCTCACGGACATCTCGCAGTGCTGGAAGACCAACAGGTTTTGGGCAGACCAAAGGGCGTCTCTCACCGAGTTGATGATCCTCCAGCAGCAGTGGATGTCAGTCTCGATGTGTCCCCGGGAACAGCCCGTAGATCGGTTACACACTGCTGGGGATGAACCAATCCTTCTCCAAACCTTCCTTGCAAACACACAGGCAGATTGCAGTGGTGGGCAAGATCCAACAAGATCCTGGCCATTATATCCAGATGAGAGAAGCACGGAGGGGCGACCTATTCACTGGAGGCAGCACGACACTTGGGGGAAATAGTCACCTTTGCACCTTCCCCCAGACCTCCTTTTCGAGTACACAGTCCACAAAGTGGGCGACCGTCTCCTCCTCATCACAGCCGTCCCGAGGGCAGCATGCACTGGGAGTGAGACTCTGGCCGTACGGGAAGGATCTGACCTGGAGGGCCCCTCTCACCACCGGCCGTGCGAGGGCTTGGTGCTCCTTGGTGAGTTTGGGTGATGAGGCTGCTTGGGAAACCAGCCCGTACAATCCACATCCTGCTTCCAGAGTGCCCACAGGATCATTGTTTGACGGACTTGTGATCAAAGGTGCTTTTTTCCTACAGAAGCCTTTCTACCAGGGAAGGGTAGTACAGCAAAGTCCAAATGAATGGAACAGTATGCGGAAACGAGACCAGGTAGAACCCCAGCGCGCAGCGACACTTGGTACTTACGTACTCTGGTTCCACGCACATCTTGTTGCAGCCACACACAACGGTGGCCATCAGGATGAGGGTGATGTTGGGTACACTTTTCCCCCATTGTCTGGGGACTTGTGCTTCGTGACCCATCAGACACGCGCCATCTTGGACCTCCAGATGAAGCAGAAGATGGCGGCTCGGGTGACTGCGTGGTGGAGAGGCAGGGTACGGGGCACAGCTGCATCAGCTACAGCAACACCAGGAGCACCGCGTGCCTGATGCCCATCACTGACATGGAGCGCACTCCCACAGTCCCAGTCGCTGATTCTTGCTGCATGAGCCAGCCCCTCCGAACCAGATCCCCAGCACCTTCAGGTCCGACCTGACGGTGAAGGGGACAGGGGATCGGTCGGGCCAGTTGCCGACGAGCACAGCCTCGCTCTTTGTGTGACTTGACTCTGGCCCCTGAGGCCAGGGCCTTCCCATTCACTGGTTCATCACTAATTCCCGGAGAGCCCAAAACTATTCTTTCTTGGAATTGGTTTATTATTGTCACTTGTACCGAGGTACAGTGAAAAGCTTGTCTTGCATACTGTTCATACAGATCAATTCATTACACAGTGCATTGAGGTAGTACAGGGTAAAACAATAACAGAATGCAGAATAAAGTGTAACGCTTCAGAGAAAGTGCAGTGCAGGCAGACAATAAGGTGCAAGGTCATAACGAGGTAGATTATGAGGTCAAGAGTCCATTTTATCGTACTAGGGAACCATTCAATAGTCTTATAACAGTGGGATACAAGCTGCCCTTGAGCCTGGTGGTATGTCCTTTCAGGCTTTTGTATCTTCTGCCCAATGGGAGAGGGGAGAAGAGAACGTCTGGTGTGGGTGGGGTCTTTCATTATTTTGGCTGCTTTACCGAGGCCATGGGAAGTACAGACAGAGTCCATGAGGGGGAGATTGGTTTCTGTGATGTGCTGAGCTGTGTCCTGATGAGATCGGGGCACTGGTGAGCTTTCTTGGCTGTGGCATCAACATGGTTGGACCAGGACAGGCTATTGGTGATGTTCACTCCTAGGAACTTGAAGCTCTCAACCCTCTTGACCTCAGAACCATTGATGTAGACGGGTGCATATGCACCACCCCCCTTCCTGAAATCAATGACCAGGTCTTTTGTTTTGCTGACATTGAGGGAAAGGTTGTTGTCATGACGCCATGTTTCTAAGCTCTCTATCTCCTTCCTGTACTCTGACTCACTGTTATTTGAGATACAGCCTACTACGGTGGTATCATCTGCAGACTTGGTGCAGTTAGAGCAGAATCTGGCCACAAGTGGCCACAATCTGGTCATGAGTGTATAGGAAGTAGAGTAGGGGGCTGAAGACACAGCCTTGTGGGGCACCAGTGTTGAGAATAATCGTGCTGGAGGTGTTGCTGCCTATCCTCACTGATTGCGGTCTGTTGGTCAGGAAGTCAAGGATCTAGTTGCAAAGGGAGGTGTTGAGTCCCAGGTCTCAGAGTTTGGTGATGAGTTTGCTTGGAATTATAGTATTGAAGGCAGAGCTGTAGTCCATATACAATAGTCTAATGTAGGTGTCTTTACTGTCCAGATGCTCCAGAGATGAGTGTAGGGCCAGGGAGATGGCATCCGCCGTGACCTGTTTCGACGGTTGGTGAATTGCATTGGGTCAAGGTTGTCTGGGAGGCTGGAGTTTAATGTGTGCCATGACCAGCCTCTCGAAGCACTTCATGATGGTGGACACAAACGATCAGAATTGCAAAATTTCAATTCACCAGCAGCGACAACAAGACTCAAACTCCCAATCAAAGCAGGCGAAAAGATTTGTGACTCCATACTTTAAAGAGTTGGGGGTGGTCTGACTAGGGCTTAACATGTCAAAGGGAGTAAGGCTCCAGCTGACATTTTGTTCCAAGGTAAATAAAGATGTCCTGCAGTCAAAATTTTAAATTATAGAAGAGCGGTTGGAGGGAGTTGAGTGCCTCGAGGAGAGCGGACCACTGCCTCCCGATGATTCGTAGTCTCCCTCGTGTGGGAGCTGGACCTACATCTGATTGAGGCCGACATCACCTCCAACTGAAGGTCACTCGATGGTCCAGAGAAATTTCCCCCTATGCAGACCTGAAACAGGTACCATCTCCCAATAGATGCCATGGTTTCGGATGGAGTGAGGACATTGAGATACACATTGCAAATGGGTGCAGAGGTCAGGCAACAGCAGCACTTTCACCAGGACATTCTCACAGCCCAAGTTCAACTAAAATTCAAGCTAATGCATGTTTAGCGTTAAACTCTCCGGTCTGAGTAGTGGCAGGGATGAAGGATGTTGGTTTGATAGAAAGGCTGCGGTTGTTATCCATGAAACAGGGGTGATTTAATTGGGATGTTCAGTGTTTGGAGTGGCTTTGATGAATGCAGAGAAGCTGCTTCCACCAGTGACCAGGGAGACACAAGGTTAAAGTAAGCAGCAGCAAAGAGAGGAGAGATCCTGACGCTGTCCCCTTGGAATGAGCGGCGGAAGAGGATTGAACCTTCGGAGAGAGATGAAGAGGAGTCACGGGGCAGTGAGGGAAGGGATCATGGGACTAATTGGACTGCTCTTTCAAAGTGCTGGCACAAACACAGTGGGCTGAATGGCCTCTTTCTCTGCTGCATCAAGCTGGCATTCAATAGTCAGGCTGGTACAGTGCTTGCTTAATTCCCTTGTGGGGTTTTTGCAACCCATCCAGGGATCCAGGGAGAGCTGGCTAACTGGGTACACAATTGGTTTGATTGTAGGAAGCAGAGGGTGATGGTGGAAGGTTGTTTTTTGGAGGCCCGTGACTAGTGATGTGCCCCAGGCGTCAGTCCTGGGCCCATTACTATTTGGTATTGGTATTGGTTTATTATTGTCACTTGTACCGAGGTACAGTGAAAAACCTGTCTTGCATCCCATTCGTACAGAGCAATTCATTACACAGTGCAGGTAGACAATAAGTCATCTATATTAATGATATTTGTCATCTATATCAATGATTTGGATGAGAATATTCAAGGCATGGTTAGTAAATTTGCAGATGGCACTAAAATAGGTGGTGTCGTAGACAGTGAAGTCGGTTACTAGGAATTAAAGAGGGATCTTGATCAGCTGGGAAAGCGGGCTGAGGAATGGCAAATGGAGTTTAATTCAGATAAGTGCGAGGTGTTGCATTTTGGGAAGACAAATGAGGACAGGTCCTTCACAGTGAACGGTAGGGCCCCAGGGAGTGTTGTAGAACAGAGGGACCCAGGAGTTCAGGTACATGGTTCCCTGAAAGTGGTGTCACAGGTAGACAGGGTGATGAAGAAGGCTTTTGGCATGCTGGTCTTCATCAGTCAGGGCACTGAGTACAGGAGTTGGGATGTTATGTTGCAGTTGTACAAGGCATTGGTGAGGCCACGTTTGGAATATTGTGTTCAGTTTTGGTCGCCCTGCTATAGGAAAGGTGCCACCAAGCTGGAAAGATTGCAGAGGGGATTTATGAGGATGTTGCTGGGACTCAAGGGAATGAATTATGGAGAAAGGTTGAGCAGGTTGGGACTTTTTTCATTGAAGAGTAGGAGAATGAAGGGTGATCTTATAGAGGTGTATAAAATCATGAGGGGCATAGATAGGGTGAATGTGCACAGTCTTTTCCCCAGGGTTGGGGAATCAAGAACTAGAGGGCATAGGTTTAAGGTGAGAGGGAGAGAGATTTAATAGGAACCTGAGGGGTGACTTTTTCACCCAGAGGGTGGTCCGTATATGGAACGAGCTGCCAGAGGAAGTGGTTGAGGCAGGTACATTATCAACAGTTAAAAAGTACTTGGATGTATACAAGGATTTGAACAGGTACACTCTTTACCCTGAGAGTAGTGAATCTGTGGAATTCTCTGCCCAGGGAAGCAGTGGAGGCTACCTCATTAAATATATTTAACACACAAATGTTTGCATAGTAGGGGAATTAAGGGCTCTGGGGAAAAGGCAGGTAGGTGGTGCTGAGTCTACGGCCAGATCAGAAATGATCTTATTGAATGGCGGAGCAAGCTCGACTGGCCAGATGGCCTCCTCCTGCTCCTAGTTCTTATGTTCTTATGGATAGGAAAGGTTTGGAGGGATATGGGCCAAACGTGGGCAAATGGGACTAGTTTAGATGGGAATCTTAGTCAGCATGGACTAGTTGGGCCAAAGGGCTCATTTCCATGCTGTATGACCCCATGACTCATAGGTGAATGGCCTCCCAAGCCTGTTCCCCTTAACAGTTGCAGTGTGCCCTGGTTTGTAACTGAAGCAGTCGAATTCATCACCCCCACCCCGCCGTGTATCTGACCTAATGTTCTCCTGCCCTCCTGAATAATCCACATCCACAGGCCAGGCTGTTGACTTCTACGTTGCCTGGAGTCAGCACTTTGGAAAGGTTATTGTAAGACAACACTGCGTGCTGCTACCGAGGAAGTGTGCAGGCTATTTCCGTCTGTTACAAAGGAAGATCTTGCAAAAATAACACCTCATCGCTTCTGCACGTTGTGCCCCAAGGCACCACACAGCACTGCTGGCGGCCAGTGTGATCTGGGAAACTGAATGAGGTTAGTCCTTCGCTTTAAGAGGAGGACTAACCTATAAGTAGTTATCGATGCAGTTAGGTAGTAGTTAACAAAGACCCTGAAGACCCAAACTCAACAATTCAGGAACAGCTTCTTCCCCTCTGCCATCAGATTTCTGAATGCTCCCTGACCCCATGAACACTACCTCATTATTCCTTTTTTTTAATTTATTTCTGTAATTTATAGACCTTTATGCCTTTGCACCGTACTCTTGCCGCAAAACAACAAATTTCATGTCATATAAGTCAGTGATAATAAATCTGATTCTGATTAGTGTAGCAAGTAGCGTAACGTTATTACAGTGCCATTTATTCTGACACTCTGTCTCCTGCGTGGTAACTAGTCTGGAATGCACAATAACTGGCAGGCACGGACAGCGTAGCAGTTAGCGTAACGCTATTACAGTGCCAGCGGCCCGGGTTCAATTCCCGCCAGTGTCTGTAAGGAGTTTGTACGTTCTCTCCATGTCTGCGTGGGTTTCCTCCGGGTGCTCCGGTTTCCACCCACATTCCAAAGATGTACGGGTTAGGAAGTTGTGGGCATGCTACGTTGGCGCTGGAAGCGTGGCGACACTTGCGGGCTGCCCCCAGAACACTCTACACAAAAGATGCATTTCACTGTGTGTTTCAATGTACATACGACTAATAAAGAAATCTTATTTTATCTTAAAGAAGCAGTAAAGCTGATTGAGAGCACATATAGGACAGTGGCCCAGGGGTCAGGACAGCGATTCACCCCCTGATGTACAACCATGGTGGCAGCTGAGGTTACAATGTGCACAAGTGATTGGAAGTGGCAAAGCAAGCTGAGAAGATGGTAGAATAAGGCATATATAATTCTGGGCTTTTATCAATAAAAGGCTTAAACTATAAAAGCAAGTAGTCAGGCTGAACCTCTATAAAATATGATGCATCTCTATAGAACTCTGGCTAGGCTGCATTTAGAGTATGCAGTACAATTCTGGTCACTTCACTACAGGAAGGATGTCGAGGCTTTAGAGAAAGTACAGAGGAGGTTTACCAGGACGCTGCCTGGATTAGAGGGCATGTGCTATCATGAGAGGCTGGACAAACTTGGGCTCTTTTCTCTGGAGCAGCAGATGCTGAGCGGTGATCTGTTGGAGGTGTATAAAATTGTGAGGGGGCATAGGTAGGTGGACAAGCAATATCTTTTTCCCACTATTGAGCGATCCAATACCAGAGGGCATGCATTTAAGGTAAGAGGGGGTAGGTTCAGAACAGACGAGGGATACTTTTTTTACTGGAGGGTGGTGGATGCCTGGAGTGTATTGCCTGATAGGGTGGTGGAGGCAAACTCATTGGGGGCTTTCAAGAAGGACTTGGATGAGCACATGAATGAGAGGAAAATGGAGGGAGGTGGGCATTCTGTAGGTAGGAGGGAATAACTTTGTCAACACAACATTGTGGGCCAAAGGGCCTGTTCTGTGCTGTACTGTTCTATGTTCTATGTTCTAAAATACTAGTCCGGCCTCAGCTGTGTTCAGTTCTGGTTGGAACATCGTGGGAAAAACGTGAAGATATTGAAGAGGGTCTGGTAAAGATTTCCAAGAATGGTTCCTGGGTAGCGGGACTGCAGTTACAGAGACGGATTACAAAGACTGGAACAGTTTTCTTTGGAGAAAGCTGGAGGGGGAGATTTGGCCGAAGTGTATAAAATAATGAGGGGCCTGGATGGGGTGGATAGTGAGGGGGAGGGGCTTGTACCTCTTTGTGGAGGGGTCAAGAACAGAGGTTACAGGTGTAGAAGAAAGTGGAAAAGAATTAAGGGTGATATGAGGAAAGACATTTCATGGAACATGTGGTTTGAATCTGGCGTGCTCTGCCTGCAGATGTGTGGAGTTATACAGCACAGAAACAGGCCCAACTCATCCATGCCAACCAAGATGTCTTCCTGAGCTACTCCCATTTGCCTGCATTTGGCCCGTATCCCTCTAAACCTTTCCACCATATACCTGTCCAAATGTCTTTAAACCATTGTAATTGTACCCACCCCCACCATTGTGGCCTTCCAGAGAGAATAGGATAAAGATATGGTGCATGGATAAAACGAAGGGGCCAAAAGGAGGTGGGAGGAACTAGAAAGCTGGCCTCGGGGGAGGTGGGAGGAACTAGAAAGCTGGCCTCGGGGGAGGTGGAACTAGAAAGCTGGCCTCAGGGGAGGTGGGAGGAACTAGAAAGCTGGCCTCGGGGGAGAGCCAGTATGGATGTGATGTAATCATTCTATGATCTACAAAATGCACAGCAGAAACTTGCCCAGGCTAGTCCACCATCAACTCCCAGAGCAGCAAATCCAATCACCTACAGCTTCTCCTCCAAGCCACCACCCAGAACTTGGAAAGATATCACCATTCCTTCACCATTGCAGGTCTGAACTCCCTCCGCATCAACACTGTGGGAGCACCTTCACCAGGACTACTGCACTTCGAGAAGATCATGTCCTTCTCAAGGGCAATTAGGACTGCACAATATACATCACACCTTGTGAACAAATAAATTGGATTGATTAAACAGTTGGAAATGCTCTTCAAATTCCACAGGAGCAAAGAGTGGGCAGCAATCTTGCCAAGACTGACAGCGGCTCCAACTGTGCAGTAGGTTAGACATGCCAGCTCCATCAGAGGGAGGGGCCGGTAGCTGTCTGCTGATGGCCTCTAGCCAGCCTCTCCGCCCAGGAAGTATGCAAAGTTGCTGAATCCAAAGAGATCAGAGGCAATCGGACAAGCTGGGGGAGGAATGAAGGTTGGAACGTGTTTGCCGTTATTTGATATCGAGGGATATCATTTACCAATTCACCTTCCTGAGGACAGAGGGTGAACAGTCCGACAGAAGAATTGCTTGGGTGCAAAGCTCTGCAATGCCACTGCAAATTCAGCACTCTGAGCTGCACAAAACCGGATCTGGATTCTGGGACTGATTCAAGATCCAAGAAGTGGATTAACCTTATCCACAGCCTGGCCTAACTCATGTCAAATAAATGCCCCTTAATGTACAGGACCATTCAGACCATTAACCATCTATGCCAATGTCTGGGCTTCACAGAAACTGCCCACACCATCCTGTGCTTACCAATTCCCCTTAGATGGATCCACACCATTCACTTCATTGACCCTGGTCCAAGCACATTGCCAGGGTCAAACCGTTTCTCCAGAACTCCCTCCTGGGTTTAATTGTGACTTTCTTACGGTGCCCAAGAAAACGAAAGGATGTGATCTTAGATAAGACATCTTTATTAGTCACATGCACATCGAAACACACAGTGAAGTGCATCTTTTTGCGTAGTGTTCTGGGGGCAGCCTGCAAGTGTCGCCACGCTTCCGGCGCCAACATAGCATGCCCACAACTTCCTAACCTGTACGTCTTTGGAATGTGGGAGGAAACCAGAGCACCCGGAGGAAACCCACGCAGACACACAGGGAGAACGTACAAATTACAGTGTCGGATTTGAACCCGGGTCGCTGGCGCTGTAATAGCGTTAAGCTAACCACTAACGCTATCGATGCCTGATCTTGTTATCTTACCACACTGCTGTTTGAGCAATGCATTCCCCGCAGCACAATGGTGATTGTATCTTTAAACATTCCTTTAGGATTGGGACAATCCTCAGATTATGAAAGGGACAAAAGATTATTTTGTCTTGATCATGTAAAGCGCCCAAATCCCTGTCTGTGACAGGAGATCCCCTCCTTTACTATCAGGAGCCAAGTCACAGTCAGACTGACATCACCACAGTGTGGTCAAAGAGATCGTTTCCCTGCCATTTTTCCCCCATCAGCTCTTAAGCTGCTGCCTCCCTCTTCAACCTTGCCAAGGAGGGCTCTCTGAAGGGTTGTCTGCATCCTTCACCTACGACTCCACTGGCTACGATGGCAAGCAAATAAGTTCAGATGCAGGAAGATGCCACCAAGGATCATCCTTATGAGATTTTCTCAATCACTTGCAGCCACTCCACAAAGATGGGTCCCCATGTTGAAATGGGTCAGTAGACCTCAGCCCTGTTAATGATACCAGCACCAAAAGGGTTATACTGCAAGGACAGGTTGTAGAGACCAGGACTTTGTTCCCTTAAGTACAGAAGATCAAGGAGGGATCCAAGTGAGACTCAGTGAAGGACTTGACAGGAGAGAGAGTGAAGCTATTTCTCTGGTGGGGATGGTTCAGTGTGGAAGGACAACACCTTATAATTAGAGCCAGCTCACTCCAGTGATATCAGAACAGATGCTGGGAATCTGGAAGTCCCCGCCACAAAAGGCTTCCTGAGGCTGAGATTAGTTACAAATTTCAAGCCTTGGACCGGGAGATTTTTATTAGATTGGGTCGTTAGGAGATGTGGAGGCAAGGAAGGTAAAACACAGGCCAGTCGCAAATCAACACACATGACCGTGAGAAAATAGGAGCAGGAGGAGGCCACTCAGCCCCTCGAGCCTGTCCACAATTCAATATGATCATGGCTGATCTATGCTGGCCTCAGCTCCTCCTCTGTACCAGTTCCCCAGACCTCTCACTTCTTTGATCTTTCAAAACTGTATCTTCCTCCACTTTGAATAATGATCCAGCCTCCAGGGCAGAGAATTCCAGAGATTCACCACCCTCTGGGAGAAGGAATCCCTATGTACCTCGGTGTTCAATGAGCAGTGCCTTATTTTGGTATTGGTATTGGTTTATTGGTTTATTATTGTCACTTGTACCGAGGTACAGTGAAAAACTTGTCTTGCAAACCGATCGTACAGGTCAATTCATTACACAGTGCAGTTACATTGAGTTAGTACAGAGTGCATTGAGGTAGTACAGGTAAAAACAATAACAGTACAGAGTAAAGTGTCACAGCTACAGAGAAAGTGCAACACTGCATCATTTCCATGCCGAAACCATTCTCTCTCAATTGCTGCCTCTACTAATCCTTCCCACCCCAATTACCATGTCTGTTCACCTAGTCACACAACCTCCCAGATACCCTTTCTTCCAAATGTCTCTTCCCCACCTCTCCTGAAACCTCCCTCTCCAGATTTTCCCCATTCCTGATCCCCTTCCCTCTTAATCTCTCCCCTTTCCCTTTTCCACTCCCACCCCTCTCCGTCACCCTCCTCTCCCGATACCCATCTCCCCCAGTCTCCAATCTCTGCTGCTCTCCTGCCCTCCCAATGTCCCTGTGCCCGATCTGCCTTTCTCCGGATTTCCCCCTCTCCAGGTCCCTTTGCTAATGGATCCCTCCCCCCTCCCAACCAAGCACCTGCCCAATATGGATCCCAGATGGGTTTACAGAGGGTTACCTGTAATCGGTGAATTCACTGAATCCAGACAGCTGTAGGATAACCAGCTCAGAGAAAGTGCAGTGCAATAAGGTGCAAGGTCACAACAAGGTAGATCGTGAGGTCAGAGTCCATCTCATTGTATAAGGGAACTGTTCAATAGTCTTATCACAGTGGGATGGAAGCTGTCCTTGAGCCTCATGGTATGTGCCCTCAGGCTCCTGTATCTTCTGCCTGATGGGAGAGGAGAGAAGAGAGAATGTCCTGGGTGGGTTGGGTCTTTGATTATGCTGGCTGCTTCACCAAGACAACGAGAGGTAAAGACAGAGTCCAAGGAGGGGAGGCTGGTGTCCGTGATGTGCTGGGTAGCTACATCCCCTTGTTCAAGACTATCCCACTAATGAAAACATTACAACACCTACCCTTTCCTGCAACTTAATCCAGTGGCAGGACTGAGCAGTAGAATGGCCTCTTCCTGCTCCTGTCACCACAAACTTGCATTGACAAGCGTCCCCAGCGTTGACAAGCAGCCTGAAGCTCGATCCCTATCAGCTGCTGTGCTCATCATAATAAACACTCTGATAGTATGTCTGGGGAAGTTACCGGTTGGGAATTGGATACACCCTGGGTGCCATTAATTCCGAAGGGGAGGAGTATCAAGTACAGTCGGAGACTACAGATGGAGATAAACATTTCAGGATGAGCCAGCCTCAGACAGGTTTAATATAACAATTGCAATATTATGTAAACAGTAATTCTGTTAAAATCGACCTTGAATCCAGTTCTTACCTACCCTGCATCCTTTCCAAAGTCGTGGAGACACAAGTGGTGTGCGTATTGATTATAGCAACACTGCATCATTTCCATGCCAAAACCATTCTCTCTCAATTGCTGCCTCTACTAATCCTTCCCACCCCAATTACCATGTCTGTTCACCTAGTCACACAACCTCCCAGATACCCTTTCTTCCAAATGTCTCTTCCCCACCTCTCCTGAAACCTCCCTCTCCAGATTTTCCCCATTCCTGATCCCCTTTCCTCTTAATCTCTCCCCTTTCCCTTTTCCACTCCCACCCCTCTCCGTCACCCTCCTCTCCCGATACCCATCTCCCCCAGTCTCCAATCTCTGCTGCTCTCCTCCCCTCCCAATGTCCCTGTGCCTGATCTGCCTTTCTCTGGATTTCCCCCTCTCCAGGTCCCTTTGCTAATGGATCCCTCCCCCCTCCCAACCAAGCACCTGCCCAATATGGATCCCAGACGGGTTTACAGAGGGTTACCTGTAATCGGTGAATTCACTGAATCCAGACAGCTGTAGGGTAACCAGCTCAAAGATGAGGTGCTGTTTGTGGGATCGCACAATCATAAAGGAGGCCATTCGGTCCATCACGTCCATGCTGGTTCTTTGTAGAACAATGCCATCCCTCTGCTCTACCCATGGCCAGCCAAATTATTTTCCCTCAGATGTTTATCCATGGTAGCCTCTGTTCCTGCCAAACTCACAGTTTGAAGCCAAAATCTTTGTTGGCGTAAAATAGTTTTTCCTCACATCTCTCCTCAGTCTTTTGTCCACCGCCTTGAGTTTGTGTCGCCTGGTCTTTGAATCATCTGCGAACAGGAACCACCTGCTGATAGAACTCAAGCCATATCTAATTCCAAACCGGTACCTTCCCAGACGTGCTGTCAGTGGGTTTAGAATTGTGAGCACGGCATCTGATGAGGATGGAGCTTGATGCTGCCTGTTTACCCCATCGAAACCTGCCATAGTTGAAAAAAATCAGCCTTGATTGAATGGCAGAGCAGACTCAATGGGCCGAATGGCCTAATTCTGCTCCTATATCTTATGCTCTCCTCCACCTCCACCAGATCCCTCCTCAGCTCTTTTTACTCAAGGACAACAACCCCAGCTTCTCTCATCTAATCTTTGTAGCTGAAACTCTTCATCCCTGGAACCTTTCTGGTAAATCCCTCCTGCACTCTCTTCATGTCCATCCCACATTGCACTGACCAGAACTCAATGCAGCAGAACCGCAGTCTAACGACGATTCAACATCACCTCCCTGGCTCAGTGTCCAGTGGTGCTATTTATTGAATCCAATATCCCCATTTGCTTTCCTCACCACTTGCTCAACAGGAACTGCCCTTCTCAAAGATGTTTGGACATGCACACCCAGGTCCCTCTGCACACCTTTTAACTCTGTTCCATTTACCCTACATTGTCTCTCCTTTCTCTTCTCTGTTACAATGTAGACCGAGCTCTTGTGTACCATTCTGCCACCTTATCCGGGTCTCCTCGCTGTGTCACTCGTTGTTTACCACAGCTCTACGTTTGGTATTGTGCACAGATTTTGGAAGTTTAACCTGCATGCTCATAACAAAATCAATAACAAAAAAAGCCAGCAGTGGTCCCAGCACTGACCCCAGGAACACCATTGCCCACCTCCTCCATTCACTCACCTGGACTTTTTCCTTTCATCCTTGAGCCAATTGTTCACATAACTACTGAACCCTTTGTCCTTTGTCAAACTTGTGTTGGACTTTGAAAGGGGCCCAGGACAGAGAGCTCAGAATGGGAGATGGGCAGAGAATTAAAGTGATGGGTAACTAGAAAGGTCAGGGTCACTGTTGGGGACTGAAGGCAGATGTCCCATAAAGGGGGTCTCCCAATCTGTTTATAGTCTCCCCAGTGGAGGGAAGGGTGCATTCCAAGCAGCGATAGAAATGGTGCCTCACCGGAGAGGGACTGTGGATGGTGGGAAGGGAGATAGTAAAAAGGGAGGCATGACATTGGCTGAATAAGACCGTGGACCATAAGATCTAGGAGCAGAATTAGGCCATTCAGCCCATCGAGTCTGCTCTGCTATTCAATCATAGGCAGGCACGGTAGTGTAGTGGTTAGCGTAATGCTTTACAGCGCCAGCAGCCCAGGTTCAATTCTGGCTGCTGTCTGTAAGGAGTTTGTACATTCTCCCCGTGTCTGCGTGGGTTTCCTCTGGGTGCTCCGGTTTCCTCCCACATTCCAAAAAAACGTACAGGTTAGGAAGTTGTGGGCATGCTATGTTGGCGCCAGAAGCGGTGTGACACTTGCGGGCTGCCCCCCAGAGCACTCTACACAAAAAGATGTATTTCACTGTGTGTTTCAATGTGCATGTGACTAATAAATAAAGCTATCTTACCTTATCTTATCATGGCTGGTTTGTTCTTTCAACCCCGTTCTCCCTGAAACCCTTAAACCCCCTCTTACCAATCAAGAACCTGTCAATCTCTGCCATAAATACACCCAATGACTTGGCCTCCACAGCCCTCCGCGGCAATGAACTCCACATGTTCACCACCCTCTTTATCTCAGTTCTAAAGATACGTCCCTTTGTTCTGAGGCTGTGGCCTTGGATCCTAGGTTTTCCTACTAATGGAAACATCTTCACCATGTTCACACTATCCAGGCCTTTAAGTATTCAGTAGGTTTCAATGAGATCTCACCTCATCCTTCTGAACTCCATTGAGTACAGGCCCAGAGCCATCAAATTCTCCTCATATGTTAACAGGGGACAGGCCACAGAGTTGATGGAACAGTGTATGCTGTTACAGAGGGAGCGATCCTTCTGAAACACTGAGACGGAATGGTGCAAGATGCGATGGGTGAAGACAGAAAGAAAAGACCACAGAGTACAAAGCAGCTCCCATCGGGCAGGAGGTACAGGAGCCTGACGTCCCACACCACCAGGTTCAGGAACAGCTACTTCCCTCCAACTCCCGGCCCTTGAACCAACGGACACAACCCTAATCACTACAGTTTAGCAACACTGTGACCACTTTATCCTAAAATTGACTTTGTATTTTTTTGTCCTAGTTGTGTTCTTTCTTGTAAAAATTGTGTATAATTTATCTTTGTCTTGTGAATGCTGCCTATCTGATGCTATGTGCCCATGATGCTGCTGCAAGTAAGTTTCTCATTGCACCTGTGCACACACGGACTTGTGCGTGGGACAATAAACAACTTCGACGAGCTGGAAGATGAGAACGTGGGGAAACCTTGCAATGCATTAGTGAGGGAGGTGCATTGCAAGAAAGCTTTCAACAGGAAAACGGGGGAATAGACGGGAAGGCCCACAGGAGACAGGGAGGGAGAGGAGCCAATGTACATCTTGGAGTCAGTGGGTTTATATTGAAATATATACACTTCAATATGATATGCACACACTACACAGATCGTCAATTTGCAAATGCACGTATGCACAGACATTCATGTATATGCCATGCACACACACACATAAACATGTTTGATACAGGTGACTGTGCCGCTGCCGTGTTCCAAATGGAAACAGAGTTGCTGAATGTCGTTCGGCAAGTCTCCCTGACGATCCTTTCCCGCAACCTTTATCCTCTGAGGTTTAGCCGCCCACAGGGGAGAGAATCCACGGCAGGTTCAGCGGGGCACCCGAGAGATTCAACCCGCACCGAGTGTGAGTGAAACCCCGCCGATCGAACAGTCAACCTGTGTTTGAAGCGACCTTCGACACTTCAAGTGGTGGGTTTGTAACTGAAAAGTAACATCGACTTTCTCCTCGGATGCTAAGACCAGGGTAACCACCGGGGCAAGAGGCAGAGTGGAGTCACTGACAGTGGAGGGAGACCCCCTCACCACCCCACACCCCCGGAAGGGAATGTTGCCCCCCTGGTCCTTCCCAGAGGGAATGTTGCCCCCCCCCGTTCCTTCCCAAAGGGAATATTGGTCTTCCCAGAGGGAATGCTGCTCTCCTGACCCTTCCCAGAGAGAATGTTGCTCCCCTGACACTTCCCAGAAGGAACATCTATCTTCAGAGAGGGAATGTTGCTCCGTTGGTCCTTCCCATTGATGAATGTCAATCTCCTGACCTTCCCGGGAGGGAATGCGATCCCTCCGGAGGGGAGGGGACAGGATGGGATGGGAGGGGTGGGGAGGGGACAAGAGGGGAGGGGACAAGAGGGGAGGGGACAGGAGGGAAGAGGACGGGACGGGAGGTGAGGGGAGGGGACAGGACGGGAGGGGAGGGGAGGGGACAGGAGGGGAGGGGACGGGAGGTGAGGGGAGGGGACAGGACGGGAGGGGACAGGAGGGGAGGGGACAGGAGGGAAGAGGACAGGAGGGAAGAGGACGGGAGGTGAGGGGAGGGGACAGGACGGGAGGGGAGAGGAGGGGAGGGAAGGGGACAGGACGGGAGGGGAGGGGACGGGCCGGGAGGGGAGGGGACAGGAGGGGAGGGGACGGGAGGGAACGGGACGGGAGGGGAGGGGCCGGGAACGTGAGGGGAGGGGAGGGGACAGGAGGGGAGGGGACGGGACAGGACAGGAGGGGCCGGGAACGTGAGGGGAGGGGACAGGAAGGGACGGGAGGGGAGGGGACAGGAGGGGAGGGGAGGGGACGGGAAGGGGAGGGGACAGGAAGGGACGGGGTGTCACCCTCTCCCGCTCTACCTGCCGACGTCAGTCAGTCAGTCAGTGGGCGGCGGCGGCGCTGCGCGGAGGCTGTCCCTGTCCCTGTCCCTGGGCGCCGGGAGTGCGGGCGCGATGCCGGCGGGGCTGAGGGTGTCCGGGGCCGGGGGGTCGGGCCCGGGTCTGGGTCTGCGCTGGCTGCACCGCCACCGGGCCAGCGTGGGCTTCGGCCTGCTGGCCCTCGCCTACCTGCTGTACCTGGGCTGCGGGGCCCTGCTCTTCTCCTCGCTGGAGCTGCCGTACGAGGACGGGCTCCGCCGGGAGCTGAGGCAGCTCCGGAGCCGCTTCGTGCAGGACAACCCGTGCCTGGCGCCGGACTCGCTGGAGCGCTTCCTCGCCCGCGTCCTGGAGGCCAACAACTACGGCGTGTCGGTGCTGAACAACAGCAGCGGCAAGTGGAACTGGGACTTCACCTCCTCGCTCTTCTTCGCCGCCACCGTCCTCACCACCACCGGTAAGGCTGGGCGGGCCCTCCTCCCCATCCCTCCTGCCCCATCCCGGCCCCGGTCCCCATCCTCATCCCGGTCCCGATCCCTCCCGTCTTCATCCTCGTCCCCCCTCCGTCCCGTCCCCGTCCCCCTCCCTCCCTCGTCCTCGTCCCCGTCCCCCTCCCTCCCTCCCTCGTCCCCGTCCCCCTCCCTCCCTCCCTCGTCCCCGTCCCCCTCCCTCCCTCCCTCCCTCGTCCCCGTCCCCCTCCCTCCCTCCCTCGTCCCCCCTCCCTCCCTCGTCCCCGTCCCCCTCCCTCCCTCCCTCGTCCCCGTCCCCCCCCCTCCCTCCCCCCTCCCCCTCCCTCCCCCCTCCCTCGTCCCCGTCCCCCCCCCTCCCTCGTCCCCGTCCCCCCCCTCCCTCGTCCCCCTCGTCCCCCTCCCCCTCCCTCGTCTCCCTCCCTCGTCCCCCTCCCCCCTCCCTCCCTCCCTCGTCCCCGTTCCCCCCTCCCTCCCTCCCTCGTCCCCGTTCCCCCCTCCCTCCCTCCCTCGTCCCCGTTCCCCCCTCCCTCCCTCCCTCGTCCCCGTTCCCCCCTCCCTCCCATCCTCGTCCCCGTTCCCCCCTCCCTCCCATCCTCGTCCCCGTTCCCCCCTCCCTCCCATCCTCGTCCCCCCTCCTTCCCTCCCTCCCTCCCTCCCATCCTCGTCCCCCCTCCTTCCCATCCTCGTCCCCACTCCCTCCCTCCCTCGTCCTCCCTCCCATCCTCGTTCCCCCCCCGTCCCGTCCCCGTTCCCCCCCTCCCGTCCCCGTTCCCCCCCTCCCGTCCCGTCCCCGTTCCCCCCTCCCTCCCGTCCCGTCCCCGTTCCCCCCTCCCTCCCGTCCCGTCCCCGTTCCCCCCTCCCGTCCCGTCCCCGTCCCCCCCCTCCCGTCCCGTCCCCGTCCCCCCCCTCCCGTCCCCGTCCCCGTCCCCCCCCTCCCGTCCCCGTCCCCGTCCCCCCCCCTCCCTCCCCGTCCCCCCCCTCCCGTCCCCGTCCCCCCCCTCCCGTCCCCGTCCCCCCCCTCCCTCCCTCCCGTCCCCGTCCCCCCCCCTCCCTCCCTCCCGTCCCCGTCCCCCCCCTCCCTCCCTCCCGTCCCCGTTCCCCCCTCCCTCCCTCCCGTCCCCCCCTCCCTCCCTCCCGTCCCCCCCCCTCCCTCCCTCCCGTCCCCGTCCCCCCCCTCCCGTCCCCGTCCCCGTCCCCTCCCTCCCGTCCCGTCCCCGTTCCCCCCTCCCTCCCGTCCCGTCCCCCCCCTCCCTCCCTCCCTCCCGTCCCCGTCCCCCCCCTCCCTCCCATCCTCGTCCCCGTCCCCCCCCTCCCTCCCTCCCTCTCATACCATCCCATCCTCCCTCCCTTATCCCCATCCCATCCGCATCCTTCTCTCCCCCCCCCCCCCCCCCCCCCATTCATCCCTAATGTCCACTCATTGGCACTGTACATACTGGACCACACCATGGATGTGCCTGCGCCAGTGTCCATCTGTGTGTTGTTACGTACTGTGTGTACACAGGATGTGCATGCCTGAGCGTACACAGTCCTCAGAAAGGTGGTGAGCTGTGAGGAGGGCTGTAATCGACTTCACTGAGGGAAGCAGAGGCTGGTGAGATGGGCAGAGAGAGGATGGATGAAGTTTGATGCTGAGAAATGTGAGGCGTGTTTTGGTGGGAGTGTTGGGAAGAGGCAAAGTAATCCTGAGGGTGCAATCCTAAGAGGGGTACAGGGACAGAGAGAGAGAACATGGTCAAGTCGAGTTTATTGTCAAAAGTACAAGTACGGTGAGGTACAGGTAAAATGAAGATGTGATATACACAGAACAGTGGAGAACAGGCTCAGGCCCTTCGGCCCACAACGTCTGTGCCGGCCACGATGCCAAGTCAAACTAATCCCCTCGGCCTGCACGTTGTCTGTATCCCTTCATTCCCTTCATGCTCAGCTGGGGGTATTTGTGCACAATTCGTTTGAAATGGCAGGGCAGGCTGAAGAAGTGCGGAAGGGAAGTCACGATGACCCCATAGAGAACACTGGATTGTCCTTGACTGGGGTACTGTGTCCCATTTCTGGGCACCGCACTTTGAGGAAGGTGCGAAGGCTTTGGGAAGGGTGCAGAAGAGATTTCCCGGAATCATTCCAGGGATGAGGGTTTGGTGGAGACGGGAGAAGCTGGGGTCGTTCTCCTTGGAACGGAGGAGGTTGGTGGAGAGAAACTGTTCCCGTTGGTGGGGAGTCAAGGACTACAGGACGGAGAATGAAGGTGATTAGCAGAAGAACCAAAACTAACCCAGGGCCATTTTATTACACAGCGGGTGGTTAGGGTGTGGAGCGCACTGCCAGGGGTAATAGTGGAGACAGATTGAATGGTGGTGTTCAGAGGGGAGATGGGTGAACGGAAAGATTTTGCAGGATTGTGGTGTGGGATCGACCGGATTGCTCATACATAGAGCCAGTGTACACTCAGCGGCTCGAATAGTTGGCTTCTATACTGTAACCATTTTCTGCTTATGTGAATAGGATGTGAATATATAGTATATGCACAAAATGTGTGTTTAAATGTGTGACCACGTACATATACATGTTATATACTTGTGTCAATGAGTGTACCCATTAGAGAGCGTGTGTGTATATTCAGACACAATAATACATGTCTCTGTACATATAGGTATACAACTTGCATGTATTTTCTATATGTTGTATATATGGTTGCATCATATATACTATAATGCACCAATCGTTCCTTTGAAAGGGTCTCTAATGTTGGTGTTCCATGAAGTGCATGTGTGAGTGGACCCCTGTATCCAACCGCACAGTCCTTGTCTTCCATACACTGCCGGCTTCCCAACACTGGTACCAGAAATGGGGCCAAGACGGGGAGGGATTTGAAAACAATGAATTTTAAAACTGTGGTATTGTCAGGCAAGGAGTTGATTGATGAGCTCTGGGAGGACGTGTGAACGGGACTTGTTAAAGACGGGATCTGGGCAGGATAGAGTTTTGGATAACCTTGTTTATGGAGACAAGGGATTGTGAACCACAAACAGTGTGCTGGAGGAACTCAGCGGGTCGGGCAGCATCTGTGGGAGGAAAGAAATTGTCGATGTTTCGGGTCAAAGCCCTGCATCAGGACTGAGAGGGGAGACGGCCGGTATGGAGTGGAGAGGGGGAGTAGCGAGAAAGGAGTCTCCTGAACATTGAATGGAACATTAACTGCCTGCTTTTCTCCACGGATGCTGCCTGGCCTGCTGAGTTCCTCCAGCATCATCGTGTTTTTCTCCTCAAACTCCTAATGAAGTAGAGCTGCTGGCGTGCCTTCTTCATGATTGCATCAATGTATTGAGCCTAAGATAGATCCTCTGAGATGTTGATGCCCAGGAACTTGAAGCTGCTCACCCTTTCCACCGCTGACCCCTCAATGAGGACTGGTGTGTGTTCTCCCGACTTCCCCATCCTGAAGTCCACAATCAGTTCCTTGGTCTCGCTGACATTGAGTGCGAGGTTGTTGTTGCGACACCAGTCAACCAGCCGATCTGTCTCACTCCTGTACACCTCCTCATCGCCATCTGAGATCCTGCCAACAACGGTAGTGTCATTGGCGAATGTATAGATGGTGTTTGAGCTGTGCCTAGCCACACAGTCATGCGAGTAGAGAGCAGTGGGCTAAGCAGCAGATAAGAGCAGATATTGCCGGAAACACTCAGCAGGTCAGACCGAATCTGTGGGAAGAGAAACAGTTAACGTTTCATGTTGAGCTGGGACCAAGCAGGTTTCTTTTTCTTTGAAGTTGTTGACATGGTGAAAGCAGTTCCACGTAGCAAATAAGGTGACTAATCAGTTCAGCTTTTGGGTGGAGAGAGAGTTCCTGGCTGGGACACCACCCACTTTCAGAATTGTCACCAAACTTCTTAGTGTCCTATACGTTCAAGCAGAGTAGATCTTAGTATGGGAACCGAGACAGAAAACTGTCAGCCCGGTAGTGCTGCACTCCCTCTGTGCTTGGGCACTGATGAGATAGGGTACAGTGGGGCCAAACCAAGCTGTAATTCAATGACACTGAGCAAGCAGGACTGGGGATCAGTGAAGGAGAACGAGTGACCAACATGGCTCACTCCTGAGGAGGTGAGCGGTCACTGCGGGGGCGCGAACAACTGATACCACTAACTGAAACACAAATCATTTGGTCACCATTGCAGTGGGAGCTTGCTGGGCGCACTCTACCTATGGCACTTCCTGCATTAATGGATGTCAGAGTTTTTTTACACTGAGAGTGATGGATGCGTGGAACGCACTGCTGGTATTGTTTTGGTTTATTATTGTCACTTGTATCGAGGTACGGTGAAAAGCTTGTCTTACAAACCAATTGTACAGGTCAATTCATTACACAGTGCAGTTACATTGAGTTAGTACAGAGTGCATTGAGGTAGTACAGGTAAAAGCAATAACAGTACAGAGTAAAGTGTCACAGCTAAGGAGAAAGTGCAGTGCAATAAGGTGCAAGGTCACAACAAGGTAGATCGTGAGGTCATAGTCCATCTCATCGTATAAGGGAACTGTTCAATAGTCTTACCACAGTGGGGTAGAAGCTGTCCTTAAGTCTGGTGGTATGTGCCCTCAATCTCCTGTATCTTCTACCCGATGGAAGAGGAGAGAAGAGAGAATGTTCCGGGTGGGTGGGGTCTTTGATTATGCTGGCTGCTTCGCCAAGACAAGAGGTAAAGACAGGAGGGGAGTCCCAGGAGGGGAGGCTGGTGTCCGTGATGCGCTGGGCTGTGTCCACAACTCTCTGCAGCTTCTTGCAGTCTTGGGCAGAGCAGTTGCCATACCAAGCCGTGATACATCCAGATAGGATGCTTTCTATGGTGCATCGGTAAAAGTTGGTGAGAGTCAAAGGGGACAAACCAAATTTCTTTAGCCTCCTGAGGAAGTAGAGGCGCTGGTGAGCTTTCTTGGCTGTGGCATCTATGTGATTTGACCAGGACAGGCTGTTGGTGATGTTCACTCATGGAACTTGAAGCTCTCAACCCTCTCGACCTCAGCACCATTGATGTAGACAGGTGCGTGTACACTGCCCCCTTTCCTGAAGTCAATGACCAGCTCTTTAGTTTTGTTGACATTTTGCTGGCAGAAGTTGTGGGGGCAGATACATTAGGGACAATTAAGAGACTCTTAGATAGACACATGAATGATAGAGAAATGGAGGGCTATGTGGGAGGGAAGGGTTAGAGCAGGATAAAATGTCGGCACAACATCGTGGGCCAAAGGGCCTGTACTGTGCTGTAGTGTTCTATGTTAAACTAGTGGGCAGCTGTCAGAAATTATTCCTGCCCAGAAAGTGATTTGGGACGTCCCAGGGTTGTGAAAGTAGGAGTGAAGTTCTTGCCTTCTCTGCCAGAATCAGAGTCAGATTTATGATCACCGACTTGTATGATGTGAAGTTTGTTGTTTTGTGGCAGCAGTACAGTACAAAGACATAAAATTAAGATAACTTTATTAGTCACATTTACATCGAAACACACAGTGGAATGCATCTTTTGCCTGGACTATAAATTACAAAAATAAAGAGTGCAGTAAAAAAGGAATAATGAGGTAGTGTTCATGGGTTCGGAGATCTGATGACAGGGGGGATGATGATGACGGAGAGGGTTCCAACTCCACTCACTCCAGTCGGAACCTTGGTGTTGCGAGGAGCTGGGATTTTTAATCACCAGCCTTTGCCCAGTAAATCAGGATGTGTATTCAATGTTGATCAAACTTATTGTGTGGACGAATAATAATGTGGGATATCAGGAGGAGGGGGGGAGGTGTAACTATCTGTGGCAGCTCAAAGTTGTGGATACAATCCCTGATCCCAGACCCACAGCCCCATATCCGGCATTCCTCTGGAATCACACTCGACTCTGCTCACCTTCATTCCCTCCATGTCCCTTTGTTTAACATTGGCGTCTTGCATTATTTGGGTTTTCAAGCAGAGGTTACTGTTTGACAGACTCACCGAGCTATGGTGCTTCACGCTCCATTGCCTCTCTGGAAAGGTACAGGCCAGCAGCGACGGTTGCTCTAGAAACAGAATGAGTCACAGTGCTGTGGCTCCATATGACTCTCTGAGCTGAGAGTAACGTCTCTGCTGAGAGATGCTCACCTGGTCAATGAGAAGCTCCAGGACCACCCCACTGTCCCCAGTCCTGCTCATCCCTCATCCACGTGTCATCTCTGGCCCCATTCCTGGCCAACCTGTGACCCTTTACCTCCTGTAAACACCAGCGCGCGCCCACACACACACACACACACACACACACACACACACACGGCAGGCACGGTAGTGTAGCGGTTAGCGTAAAGCTTTACAGCACCAGCCTCCTGGGTTCGATCCCGGCCGCTGTCTGTAAGGAGTTTGTACGTTCTCCCCGTGTCTGCGTGGGTTTCCTCTGGGTGCTCCGGTTTCCTCCCACATTCCAAAGACGTACGGGTTAGGAAGTTGTGGGCATGCTATGTTGGCGCCGGAAACGTGGCGACACTTGCGGGCTGCCCCCAGAACACTCTACGCAAAAGATGTATTTCACTGTGTGTTTTGATGTACATATGACTAATAAAGAAATCTTATCTTACAACTCTGCTGCCTGTTCCCTAGCTCGCAGAAAGTGGTCTCCCCTTTCTGAAGCTCTCCACCCCTTCCTAGGGCCCTCCATGGATTCTCCCCTTCCATTTCTGGTCCTCCTCTAGCCCAACATTCCTCCCTGTGTTGCCCATCTCCTCTGCTGCTGGCAGACGTCAGTCACCACACCTTTAATGGCCGTGCCTTCAGCCACCAAGGTCCAAGAAACCCCTCCCCTGCTGACGGGTTGTGTCTGATAACTGGTGTGAAGGCCCCAGGGAGGCCTGAGTGATTAATGGAATGCAGGTTGCTATGGAGATTACTCTGCTCTTCGTTCCTCTGCTGGGCCAAACCGGTATTTTCATTTGATTAACCAACCCAATTATCTTTTGATGTTTATTGAGAACAATGCCTCTATTGAGAAATGCTCACCTGTACCACCTGGTTCTAACCTGATCACTGAGGAGCTGGTCTGACACAGGTTTCCTGGTCCACAGTGTCTGTACCCTGCACAAGGCTCTCTCACCTCACTGCCCTGAGTTTACACCTAGAGGGCCAAAGAAAAGACAGGTTGGAAGCTTGTGGTTCATTTCCAGAAGCAATTAAATTAAAAGTAATGCAAATCTTGTTTTAAAGTTTTGGTCACTTCGCACACTCTGCCGTCCCTGTTATCAGGAACATATTGAGGCAGTGGGGGAAGTAATTCCTAAACTGAAGCCCTCAGGAAAGTTTTCCACAAGGGAAAGGAGGGATGTGGCCTGAAAATTCCAAAGGGGATTGATAAGGAGAATGGGTGTGGGAAGGGAGGGGATAGGGGTGAGACAGGGGGCCAGGAGGAGGGAGGATGAGAGGGGATGGAGAGAGACGGGGGTCAGGGGGAAGGTATGGGATAGGTGTGAGGGGGAGGGAGGATGAGAAGGGAGGGGGGATGGGGAGATTGAGGGGAGGGGGAAGGAATAGAGTAGGTTTGCGAGGGGAAGGGAGGATGAGAAGGAAGAGGATGAGGGAGGGGATAGGGGAGAGTCGGGGAAGGTGGAAGGAGTGGGATAGATGGGGGAGGGACAAAAGGGAGAGTATAGGAGGTGGGGAGAGGGGGAAGGGGAGGAGAACGAGAAGGAGGGGGATGAGAGCAGGAGGAGAGAGAGGGATATGGGAGGGGGAAGAGGAATGCGGAAGAGGAGTGGGTGAAAGTGTGTGCTGGAGTGAGGGAGAAAGAGCGATAATGCATAAGAGAGGGAGGGAAGAAAGATTGTAGGGGAGGGGACGAGGGGTCAGAGTGGTATGTGCAGAGAGGTGGCGAGAGGCTGGAGTTCTGCAAGTGATTTGTGATACCTTTTTAAATGCAAAAATACATTTTATTCATAATAAGAATCTATACAAAGGAAGAAACAATGCAAAACACAAAACCTTAACATTCATGGTTGTTACATTCTGTAGTGTAAACTTTAAAGAGAAAAAACACACACAAACATAGCTCCATTGCCATTTACGTGGCTCCCTGAGGTGAGACCCCTTTCATTGTTCGAGGGTCTTCCCCACCGGACTCCACCCCTCCACGTGCAGCAGCGGAAGGGGCCCAGACTGTGGTCCTTCCCCACCGAGCCCTTGCGTTGGCTGCACCCAGCTTCAGTGCGTCCCTCAGCATGTACTCCTGCAGCCTGGACTGTGCCAGTCAGCGGCGTTCCCTCACGGACATCTCACAGTGCTGGAACACCAACAAGTTTTGGGCAGACCAAAGGGCGTCCTTCACCGAGTTGATGACCTTCCAAGCAGCACTTGATGTCTGTCTCAGTGTGTCCCCGGGAAAAACCCAGAGATCAGAGAGTCCTCTGTCACGCAGCTGCTGGGGATGAACTGGGACACGGACCCTTGCATCCATGCAAGTGATTTGTGATACAGACCGCATGATATCACCGTGCCATCCCAAGCACATACACAAATTCCTCTCCCAATAGAGCACATTCCTCTCCCGATAGGAATGTTTGGGACATTCATCTTTAACTCCTGGTGATTCCAGGACAGTTCTGAGGGTTGATGACCCTTGGGGAGTGGGAGCGAGGGGAGGAATCACTGAGTGTCCATCACCACCTCCTCTCTGGGTTACTGGAGTTAGTTGATAACTCATAGAGTCATACAGCACGGAAACAGGCCCTTCGGCCCCACTCGTCCGTGCTGACTGTGTTGCCCAGAGAGCTAGTCCCATCTGCCTGCGTTTGGCCCATAGCCCTCTAAACCTATCCATGGACTTACCTAGATGGCTTTTAAATGTTGCTGATGTGCCCGCCTCAACCACCATTTCTGGCAGCTCATTCCAAATACGCACCACCCTTTGCATGAAGAAGCTGCCCCGATATCCCTTTTAAATCTCTCGCCTCTGATCTTAAACATGTGCCCTCTTGTTTTGAGCACCCCCTCCCTGGGAAAAAGACTACGTGCTTTCACCGTCTATGACCTTCCAGGCCACCCCTCGATCTATGTATTGTTGCATCAAATGGCCGGAACACAAGAGGGGCTTAAGTATTTAATAAAAATGGAAAATACAGGAAATATTCAGCAGGTCAGGAGTATCTGTGGAAAGAGATGGAGTTACCGTGTCGGATTGATGATATTCTTTCAGAACCACTAAGTATTTCACGTTCCATTCATCCTATGAGGAACTGTCAGAATTTGGAATTAAGGGAGGGAGGGGATGAGAGACACAGGAAGAGGATGGGGAGGGAGGGAGGGGAGAGACAGAGGGAAGGGGGAAGGTTAGATTTGAGATATTTGGTTCATGCTGCTTTGCTTCACGGGATGATTTATTTTGCCTTTGAGTCGATCACACCTCCGTAAGGGGAACTGGTGAGTGTTCGAGATTTACTGCCATGATACTGGCACATTTTACTCCCTTTACCTTGTTCTCTGCGTGGGTGGGTAAAAGTTTGTATCTCAACTGCGTCTTTTACAGCCCCGCAAAGCGCTGTGTAGGGCAATGAAGTACTTTCTGACTTGTTGTTGTCGTTGCAAAGCAGGAAGTCTGCAGCTGATTTGTGCACAGCAAGATCCAACATGACTAAAGCTCGACCAGCTGTGGTCTCCCCTCCCCTCCCCTCCCATCCGTTTAGTGACTCGTCTCAGGAGTGCAGTGTTCCTTCAGTGCTGCCGGGGGGTGGCAGCCCGGAGTTCGTGCCACTTTTGGAAGAAAGGCCGGGAGAGTTCTCCACTGGGTCCCAGCCCTGAAGTGACAGAACCACAAACAGGATTCTGGGCAGGCATTTTGTGGGATCTTGCTGTGCACACAGCTCCTGAAAGAACGACGAGATTGGCCGTGAACCATTCTGGGATCTTTCCCCCCCGTGACATAATGACACGTTTCCTGGCCCTCTCCCTCTGATTGCCAGAGGAAATGTCCGTCACCCTCGGGGAGGTCCACCACCAAACACGTTCCCTCCTCTCCTTTCAGCGTTCTGAAGGGATCGTTCACTCCGTGATACCCCTGGTGTACTTTTCTGGCCCCACCCCCACCCCCCCCAAGTCCCCTCCCCTTGGTACCTTCCCCTGCCACCACAGGAGGTGTAATCCCCGTCCTTTCATCTACTCTATTCCCAACATCCAGTCCTTCAATGTGAAGCAGCTGCCCACTTGCACCCCTTCCAGTCTAGTCTTGGTATTGGTTTATTATTGTCACTTGTACCGAGATAGAGTGAAAAACTTGTCTTGCATACTGATCGTACAGGTCAATTCATTACACAGTGCAGTTACTTTGAGTCAAGGTAAGATAAGATGTCTTTATTAGTCACACATACATTGAAACACACAGTGAAGATGCATCTTTTGCGTAGTGTTCTGGGGGGCAGCCCGCAAGTGTCGCCACGCTTCCGGCACCAACATAGCATGCCCACAACTTCCTAACCCATACGTCTTTGGAATGTGGGAGGAAACCGGAGCACCTGGAGGAAATCCACACAGACACGGGGGGAACGTACAAACTCCTTACAGACAGCAGCGGGAATTGAACCCAGGTCACTGGCGCTGTAATAGCGTTACACTAATTGCTACACTACAGAGTGCATTGAGGTAGTACAAGTAAAAACAATAAACAGTACAGAGTAAAGTGTCACAGCTACAGAGAAAGTGCAGTGCAATAAGGTGCAAGGTCACAACAAGGTAGATCGTGAGGTCATAGTCCATCTCATCGTATAAGGGAACCGTTCAATAGTCTTATCACAGTGGGGTAGAAGCTGTCCTTAAGTCTGGTGGTACGTGCCCTCAGGCTCCTGTATCTTCTACCTGATGGAAGAGGAGAGAAGAAAGAATGACCCGGGTGGGTGGGGTCTTTGAATATGCTGGCTGCTTCGGTATTCCGTGTTCACAACATGGTCCCCTCCACGCTGGAGAAACCAAACGCAGGTTGCGGAACATCTGTACTCAGTCCACAGGAGTGACCTTGAGCTTCCTGTTGCCTGTCCCTTTAATTCTCCATCCCACTCCTTTCTGAAGTGTCCTGCACTGAAAGAACACCAAACGTAAGCCTGAGGAACAGCACCTCACCCTTGCAGCCTTCCGGGTTCTATTGAACTCTTCAGCTTTGGGTAACTGGCGTCCTCTGTGTCAGAATTTGCCTTTTCTGATATAGTCATTCATCTGTGGCATTGGCTCAGCTCTCCTCTCCCCATTAGCACAGCCTGACCTGTTGGGCATGTCCCACAGTGACTGGCTTGCTGCGCACTTCTCACGGGCAATAAATGTTGCCTGCCAGTGATGCACACCCCCCCCCCCCCCCCCGTAAATGGAGTGTATTCTCTTATATGATGAGATGGACTATGACCTCACGATCTACCTTGTTGTGACCTTGCACCTTATTGCACTGCATTTTCTCTGTAGCTGTGACACTTTACTCTGTACTGTTATTGTTTTTACCTGTACTACATCAATGCACTCTGTACTAACTCAATGTAACTGCACTGTGTAATGAATTGACCTGTACGATCAGTTTGCAAGACAAGTTTTTCACTGTACCTCAGTACAAGTGACAATAATAAACCAATTCCAATTCGTTTCAGACTTTGTGCTCTCCTCGAATTTTCCTTGTTGGTTGTGCTCCCAGAGACCAGAGACAGAGACAGCCTGGGTTATGCTGGGGCTCCGTCCCTGAGAACTTGTAACCAGGCAGGGTCAGACATGAACAGGAACGGTGTGTGGGAGTGGATCACAGAAACAGTGGGGACAGGAGAGGGAGCAGGCACGGGAAGGGGGGCCGCCAGCCGGCCTCACTGACTCGTTGTGTGAGCGAGTGGGTCTGCTCTGCTCCCCTCCACCCCCCCCCTCCCCACCCTCAGGGGAGGGGACGGGGAGAGAAGGGACACAGAAATGCCCCGCTCCCACCCGGCACAGATGCCTGTAGCCCCATCCATCTCACCAGTCTCCCAAACACTCGCTCCTATGTACGGGGTGCCCGTAAGTCAGGCCTACCCTGGGGAGGACCTGTACCCTCTCTAAACCTCATTCTGTTCCCTCCTGTAAACTCAGAGACACACAGTGGAGAATCAGACCCTTCAGCCCACACATCCCTGCTGACTATCTCCACTAATCCCTTTCACCAGCACTTGGTCCTTGGACTCCTATGGTTTGGTATTGGTTTATTATTGTCACTTGTACCGAGGTACAGTGAAAAACTTGTCTTGCATACCGATCGTACAGGTCAATTCATTACATAGTGCAGTTACATTGAGTTAGTACAGAGTGCATTGATGTAGTACAGGTAAAAACAATAACAGTACAGAGTAAAGTGTCACAGCTACAAAGTGCAGTGCAGGTAGACAATAAGGTGCAAAGTCACAACAAGGTAGATCCTCAGGCTCCTGTATCTTCTACCTGATGGAAGAGGAGAGAAGAGAGAATGTCCTGGGTGAGTGGGGCCTTTGATTATTCTGGCTGCTTCCCCAAGACAGCGAGAGGTATAGACAGAGTCTAAGGAGGGGAGGCTGGTGTTCATGACACACTGAGCTGTGTCCACAACTCTCTGCAGTTTCTTGCGGGCCCGGGCAGAGCAGTTGCCGTACCAAGCTGGGATGTACCCATCAAGATACTGGTGAAGTGTTGTGAGAATGCCTGTCTCCTACTCCAGATCCCAAGTACCCTCAGGGTATGAGCCACACAGAGACTGGAGCTGTGGGTGCGGGGGTCTTCATACAGTGTGGTGAGCGGGCATCCTGGAAAACTCTCTCTTGGGGGAATCTTGAAAGAATCTCACTGAACACAAAGTATATGGAGATATACTCTTTAAGCACTAAGGTAACAGCAGATGATTAAATGAAGTGATAACTGGCACAATTGGAGTATTACACCCGTTGAGGACAGGCGTCGGGGTGTCACACCCAGTGAGGAGAGGCGTCGGGGTGTCACACCCAGTGAGGAGAGGCGTCGGGGTGTCACACCCAGTGAGGACAGGCGTCGGGGTGTCACATCCAATGGTGACCGGCATTGGGGTGTCACGCCCTGTGAGGACAGGTGTTAGGGTGTCACAGCCAGCAAGGGAGCCTTCCTGCATTTGGTACCTTCCACAGACTATACCACCAGAATTCTTATCTTGACACAGTTTCCATTTATTTTGATATTTTTTATAAGAACAAGCTCTCTCTCTCTCTCCTTGTGGCTGGAAGCAAATAAAGATTTCAAACTTGAAGATTGAACTTTTTGAGGAATTATTACTCGGGGTTATATAACAGGGGAGCTGAGAGTGAACAGAATGTTGGAACAGGTTCTTTGGGCTGAATGGCCTCCAGTACCCGTATGACGTGTAGACGTCCTCCCGTTACTGCTGTTGCAGAAACATAGGCTGCAGGCTGTTTGTTCAGCTGTGTGTCAGTGGGTGAGCATTAGCGAAGGCTGGCCGTTCTCACTGAGAGTTTTCATTGGCCCACCAGAGGCAGAGAAAGCTGCTCTCTGCACTCCTTCACCAATTGCTGCAAAGAGTGGCAATGATTGGGTAATTTCTCTGTCAATCAAGCTTGTTAAATGCACTGCTATAAATGACTGAAATTGATTTCAACTCTGCAGTATAGAAGTTGGTTATTAACACAGTTGGTCTGTGCCACTGTATGTGTGTGTGTGTGTAGATGTACGTTCTGTGCTTGCGTGTGTTTCTATGTGCTTGCGCTTCTGTGCATGTGTCAAAGCACACATGGGGATAGCATGGGGCGGCACAGTAGCGTAGCGGTTAGCGCAACGCTAATACAGTGCCAGCGATCGGGGTTTGATTCCCGTCGCTGTCTGTAAGGAGTTTGTGCATTCTCCCGTGTCTGCGTGGGTTTCCTCCGGGTGCTCAGGTTTCCTCCCACATTCTAAAGATGTACGGGTAGGTTAATTTGGGGGTTTAAGATGGGCGGTGCGGACTCGTTGGGCCGGAAGGGCCTGTTACCACGCTGTAAATAAAATTTAAAGGCATGTAAAGAAGGAACTGCGATGATCATGGGTGATAATCTGCGTATTGACTGCACTAATCACACCGGCAGGGCCACTGTGGGAGAGGAATTTGTGAAGATCAGCAGGGATTACTTCTTCGAGCAGTACATCACAGAGCCTAATGTGGGACAGGCTAATTTAGATTTGGTCACGTGTAATGAGGTAGGATTAACAAGAGATCTTGTGGTCAAGGATACACCAGGGAGCAGTGATCACAACATGGTGGGATTCCAGCTTCAGTCTGAGGGTGAACACTCGGATCCAGAAGACAAGATAAGATATCTTTATTAGTCACATGTACATCGAAACACACAGTGAAATGCATCTTTTTGCATAGAGTGTTCTGGGGGCAGCCCGCAAGTGTCGCCACGCTTCCGGCGCCAACATAGCACGCCCAAAACTTCCTAACCCGTACATCTTTGGAATGTGGGAGGAAACCGGAGCACCTGGAGGAAACCCAGACAGTCATGGGGAGAACGTACAAACTCCTTACAGACAGCGGCCAGTATTGAACCTAGGTCACTGGCGCTGTAATAGCGTTACGCTAACTGCTACACTACCGTGCCTGCCCTTAGGAATAGAAAAGGGAAAAAATAACTGGTGGGAATTGTCTACAGGCCACCAAATAATAACATTACAGCGGCACAGGCAATAAACCAAGAAATAGACGTAGCAGAGGATGCGGAGAGTCTACAGAGAGATATAGATAGGTTAAGTGAGTGGGCAAGGGTCTGGCAGATGGAGTTACAATGTTGGTAAATGCGAGGTCAACCAACGTCCTCAATGTAAATATGGGCAGTTACACGGGTGTGAAGGTAGAGCCATCTGGAATGGACGGGGCAGGTACGCTAATGGATGGGGCAGTAGATGGGCAGTGGCAGATGTGAACCAGCTGTTTAAGTAACACTCTGCAGTAATTTATCCCAATTAGAAAGACAGTTTCCATCAGAAAGATGAAGCATCTTCATTGAGGTCAAGGAAAATCATAAATTGAGCCAACAGTGTGGGCTAGTGGTAGATCAGAGGACTGGGAATTTTTCAGGAACTGGAGGTGAGAGAATAAAAACCTAATGAGGGAGAAAATTGATTGTGAGAGGAAACTGGAAAGTAATATTAAAACAATTAGCAAGAAGCTCGACAACAATACAAAAAGCAAGAAGGCAGTCAGGTAAGTGTTGGACCCCTAGAGAGAGAGAGAGAGAGAGAGACTGGGTAATTAATAATAACGGGAAGCAAGGAAATTACAGGTTAGTTAAGGTGATCCTTGGCATTAGTCTTTGCAGTGGAGGACACTGCAAACACTCCAAGATAATGGGCTGCTTTCAAATAAATGGAAGAACTTGTACCGATGCCTATCATGAGGGACAAGGTTTTGGAAACACTAATGGCTCTAAAGGCAGGCAGGTCACCAGGACCCAATGGCCTGTGCCCGAGGGATGGAAAGGAACTGGGTGCAGAGGTGGTGGAGAAGCAGGTTGAAGTTTTTCCACAACTCACCGAGTTCCAGGAGGGTACCAGTGGATTGGAAAAAAAATGTGACTCCCTTCTCCAAGAGGGGAAGAAGACAAAAAGTGGGGAGCCATAGGCTGTTCTGTGGTTGGCAAAGATGCTGGAGTCTATAATCACGGAAGTGGTAGCTGAGGAGGCTTAATGTAGTCAAATCAAGTCAACGTGGTTTTGAGAAAATTGCTGGTGTTCTTGGATGATGTAACAAGCAGAGATGGTAGAGGGGAACCTGTAGATGTGGTGTACTTGGGTTTCTAGAAGTCATTCAATCAGGTGCCAATAAAAGACTGTTGCACAAGGTAAGATCTCATGGTGTTGGGGCAACTGTGTTATTGTGCATTCCAGACTAGTTACCCACGTAGGAGACACAGTGTCAGAATAAATGGTTCTTTTTCAGGCCAGAAGGAGATAACTAGCGGAGTGCCCCAAGGATCAGTGCTCGGCCCTCGATTATTCATCATTTATGGAGGAGGGGGCAGAGTATAAGGTGTCCATGTTTGCTGCTGAGTGGGAGAGCTTATAGTGATGAGGACTCTGCAACAGGATATGGAGAGGGTGGGTAAGTGAGTGAAAACTTGGCAAATAGAATTTAATGTGGGGATGTGTGAGGCGATGCACTGAGTAAGAGGAATCTAAAGGCACACTATTATCTAAATGGAGAGAGAACGCAAATGAGTGAAGAACAGAGGGACCTAGATGGCCTTGTGCATGAAACACAAGTTGGCATCCAGGTGCAGCAAGTAATGAAGAAGGCAGATGGCACATTGGTCTTTATCGTTAGGGGGCTGGAGTATTAAAAATAGGGTCCAGTTACAGTTGTTCAGAGTGTTGGTGAGGCCGCACATGGAGCACTGTGCACGGTTTTGGTCCTCTTAGGATGTACTGTCATTGGAGAGAGTCCAGAGAAGATTCCTGGGAGTCACTAAAGAGGCTGGATCTGTTTTCTTTGGAGGTTAGAAGAATGAGGGGTGATCATATTGAAACATAAAAGGTCCTAAAGGAACTGGACAGAGTAAATGTGGAGATGTTTCCACTGGTGGGAGGGACTTGAACAAGGGGGCATAGTTACAAAGTAAAGTGGTGGTCATTTAAAATTGAGGTGCGTTGGGATTCCTTCTCTCAGAAGGTGGTGAATCTCTGGAATTCCCTGTCCCTGTGGAGGCTGGGTCATTGAAGGTGTTTGACAATAAGGTAGGTATATTTTCGAAAGATGGAGGAGTTTGAGGAGCTGGAGAACTGATACGGAGGAGGAGTTGAGCTCAGCACAGATCAGTCACGAACATATTGACCAGTGGGGCAGGCTTGACGGGCCAATTGGCCTACTCCTGTTCCCATTTTCTTGAGTGTGTGTGTGTGTGTGTGCACGCGCGCGCATGTGTATGCGTGTTGACATGTTTCTGTGTGTGGACGTACCTGCATCTTCCTGTCTGCTCATACATGTTTCTGCACGTGTATGTTTCTGTGCATGCGTATGTTTCTATAAACATCTGTGTGCGTTTCTGCACGTGTGCCCATGTCTGAGCATTTCGGTTCTGTTCACCAAAATGGGTGGTCCCTTGTGTTTCATCCCATCAGAACGCCGCTCGGTGATGTGTGCACCCTCTCTGCCAGGGTGGATCAAACCAAGCACTTGGTTGTTTGTTTCCCATGTACTGTTAATCCCGAGATCCTGTCCTGAGTGTCTAACCTGTTCTGCCTTTGCATCTGAAAAGTTTTATGCATTCCACCCAGTATCTGTGGCTCTGTGTGCTGTGAAGCTGTAGTCGGTGGCATCTGGGAGAGTGCCACAGTTACTACAGCTGCTGCCTCACCATCCTGACCTCCGATGCTGTCTGTGTGGAGTTTGCACGTTCTTCCTGTGACTTCGCAAGTTTCCTCCTTAATGGAAACATCCTCTCCACATCCACTCTATCCAGGCCTTTCAGTAGGCTTCAATAAGATCCCCCCTCATCCTTCTGAACTCCATTGAGTACAGGCCCAGAGCCATCAAACGCCCCTCATAGGTTAAGCCTTTCATTCCTGGCATCATTCTTGTGAACCTTCTCTGGACCCTCTCCAGGGCCAGGACATCTTTCCTTAGATACGGGGCCCAAAATTGCTCACTATATTTATTTATGCCTGTAGGCTGGATCCCGCCCCATGGCAACCTTTCCAATTCAGTGGCATGGTAGAATTAGCTTCCTGGATACAAATGGTTAAATGGGGAAAAAAAAACTTCTGCAGTTAAAAAGTAGAGCTTGAAAAGACTGGGGAATGTGCTTGAAGGACAGTTTGCAATTCACCAGGGAGCAGTGGACTGAGAAACGTAGCATGTACTAAGACACACTGCTGACAGAAGCTAAGGGGCGAGGCCCAGGTGACAAGATTCCAACAAAGGAATGTGGCCCATCCGGGAGAGCACAGGCGAGGCAGCCAATCAGGGAATGGTGGTGATTGATGAGATGTCCCCAACAATAGACAATGAGGCTAGAGAATGCGAGGTATGATCATGGCACTGCCATCAGAGGTGACTCAAGGAAATACCTTCTGCTCACTGCCTACCTAAGGAATGTACCTACAACTACCAACTAAGTTGGGAATCCATCAGTGGAATAGTTTAAGTGATTTCAAAGTAGAGAAGTGATTTGTAATGGTGGTGAGGGTGTTGTTAATAGTCGTTAAGGGTATAACACACACTACTTCGGTGTTTGGGCGGCACAGATAATAGAAGCCACTTCCTCACAGCTCCGGGGATCCAGGTTCGATCCTGACCTCCGCCGCTGTCTGTGCGGAGTTTGGACGTTCTCCCTGCGACTGTGTGGGTTTCCTCCCATGTCCCAAGGTTGTGCAGGTTGGTGGGTTAATTGGTGGCTATAAGTTGCTTCCAGTATGTGAACGGGTGGTAGAATCCGAGGGGAGTTGTGGGGAGAATAAAATAAGATCAGTGTAGGATTGCTGTTTGTGGGAGCTTGCTTTGCATAAATTGGCCTCTGTGCTGAGTGGAGGAGAGGGTGGGTGTGGCTACAAGGACTCCGCTGGTCTGAGCCGTTTGTGTAGGATGCACTTGAATCCAAGTAGTGAGCTGCCCGCTGCAAGTGTATCCAGAGGCAGAGTGGTCTCCTGGACCACGAGGGAACTTGCTCATCAACACACAGTCCTCCAACCAGGTCTCTCCAAAGGAGGGGAGGGGAGGGGCTGATAAAGTGGGACAACACTTCTAGATGGGTTGATGTTTCAGCTGAACCCTAGTGAATGGGTTGGGAAGGTCACAGCCTCAAGGCAAGGTCATCCCTTGATTTGTGAAAGGAACGGTTTCCTGAGACACATTAAGCAAAATTCTGTCGCTTGGAAAGGGTGTGCCCATTGCATTATGAGTATTTTGGCGTGATGTGGGTATGTGTGCTGGAGAGGTGTGCACTACTCATTAGTGGTAAATAGCTTTGTAAATCAAAAATGTTCCTCAAAAAGTCAGCAGTGTTACGGCAAAGGACCTGCCACCATTGGACACTGAGGGGCTGGGTCCTGTGGAACAGCCTCTCAAGCCACTTCACAAGTGTGTGGTTAAAAGGGGAAACACGAGGGGAGTTGGTGCTTTGTGTGACGAGGTATTGGACAGATGATACAATGGATGTGAGGAAAGCCGTGTACCGGCGGTACTGTATTTCCAGCACAGCTCCTGTAGTTGTAGAAAAGATATCCTGGCTTTGGCAGCAGTGCAGAGGAGGTTCACCAGGTTGATTCCGGAGATGAGGGGGTTAGCCTGTGAGGAAAGATTGAGTCATCTGGGACTATACTCAGTGGAATCAGAAGACTGTGAGGGGACCTTATAGAAACATATAAAATTATGAAAGGGATAGATACAGTAGAAGTTAAGATATCTTTATTAGTCACATGTACATCAAAACACACAGTGAAATGCATCTTTTGCTTAGAGTGTTCTGGGGGCAGCCTGCAAGTGTCGCCACGCTTCCAGCACCAACATAGGATGCCCACAACTTCCTAACCCATACATCTTTGGAATGTGGAAGGAAACCAGAGCACCCAGAGGAAACCCACGCAGACACGGGGAGAACGTACAACCTCCTTACAGACAGTGGCCGGATTTGAACCCGGGTCGCTGGCACTGTAAAGTGTTACGCTAACCGCTACATTTGTTTTCACTGGTAGGTGAGACTAGAACTAGAGGGCATTGCCTCAAGGTTCGGAGGAGTAGATTTAGGACGGAGATGAGGAGGAACTGCTTTTCCCAGAGAGTGGTGAATCTGTGGAATTCTCTGCCCAGGGAAGCAGTAGAGGCTGCCTCATTAAATATATTTAAGACACATTTAGATTTTTGCATAGTTGGGGAATTAAGGGTTATGGGGAAAAGGTGGATAGGTGGAGCTGAGTCCACGGCCATTCTTATGTCCTCCCCAATTTACAAACGCCTGCCTTAAGTCCAGCCCATACGTACGAGCGAGCGTTTGGGAGACCAGCGGGATTGATTTGCCGGCTGTTGAGGAGCTACAGGCATCTTCTGCCATGTGGGAATTCTGCTCACGGCCGCATTTCCAATTTATCAGCTGTCTGGGTTACAAACAGTTCTCAGGAATGGAACCCTGCTGTAACCTGGGGAGGACCTGTGTCTATTTTTGATGAACAAAGTATATTTTCGAAAAAGAATTCCGAACTGAAGGAGTGCCTGTGGTGAAACCCCTGGTGATCTTAAGTCACTTGCAGATCAAATGGGCCCAGGTGTCTCGCTCAGGCAGTGGCCTCAGCTGTTGGCACTGGGCCACAGAATGGGGCAGCAGTCACTGGGTCACCAGTGCAGGAGTCATCTCAACCCACCTTGTGGTCCAAATACTTGGGCTTGTTCTGAGAGCACAGAAGGTTAGGGTGAGGATGTGGACTGTGGATGGGGAGATGGGGAGATGTTCTCGGGAGGTTTGGAAAAAACAGATTTCAAATCATTCCCAAACCCAGAGGCAATTGAGGAGAAAGATTTTTCAACAGGGAGTTGTTCTACCTAGCATGGATTGTCTGAAGCATTGGAAGTAACAGATTCAAAAATAAATTCCTGAAGGGAATTGGATCAGTACTGAAAAGGAAAAAATGTCAGGCGTGTATTGAAGAGGCAGGAAGGTGCCTCCCTTCTCTCGTCAAACAACACTGGAGATGGGGACCTCAGTTTATTGGCACCTCTGACAGTGCAGCACTCCCTTGGTATGACACAGCATTTGTAGTGACAGGGCTGTGAGGTGGGCTCAAACCTCCCAAAGGCTGGGCCACAGCCAGCACCTGGAAACCTTTTGAATCCCCTGCCCAGCAGGAGAGGAAGGCACATCTTTATCCTGGATGATCTGGATGCGAGTTTGTTGAAGGCCTAACAAATGATCTGCTGGAGGAACTCAGCGGGTTGAGCAGCATCTGTCGGGGGGGGGGGGGGGGGGCAAAGAAATTGTCGGTGTTCTGGAACGAAACCCCGCATCAGGACTGCGAGGTCTGATTCTGATCCTGAGAAGGGAGGCGGCCGGTATACAGAGGGGAGGGGGAGTGGTGAGACAGGGGCCAGAGGTGGTTGGTGGACTGAGGAGGGGGAGAAGGATGAGGGGCAGGTAGGGGAGAGGAAGGGGCAGGGGTGGCGATGGGAGACAGAGGCAGGTGGATGATAGGTGGAGGCCGACCAAGAAAAAGAGGAAGATGGAGCCGGGAACGGAGAGTGAAGGTTGGAGACGGCTCGGCGGGAGATAAGCAGGAACACAAAGGGCTGCCAGTGCTGGAGTCTGATTAATACGGGAGGTGGTGAGGGGACCATTAGGGGACAGGTATACGGCATATGGAACCAGGGCCAGGTGTGGGGGGGGGGGGGGGGGGGGGAGCCAGTGGGTGAAATGTGTGAGTATATAGAACTGCACAGGAACAGGCCCTTCAGCCCACAATGTTGTGCTGAACTAATTAAGCTAATGACACCGAACCCCTTCTGTCTGCATGTGGTCAACATCCCTCCATTTAGTAGTAGGTAGTAGGGGGATGGAGCAAGGAAGGGGTGATGGGGTATGGGAAAGGGGATAAAAATAGGGGGACTGTCGAGGGTCTGACCTTAAAGTCAAGTCAAGTTATACTTTATTGCCATTCACCCATATGCTTTAAAAACACATGGAGGAACGAAATGTTGTTTCCCCCAGACTCTCACAACAGAGGACATACATAGAACAGAGGACATACATAGAACAGAGGACATACATAGAACAGAGGACATACATAGAACAGAGGACATACAATAAACGCAGACAAAAAAATTGTGCAAGTACAAATGGTGAAAAAAATGGTATATACAGAATGCAAAATTAGTGCAGGGTTAGTGCAAAACCGAGTTGGACAAAGAAAATGCAGAACTCAGTGTGTTGCACTATGTGTATGAACATGTTCAGCAGCAGCCGTCGTGCAAACCAGGACTTTTGATGCGGCATTTGCCTGAGACTGCCTCCAGGGTATTCAGGAGCCTGACAGCCTGGGGGGAAAAGCTGTTGTACAGTGAAACCAGTAACAGACAGAATGCAACTCCTCTGACAGCCCGCACTCCACTTACTTGCAAACTGCACCCGCCCCCGCCCCCCTCCTTCCCACCCAACCCACGCCCTGTCACCCCTCGCTGCATGCAGATTCACTGCTTCACCGCCTCTATAAGTGTAACTCCTTTCCGGTGCTCGAGGTGGGGGAGTTCCTGACTTCCCCTCCCAGGAGCCGCTAGAGGTTGCTCATTAGCTCGGCGTCACCGAGGTGGCTCGCCCTGCACCGGGGGCGAGGGAATATTCCCCTTCCACAGATGGTGTCCCGGTGCTGCGGGACAGGAGGGGGTGCCATGGGAACCCTGGCAGCTGGTTGGGATGTCCGTGACGTCCTGGGATGTCCTTGGGAGAACCTATCAACGTGAAAGCATGGGAGCTTTCCCCCAGCGCTCCCACGTTTGCGCCTCTAATGTCTGGTGTCACAGTGGTGTTTTCCTTCTTCTCTTCCAGGTTACGGTCACACAGTTCCCCTCTCTGACGGTGGCAAGGCCTTCTGCATCATCTACTCAGTCATTGGGATCCCCTTCACCCTCCTGTTCCTCACCTCCGTCGTACAGCGGGTCATGGCGCTGGTGACCAGGCGCCCGGTCCATTACATCCACACCCGGTGGGGCTACCCCAAGCAAAGTGTCGCCCTGGTCCACGCCTTCCTGTTGGGGCTGCTTCTCATCCTGTGCTTCTTCCTCATCCCGGCGGCGATCTTCACCCAGCTGGAGCACGACTGGACCTTCCTGGAATCCATCTACTTCTGCTTCATCTCTCTCAGCACCATCGGCCTGGGCGATTACGTGCCAGGAGAGGTCCAGCACCAGAGACTGCGCGAGCTGTACAAGTTGGGCATCACCGGTCAGTGCCGGCGGCCGTGGGGACGCAATCATGTGGCGGGGAAACTGATGTGATGCAGGGGGAGTGCAAGGTCATGGGTTCGAGGCCCACCCTAGGAACTTGGGTGCATGACGGAGAGTCAGATTGACTCGTCATAGTGTGCTGACCTGTGGTTAGAAGCTAGAACAATACAGCACGGGAACAGGCCCTTCAGCCCACAATGTCTGTGCTGAACACAATGCCAAATCAAACTAAATCTCTTCTGCCTGCACATGATCCCTATCCCCCATTCCCTGAATATCCACGTGTCTATCTAACGACCTCTTAAACGCCACTGTTGTACCTGCTTCTACCACTGCCCCTGGCAGCCCGCTCCAGGCACCGAGATCTGAAGTTAAAGCACCGTCCACCCTCAGCAGCTGCGGTGTCATTGCTGCATTGATTATTAAAAAATGTCACGCGGACCATAAAGAACATTGTCCCATGAAGCCATCGTGCAGCAGCGTAAAAGGTGGCAACCGGGGGCAACAGAAAGCGGGAGGTTGGGAGAGGGAGGACACTGCACTCTCCATTGTGCATAGCACGATCCCACAACATGATGGGCCACTTGCAGCATGGGGACCCCAAGGCATGTACTGATCGGGAGTCACAGCTTCTTGCACCAAGGTACATAATATAGAGGGACATAGAATATTACAGCACAGTACTGGCCCTTCGGCCCACGATGTTGTGCCAACATTTTATCCTTCTCGAAGATCTATCTAACCCTACCCTCCCACATCGCCCCCTATTTTTCTATCGTTTATGTGTCTATCTAAGAGTCTCTTAAATGTCCGTAATGTATCTGCCCCCATCATCTCTGCAGGCAGTGTGTTCCATGCACCCACCACTAACTGTGTAAAAAAAAAAACTTACCCCTGGCATCCCCCTTATAGCTTCCTCCAGTCACCTTAAAATTATGTCCCTTCGTGTTAGCCATTGTCACCCTGGGAAAAAGTCTCTGACTGTCCACTTGATTTATGTCTCTTATCATCTTGTACATCTCTATCAACTGAACATAGCCCTCCATTTCTCTATCATTCATGTGTCTATCTAAGAGTCTCTTAAATGTCCCTAACGTATCTGCCCCCACAACCTCTGCAGGCAGTGTGTTCCACCTACCCACCACTCTCTGTGTAAAAAAAAAAAAAAATTACCTCTGACATCCCCCTATACCTTTCTCCAATTACCTTAAAATTATACCCCCTCATGAGCCATTGTCGCCCTGGGAAAAAGTCTCTGACTGTCCACTCGATCTGTGCCTCTTATCATTGATGTAGGTGACCTGTGATCATTGTTAGTGAAGCTCATGGACAACAGTGGAGTGCAGAAAAAAATGAATCTGTGGATAAGTTGTCCACGTCTCTGTGGGGACCTTAAATTTACATCTCCATCCCAGGTTTGCTACGAGCAAAAAAAACACGGGTTGTAGGTCGCACCTTCAACAGCCAATCTCCATTGGTAAATGCAGAAATGGCCACTGTGCACTGATGATGTCATTCGATGTGGTCTAGACACTGGATAAACGTCAGACGAGCTAAGGTGAATCTTGCTTGCAGGTGCCCGGACCGATTTTGTCATGGTCATTAATCAGCCCAGAAATGATTGCTAGCACTACAGTCTTTCTATGCAAATCGCACCCAAACAACTGTGCAAGTGGATCCACTTTGTCAGCATGTATTCTTCAATCCAAGTCATTTATAAATATAGTGAAACACCGAGGCTTCAGCACAGATTCCGAGGGAGAACCACTAGTTGCAACTTGCAAATTTGCTCCCTACCCATTATCCGTGCTCTGTCCCCAGCGCGATGACCTATGTCACCTGGTTACCTCCAATTCCATGTGAACCATAGAACACTACAGCACAGAAAACAGGCCATTCGACCCTTCTAGTCTGTGCCGAAACGTTATTCTGCTAGTCCCATTTACCTGTACCCAGTCCATAACCCTCCAGACCTCTCCCATCCATGTATCTATCCAATTTATTCTTAAAGCTTAAGAGTGAGCCCGCATTTACTACATCAGATGGCAGCCCGTTCCACACTCCCACCACTCTGAGTGAAGAAGTTCCCCCTAATATACCCCCTAAACTTTTCCCCTTTCACCCTAAAGCCATGTCCTCTCGTACTTATCTCTTCTAATCTAGGTGGAAAGAGCCTACTCACATTAACTCTGTCTATGCCCCTCATAATTTTGTAAACCTTCATCAAATCTCCCCTCCTTCTCTGCTCCAAGGAATAAAGTCCTAACCTGTTCAATCTTTCCCTATAACTCAACTCCTGAAGACCCGACAACATTCTAGTAAATCTCCTCTGCACTCTTTCAATCTTACTGATATCCTTCCTATAGTTAGGTGACCAGAACTGCACACAATACTCCAAATTTGGCCTCACCAGTGACTTATACAACCTCACCATAACATCCCAACTCCTATTCTCAATACTTTGATTTATGAATGCCAGGATGCCAAAAACCTTCTTTACAACCCTGTCTACCTGTGACGCCACTTTCAGGGAATTATGTATCTGAACTCCCAGATCCCTTTGTTCCTCCGCACTCCTCAGTGCCCTACCATTTACTGTGTATGTCCTCCCTTGATTTGTCCTTCCAAAATGCAACACCTCACACTTGTCTGCATTAAATTCCATCTGCCATTTTCTGGCCCATTCTTCCAGTTGGTTCAGATCCCTCTGCAAGCTTTGAAAGCCTTCCTCGCTGTCCACAACGCCTCCAATCTTAGTGTCATCAGCAAACTTGCTGATCCAATTTACCACATTATCATCTAGATCATTGATATAGACAACAAACAACAATGGCCCCAGCACAGATGCCTGAGGCACACCACTAGTCACAGGCCTCCAGTCTGAGAAACAATCATCCACTACCACTCTCTGTCTTCTCCCACACAGCCAATTTCGAATCCAGTTTACAACCTTTCCAGGGATACCTAGTGACTGAACCTTATGAACTAACCTCCCATGTGGGACCTTGTCAAAGGCCTTACTAAAGTCCATGTAGACAACATTCACTGCCTTTCCTTCATCTACTTTCTTGGTAACCTCCTCAAAAAGCTCTACAAGATTCGTTAAACACGATCTACCACGCGCAAAGCCATACTGACTATCCTTAATCAGCCCTTGGCTGTCCAAATACTTGTATATCCGATCTCTCAGAACACCTTCCAATAATTTACCTACTGCTGATGTCAGGCTCACTGGCCTGTAATTACCTGGTTTACTTTTAGAGCTTTTTTTAAACAATGGAACTACATGAGCTACCCTCCAGTCCTCCGGCACCACACCCGTGTCTAAGGACATTTTAAATATATCTGCCAGGGCCCCTGCAATTTCTGCACTAGTCTCTCTCAAGGTCTGAGGAAATATCTTGTCAGGCCCGGGGGATTTATCTACCTTTATTCGCTGTAAAGCAGCAAGCACCTCCTCCTCTTTAATCTCTATATGTTCCATGACACTACTGCCTGTTTCCCTTCCTTCCATATCCTCTATGCCCGTTTCCTGAGTAAATACTGATGCAAAAAAAACCTGTTTAAGGTCTCCCCCATCTCCTGAGGCTCCACGCATAGACGTCCACTCTGATCTTCTAGGGGACCAATTTTGTTCCTTACTATCTTTTTACTCTTCATATACTTGTAGAAACCCTTTGGGTTTACCTTCACATTATCTGCCAGAGCAACCTCATGTCATCTTTTTGCCTTCCTGATTTCCTTTTTTAGTATTTTCTTACATTTTCTATACTTTTCAAGTACCCCATTTGTTCCTAGTTGCCTATACCTGCTATACACCTCTCTCTTTTTCTTAACCAGAGCACCAATATCTTCTGAAAACCAAGGTTCCCTATGCCTGTTTACTTTGCTTTTAATCCTGGCAGGAACGTGCAAACTCTGCACTTTCAAAATTTCGCCTTTGAAGGCCTTCCACTTAGTGAACACATCCTTGCCAGAAAACAACTTATCCCAATCCACTTTTCCTAGATCCTTTCTCATTTCCACAAAATTGGACTTTCTCCAATTTAGAACCTCACTTCAAGGACCAGACCTATCCTTATCCATAATTAACTTGAAACTAATGATATTATGGTCACTGGACCCACAATGCTCACCTACGCATACTTCTGTCACCTGACCTGTCTGGTTCCCTAATAAGAGATCAAGTATTGCATTCTCTCTCGTTGGTACCTCTATATATTGATTTAGAAAACTTTTCTGAACACATTTGACAAATTCTAAGCCATCCAGCCCTTTCACAGTGTGGGAGTCCCAGTCAATATGTGGAAAGTTAAAATCCCCAACGATTACAACTTTCTGTTTCTTACATCGGTCTGCTATCTCACGACAGATTTGTTCCTCCAATTCTCTCTGACTATTGGCGGTCTATAATACAACCCTGTTAGTGTGGCCGCACCTTTCCTGTTCCTCAGCTCCACCCATATGGCCTCTGTAGACGAGTCCTCCGGGCCGTCCTGTCTACGCACAGCTGTGATATTTTTCCTGACTAGTAATGCCACTCCTCCCCCTTTCATCCCTCCCCCTCTATCACGTCTGAAACAACGGAAGCCCGGAACATTAAGCTGCCAGTCCTGCCCCTTCTGCAACCATGTCTCACTGATAGCAATGACATCGTAATCCCACGTGCCAATCCACGCCCTAAGCTCATCCGCCTTACCTACAATACTCCTTGCATTGAAATAGATGCACCTGAGAACATTTCTATCACGTACAAACCTTCAATTTCTGTCCATACCTGCAGACCTCACATGACCATTTTCCTCCTCCCACCTCACTATCTGCCCTAACACTCCGGTTCCCCTCCCCCTGCAAATCTAGTTTAAACCCCCCCGGAGCAGCACTAGCAAACCTACCCGCAAGTATGTTAGTCCCCCTCCAGTTCAGGTGCAAACCATCCCGTCGGAACAGGTCCCACCTTCCCTGGAACAAGGCCCAATTGTCTAGGAACATGAAGCCCTCCCTCCTGCACCATCTTCTTAGCCACGTACTTAGCTGCATGATCCTCCTATTTCTAGCCTCACTAGCACGTGGCACGGGTAGCAATCCTGAGATTGCAACCCTGGAGGTCCTGTCCTTCAACTTTGCACCTAATTCTCTAAACTCTCTCTGCAGGACCTCCTCCTCCTTCCTATCCACGTCATTGGTCCCTACATGGACCACGACATCTGACTGCTCACCCTCCCTCCTAAGAATATCGAGAACTCGATCTGAGATATCGTGGACCCTGGCACCAGGGAGGCAACAGACCACCCGGGATTCTCGATCTCTCCCATAGAACCTCCTATCAGTCCCCCTGACTATCGAATCCCCTAACACTACTGCTCTCTTGCCTCCTTCCTTTCTGAGCTGAGGGTCCCGACTCAGTGCCAGAGACGGGACCACTGCCACTCGTCCCTGGTAGGTCGTCCCCACCAGCAGTATCCAAAACGGTATACTTATTGTTGATGGGAACGGCCACAGGGGTGCTCTGCTCTTTCTGTCTATACCCCTTCCCTTTCCTGACAGTCACCCAGCTACCTGCTTCCTGACTTTTAGGGGTGACTATCTCCCTGAAACTTCTGTCTATATCTCTGCCTCATGAATGATCCGAAGTTCATCCAGCTCCAGTTCCCTAACTCTGTTTGGCAGGAGCTGCAGCTGGATGCACCTTTTACAGGTGTAGTCATCAGGGACAAGTGTGCTGTCCCTGACTTCCCACGTACTGCAATCGGAGCACACGACTGCCCTAACTGCTGCCATCACTACGTAATTCTAAGTATTTAAAATAAAGGAACTTACTCGGCCTTACCTCTCTGGGTGCAAGCTCTTCCTCAGCCTCTTGAGCCGAAGCCTCTCGAGCCAAAGCCTCAAGAGCTCCACTCCTACCCTGAGTCACTCACACACTGGCCGCTCCTCTTCAGTTACCCCTCCTTATATTCGTCCCTGTTGATTATCCCAAGTACTCACTCCCTCTAATTAACCAGCCAACACTCTGTTTTAAATAATCAGCCCCTACCTGCTAGAGACCCGCTGCTCCAACAGGTCCTGGGCCGATCCTGTAAGGGAAAAACCCGCGCAAAAACTGTTTAAATAATCAGCCCCTACCTGCTAGAGACCCGCTGCTCCAACGGCTCCCGGGCCGATCCTGTGCTCTTCTGTCTGTGAACAATCTCTTCTGTAGTACCTCATGGAAAGGCTCCTGTTAGTCCATTATAAGTAACATCCATTGATGTTCCTTTATCTATCACAAGAGCTGCCTCCACGAAGAATCAATTGGACAGGACCTGCCCTGTACAGAACCCTTCCAATGTTCTCTAGATTTTGTCAAAGTGCAAAGTCACTCTGTTCTTATTAATGAATGAGAAAGAAAACCAAGCTAGGTCAAAAACTGTAGATCCCTACATTTGAATTCTACAATGAGGTAAGTGCTATGGCATTTCACTGAAATATTTGTTCTTGGAATGTGGCTAGTGTTGACAAGGCCTGATTTATTGTCCATCTCCTGTTGAGGTGAGATGATGCTGATGATTTTGTTCCCTGGGAGCCTGAAATATTGAGGCAGAGGAGAGGACGCTTTTCTTATTACAACACAGACGAAGGCCATTCAGCCCATTGGCTCCCTGTCGGTTCTTGGGGAGCAACCGACAGGGACTCAAGAAGTATAAAGATAAGGAAGTGTTGATGAGGCTCTATGGGGCACTGGTGAGACCTCATTTGGAGTACTGTGCACAGTTTTGGGCCCTTTATCTTAGGAAGGATGTACTGATGTTGGAGAGGGTTCAGAGGAGATTTACGAGGATGATTCCCGGAATGAAAGGGCTTACTTATGATGAGCGTTTGTCAGCTCTTGGACTGTATTCATTGGAGTACAGAAGAATGAGAGGGGACCTCATAGAAACATTTTGAATGTTGAAAGGACTGGACAGAGTAGATGTGGTTAAGCTGTTTCCCCTGGTGGGTGAGTCCAGGACTAGAGGGCACAGTCTTAGAATTAGAGGGTACCAGTTTAAAACAGAAATGAGCAGAAATTTCTTTAGCCAGAGGGTAGTGAAATTATGGAATTCTCTGCCACATACAGCTGTGGAGGCCCGATCATTGGGGGCGTTTAAGGAGGAGATTGATAGGTATCTAATTAGTCAAGGTATCAAGGGATATAGGGATAAGGCTGGAAATTGGGGCTAGATAGGAATAGTACTAGTTTAGCTCATGGAGCAGACTCGATGGGCCGAATGGCCTACATCTGCTCCTTTGTCTTGTGATCTTGTGAACCCCATTACTCGCCGTCTTTATTTCCCTGTATCATTGCAACAAATTCCCTCACACAGAAGGACCTCTCCCCTTTGAACCTTTTTGCCGTTGATGCAATTAGACCATTGATGAGCATTCTACTGCTGGCGGTGCTGGGATGGTGTTGGAGGAAGGCTAAACAACCTGGAACTCTCTGATCTAGAATCTGAATTGGAGAGATCACTTTGCACCAGCATTGTTAACGTGGATAAGAACAAACGAAGCAGGAGTAGGCTGCCCGGTCCCATGTGCTTGCTCTGCCAATCAATAAGATTGTGGCTGAACTGACGGTTACCTGAACTCCCCACTCTCACCTACCCACAGTAACCTTCCATCACCCCACCCCACCCACCTTTGCTTATCTAAAATCTGTTTAGCCCTGCCATAAATATATTCCAAGATTCTGCCTCCACTGCCCTTTGAGGAAGAGAGTTCGTCAAGGAGAATAACAGTTCAACACATCTCTGTCTTAGGTGGATCCTCATTTGAGACAATGACTCCTTGTTCCAGATTCATCCAGAAGAAGAAACATCCTCTCCAGAGGACCCTTAAAGATCTTGTATGTTGCAAATGCGTCCTCTCTTGTTCTTCTACACTCCAGCCAGTAGCTGGGCAGGAGATGACCTCACCAGAGGATTGCTAGTTAATGGGTTAAATTGCATATCCCAGTGAGAGGATGGAGCGTGACCCAGAGGGGAGCCTGAGGTGATGGCACTCCCACATGACAGCTGCCCTCATTTTTCTAGGTAGCAAAGCTCGTAAGATCCAGGGATAAAAACAGAATGCTGGAAACACTCAGCGGGTCAGGCAGCATCTGCAGAGTTATCGTTTCGGGTGCTGTCATATGATGGAAGGCCATTGACCTGGAACATTAACCGGGTTTCTCTCTCCACGGATGCTGCCTGACCTGCCGAGTGTTTCCAGCATTTTCTGTTTTTGATCGATTGGCATCACTGGTTTGTTGATTTTGGACACGTTTCCAAGAAGCCTTGCTGGGTTTCTGCAGAGCCTCTTGTAGACAGCAGAAATTGTAGCCAGAGCGCTGTACTGGTGACCTTGGTGTTTAGGGTGTCAGTCAAGCAGAGTGCTTTGAACTGCTCCCACAAAGAATCCATACTAGCTGCGGCACAGTGCTGTCTCACAGTGCCAGAGACCCAGGTTCAATCCTAACCTTGGGTGCTGTCTGCTGTGATCACGTTCTCCCTGTGACCACCTGCAATTCCCCCAGGTGCTCTGGTTTTCTCCCAAATCCCAAAGATGTACAGGTTGGTGTGTTAATCGCCCACTGTAAATTGTCCCTAGTGTGTAGGCGAGTGGCAGGATCGGGGGAAGTGGGGAGAATCAAAACTGGAGTTAGTGTAGGATTGATGTAAGTGGGTGGTTGATGGTCGGCATGGACTCGATGGGCTGAAGGCCCCGTTTCGGTGCTGTATTCTCTGTCTCAGCTGAAGAGCATTTAAAGTGCTTAAGAAAGGAGAAGAAGATGTTGCCATGGTGATATGGGGTGGGAGGAGGCTTGTGCAGAACATGGATACATGTCGGCCGGTTAGTCAGAGAGGCCTGTCTCAGCTCCAAGTTCTGTAGACAATCCAGAGCCTGATGGGAGGACCAGTCCGCCCTGGTGACCTGAAGCACCTCGAGGCAGATCTTAAACAGAGGGCTTTCCATCACACTTGCTGTTAGTCGCAGGGTTTCGGATCAAGGCTCTGAGGGAGCAAGTACATAGAACATAGAACACTACAGCACAGTACAGGCCCTTCGACCCACAGTTTTGTGCCGACATTTTATCCTGCTCTAAGATCTATCTAACCCTTCCCTCCCACATAGCCCTCCATTTCTCTATCATTCATGTGTCTATCTAAGAGTCTCTTAAATGTCCCTAATGTATCTGCCCCCACAACCTCTGCCGGCAGTGCGTTCCACAGAGAAAAAAAACTTACCCCTGACATCCCCCTTATACCTTCCTCCAATCACCTTAAAATTATGTCCCCTCATGTTAGCCATTGTCGCCCTGGGAAAAAGTCTCTGACTGTCCACTCGATCTATGCCTCTTATCATCTTGTACACCTCTATCAAGTCACCTCTCATCCTCCTCCTCTCCAAAGAGAAAAGCCCTAGCTCACTCAACCTATCCTCAATAAGACCTGCTCTCCAATCCAGGCAGCATCCTGGTAAATCTCCTCTGCACCCTCTCTAAAGCTTCCACATCCTTCCTATAATGAGGTGACCAGAACTGAACACAATGCAAACTCTCTCCAAACCGCTACAGCAACAAGGCAAGAGGCCGGCTAAATATTGGGAGAAAGGTACTCAAACTGAACAATTCTGTGCCTTCTGCATCTACTTGTACCTAATAATAAATAACATGTTCTGTCTTCCTCTCTAGTCTACCTCATGATTGGTCTGACCGCTGTACTTGTTGTCCTGGAAACCTTCTGCGAGCTTCACAAGCTCAAAGAACTCAAAAGGATCTTCTATGTGAAGAAGGACAAGGCGGAGGATGAGATTAAGATTCTGGACCACGATCAGCTCTCGTTCCCCTCGGTCGTGGACTCCGTGCCCATCACCAGAGAGCAGCAGAAACTCAGTGAGCCCTTCGTCTCGGGCCTGGGGCCCTACCAGTTTACAGAGGACTCTGCCAATCGGTGACTGCGTCTCCAGGCACACGCCACCCCCTGAGCCATGGTTGGCCAATCCTTGCCTGGTGTCAAGGGGCAAATCTGCATGTAATTAGCATAGGTTCTAAAGCAATCTGCTAGTTTTAATCATATCATTATAAAGAAATTAGAAATATGACGAAAATGAAGTGTGTAAATAGTGATGAGAAAGGACTGTGTGCGTTCAGGTTATCGAGGACACCAGAGAGTATGTTCAGACATGAAGAATAACCTGGGGTGGACCCCTTCCCTCTCCTCTGAAACACTTGGAGAGCCCATTTCAGCATCTCCCCCTTGACCTCCGTTACAATGTAAGGGCAGATAAAACCAACCCCAAAGGAAGCTCTCCCTCAACCATAGAGAAGTAATGTTTAACAATTTATAAAAAAAATAATTGTGATGGGAATTTTCACTGACTATTTTGGGGGTGGTAAGTGTTCAGACCAGCTCTGGCTCTGTGCTCTCCACACTGCTCCTAGACCAGAGCAGGGTGCACCCTTCCATTGCAATCAGGGCTGGGTCTGTGTTGGAAAATACACAAAAAAGATCATTCAATATGCTAACCACATCTCCACACAGCATTGTGATGAAAAGCACCTGAGACTGATAAGAAAGAACAATTACTAAAGATGGAGAGAGGGGAAACTAGTCCTGCCATTCGTAGGAACAGACACTTGTACATACGTCAGACTTCTGAATTTAATAATATTATGGGAGCTCGTATGTATGTGTGTCCATAAGTCAGCCATCCATAATCTGGGAACAGTCTGTAGTATATTCCTTTGTGGTCAAAATTCTGTCAGCCGGTTTAATTTTTCCCAGTTCCCTTTTTGTGATTTGTGTGCTGGACTTATGAAGTTTCATGTCAACCCTGCTCTCTCGTTCCTGGGTCCAACATTATCAACCCCTCCCGATGCAGGGCTTTGATTCTTCTCACACTACAGATGCTGCTCGACCCGCTGAGTTCCTCCAGCAGATTGTTTGTTGTTCCAGATTCCAGCTTCTGCAGTCTCCTGTGTCTCCAACATTATCTGTTGTTCCTTGGCTGCACTGTGGGAGTGCCTTCACCTGAAGGACTGTTGCAGTTCAGGAAGGCCGCTCGTCACAACCTTCTCAAGAGCAATAAATGTTGTGCTAGCGATGTCCATTTCCCTCTCCGAGAGGGGAAAAATGAACATTTGATTGTTGAATCACTGCACCTACTCTGCATTCATTTCTGGTCGCCCCATTATAGGAAGGACGTGGAGGCTCTGGAGAGGGTGCAGAAGAGGTTTACCAGGATGCTGCCTGGATTAGAGGGAATGTGCTATAAGGGGAGGTTGGACAAACTCGGGTTGTTTTCTCTGGAGTGCCAGAGGCTGAGGGGAGACCTGATAGATATAAGATTACTAGAGGCATAGATAGAGAGCAGACAGCCGGTATCTTTTCCCCAGGGTCGAAATGTCTAATACCAGAGGGCACGCATTTAAGGTGAGAGGGAGTAAGTTCAAAGGAGATGTGTGGGGCAAGTTTTTCACACAGAGAGTGGTGGGTGCCTGGAATGCGCTGCCAGGGGTGGTGGTGGTGGAGGCAGATACAAATAGAGGTATTTAAGGGGCTCTTAGATAGGCACATGAATGTGCAGAGGATTGAGGTATATGGACATTGTGTAGGCAGAAGGGATTATTTTGGTTAGGAATTTAAATACTAGTTTAATTAGTTCAGCACAACATTGTGGGCCAAAGGGCCTGTTCCTGTGCTGTACTGTTCTATGTTCTACTCCCTGCCAGTACCACTGGGAATCGAGGATCCAGGGCTGTGGTGGGAATTGGCCTTTGATTGGGAATTTTGCACTTAAGGCACAGAACCAGGCCCTTCGGCCCATGGAGACTCTACTGTACATCAAGCACCTATTATTACACTAATCCTTTGGTAACCCATTGTATTCTCCCCACATTCACCTCCACCCCTCCCCAGACTCTACCACTCACCCGCGCATCAGGGACGACTTACAGCGGCCTATCAACTTGCTGACCCCCGCGTTCTTAGGTCATGGGAGGAAACCGGAGCACCCGGAGGAAGCCCACGCTGTCACAGGGAGAACATGCAAACTCCACACAGACAGCACCTGAGGCCAGGATTGAACCGGGGTCTCTGGACCTGTGACACAGCAGCTCCACCGGCTGCGCCACTGTGATGCCCCTAAATCGAGGAATATTTTTATAGGGGAGGTGATGTTGAGGTCTGACTGGCTCCTCTAGTCTGGCTCCTCTACTCACATAATAATTTGATTTTATCTGCTCTGATGTGAAGGAATAATGTTTATGTCTTTTTAATTTAAAACAAACTGAAGTACCTTGACTGTGGTTTGGTGAATGAACCTTCTCTGTTTAGAAGTGTTTCCTACCTCAAGTGAAGATGTATAAATCTAAAAATGCACTCAAAAGATAACGGAGCAAGTAAGTTGTTCGGTAGTGATGAAGCACTTCTTAATGATGAGCTCTGTGGGCCCAAACTTGAGTCCCATGGCTTGGGGTTAGTTGCCACACAATGGGGACTAGTAGGCCTGACACTTGCTAATAAGAAGCAGGTCCCACTGCTGAGCGTTCAAACCCACCTGGTACAAGTGATGGGTCCCTCTCAATGTAACCGGACTGCTGTGATGTAGGAAGCACCTCCATTATCACCTTGGGTCAGACCAGGACCTCACTGATTATTCCCAGAGCCTCTGGGTTCCACAGATATAATTTGGCACTCATCTCCGGCAGGTGCTTCTGTACAGTATCTGTGGGACTGGTTGGAAGGAGGGAAGAAACAGAGGTAAAGAGCCCCCTTCATCCTGCTCCATTCACCGGAAGCATGGCTGATCCAACCTTGACCTCAGCACCATTCTCCCACTCCGTCCCTGTGCTCATTGACTCCCTTGTAGTTGGCGGTGGGGTTGGGGGCGGGGGGGGATCCAGTTTAAGTCCACATGGGAGCAGGCAGAATTTGAATAATGAAGGAAATCTCTCTCCGGTTATAGGGGAGGAAGTAAAATAAGGGTGGTGATGGTGAGATCAAGGTGGTTAGTCTTTAGGAGAGGTGCTTGTGCTGGGCTACAGAGAACGTGGGGAACTGTATCAGGAATTATATTCAAGAGGTCAACCAAGATGTCCCACTAATGTGGGAGAGCGTAGCACATTTGTCATTTTTGTATTATTAAGCAATCAACTCGTGCTGACTGAACCCCACCATTGTTGCTCTGTATGTTCCATTGTGAAATAAAGCAGTTGTACTGGTTCAGAACCTGCCTCTTAAATAGAAGCAAAGCTCTCGGAGACGAGACAAAGGCATTTCAAATACTCAATCAATTCCCAGATGAGATGATGGGGGTTACAATGGCTGTACCACTGGGTTGTGTTACTGTGCAAGTAGATATGGGAAAGGAGGGTGGACATTGGTCTGTGCGCTGCAAGAACCAGCTGGTGAATGAAAGCACGATGGCTGGATAATGAGGAGTAAAGGGAAATGAAGGCATTCTGACCTTCAAATATCCCAGTGTGGGTGTAGAATGGGTCCCGTGGTGTTACAGACCCGTCCCCGCTGCCGGTGTGGGTGTAGAATGGGTCCCGTGGTGTTGCAGACCCATCCCTGCGCCCAGTATGGGTGTAGAATGGGTCCCCTAGTATTACAGTCCTGTCCCTACTGCCATTGTGGGTGTAGAATGGGTCCCATAGTGTTACAGACCCGTCCCCACTGCCATTGTGGGTGTAGAATGGGTCCCATAGTGTTACAGACCCGGCCCCGCTCCCAGTGTGGGTGTAGAATGGGTCCCACAGTGTTACAGACCCGGCCCCACTGCCAGTGTGGTGTAGAATGGGTCCCACAGTGTTACAGACCCGTCCCCACTGCCAGTACAGAATGGGCTCTGTACACAACTGATCATTTTCAGACTTCATTGCTCGAAGCCCCCTTTGGGCAGGAGTTTGAAAGGTTGAATTTAAACGTGAGGACTGAGGCTGGTTGCAATCTATCCTGGTTCCACACAACGACACGAAGGTGAAGAGCCCTGGTCTTCCTATCGATAAGCTCACAGGTCTCTGCCACCTCACACTCCTGCCTGTAACCTTTTACCCCTTGCCCGTCAGCTGTCCATCTCCCCCAGCCTGCAACATGCTCACACTCTGCTTCCACTGCCCCTCGAGGAAGAGGGCTCCAAAAACTCTCGACCCTCTGGAAGGAAAATCTTCCACCCGTCCCTCAGTCTGAAACCACCCTGATGATCCTTTCCCTTTGAACAGCCAGCCCTACTCTGGAGGAAACCCCACCTGTCAGGACCTGGGGAGGGTTGACAACAGGGGAATGGGCTGGTGTGAGCTGCCACTGACGGCAAGGTGACTGACATTTGAGCAGCAGTCCCAGCAGAGCTGTGGGAGGAGGCAGTCGTGCTGCTGCATTACGGAATGGCTCCCACACTCGCAGCAAGCAATGGAAGGTCAGTGATTGTCAGCGATGAGTCACCGTGTGGAGGAGGTCTGTATTCAGCCACTGGGAAAGACTGGATGGGAAGTGAGGCCAGAGGATGAGACTGAGGGGAAACGACGGGTGGTTTCAGTGGGCAGTGGAGAGGCCGGCAGTGTGGGGCGAGGTGCTCCTGCCTCGCTCCCTCCTTGCAGTCTGGCCCTCGCCTCATTCCACTCACCTGGTGCCCCCAGTGCTGGGTCACCTCCACCAGCCTCCAGTCCAGTCACGCCTCCGCTCAGATACGTCCACAGCCACTCCCTTCCCTACCCCCTCCCTTACCCTCCCTACACCCACTCCCCTCCCCTCCCCTCCCCACCCCTCTCACCTCCCCACCCTTCTCACCTTCCCTCCCCTCCCCTCACCACCCCCTCCCCTCCCCACCCCTCTCACTGCACATCCCCTTCCCACTCCCACGCCCCCCCCCTCCCCACCACCTCCCCTCCCCACCCTCGATAAGAGTTGGTGAGTGTCAAATTTCTTCACCCTCCTGAGGAGGTAGAGGCGCTGGTGAGCTTTCTTGGCCGCGGCATCTACGTGATTTGACCAGGACAGGCTGTCGGCGATGTTCAGTCCCGGGATCTGGGATCCTTCTGTTCTGTGCTACTCCACTGTGGTGCTGGCAGGTAAAGGAAGGGCAATGGAACGAGGAAGGGGCTGTCAAGAGTGGCCAAGAGCTCCAGCGAAGACCAGTGTGGTCCAAGATGGTGAAAGGGCTACAAGAAACTGCGGAGAGTTGTGGACACAGCTCGGCACATCACGGACACCAGCCTCCCCTCCATGGACTCTGTCCACACTTCCCACTGCCTCAGTAAAGTAGCCGACATAATCCAAGAGACCTCCCACCCCGGACATTCTCTCTTCCTCCCCCCTCCCATCAGGCAGAAGATACAAAAGCCTGAAAGCACGTCCCACCAGGCTTAAGGACAGCTTCTGTCCTGCTGACATGTTAACTCGTTTGACCGTTCTTTAATCATATTCACTGTAAGGTTACTGCCATCCTACAGCTCGGAGTTTAGATTACCTGAATCCCAGTAGTTGGTGTAATAATTGGAGTCTGTATGTCTCAGAGCAACGCCCACAGCCCAGCCTATGAGACATTAGTTCATGGCACAAAATAGATGCAACACCTGCCTCCCCAGCTCTCTCACCACTGGGGAGGGTGCAGAGGAGATTCTCTGGGACAGTGCCTGGGATGGAGCAGTTCACTTCTGAGGAGAGACTGGAGAGGCTGGGTCTGTTGTCCCTGGGTCAGAGGAGATTAAGAGGGGACACGACTGAGGTATTTAAAATTATGACGGGTACAGATAGGGCAGACTGCAGGAAACTTTTCCCCATATCAGACGTAGATAAAACTAGAGGACGTGGGTTTAGGGTGAGGGGGAAAAGATTCCAAGGGGATATGAGGGGGACCTTCTTCACCCAGAGAGTGGTGAGTACCTGGAACGTGCTGCCTGAGCTGACAGCATGTAAGAAGTGTCCAGGTGAACACCTGAATCATTGGGCATAGAGGGCTGTGGACCGAGTGCTGGGCGATGGGGTTAATATAGAAGGGTGTCCAGTGGTTGGCATGGACAAATTGGGCCGAATGACCCGTGTCCATGCTGTACAATCCTATGACTGCCCCAATTCATAGCTGTAATCGGTCAGCTTTTCCTAAAAAATATATTTTTAGCCATGTGGTTGACTAACCACTTTGCATCTCTGAATTGATTTGTTTCCTTTATCACTCTTGCCAGTTGGAGATATCACATTGGTATTGAAAGAACAGGAGCTCACACTGGTATTGGTATTGGTATTGGTTTATTATTGTCACTTGTACCGAGGTACAGTGAAAAACCTATCTTGCATACCGTCCGTACAGATCAATTCATCCCACAGTGCATTGAGGTAGTACAGGGTAAAGACAATAACAGAATACAGAGTAAAGTGTCACAGCTACAGGGAAGTGCATTGCAGGTAGACAGTAAGGTGCAAGGTCACAACAAGGTAGATCGTGAGGTCAGAGTCCATCTCATCGTATAAGGGAACCGTTCAATAGTCTAATCACAGTGGGATAGAAGCTGTCCTTGAGCCTGGTGGTACGTGCCCTTGGTGATGGAGTTTGTGGGTAGGTGCAGTGAGGAGATGTTGCGACGAAGAGCGGCAATAAGAGATAGAAGGACAAGGAGTGATATTAGTGATAGAGAGACTGAGTGGGAGAGTGAGGAAAAAGGAGCGAGCAAGAGAGAACGAGGGAGAAAGGGAGAGGAAGGTGGAACAGAGACAGGGAGGCACACAGATGCAGACAACAACTGAGCTTACAAGGAAGGCTGCTCGCTCATTTGCAAGTCCCAAATAATGTTCTGTGATTAATCTTGGAAAACGTTGGTGTTGGAATCCCTTTGTGTGAGCTAAAACCAAATAAGCTTCATTCTATTAACACAAACTTAATATCCATGAGATGCCACTGTGACAACTTATGAAAAGAAACATTACAATTTCTGCAGGTGTTCCCACAGAACCGACTCCAATTATTACACCAGCTCCTGGGATTCAGGTAAAATCTAAGCTCCGAGCTGTAGGATGCAGTAACCTTACAGTGAATATGATTAAAGAACGGTCAAACGAGTTAACATACAAAACACAATTGATCTGTAGCATGACGGAGAAAGCTTTCACTTTCAATCCAAGGCCAGAAATTGGAGTGGGTGTTTGATTCCGCTTTTAAATTGGTACCAAAGGGCCCTAGTGATCATCACTGCAGCAACATAGAGTAATCTTCCTCGGACGATAATTTGCACACCCAGCTTCTGGCTCTGGTGTGGTCACTACCTGTGGGTGTGGTGGAAGATCAAAGGCAGGAGGTCTCCAGGTCATCTAGGGTAACATGGGTGCCAGGGATGGTATCGGCCCCTGTTCAGAACAGCCCAGTGTTTTAAATTCCACTGTAAGGGGACACATAAGTCCAGATGAAGGTTCTCGACCCGAAACGTCGACTGTCCACTTCCCTCCACAGATGCTGCCTGACCCGCTGAGTCCCTCCAGCAGCTCATAGTTTGCCCCGCACTATATGGGTGTGCTTGGCCCTGAAGAGGATGACTGGCAAAGACAGTAGCCGAGCACGGACCCTGGTAGACCAGGGCCACTGGTTGCAGCTCTAGCTGCAAGATAGTGTAGCGGTTAGCGTAATGTTATTACAGCGCCAGTGACCTGGGTTCAATTCTTGCCGCTGTCTGTAAGGAGTTTGTGCGTTCTCCCCATGTCTGTGTGGGCTTCCTCCCACATTCCAAAGACGTACGGGTTAGGAAGTTGTGGGCATGCTATGTTGGCACCAGAAGTGTGGCGACTCTTGCGGGCTGCCCCCAGAACACTCTACTCAAAAGATGCATTTCACTGTGTGTTTCGATGTACATGTGACTAATAAAGAAATCTCTTATCTTATCAAGAAATCGATGGCTACTCTTCCACTGCCTGGGGATGTGCGTAAAGGCACACCTTGGGAGGAGGGAACGGTGCAGACGGGCAGCACTGTACCACAGGGATAGTGGTCAAGGGACGGGCAACACCATGGCGAGCAGTTTGAGGATGGTCCATGGGGAGGGGAGTGGGAAACCTAACACCTCAAGTGTGGGACAGTCGGACTGGATCCACCCATACACGGAGCAAAAAAGTGGAGACAGGTTTGTGGAATGGAGTTGACAGTACACCTGAAGAGCCAGGACATTCATAGGCACCTTGTCAGTAGAAAGGCCGTGATCAGTATGTGTCTGTCAGTCTGTTACAGAATATGACACACACTGGAAGAACCTTAAACATGTCCCATTGAGATGGAGCAAAATATAAGGGGGTACCTGTCAGGAGGGACTCCGAGTTTTGGACGAAACAATCGCTGGATGACCAGTGGAATGGGATGGGTTGAGTTACCGACCGGTGACCATGGATTGAGTCACTCAGGCTGAGAGTGTTTGGGGACAATGAAGGAATTGAGGATCAGGAATGAACTGGGCCTGCCGAAGGGGTAAGCCAGGAGCTGGGCTGGTACGTAGGGAGGTTGCTGAAGAGACTGCACAAGGATCTGGAGCCAAGGGCCGGAGGGAAGTCACCTGGAAGTGAGGGGGAAGCTGAGAGTCGGTAACACCCATGTCAGGATGTCAGGAGAGTAAATGGTGACTGGGTGTTGGCCAGCAAGACTCACTGGCAAGTTAGCTTCACCGCAGGGCCGCAGGCGAAGCTATTGTGGCAGAGCAGTGCGTCACCGGGGCAGGCGGACACCACGGCACAGCACCAAAGAGGAAAACAAAGTTCCGTCGCAAGGCATCAGGAATGGTAGAGGAGGCAGAGGTGCCCTGGAGTGGTGAATGGCCCTGGACTAAGTCTCATGGGATGTTGGAGCAAAGGATCCCACTTTTCCCAAACACTGGGTGCATTCAGGAGATCATGTCTGGGAAGGGAGTCTGCGAATCGTTCGGACAATAGGGCACAGTTGGATTGTCGTGACAACCCTCAGGAGATGGTGAGAAGCTGGTCACGGGGAGTTGCAGGGAGGCTGTTGCAATCTTATCAGACCTTGCTGCGGTGGCTGAGGCTTCCGTCCTGGAAAGAAGAGCAGTGTTCAGCAGCTCCTGCTGCTCACAATGGTAAACCCAACCCAGATCCAGCCAGAATCCTTAGAACATAGAACACTACAGCACAGTACAGGCCCTTCGGCCCACGGTGTTGTGCCGACATTTTATCCTGCTCCAATATCTATCTAACCCTTCCCTCCCACATAGCCCTCCATTTCTCTATCATTCATGTGTCTCTCTAAGAGTCTCTTAAATGTCCCTACAACCCACAACCTCTGCCGGCAGTGCGTTCCACGCACCCACCACTCTCTGTGTAAAAAAACTTACCACTGACATCCCCCTTATACCTTCCTCCAATCACCTTAAAATTATGTCCCCTCGTGTTAGCCATTGTCACCCTGGGAAAAAGTCTCTGACTGTCCACTTGATCTATGCCTCTTATCACCTTGTACACCTCTATCAAGTCACCTCTCATCCTCCTTCTCTCCAGAGAGAAAAGCCCTAGCTCGCTCAACCTATCCTCATAAGTCATGCTCTCCAATCCAGGCAGCATCCTGGCAAATCTCCTCTGCACCCTCTCTAAAGCTTCCACATCCTTTCTATAATGAGGCGACCAGAACTGAACACAATATTCCAAGTGTGGTCTGACCAGAGTTCTATAGAGCTGCAACATCACCTCACGGCTCTTGAACTCAATGCCCCGACTAATGAAGGCCAACACTCCATACACCTTCTTAACAACCCTATCGACCTGCGCAGTAACCTTGAGGGATCTATGGACATGGACCCCAAGAGATCCCTCTGTTCCTCCACACTACTAAGAGTAAATTGCCTTGCACGGCGACTGTACTCCGACTCAGGAGTTCCAAATATCCCGTAAGTCATGTTACACCTCCCGATGTTGGCTCAATGCCATGCAGTCAAATTGTAGCAGGTGGGGATGGAAACACTTCTGGCCACATAAAGACCATTGGAGACCCAGAGGGGGGAAGTCAGGAGCAACAACTGCCTAACCTTAAGGCGGGCAGCAGGGAGCAGCTCCAGGGTCCATGGGACAGTGGGTGGGAGTCAGGGTGTTCAGGTGAGCACAGAGGCTGGCAAGGATTTAAAGTAGAAGATGGTATTATTTCTGGTATCTGGTATTTCTACTGGATGCAATGTATAATTGTAACTGCTACAGTGATTAACAGGGATACCAGTCTGTGTTAAATTTGGGATTATAATTAATGTTTAGAAAATGTATGTAACACAATGCATTATGATTCTGTGTAGTCAAGGTAACTATTGTAGTAGAGGATGTGCAGTCAGTTACACAACAAACCTGCTGGAGACATTATCAAATGGGATTATTGGTACAGGTGATAGATACTGTGGAGTGTTAGGTTTAGATTACAGTCGAGTTTGTGGTCTAAAGGACTAGGATATAAAAACTGTAAGTATGTCTTTGTAAATAATGAGTTAATCGTATAATTTTACATGTGTGAAAGTATTTGATAGAATAACGAAAGTAAGTAATTGTATCATTTTGCGATACCTTTCGAAGGGAAAGAGATGGTGTATACATTGTGTGAGTACTATCAAGAACAATGTGTACCATGCAGTACGACTGCTGTTAATTGGGTGTTGATTGCCCAATGAAGAGCTTTGGTTTAACAACTCTACCCTTGTCACTTGCCTTAGGGAACAACGTTCATTTATTTATTAGGGTCTTGTCATCACTGGCAAGGCCAGCGTTTATTGCCCGTCCTCAGTTGCCCTTGAGAAGGTGGTGGTGAGCTGACTTCTTGAACAAAACCAACACATATCCTACAGACAGAATGGTTAACTTCAACATTTCGGACCAATGCTTCTTTGAGGCAGCATAGTCCAGGCTCCACGAGCCTTGTGTCAAACTTCTCCTGACACCTCTCACAGCTCCGGTCTCAAGGCTCCGTCCTCCTAGTGAGTTTAGGGAGCTCGGCAGAAGGCTGAAGAACAGGACCTCAAGGGTAGCAATCTCAGGATTGCTGCCAGTGCCATATGATGAGGGGGTAGAAGGGTGGGTTGGCAAGTTTGCAGATGACACAAAGGTTGGTGGTGTTGTGGATAGTGTAGAGGATTGTCGAAGATTGCAGAGGGACATCGATAGGATGCAGAGCTGGGCTGACAAGTGGCAGATGGAGTTCAATCCGGAGAAGTGTGAGGTGTTACACTTTGGAAGGACTAACTCCAAGGCAAAGTACAAATTTAATGGGAGGATTCTGGGCAGTGTGGAGGAGCAGAGGGATCTGGGGGTTCATATCCACAGATCCCTGAAAGTTGCCTCACAGGTGGATAGGGTAGTTAAGAAAGCTTATGGGATGTTAGCTTTCATAAGTCATGGGATCGAGTTTAAGAGCCGCAAGGTGATGATGCAGCTCTACAAAACTCTGGTTAGACCACACTTAAAGTGCTGTGTCCAGTTCTGGTCGCCTCATTATAGGAAGGATGTGGAGGTGTTGGAAAGGGTGCAGAGGAGATTTACCAGGATGCTGCCTGGTTTAGAGAGTATGCATTATGAGGAGAGACTAAGGGAGCTAGGGCTTTACTCTTTGGAGAGAAGGAGGATGAGAGGAGACATGATAGAGGTGTACAAGATATTGAGAGGAATAGATAGAGTGGACAGCCAGCACCTCTTTCCCAGGGCACCAATGCTCAATACAAGAGGGCATGGCTTTAAAGTAATGGGTGGGAAGTTCAAGGGAGATATCAGAGGAAGGTATTTTACCCAGAGAGTGGTTGGGGCATGGAATGCGCTGCCTGGGGTGGTGGTGGAGGCAGGTACATTGGTCAAATTCAAGAGATTGCTAGATAAGCATATGGAGGAATTTAAAATAGAGGGATATGTGGGAGGAAGGGGTTAGATGGTCTAAGGCAAGGTTTAAAGGTCGGCACAACATGGTGGGCCGAAGGGCCTGTATTGTGCTGCACTGTTCTGTGTTCTGTGTTCTCTCGCTGGAGCAAGATGTGTCCACCCATCTTCCACACTGAACACCTTAAATCCTTGATCAATCCACCTCATAATCTTCAGCACTCACGGTAGCGCAAGCCTGCTCTATGCTAAACCAGTCCTTCCATTTAACTCGTTAAGCCCTACTATAGTTCAACCCTTTAGGCCCTGATTGCCTTCTTATGTGCCTTGATGGTTTTCCAACAGCAGAGTTCTCAGAGCACTGAATCAAACTGGCATTCAGCAGAATATCCATCAAATCTCTGCTTGTGATTATCGGGGTAACTACATAGAGTTAATTCTTCTTGGTTCCTACGGACTCCAATCCCTCAAATCAATCTGCAGGAGATGGTGTGGGCACGGGTGACGCTGATTGCAATTTTTTTAAGTGCTGCTCAGCAACGACCGGTTGCGGTGACTGTGCCTATTTTTGAACGAGTCTACCTGGAGCAGCACATTTAATGAATCTCTGCTCAGTAATTTGTAATTACATTCTGAGATGTGAGCTACCCTCGGAGCTCGGGAATGCTCGGAACAAAGGGATGCCATCCCGTGCGTGGGTGGCTGTCCGACATTGTGGGAAGGACCGAGGTGCCATTGTAACTTCAGGATGCATCATTAACGGTCTGGGGGAGTTAAGTTGCCACCACCATCGAATGGTGGTGTGTGAGGAGGTTAAGCTGGCACTTTAGCTCCTCCCAGTCGTTGATTGAAGATCATCGGGCTGTGATATCACTGAGCGCCTGACAATGTTTGATGGAAAGTCATGAGGTCAAGGTGGTACTTTAGCACCTCCTGAAATAAGTGCGAGGGATTAAGGCAACAGCGTCAGTTCATGGCATTGAGATGTTCGTCCACAGGCATCCCATTTACTGAACGCAGACTGGAGGAATAGCACCTCCTATCCCACCTGGGCAGCCTCCTGGTATCAACACTGAATTCTCCAACTCCCCCTCTGCCCCTCTTCCCTTTTCTCTCTCTTCCTGGCCCCCATCACCATGTCTCTTTCCCCTCCCTACCCCCTCCACCTGCCCGTCACCCACACACTCCTCCCACCGGTTCCCCTCCCCTTTATTCCGTGTTCTACCTTCCCCACCTATCAGATTCCATCATCTTCAGCCCTTTGTCACCTCCACCTATCACCTCCCAGCTTCTGACACTACTCCCACTCCCCCCTTCACCACCTGCTTATCACCCCCCACCCCCACCCCCCACCTCACCTGGATCCACCTATCGCCTGCCAGCTCCTACCCCACTCATCCCCTTAACCTCTATACTGACCACCTCCCCTCTCTCTTTCAGTCCAGATAAAGGGTCTTGACCCGAAACGTCGACGGTCCATTTCCCTCTGCAGATGCTGCCCGACCCGCTGAGTCCCTCCAGCTTTGCGTGTTATCCCACGTGCTCCACTGAGCTGAAATGTCCCGCAACGAGAAATGTTACCTCAGATCCTTAACTCTAACCGTTAACTGCGGGGGCATACATCCCGAGTTGTGGACGCAGCCCAGCCCATCACGCAAACCAACCTGCCCTCTGTTGATACCATCTACACTTCTCCCTGCCAACATCATCAAAGACCCCTCCCACCCCCGGAAATTCTCTCTTCTCCCCCCCTCCCATTGGGCAGAAGATACAAAAGCCTGAGAGCACGTACCACCAGGCTCAAGGACATTTTCTATCCTGCTGTTATCAGACTCTCATATGCTAGAAGATGAACTCTTGAACTCTTGATCTCCCGACCTACCTCATTGTGGCCCTTGCACTTCACTTGTCTGCCTGCACTGCACTTTCTCTACCTTTGCAACACCATATTTTCTGCATTTTTTGTTCTTTTTACTATCTTGATGCAATCATGTATGAGACAGTCTGTCTGGATGGCATGTAAATAAATCTGTTCACTGTATCTCGGTACACGTGACAATCCAGTCCCTGCCTGTGCCACAGTTACTGCCCACCACTTGGGAGCGCTCGAGGCTGTGAAATGAGTCTGAGTATTTCCAGGTGTTGGCCTCTCCAACTGTTGATCTGTTGGTCACAGTCTTACGTCTGAGTCCAGTTTATGAGTTCAAGACCAACTGCAGGGAATGGGCATCAGTGCAGAGGAATAGGAGGGCCGCTCCGAGCCTGCATTGCACCACCGGGGCTATTGCCTTTTGAATGTCTCGGGGCATGCACCCATGGAAGGGAATGAAGGGTTAACAGAGGCAGGAGAAACAAGTGAAGCTGATAGAGTTAACTGTAGCTCAAGTGGGGCGTCAGTGCTAGAAACAGACCGAGGGCCTGAATGGCAGGGTATTCTGCACAATGCTTTTAGAGGGTCCCGTGTCATTGTGTCAAGAGGAAGAGGGGAGCTCTCCCTACTATCCTCAACCAACTGCCGGTTATCTGGTGACCTACCTCAGTGCGGCCTGTGGGAACTCGCTCTTCACAAGCTGGTGGGCATGTATTCTGCAACAGAACAGCATCTACTCTTTGAAGTATTTTACTGGCCATAAAGCGCTTTGGAACATCATGTGGTGGTGAAAATCGCAGTGGGAAATCAGGCACTATTGTCCTTTTGCTCACATGGATGGAGTCATAGGGTCAGAGAGCGATACAGCACAGAACCAGGCCTTTCGGCCCACCGGGTCCATGCTGACCATTGACCACCCATTCAGTCTATCCAACCTTAACACCATTTTTTATTCTCCCTGCATTCTCATCATCCCCTCCCAGATTCAACCTGGTGACGTTCCATCAATTACTGAGGGAAGCCAAGGTTATGTCATTTCCTCATTATAGTAAATCCACCACTGGGAAGAGCTAAGGTGCCTAGTAACTACATGGCATCCCATCAGAGGTTTGGAGGAGCTGCTGATGGTATGTCAGAAGCTTAGGATGGGAGCTTAGCTCCTCCTAAAGTGGTGGGAGCAGAAGTAACGTCATCAGTTTATGATACCTCAGGAGGCCGTGTTATCCCATGACATCCATCGATAGGTGTGAGCTAAGACGACATCATGAGAGTCAACAGTTTTTGGGAGGAGCCAAGCTGATGTGGGCCACACGACATTCCACCGATAGTTGGGAGGAGCTAGGGTGACATCATTACCTCACGACATTCCAGTGGTCACTGGGTGGAGCTCGGGTCACTGCGTCTTCCCATGACATTCGATCACTGGGAGGGGCCAAGGTGACATCAATAGTCTCACCACACCCCATCATTGGGTGCGTGGAGCCCAGGTGAGCCTACCATCTCATGACATCAATAGGTAAGGGCTAAGGCGACATTGTAACTCCCTGGCCATTCCACAATGTCTGGGAGGAGCTAGATTAACATCATTACACATCACTTTCCATTAGTCACTGGGAGGAGCTGTGGTCAACTTTAACCGCTGTACAAGAGTCTGAAAAACAGCGGACATCATAATCTGTGCTGACATTTGGAATACATTATCTTTTCTAGTCATTATCAAAGCCCCCTTTGACAGTTGTGATGATATCTGCTTCCACTGTTCCAGATCAAAACAACCTGCTGGATAAAACAAAAGGTCCACTCTGGTACATTTGCCAGTTAGATTAAACCGGGATGTCTGGAGACTCCCACGAGATGGTTTGAATACAGTGTGACTGCTCAGCTCTCCCTCTCCCCATGATGCTGGAGGTGGGACTGGCAAAGCTGGAGCAGAGCCCCACCAGTTCTAAGAGAGTCTGCCTTTGGTTGCAATGTATTGGCTTCCATCACTGCCGTGTAGAAGGCATTGAGAAGGTGGAACGTAGGAGAAGAGCTGTCTGACAAGCAAGGGGAGGTGACACAAGATTCTGCAGATGCTGGAATCTGGAGCAACACACAAAGTGCTGGAGGAACTCAGCGGGTCAGGCAGCTTCTATGGAGGGAAATGCACAGTTGACATTTTGGGTCAAGACCCTTCGTCTGGACTGAAAGAGTAGAGGGGAGATAGCCAGTGTAAAGAGGGGTGGAGCAGGAGCTGGCAGGTGATAGGTGGATCCAGGTGAGCAGGTTGATAGGCAGATAAGGGAGATATCCAATCTCCTGACAGACCTCCATACCTGAGACACGTGGGTATGAAGCCCACTATGGTAGAGTGAGAACCAGCAGCTTCAGTGTGGACACTGGGTTCAGACGGGGCGAGGGACATCTGCGCAATCCAGCTGACCCTCCACCCATCACCTGGGTCACCTCGGCAGACAAGGGCAGCAGCCCACGGAAATGCTGCCACCTATGGGTTCCCCTCCTAGTTGCACATCAGCCTGACTTGGAAGTAGCTCAGTGCTCCTTCACTGTTGCTGGGTCCGAAGCCTAGAGCTTCCCAGCCATCACCACTGTTGGAATAGCTCCACTGTACAGAGTGAAGTGGTTCAAGCAGCCTGGCAGTCACACAGCCAACGAGGGATAGGGAATAAATGCTATCTTTGCCGGCAGTGTCCCCATCACATGTATAATAAATAAACAGATCTTGTCAGTGAGGATTCTATTTCCTCTGGATCATTCCGGCATCACCGGCATTCTCCAGGAAACGCTCTTTAGAACATCAGAGAGGTTATCGCTGAATCAGCTGTGATTTCTTTTCCCTGTACAAGTTCTCAGCGGTCTGCACAGGCACGGCACCCGTATTCCATTGTCCTCACAGTCTGTCACAGAGTCATACAGCACGGAAACAGCCCCTTCAGCCCAACTGGTGCATCTCAACACTGGTGCACCTCAAGGCTGTGTCCTCAGCCCTCTACTCTACTCCCTATACACTCACGACTGTGTGGCCAGATTCTGCTCTAACTCCATCTACAAGTTTGCAGCTGATACCACCGTTGTAGGCCGTATCTCAAACAGCGATGAGTCGGAGTACAGGAAGGAGATAGAGAGCTTAGTGGAATGGTGTCATGACAACAACCTTTCCCTCAATGTCAACAAAACTAAAGAGCTGGTCATTGACTTCAGGAAAGGGGGCAGTGTAAATGCACCTGTCTATATCAATGGTGCTGAGGTCGAGAGGGTTGACGGCTTCAAGTTCCTGGGAGTGAAAATCACCAACAGCCTGTCCTGGACAAACCACGTAGATGCCACGGCCAAGAAAGCTCACCAGCACCTCTACTTCCTCAGGAGGCTGAAGAAATTTGGTTTGTCCCCTTTGACTCTCACCAACTTTTACCGATGCACCATAGAAAGCATCCTATCTGGATGTATCACGGCTTGGTACGGCAACTGCTCTGCCCAAGACCGCAAGAAGCTGCAGAGAGTTGTGGACACAGCCCAGCGCATCACGGACACCAGCCTCCCCTCCCTGGACTCTGTCTTTACCTCTCGTTGTCTTGGTGTAGCAGCCAGCATAATCAAAGACCCCACCTACCCGGGACATTCTCTCTTCTCTCCTCTTCCATCGGGTAGAAGATACAGGAGCCTGAGAGCACGTACCACCAGACTTAAGGACAGCTTCTACCCCACTGTGATAAGACTATTGAACAGTTCCCTCATACAATGAGATGGACTATGAGCTATGACCTCATGACCTCACGATCTACCTTGTTGCACCTTATTGCACTGCACTTTCTCTGTAGCTGTGACACTTTACTCTGTACTGTTATTGTTTTTACCTGTACTACATCAATGCACTCTGTACTAACTTGATGTAACTGCACTGTGTAATCAATTGACCTGTACGATCGGTTTGTAAGACAAGTTTTTCACTGTACCTCAGTACAAGTGACAATAATAAACCAATACTAATACCAACTGGTCCATGCCGACCAAGATCCCCATCTAAGCTGTTCCCATCTGCCCGTGTTTGGCTCATATCCCTCTAAACCTTTCTTATCCGTGTACCTGCCCAAGTACCTTTTTAAATGTTGTTAATGTACCTGCTTCAACCACTTCCTCTGGCAGCTCGTTCCATTTACTGACCACCCTCTGGGTGAAAAAGTTGCCCCTCATAAGAACATAAGAAACAGGAGCAGGAGTCGGCCCTCTGGCCCGTCAAGCCTGCTCCGCCATTCAATGAGATCATGGCTGATCTGGCTGTGGACTCAGCTCCACCTACCTGCCTTTTCCCCAGAGCCCTTAATTCCCCTGTTATGCAAAAATCTATCTAACTGTGTCTTAAATATATTTAATGAGGTAGCCTCTACTGTTTCCCTGGGCAGAGAATTCCACGGATTCACTACTCTCTGGGAAAAGCAGTTTCTCCTCATCTCTGTCCTAAATCTATTCCCCCGAATCTTGAATCTATGCCCCCTAGTTCTAGTCTCATCTACCAGTGGAAACAACCTTCCTGCCTCTATCTTTATCCCTTTCATAATTTTATATGTTTCTATAAGATCCCCTCTCATCCTTCTGAATTCCAGTGAGTATAGTCCCAGGTGACTCAATCCCTCCTCACAGGCTAACCCTCTCAACTCCAGAATCAACCTGGTGAACCTCCTCTCCACCGCCTCCAAAGCCAGTATATCTTTCCTCAAGTACAGAGACCAGAAGTGCACACAGTACTCCAGGTGTGGCCTCACCAGTACCCTGTACAGTTGCAGCATAACCTCCCTGCTCTTAAATTCAATCCCTGTAGCAATGAAGGCCAACGTTCCATTTGCCTTCTTGATAACCTGTCGCACCTGCAAACCAACCTTTTGCGATTCATGCACCAGCACTCCCAAGTCCCTCTGCACAACAGCACGCTGCAATCTTTCACCATTTAAATAATAATCTGATCCTCTATTTTTCCTTCCAAAGTGGATGACCTCACATTTGCCAACATTGTACTCCATCTGCCAGACCCTTGCCCACTCACTTAACCTATCTATATCTCTCCGCATCCTCTGCACAATTTGCTTTTCCACTCAATATACTGTCATCAGCAAACTTAGACACACTACACTCCGTCCCCTCTTCCAAATCATTAATGTATATCGTGAACAGTGCGGGCCCAGCACCGGCCCCTGCGGCACCCGGCTTACCTCTGATTTCCAACCAGAGAAATACCCATTTATCCCAACACTCTGCCTTGGTTAACCAATCCTCTATCCGTGCTAATACATTACCCCCCAACTCCATGCATCCTTATCTTATGGATAAGTCTTTCATGCGGCACCTTATCAAATGCCTTCTGGAAATCCAAGTATACTTGTTCCGCTCTATCCACTGCGCTCATTATATCCTCAAAGAACTCCAGTAAGTTTGTCAAGCAGGACCTGCCCTTCCTGAATCCATGCTGTGTCTGCCTGATGGAACCACTTCTATCCAGATGTCTCATTATTTCTGCCTTAATGATAGCTTCAAGCATTTTCCCAACTACAGACGTTAAGCTAACTGGCCTATAGTTACCTGCCTTTTGTCTACATCCTTTTTTAAACAGTGGCGTGACATTCACTGTCTTCCAATCCGCCGGGACCTGCCCAGAGTCCAGAGAATTTTGGTAAATTATCACAAACATCTCTACTCTCACTTCCGCTATTTCTTCCAGTACCCTGGGATGCATCCCATCAGGACCAGGGGACTTGTCTACCTTTAGGCTCACCAGTTTGCACATCACTATCTCTTTAGTGACAGTGATTGTATCGAGGTCCCCACCCCCCATCACATCCATAACATCTCTCTTTGGCATGTTAGACATGTCCTCCACTATGAAGACCAACACAAAATAGTCGTTCAAGGCCTCTGCCATTTCCACATTACCCAATATTAATTCCCCCTTCTCATCTTCCAAGGGACCTATGTTCACTTCAGCCACCTTTTTCTGCTTTATATAGTTATAAAAACTTTTACTATCTGTTTTTATATTTTGTGCTAGTTTACTTTCATAATCTATCTTCCTTTTCCTTATTGCTTGCTTAATGGTTCTTTGTTGCTTTTTAAAGTTTTCCCAATCGCCCAGTTTCCCACTACTCTCGTCGACTTTATATGCATGAGCTTTCAGCTTGATGCCTTCTTTTACTTCCTTGGTTCTCCAACGCTGGCTCTCCTCACCCTTACTGTCCTCGCTTTTAACTGGAATTTACTTTTGTTGAGCACCACAAAAAATCTCAGGTTCCTTGGGTTCCTATCAAACCTCAGGTTCATATAAAATCTCTTCCCTCTCACCTTAAAAGGCCTCTAGTTCTTGATTCCCCAACCCTGGGAAAAAGGCTGTGCACATTCACCCTATCTATGCCCCTCATGATTTTATACACCTCTATTAGACACGTTCCAAAGACGTACGGGTTAGGAAGTTGTGCGCGTGCTATGTTGGCGCTGGAAACGTGGTGACACTTGCGGGCTGCCCCCAGAACACTCTACACAAAAGATGCATTTCACTGTGTGTTTCGATGTACATGTGACTAATAAAGGTATCTTTTATCATTCTCCTACGCTCCATTGAATAAAGTCCCAACTTGCTCAACCTCTCTCCATAACTCAGTCCCTCAAGTCCCAGCAACATCCTTGTAAATCTCCTCTGCACTCTTTCCAGTCCAATGGCATCTTTCCTACAGCAGGGTGACAGAAACTGAACACAATATTCCAAATGTGGCCTCACTAATATCTCGTACAACTGTCGTTTCTCTTCATTAGGAATATGTTCCAATTTGTCTTTCTTGGTTCAGTGGAGGATAGCCTTGTATCAAATCCCTCTCACAGTTTTGCTCACTCCACCTGTCTCTGAGACTTTGTAACTCCTTGCTCCTGACTCGTCCCCTGTTTAACTGGTGCCATCTGCAAGTCTGGATATCAAACTCTGCTCCTTACCCAAGTCACTGATTTATGGGCCCTGGGGACAGATCCCAAGTGAGCAGCCCTTGTCACATTGGATCAATCAGAATATACTCCCTTCATCTTTACCCTCGCCCTGCCTCTCCTATTTCCCAACTTAGTTCCAAGCCACGACACAAAAGTACTTGCAAATTCTGTGCACAGTAGATTTTTACAAATATTAAATAGAGCAACTAAAGCTGATTCAGTGATAACCTCTCAAATTGTCTAAAAAGCAACACCCACAGGATGCCGATGATTCATGAGCAATTCCAGATGTACAATAGACATCTCATACTGCAGGATTAAGCTGTAGGAAAAGATGAGTTTTTTTAAGAGGTAACCAAGGAGACTGATGAAGTCAGGGTGGTAAACTGGTAAATTGGTTTATGTTTGTCACAGGTACTGAGGTACAGTGAAAACCTTGTCTTGCATACCGCCCATACAGATCAATTCATTACATAGTGCATTGAGGTAGTACAAGGTAAAACAATAACAGAATGCAGAGTAAAGTGTCACAGCTACAGAGAAAGTGTAGAGCAGGCAAACAATAAAGTGCAGGGACGTAATGAGGTAGATTATGATGTCAAGAGTCCATCTTATCGTACTAGGGAACCATTCAATAGTCTTATAACAGTGGGATAAAAGCTGTCCTTGAGCCTGGTGTTCAGGCTTCTGTACCTTCTGCCCAATGGGAGAGGGGAGGAGAGAGAATGTCCGGGGTGGGGGGGGGTCTTTGATTATGTTAGCTCCTCTACTGAGGGAGTGTGAAGTGGAGGGGAGGCTGGTTTCCGTGATTTGCTGAGCTGTGTTCACAACGCTCTGCAGTTTCTTGCGATCATGGGCAGAGCAGTTGCCATATCAAGCCGTAATGCATCCAGATAAAATGCCTTCTATGGTGCATTGATAAAAATTGGTGAGGGTCAAAGGGGACATGCCAAATTTCTTTAGCCTCCTGAGGAAGTAGAGGCACTGGTGAGCTTTCTTGGCCGTGGCATCAACGTGGTTGGACCAGGACAGGCTATTGGTAATGTTCACTCCTAGGAACTTGAAGCTTCCAACACTCTCAACCTCAGCACCACTGATGTAGACAGGTGCATGTACACCGCCCCCTTTCCTGAAGTCAATGACCAACTGTTTTGTTTTGCTGACATTGAGGGAAAGGCTGTTGTCATGACACCATGTCACTAAGCTCTCTATCTCCTTCCTGTACTCAGACTCATCGTTATTTGAGATACATCCCACTATGGTGGTATCATCTGCAAACTTGCAGATAGAGTTAGAGCAGAATCCGGCCACGCAGTCGTGAGTGTATAGGGAGTAGAGTAGGGGCCTGAGGATGCAGCCTTGTGGGGCACCAGTGTTGAGAATAATCATGGCGGAGGTGTTCCTGCCTATTCTTACTGATTGTGGTCTGTTGGTCAGGAAGTCAAGGATCCAGTTACAGAGAGAGGTATTGAGTCCCAGGTTTAGGAGTTTGGAGATGAGTTTGCTTGGAATTATATTATTGAAGGCAGAGCTGTAGTCAATAAACAGTCTAATGTAGCTGTCTTTACTGTCCAGATGCTCCAGAGATGAGTGTTGGGCCAGGGAGATGGTGTCCACTGTAGAACTGTCTTGGCGGTAGGTGAATTACAGCGGGTTGAGGTTATCTGGGAAGCTGGAGTTAATGTGTGTTATGACCAGGCTCTCAAAGCACTTCATGATGGTGGATGTCAGAGCCACTGGGCAGTAATCATCAAGGCAAATTAGCTTGTTTTAGATGTTGCTCCTTTGGACTTTAGTAAGATTTTTGACTAGGTCCCGCATGGTAGGCTGGTCCAGAAGGTTCAGGCACAAGGGATCCAAGGCGTGTTGGCAAACTGAATCCAAAATTGGCTGGTTGATAAGAGCAGAGGGTAGGGTTGGATGGGTGTTTATCTGACTGGAAATCTGTACCAAGTTGTGTACCACAGGGATCGGTGCCGGGACCTCTGTTGTTTGTAATAAATGACTTGAATGAGAATGTGGGGGGTGTGATTAGTTAGTCTGCAGATGGAGTGGAAATTGGTGGAGTCATAGATAACAAAGAAGGTTGTTCTAAGATACAGTGGGATGTAGATCAGCTGGAAAGTTGGGTGGAGGAGTGGCAGATAGAACTTAATGGGGTAATGCACTTTGGAAGGTCAAATTCTAGTAGGGCATGTAGCAAAAATGGCAGGGCCTAAGGAACATTGATGTACAGAGAAACCTTGGGGTGTGAGTCCATAGCTCCCTGAAAGTAGCAACTCAGGTGGGTAGAGTAGTGAAGAAGGTATCTGGCATGATTGCCTCCATTGGCGAGGCATTGAGTATAAGAGTTGGGACTGAATATTGTGTACAGTAACGAGGGTGATTGATGAAGGTAGAGCTATGGATGTTGTCTACATGGATTTTAGTAAGGTGTTTGTCAAGGTCCCTCATGGGAGGCTCACCCAGAAGATTAAGATGCATAGGATCCATGGTGAATTGGCCGTTTGGATTCAGAACTGGCTTGTTCGTAGAAGACAGAGGGTAGTGGTCGATGGGACTTATTCTAGCTGGAGGTCTGTGGCTAGTGGTGTTCTTCAGGGATCAGTACTGGGACCTCTGCTGTTTGTGATGTTATATAGATGACCCGGATGAAAATGTGGATGGGTGGGTTAGTAAGTTTGCAGATGATATGAAGATTGGTGGTGTTGTGGATAGCGTAGAAGACTGACAAAGGATACAGCAGGATAGAGATCAGTTGCAGATACGGGCAGAGAAATGGCAGGTGGAGTTCAACCTGGCCAAATGTGAAGTGTTGCACCTGGGGAGATCAAATGTAAAGAGACAGTGCACTGCTAATGGAAAGACCCTTAACTGTGTTAATGAACAGAGGGATCTTGGGGTCCAAGTTCATAGCTCCCTGAAAGAGGCTACACAGGTTGATAGGGTGGTAATGAAGGCATATGGCCTGCTTGCCCTCATTAGTCAAGGCATTGAGTTCAAGAGTCAGGAAGTTATGCTGCAGCTTTATAAAACTTTAGTTAGGCAGCATCTGGAGTATTGCATTCAGTTCTGGTCGCTCCATTATAGGAAGGACATCGAGGCTTTGGAGAGGGTGCAGAAGACGTTTACCAAGATGCTGCCCGGATTAGAGGGCATGTGCTATGAGGACAGGTTGGACAATCTTGGTTTGTTCTCTCTGGAGCGGCAGAGGCTGAGGGGAGATCTGATAGAGGTTTATAAGATTATGAGAGGCATAGATAGAGTAGACAGCCAGTATCTTTTCCCTAGGGTTGAAATGTCTAATACCAGAGGGCGTGCATTTAAGGTGATAGGGGATAAGTTCAAAGGAGATGTGCGGGGCAAGTTTTTTACACAAAGAGTGGCGGGTGCCTGGAATGCGCTGCCTGGGGTGGTGGTGGAGGCAGATACGATGGGTGCCTTCAAGAAGTGCTTGGATAGGCACATGAATATGAGGGAAATGGTAGAATATGGACATTGTGTAGGCAGAAGGGATTTGAATAGTTGGGCATTTTAATACTAATGTAATTGGTTCGGTACAACATTGTGGGCTGAAGGGCCTGTTCCTTTGCTGGACTCTTCTATGTTCTATGTTCTGGTTGACACACTACTGGAAGGATGTCGGAGCAATACAGAAGAAATTCACCAGGATGTTGCTTGGAATGTAGGGCTGTAGTTACAAGGAGAGATTGGATGGGCTGGATTTATTCTCTCTGGAACGGAGGAGGCTGGGGGGTGACCTTCCAGAGGTTTATAAAATTAGAAGAGACATAAATAGGGCAGATAGACAGAATCTTTTTCCCATGGTAGAAGTATCAAAAACTAGGGAGCACAGGTTTAAGGTGAGAGGGGAGAAATTCAAATGAAATGTGAGGGGTAAGTTTTCACACAGAGGGTGATGGGTATGTGGAACGAGCTGCTGGGGAGGTATTGGTATTGGTATTGGTTTATTATTGTCACTTGTACTGAGGTACAGTGAAAAACTTGTCTTGCAAACCGATCGTACAGGTCAATTCATTACACAGTGCAGTTACATTGAGTCAGTACAGAGTGCATTGAGGTAGTACAGGTAAAAACAATAACAGTACAGAGTGTCACAGCTACAGAGAAAGTGCAGTGCAGGTAGACAATAAGGTGCAAGGTCACAACAAGGTAGATCGTGAGGTCAGAGACCATCTCATCATTTAAGGGAACCGTTCTATAGCCTTATCACAGTGGGGTAGAAGCTGTCCTTAAGTCTGGTGGTACGTGCCCTCAGGCACCTGTATCTTCTACCCGATGGAAGAGGAGAGAAGAGAGAATGACCCGGGTGGGTGGGGTCTTTGATTATGCTGGCTGCTTCGCCAAGGCAACGAGAGGTAAAGACAGAGTCCATGGAGGGGGGGTGGGGGGGGGGGGGAAGCGAGGTGCTGGTGTCTGTGACACTCTGGGCTGTGTCCACAACTCTCTGCAGTTTCTTGCAGTATTGAAGGCAGGTACAATTACAATGTTTAAAAGACATTGGGATGAGTTCTTGGATAAGAAAGAAGTAGAGGGATACAGGCCTAACTTGGGCAAATGGGATTAGCGTAGATAGACATCACGGTTGGCACAGAGAAGGTGGTCTGTAAGGGCCCGATTCTGTGCTTTATATTTCGATGTTTCCATGGGGTCAGGATAACCTGGAGAGGCTTCTAATACATCATGTCTTGGAGCAGAGAACTCCAAGTGCACACAATTGCCTGTATTTCACAGTCACTGCTTTGCGAGGAAAATTTTCCCAGTCGTAATGGATGGAAACCTCTGGCATCTGATGGGGACACAAGAGAGACTGCAGATGCTGGAAATCTGGAGTATTACGTTCAGTTCTGGTTGCCTCACTACAGGAAGGATGTGGAAGCTTTAGAGAAGGTGCAGAGGAGATTTACCAGGATGCTGCCTGTATTGGAGAGCATGTCTTGTGAGGATAGGTTGAGCGAGCTAGGGCTTTTCTCTTTGGAAGCAGGATGAGAGGTGACTTGATAGAGGTGTACAAGATGATAAGAGGCATAGATCGAGTGGACAGTCAGAGACTTTTTCCCAGGGCAGAAATGGCTAACACAAGGGGGCATAATTTTAAGGTGATTGGAGGAAGGTGTAAGGGGGATTGCAGGGGTAAGTTTTTTATAGAGAGTGGTGGGTGCGTGGAACATACTGCCAGGGGTGCTGGTAGAAGCAAATACATTAGGGACATTTAAGAGACTCTTAGATAGGCACATGAATGATAGAAAAGTGGAGGGCTATGTGGGAGGGAATGGTTAGATTGAACTTAGAGCAGGATAAAATGTCGGCACAACATTGTGGGCCGAAGAGCCTGCACAGTGCTGTAATGTTCCATGTTCTATGTTCTAACTCAGCAGGTCAGGTAGCACCCGCTGAGGGAAGTGAACAGTTGAAATGCCGACTATTCATTTCCCTCCATAGATGCTACCTGACCTGCTGTGTTCCTTCAGCATTTTTTGTGTGTTGGCATTTGATGGGCAGGGCTTTGCAGATAAGGAGAGGATCACAACAGAGACAGACTTGCATTTTAGAACAACTTACAGGATCTCAAACCATGGAGCAGTTCCACGGTGCAGTCACACTGGTGCTGTTGGAAATGTAGGGAATACTTCACAGACTAGAACTAGGGGACATAGCCTCAAGATTCAAAGGAATAGATTTAGGACGGAATAGAGGAGCAACTGCTTTTCCCAGAAAGTAGTGAATCTGTGGAATTCTCTGCCCAGGGAAGCAGTAGAGGCTACCTCATTAAATATATTTAAGACACAGTTAGATAGATTTTTGCATAGTATGAGAATTAAGGGTTCTGGGAAAAAGGCAGGTAGGGGGAGCTGAGTCCAAGGCCAGATCAGCCATGATCTTACTGAATGGCAGAGAGTCTCGACGGGCCAGATGGCCAACTCCTGCTCCCGTCGCAAATTCACGAACCACAACTTGTTCCCCTAATCTCAAAGCCCCCACAGACAAGAGTCAGACACAATGTTATTCCAAACACCGGGACCTGGGCTCTTCTCACCTCCCTCCATTCCAGGAGTATCCAGAAGGAGTTCTGTCACCTTTCTCCAACAAAGTCCTTCGAGCAGAAGTGCAGCTTAATTTAACATTGTGTGACAAGGCATAATTCCGTGAATCCAGCCGATATGCTAAAGATGATGAAAACAATTACTCAATTTAACAGTGCCGGCTGCTGCCCTGCCAGGGAGCAGTGGCTGTTGATGTTTGTCTGTCTATCCAGAATTAACAGGGGCAATAACAGCCTCAAAATGGGTCATGCATCCTTCCCAAACGTGTTGATGTCAACGACACCAGCAGGCTATCATGGATAGAGCTGACCAACGGATACCCAAAGCACCGGCCTGTGTCAAGTGGGAGTCATCAATGCCACGGTAGAAATCCTCACTGCTGCTCTCAGAACCCTGCACAACCTCAACCCTCCCCCTCCCTGTAACCCCCTCCCCTACACACCTCTCTGTAAACCCCTCCCCTACACCCCTCCCTCTCTCTGTAATCCCCTCCCCTACACCACCCCCTCTCTCTGTAACCCCCTCCCCTACACCCCTCCCTCTCTCTGTAATCCCCTCCCCTACACCACCCCCTCTCTCTGTAATCCCCTCCCCTACACCACCCCCTCTCTCTGTAACCCCCTCCCCTACACCCCTCCCTCTGTAACCCCCTCCCCTACACCCCTCCCTCTGTAACCCCCTCCCCTACACCCCTCCCTCTCTCTGTAATCCCCTCCCCTACACCACCCCCTCTCTCTGTAACCCCCTCCCCTACACCCCTCCCTCTGTAACCCCCTCCCCTACACCCCTCCCTCTCTCTGTAACCCCCTCCCCTACATCCCTCCCTCTGTAACCCCCTCCCCTACACCCCTCCCTCTCTCTGTAATCCCCTCCCCTACACCACCCCCTCTCTCTGTAACCCCCTCCCCTACACCCCTCCCTCTCTCTGTAATCCCCTCCACTACACCACCCCCTCCCTCTGTAACCCCCTCCCCTACACCCCTCCATCTCTCTGTAATCCCCTCCCCTACACCCCTCCCTCTCTCTGTAACCCCCTCCCCTACACCCCTCCCTCTGTAACCCCCTCCCCTACACCCCTCCCTCTCTCTGTAATCCCCTCCCCTACACCACCCCCTCTCTCTGTAACCCCCTCCCCTACACCCCTCCCTCTGTAACCCCCTCCCCTACACCCCTCCCTCTCTCTGTAACCCCCTCCCCTACATCCCTCCCTCTGTAACCCCCTCCCCTACACCCCTCCCTCTCTCTGTAATCCCCTCCCCTACACCACCCCCTCTCTCTGTAACCCCCTCCCCTACACCCCTCCCTCTCTCTGTAACCCCCTCCCCTACACCACTCCCTCTCTCTGTAATCCCCTCCCCTACACCCACCTCTCTCCATACCCCCCCCCCCCCCCACCAGCCCCTACTCCCCTAAGAACACAAGCAACTCGGAGCAGGAGTAGGCCATCGGGCCCTTCAAGCCTCCCCTGCCATTTAGTATGAACACGACCGATCTGTGTTGGCCTCAACCCCTCTCCATACCCCCTGATCTATCAAATATTTACCCACCTCCACTTTCAATACTTCTAATGTCCCGACTCCCATCGCCCTCAGGGGCAGAACATTCACTACTTCTGAGAGAAGAATTTTCTACACACCTCAGTTTTAAGTGTCCCGACCCTTATTTTGTAAAAACGTCCCCTTGTCTGTGACTCTCCCACTGCTGGAAACATCCCAGCATTTACCCTGTCAAGCCCCTTGAGGATCTTATACCGTATGTTTGAATAACGTCACCCCTCATTTTTCTAAACTGCAAGGAATACAGACCCAAATTATTTCGGCTCCCTTGGTGGGATAACCCTCTCATCCCAGGAATTTGCCTGGTGAACCTCCAACATTACTGTATCTTTGTTTTTACATATGGTGACCCAAACTGTGTGTGGCATTCCAGGCGAGACCTCACCAATATCCTGTACAATTGTGGCAAGAGCGGCCTATTTTTAAATTCCAACCCCTATGCAATGAAGGCCAAAATGCAACTTGCCTTCTGAACTACTTGTTGCCTGCTAACCCTTTGTGATTCATGCACCAGAACAGCTCGATCCCTCTGTACTTTACTCACAGTCTCTCTCCATTTAGATAATATAGACTGGAACCTGCTTAGTGCCAAAGGTTTAGATGGGACAGAATTTGTTAAATGTGTCCAGGAGGGATTCCTGACGCAGTATGTCGACAGGCTGACTAGAGGCAATGCCATGCTAGATCTAGTTTTAGGAAATGAACCGGGACAGGTGAAGGATCTATTGGTGGGTGAGCATTTGGGGGACAGTGACCATTGCTCCATAACCTTTAAAATTGTCATGGACAGGGACAGGTGCAGAGAGGACAAGAGGTTTTTCAATTGGGGAAGGGTGAACTACGAGGCTATAAGGAGAGAACTTGGGAGTGTAAATTGGGATGTCCTTTTTGAAGGAAAATGTACCATGGAGATGTGGTCGATGTTCAGGGATCTTATGCAGGATGTTAGGGATAAATATGTCCCGGTGAGGCAGAGAAGGAATGGCGGGGTGAAGGAACCGTGGGTGACGAGAGAGGTGGAACGACTTGTTAGGGAGAAGAAGGTAGCATACGTGAGGTATAAGCAGCAAGGTTCAGACAGGGCCCGTGAGGAATATAGGGTAGCGAGGAAGGAACTTAAGAAAGGGCTGAGGAGAGCTAGAAGGGGACATGAAAAGGCTTTGGCTAGTAGGGTTAAGGAAAATCCCAAGGCCTTTTTCAAGTACGTGAAGGGTAGGAGGATGGCTAGGGTGAAGGTAGGTCCGATTCAGGACAAAGGTGGGAGAATTTGCCTGGAGGCGGCAGAAGTGGGAGAAGTTCTCAATGAGTACTTCTCTTCGGTATTCACCAGGGAGAGGGGTCTTGATGATGCGGAAGGGAGTGCTGGTAGGGGTAATGTTCTCGAGGTTGTTGATATCAAGAGAGAGGATGTGTTGAAGTTGTTAAATAATATTAAGACAGATAAATCTCCGGGGCCTGACGGGATTTTCCCCAGGCTGCTTCGAGAGGCTAGGGAGGAGATTGCTGAACTGCTGGTAAGGATCTTTGAGTCCTCGTTGTCTACGGGGGTGGTACCGGAGGATTGGAGGGTTGCAAATGTTGTCCCCTTGTTCAAAAAAGGTAATAGGGATAGGCCAGGGAATTATAGACCGGTGAGTCTCACGTCTGTGGTGGGTAAGCTGTTAGAAAGGATTCTAAGGGATAGGATTTATGAACACCTTGAGAATCATGGACTGATTAGGGACAGCCAGCATGGCTTTGTGAAGGGAAGATCTTGCCTCACAAGCCTGATAGAGTTCTTTGAGGAGGTGACCAGGAAGATTGATGAGGGCAGTGTGGTGAATGTGGTTTACATGGATTTTAGTAAGGCATTTGATAAGGTTCCTCATGGTAGACTTCTTCAGAAGGTCAGAGGCCAAGGGATCCAGGGAAGCTTGGCTGTGTGGATTAGGAATTGGCTTGCCTGTAGAAAGCAGAGGGCTGTGGTGGAAGGAGTGCCCTCGGATTGGAAGGCAGTGACTAGTGGTGTCCCGCAGGGATTGGTTCTGGGACCTCTACTTTTTGTGATATTTATAGATGACTTAGATGAGGGGGTGGAGGGCTGGGTTAGTAAGTTTGCGGACGACACTAAGATAGGTGGTGTTGTGGATAGTGTGGAGGGCTGTCGGAGCTTACAGAGGGATATTGATAGGATGCAGAGCTGGGCTGACAAGTGGCAGATGGAGTTCAATCCGGTGAAGTGTGAGGTGGTACACTTTGGAAGGACAAACTCCAGGGCAGAGTACTGGGTGAATGGCAAGGTACTTGGCAGTGTGGAGGAGCAGAGGGATCTGGGGGTTCATATTCACAGTTCATTGAAAGTTGCCTCACAGGTGGAAAGAGCAGTTAAGAAGGCCAATGGGATGTTGGCTTTCATAAGTCGCGGGATTGAGTTTAAGAGCCGCGAGGTGATGATGCAGCTTTACAAAACTCTAGTTAGGCCACATTTAGAGTACTGTGTTCAGTTCTGGTCGCCTCATTATAGGAAGGATGTGGAGGCATTGGAGAGGGTGCAGAGGAGATTTACCAGGATGCTGCCTGGATTGGAGGGTATTGAATATGAGGAGAGGCTTAAGGTGCTAGGGCTTTATTCTCTGGAAAGGAGGAGGATGAGAGGAGACATGATAGAGGTATATAAAATATTGAGAGGAATAGATAGAGTAGACAGTCAGCGCCTCCTTCCCAGGGCACCAATGCTCAAGACAAGAGGTCATGGCTTTAAGGTTATGGGTGGGAGGTTCAGGGGAGATGTCAGAGGGAGGTTTTTCACCCAGAGAGTGGTTGGTGCATGGAATGCACTGCCTGGGGTGGTGGTGGAGGCAGATACATTGAACAGGTTCAAGAGCTTGTTGGATAGGCATATGGAGGAACGTGAGATAGAGGGATATGCGGGAGGAAGGGGTTAGGTAGTGTGAGGGTGGTCTGATGGACGGCACAACACGGTGGGCCGAAGGGCCTGTTTTGTGCTGTATGGTTCCATGGTTCTATGGTTCTAACCTCTCTTTTGATTTCTATTACTGAAGTGCATGACCTCACACTGCCCCACACTAAACTCCATTTGCCAGTCCTTTGCCCACTCACTCAATCTATCTATATCCCATTGCACAATCACAGTGTCCTTATCACAACATGCCTATCCACCTATTTTAGTATCATCAGTAAATTTGGAACCCTTACACACTATTCTTTCCTCCAGGTCAGTCATATAAACAGTGAACAATTATGGGGCAAGAATTGATCCCTGGGAAACTCCACTGGTTACCACCTTCCAGAAGGACCCATTTATTCCAACTCTGTTTTCTATGAGACGGCCAGTTTTCACCCCAGTCTAACTCACTTCCTCCTGTACCACAGGCTTTTGGTTTATGCACCGGCCTTTTATGTGGCACCTTGTCAAATGACTTATGGAAACCTAAATACACTACATCTACAGGTTCCCCTCTATCAACTTTCCATGTTATATCCTCAATGAATTCAAGCCAATTTCATGAACCCACATTGATGAGGTTTAATTATATTCTGCTTTCCTAAATGATTAGCTATTTCTTCTCTGATTACTGACTCCAGCATCGTGCCAGCAATAACTGTCAAACTAACTGGCGTGTAGTTTGTTCCCTTCCACCTTTCTCCTTTTTTGAACGAGGAAGTCACATTGCCTGTTTTCCAATCTTCTGGTACCCTCCTGGAGTTTAGTGAGTCATGAAAATTTTCAACCAATGGGCGCACTATCTCCACTTCCTTTAAAACCCCAGCGTGCTGTCCATCGGGTCCTGGTAACTTGTCCACCTTTAGTCCCCTGAGTTTCTTCAACACTTTGTTGTTTGTAATTGGGATTTTTGTAAGTTCTACCATGTTATCTGAAAATTGCCCATCCAACAGCTTAGGGATATTAGCAATGTCTTCCATGGTGAAAAATGATGCAAAACATTATTCAACATATCTGCTATTTCTTTCTTTGCTGTTATTAATTCACCAGCCTCATTCTTCAGAGGTCCCACATTTACCTTAACCATCCTCTTCCTATTGATATCCAGAGAAACTTTGACTGTTTTTATACTACATGCAAGTTTTCTCTCAAGATTCATTTTCTCCCTTACACGGTAGTGTAGCGGTTAGCGTAACACTATTACAGCGCCAGTGACCCGGATTCAATTCCTGCCGCTGTCTGTAAGGAGTTTGTACGTTCTCCATGTGTCTGCGTGGGTTTCCTCCCACATTCCTCCCACATTAGGAAGTTGTGGGCGTGCTATGTTGGCGCCGGAAACAGGGCGACACTTGTGGGCTGCCCCCAGAACACTCTACACAAAAGATGCATTTCACTATGTGTTTCGATGTACATGTGACTAATAAAGATATCTGATCTGATCTTCTTATCAACTTTTTAGTCTTGCTGGATCCTAAAAACCTCCCAGGCCTCTGGTCTACTTCTAGCCCTTGCCACTCTGTCTATCCTAGTCTTCAATTTAACATTATCCTTTACCTCCTTTGTTAACCACGGATTGTGCCTCTTGCCCATGGAATCCCTCTTTTTCATTGGGATCAACTCTTGCTGTGCCTTACAGAGCAGCTGTTTGAATATCTGCCACTGTTCCTCCACTCCTAACTTGTTTACCCAGTCCGCCATCGACAGCTCCTTCTTGTACCATTGTAAGTGCCTTTATTTAAATTGAAGACACAAAATCCCTTATTAATACATCCTCATTACACGAGTCCAAATCTAAAATAGCCCATTCCCAGGTAGTCTCTTCAATGTACTGCTCTACAAAGCAATCCCTGACGCATTACACAAATTCTTCTCTTACAATATCTTTGCCAGCTTGGTTCCTCCAATCAATATGTAGATTAAAGTCTCCCATGATAATTGCATTGCACTTCATGCCCTTGACATTTTCCTATTAATGCTCTGACCTATCAAGAGGTTACATTTTGAGGGTCTCTAGAGTACTCCCACTCATGTCTTCCTTCCTCTGCTATTTGTGATTTCAACCCAAACCGATTTCACATCACTACTGTTTGTGATGTACATAAATGACCTGGATGAGTATGTTGATGGGTGGGTTAGTAAGTTTGCAGACGATACCAAGATTGGTGGAGTTGTGAATAGTGTAGAAGACTGGCGAGGGATACAGCGTGATGTAGATCAGCTGCAGATGTGGGCAGAGAAATGGCAGATGGAGTTTAACCAGGATAAATGTGAGGTGTTGCACCTTGGTAGGATTAATGTCAAGAGGCAGTACACTCTTAAAGGCAAGACCCTTAACAGTGTTGAAGAGCAGAGAGACCTTGGGGTGCAAGTCCATGACTCATTGAAAGTGGCTACACAGGTAGACAGGGTGGCTAAGAAGGCTTATGGAATGCTTGCATTTATTAATTGAGGTATAGTGCAGCGGTTAGAGTAACGCTATTACAGCACATGCAACCCGGGTTCATTTCCCGCCGCTGTCTGTAAGGAGTTTGTACGTTCTCCCTGTGTCTGTGTGGGTGTTTCCCCCGGGAGCTCCGGTTTCCTCCCACATTCCAAAGACGTACGGGTTAAGAAGTTGTGGACATGCTATATTGAAGCAGGAAGCGTGGTGACACTTGTGGGCTGCCCCTAGAACACTCCACGTAAAAGATGCATTTCACTGTGTGTTTCGATGTACTGACTAATAAAGATATCTTATCTTATCTTAGGAGTCAAGAGGTTCTGATGCATCTCTATAGAACACTGTTTAGGTCACATTTAGCGTATTGCATGCAATTCTGGTCACCTCACTACAGGAAGGAAGTCGAGGCTTTAGAGAGGGTGCAGAGGAGGTTTACTAGGATGCTGCCTGGATTAGAGGGCATTTGTTATCGGAGAGGCTGGACAAACTTGGGCTCTTTTCTCTGGAGCGGAGGAGGCTGAGGGGTGATCTGTTGGAAGTGTATAAAATTATGAGGGGCATAGATAGGGTGGACAAGCAATATCTTTTTCCCATTATTGAGCGATCCAATACCAGAGGGCATGTATTTAAGGTGGGGGGGGGGGTAGGTTCAGAACAGACATGAGGGGTCCATTTTCTACTGAGAGAGTGGTGGATGCCTGTAACGCGTTGCCTGATAGGGTAGTGGAGGCAAACTCATTGGGGGCTTTTAAGAGGGGCTTGGATGGGCACATGGATGAGAGGAAAATAGAGGGATATGGGCATTCTGCAGGTAGAGGGGATTAGCTATGTCAGCACAACATTGTGGGCCGAAGGGCCTGTTCTGTGCTGTACTGTTCTATGTTCTATATTCTACCGTCTGACCCTCTATCATGACTCAGCACTGCTCTGGTACCTTCCTTGATATACAACACCACCCCAGCCCCTTTGGCCAGTCAGAGGAAGTGGTTGAAGCAGGCACATTAACAGCATTTAAAAGATACATAGACAAGTACACGGATAGGAAAGGTTTAGAGGGATATGGGCCAAACGTGGGCAAATGGGACCAGCTTAGATGGGAATCTTGGTCGGTATTGACCAGGTGGGCTGAAGGGCCTGTCTCCGTGTCTCTGTGTCTCCATGAATCTATGGCCTGGGGCAGGTCAGGGTATAAAGCAGCAGAGGTTTGACGAACTCAGGCTTCTGGCAAGTGGAAGATGGAAGACCAGAGCGGACGCTTCCGAAAGCCTGAGCCTGGAGCGATAAAGACGGAAGATGCTGGTGATACTCAGCAGGGCAGGCAGCCTCCCTGCAGAGAGAAACAGTTCATGTTTCAGGCTGATGACCCTGGGAACTGGCAGCAGATGAGGTAAAGGTAGGAGCATAGTGTTTGCCTTTAATTGTAGGCTTCCCCATGATTAGTATCCTGAATAGTTCTATTAGAGTGCCATCATCAAGGGTAGGGCAAGGTTATCTTGTTGAACCGTGATATTAAGCCCCTCTGTCCCAAAGCCTCATGGTCAAAACTGTACTGAACACACATGGGCCAATCCATAAATACTGCATGAAACAATTTACTGTAATTACAACTGCTATTGAGCAGCAAATCAACTGTGGACACATTTGCATGCTTCCCTAGGCTTGCTTATACCTGCCCACATTTCCAATTAAGGTCAATTAAGTTTACTGTGCAAATCATCCATGTGCAGTTGCTGCGTGGTGGTAAATAACGGATGATAGCATGATCAGCGCAGAAAAGAAATCAATCATTGAAGCTTGAAATATACTGGAGGAAAGCTGCAAACTGACATTGTCAGCAGTGAGGGTCAGGTTTAATTGCGACCTTAGCCTGTCAGGGTTCACCAGTAAAAAGCTTGATCAGCAAACCGGCAAAATTGGGATTGAGCTGAGTCGATGAAATAGATTTTGAAGGTGCTGTGATCTGGAAAACGAACCAGCCAATTTCCACAGAGCGAGCTCACATAAACAGCAGTGAGGTGACAACCAGTTCAGCTGTTCAGGAGCCCAGATGGAGGGTCTCAACCTGAAACGTCGACGGTCCATTTCCCTCCACGGATGCTGCCCGACCCGCTGAGTCCCTCCAGCACTTCGTGTGTTGCTCCAGATTCCAGCATCTGCAGACTCCTGTGTCTACAGTTCAGCTGTTATGGTGATTTTACTTCGGGGGTAGTTTCAGGAAGAGGCAAACCCCCACCCCCCACCCCCCCCACCCCCCCCCCCACACACTATCGCCTCTTCTTTTCTTCCCTTTCCCAGCCTCTCTCTCTTTTCTCTACCCCCTTTGACCGTCCCCCGGTGGATCTGCTCTCCCCTCCTCCCCCGCACCTGCCCATCACCATCTCTTACCTGCATCTACCTATCACCACCCTGTGCCCACCCCACCTCCCCTCTTTTGTCCACCTGTCACTGCTCTGCTTTTCCCTCCTATATACTGGGCTTGCCCCTTTTTCCTATCTTCAGTCCTGAAGAAGGGTCCTGACCCAAAGCATTGACCGCCTGCTTTTCTCCACGGATGCTGCCTGGCCCACTGAGTTCCTCCAGCATCACAGATGTTTTACAAAGAACAAAGAACAGTACAGCACAGGAACAGGCCCTTCGGCCCATTATATTGTGCCGAACTAATTAAACTATTAATTAAATGCCTAACTAAACTAATCCCTTCTGCCTGCACAATGTCCATATTGCTCCGTTCTCTGCACATTCAACTATCTAAGAGCCTCTCAAATGCCTCGATTGTATCTGCCTCCAATACCACCCCTGGCAGCACATTCCAGGCACCCACCACTCTCTGGATTAAAACTTGCCCCACACATCTCCTTTGAACAAACCCTTCTCACCTTAAATGCATGCCTGCTAGTATTAGACATTTCGACCCTGGGGAAAAGATACTGGCTGTCTACTCTATCTATGCCTCTCATAATCATAAACTTCTATCAGGTCTCCCCTCAGCCTCCGCTGCTCCAGAGAAAAGAACCCAAGTTTGTCCAACCTCTCCTCATAGTATATGCCCTCTAATTTTCGTCTAGATTCCAGCATCTGCAGTCCTTTGTTTCTCTAGGGTCCTGCACTCTGGTTTTTGAACTGGTTTGAAAAACAAACTGAATCACTGCTGGCAACTTCGCTGACCTGTCCCAGCCTTCCACCCATCTGGAGGTGACAGCCGTGATGCTGCATTAGGGTTAATGGTGTAGGGGTGACGTGAAGACAAACCGCAGCTGTCAAATAAACCCCTCTGCTCCAACCATGCCAAACATGGCCGGACCAGTCCAGTACACCGGGACATCCCGCTAACCGCCCCCCCCACACTCCCACCACCTGCTGCCTGACACATTGTACTCATGGTGTCACTCAGCCACAGCCCAATGAGAAAGTGAACCGGCTCTGCGTCGGGAGATTGTCCCAGAACTTTATCTGTGGACCCAGGAGACTGCGTCGGCTGGGATCTGGAGCAAGAACAAACACCGAGCCGCTGCAGGAACTCAGCGAGTCAGGCGGCATCTGTGGAGGGAAACGGACGGTCGACGTTTCGGATGGAGGCCCCTCGTCAGGACTGAGAGAGCAGAGGGAGAGACAGCCGGGGTAAGAAGGCGAGGGGCAAGAGCTGGCAAGCAGGAGGTAGGTGGAGCCAGGTGAGGAAGAGATGGTCGGGCGGGGAGGGAAGGGTGGAGGAGGCGACAGAGGTGGATGGAACTGAGGGCTGCAGGTGCTGTCACCTGGGAGGGGAGGGGAGGGGAGGGGATGAGAGGTTGAGGGGAGGGGAGAAGGGAGGGGAGGGGAGGGGAGGAGAGGGGAGGGGGAGGGGACAGGGGAGGGGAGAGGGGAGGGGAGAGGGGAGGGGAGAGGAGGGGAGGGGATGGGAGGGGAGTGGGGAGGGGAGGGGAAGGGAGGGGAGGGGAGTGGGGGAGGGGAGGGGAGGGGAGGGGAGGGGAGGGAGAGGGGAGGGGAGGGGAGGGGGAGAGGGGAGGGGGAGGGGAGGGGAGGGGGAGGGGAGGGACTAGTGAAGTACACAGATGGGAAGAGCTGGGAGAGAGGCTGGGGGATGGGGGGGTGGGTGATAGCCAGAGGTTAGGGAGGGGGAGAAACAGGATTATGGGGGGCTGGGAGAGGGGGTTGGAAAGAAGAGGGTGTGTGTGAGAGGGCAAGCAGGTTATCTGTCCCTCACCAGCACCTTCTGATCACAAGAGTGGATTTTAAAAAAAATAAATTATGGTTTATACGACTTTTCACAGGGGTATCCTGGAGATTAACCTTCAAACCTTGGAAAACCCCGTGATGACGGGAGCAGGTCAAGAGGCGCTGCTTCCTGTGATAAGTGACCCACCCCCTCACCCAACCCCCACCCCCACCCCCAGACCCTGAGCTGGATGCCTGACCTGCTGAGTTCCTCCAGCAGTGTGTGTGTGTGTGTGTGTGTGTGTGTGTGTGTGTGTGTGTGTGTGTGTGTTGGGGGGGGGGGGGGTTGTGACACTCTCCATCTGCCTGGATGAGTGCAGCTCCCACAACCCCCAGGATGCAATTTCTCCCCTGCGGTGCCCAACGGTGCCGGACCACCTCCATGGTGCCGGTGGACACCATGTGCGCTTTCTCCAGGGATCCCCTGGGCACCGACACACCCCGGGCACCAACACACCACAGGGACCTACACACCCTGGGCACCTACACACCCCGGGCACTGACACACCACAGGGACCTACACACCCCAGGGACCAACACACCCTGGGCACCTACACACCCCGGGCACTGACACACCCTGGGCACCAACACAACCCGGGCACCAACACCCCGGGAACTTACACACCCCGGGCACATACACACCCCGGGGAGACAGCCCAGGTGGAGCCCCCGGCCACCTGCCTCCAGGAGCCGGTTCTGGCCAACCCCAGGAACCCCTCCACTGTCACGGGGAGTGAACCCTGGAAACCCCCCCCCCAACTCCCCCTCCCCAGCACCCTCGCCGGAGGGACTGCAATTGTTCATTAAGGAGACTCCCTCCACCCCCTCCGCCCCACCCCACCCCGTCCCCCAGCCCCCATCCTCTCCTCCCCATCCCACCCCTCATATCCCCTCCCCCCACCCCCACCCCTTCCTCTCCCTCCCCCCACCCCACCCCGTCCCCAAGCCCCACATCCTCTCCTCCCCATCCCACCCCTCATCCCCTCCCCACCCCCACCCCCCTCCTCTCCCTCCCCCCACCCCACCCCGTCCCCAGCCCCCATCCTCTCCTCCCCATCCCACCCCTCATCCCCTCCCCCACCCCCACCCCCTCCTCTCCCTCCCCCCACCCCCATCCCCCAGCCCCATCCTCTCCTCCCCATCCCCCCCTCATCCCCTCCCCACCCCTCATCTCCCTCCCCCCCACCCCCCCCATCCCCCAGCCCCCATCCTCTCCTCCCCATCCCACCCCTCATCCCCTCCCCACCCCTCATCTCCCTCCCCCCCACCCCACCCCCATCCCCCAGCCCCCATCCTCTCCTCCCCATCTCACCCCTCATCCCCTCCCCCTCCCCCACCCCATCCCCATTCTCATCCCCACCCCATCCCCTCCTCCCCCCTCCCCCCCCAGCCCCCTCCTCTCCCCCACCCCCATCCCCTCCTCCCCCATCCTCCCCTCCGAGGGGCAACTGGGGCTGGGCAATAAACGCAGATGCTGCCAACGGTTGACAAAGATCTGCCCCCCTGCCCACTGCCCCCCCCTCCCTTTAACCTGTGGCCGCGGCCGTCAGGAGGAGAGTCTCCGGTGGTCGGAGCCCCTCCGTCTCCCCGCACCGCCCCGACCGACAGAACGGCAGGTCCAGCACCTTCCGCGGGAGCCGGAGGGGGAGACGGCGGCGGAGGAGGCGGCAACTACCCCGGGGGAGCAGGCGAGAGGGAGGGGGGCTTGGCTCTCTCGCCCCGCTGCTGACCAGGACCTGCAGGCGGATCCCACTCGCGTCCGGCGGCTCCGGCAGCGATGGGGCTCAGCGAGCTCCGGGACGGCTGCACCAAGTCCTCGCTGGCGTAAGTAGCCGGAGCGGGGACGGAGAGGCGGGCAGGGCAGGGCAGGGCAGGGCAGGGCAGGAGTGACTGCCCCTCACACGGGGAGACGTGGGCAGGGGACCCTCGCCTCCGCTTGTCGGCACCTTGTGCCCCGCCGGATGGGAACGGGCTCCGTGCGGTGTCTGTGCTTAACTTTTACTGGTTCCCTTCGTCGGTGTTACAGGGGTTCTTTACTCAGTATTACAGGCACACCCCTCCCCTGTAGCCTGTGTCGCGGGTACACCCCTCCCCTGTAGCCTGTACCGTGCCCCGTGGGAACACCCCTCCCCTGTAGCCTGTGCCGTGGGTACACCCCTCCGTGTAGCCTGTGCTATGGTTACACCCCTCCCCGTAGCCTGTGCCATGGGTACACCCCTCCCCCGTAGCCTGTGCCGTGCCCCATGGCTACACCCCTCCACTATAGCCTGTACTGTGGGTACACCCCTCCCCTGTAGCCTTTGCCGTGCCCAGGTTGGTACACTCTTCCCCTGTAGCCTGTGCCGTGGGTACACCCCTCCCCTGTCACCTGTGCCGTGAGTACACCCCTCTGCTTAGCCTGTGCCATGGGTACACCCCTTCCCTGTAGCCTGTGCTGTGGGTACACCCCTCCCCTGAAGCCTGTGCCACGGGTATACTCCTACCTTGTAGCCTGTGCTGTGGATACACCCCTCCCCTGTAGCCTGTGCTGTGGGTACACCCCTCCCCTGTAGCCTGTACCATGCCCCATGGTACACCTCTTCCCTGTAGCCTGTGCTGCAGGTACACCCCTCCCCTGTAGCCTGTACCATGGATACACCCCTCCCCTGTAGCCTGTACCATGGGTACACCCCTCCCCTATAGCTTGTGCCGTGGGTACACCCCTCCCCTGTAGCTTGTGCCGTGGGTACACCCCTCCGCTGTAGTCTGTACCACGGGTACACCCCTCCCCTGTAGTCTGCACTGTGGGTACACCCCTCCCCTGTAGTCTGTGTCATGGGTACATCCCTCCCCTGTAGTCTGTACCGTGGGTACTCCCCTCCCCTGTAGGCTGTACTGTGTGTACACCACTCCACGTAGCCTGTGCTGTGGGTACACCCCTCTCCTGTAGCTTGTACCGTGCCCCGTGGGTACACACTCCCCTGTAGTCTGTACCATGGGCACACCCCTCCCCTGTAGCCTGTACCATGGGCACACCCCTCCCCTGTGACCTGTAGCACAGGCACTCCCCTCCCCCATGACCTGTACCAAGGGCACACCTGTAGCATAGTCTCACTGCTCCACTTTTACCTGTAGCACAGCCCCACTACTCCCCCATAACGTTTCAAAGGCTCAGTGGACCCGGTAACCTGTAGCACAGTTTCACCACTCATCTGTTATCAGTAGCATTGTTGCATTGCTCTTCAGTAACCTGTAGAAATATCACTGCGCCTTCTAACCTGTAGCACAGCCTCACTCTTCACCTGTAATCAATAGCACAGTCTCACTGCTGCCTGTTTCCTGTAGTACAGTCTCACTGCTGCTTGTTTCCTCTAGCACAGTCTCACCTCTCCACTGTTACCTGTAGCACAGTCTGACTGCTGCCTGTTTTTGTAGCAGTTTCACTTCTGCCTGTTTCCTATAGCAGTCTCACCCCTCCACTGTTACCTGTAGCACAGTCTCACCACTCTGCTGTTACCTGTAGCACAGTCTCACCCCTCCACTGTTACCTATAGCACAGTCTCACCACTCTGCTGTTACCTGTAGCACAGTCTCACAGCTTCACTGTTACCTGTAGCACAGCCTCACCGCTCCAGTGTTACCTGTAGTACAGTCTCACCGCTCTGCTGTCACCTGTAGCACAGTCCCAGTGCTGCCTTTGGCAGATGGCTGTACTTAGTTGGTCCTCTGCGTTCCTCCACAGGGTGATGCTCCGCTCTCCGGATGTGAGTCCCCGGAGGTTGTCGGACATCAGTCCACAGCTCAGACAGCTCAGTTACCTGGTGGTCGACGAGTGCATTAAGGAGGAGCTGAAGTCATCCAGATCGTTCGAGGATTTGAACAGCACCTGTACCGGCGGCCTGAGTTCCATCGAGGAGCGGATCCTGCGGATTACAGGCTATTACGGTTACCAGCCATGGTCTCTCCGCTGCCCCAGTGAGTCCCGTGCATGTTCCCCATAAACCTTTGCTGGGCATTGGCTTCACACACAGCACTTGGGTGGTGCGGTGGTACAGCGGGCAGGGCAGCTGCCTCACAGCTCCAGAGACCTGGGTTCAATCCTGACCTCTGTCGCTGCCTGTGTGGGGTTCGCACGCTCTCCCTGTGACCGTGTGGGTTTCCCGGGGTGCTCCGGTTCCCTCCCACATCCCAAACATGTGCGGGTCGGCAGGTTAACTGGCCGCTGTAACTTGCCCCCAGTGTGTGGGCGAGTTGGCAGAATCCGGGGGGGGGGGGGAGGTGGGGGGAACGTGGGGAGAATAAAATGGGATGCGTGCAGGATGAGTGTAAAAGTGTGCTCCGTGGTGGGCAGGGACTCGACGGGCCGAATGGCCTGTTTGCATTGTTGTGTGGCTCGGTAAGGCTTTGATGGGGAGCCATCCGTTCCTGTGACAGGTGCTGCCTGACTCCACACCAGGGCATGACCACACGTGACAACACGCTGTCCACCAGCCACAGGTGCGGGAACGCTTGTGCGGCAAAGTGGGAGTCCAGTGCGGCTGGCTGAGGGTCCAGCTCCAAATAATCCCATCCCCGACTAAACACAAATACACAGAGCAGAGTCCGTCCCTGTCACCTGACCAGGACCCCGACCCTCGCTGTGAACTTTAACCTCTAGCCTCTGGTACCTGGCTGCCTTTCCCCACTCGCCCGGTGAACGTTGTGAAGTCGGTAGTGGGACAGGCGACTGGCAGTGTCGCAGGGAGAGCTTGCACCCCCGGTGGTCCGCGATTCTGTCTGCCGTCACCAACCTACACCCGAGGGGACCGCTGGCCATTTCCCCTCTCCGCCTCTCCTTTTTCCCCAGTGAGCAGCTTCGTCCTCCTGCTCTCCTACCTTCACCTTCAGTATCATCTCTGCCAGTTTCCTCACCGCCCCCCCCCCAAACCTCTTCCTGACCCTCAACAAACTCCGCCTCATTGCCCCTTCACCCGCTTTCTCTCTTCCTCCCCGCCTGTCCATCTCTTCCCCCTCTCCCTCCCCATCCCTCTATCCGTTACCATCCCTTCCCCTTCTCTCTCACTCTCTCCATCCCTCCCTCCCTCTCTACCTTGCAGAGGCCAGACGCCAACTCTCGGACACTTTCTCCTGAACCACGGCCCCACCAAGGACCACCAGGAGATCATCTCCCGCACCATCGCTGACCTCATCACCTCGGGAGATCTCCCCCCCACCCCCCCGACCCCCCCCCCCCCCACCGCTACCAACATGATAGTTCCACAACCTAGGACTGCCCACTTCCATCTCCTCCCCAAAATCCACAAGAAGGACTGTCCCGGCAGACCTTCTGTCTCCCCATTCTCTTGCCCACGGAGCTCGTATCCTTGTGCCTGGACACTATCCTGTCCCCCCTGGTCCAATCCCTTCCTGCCCATGTCCGTGACACATCACACATTCTCCAACTCTTCCATAGCTTTAAGTACTCACAGAATGCACAACCTCATCTTCACCATGGACGTCCAGTCCTTATGTACCTCCATTCCCCATCATGACAGCCTCACCGCCCTCTGCTTCTTTCTTGGCCAGAGACAGAACCAGTTCCCTTCCACTAACACACTCCTCCACCTGGATGAACTATTCCTCACCCTAAACAACTTCACTTTCGATTCCTCTCACTTTCTACAGACCAAGGGCGCTGCTATGGGCACTCGCATAGGCCCCAGCTATGCCTGCCTCTTCATTGGCTATGTTGAACAGTCTCTGTTCCAAGCCTACTCCGGCCCCATTCCTCAACTCCTTCTCCGCTATATCAACGACTGCATTGGTCCACCTCTTGTACCCGTGCGGAACTTGACAGTTTCATAAATTTCGCTACTAATTTTCATCCGGCTCTCCAATTCACTTGGACTATCTCTAACACTTTCATCTCTCCATCTCAGGAGATACCTTATCCACCAAACCCACTAATGCCCACAGCTACCTCGATTACAGCTCCTCCCACCCTGTCTCTTGCAAGGACATGATCCCTTTCTCTCAGTTTCTCCAACTCCACCGCATCTGCTCCCATGATGAGGCTTTCCACTCCAGGACATCCGAGATGTCCAACTTCTTTACGAACCGTGGCTTCCCCCCGACTGTGGTTGAGAGAGTTCTCACCCGCATCTCTGCCATTTTCCGCACCTCTGCTCTCACCCCCACCCCTCCCAGACCCAACAGGGATAGGGTCCCACTTGTCCTCACATTTCATCCCACCAGCCTACGTATCCAACACATCATTCTCCACCACTTCCATCATCTCCAACGGGACCCCACCACCAAGCACATCTTCCCCTCCCCACCCCTTTCTGCTTTGCGCAGGGACTGCTCTCTCTGCAACTCCCTAGTTCACTCCTTCCCCCCTCCCCATCCATGCCACTCCCGTCCTGGCAACTTTCCACTGCCCCCGCCATAGGTGCAACACCTGCCCCTACACCACCTCCATCCAGGGACCCAAACAGTCCTTTCAGGTGAGACAGAGATTCACCTGCACCTTCCCTAATATCATCTACTGTGTTCTGTGCTCCAAATGTAGTCTCCTCTACATTGGTGAGGTCAAACGCAGATGACCGCTTCACAGAACACCTGCGTTCTGTCCATAACCGCGACCTGCATCTTCCCGTTGCCGGTCACTTCAACTCCCCCTCCCGCACTATCACTGATATGTCAGTCCTCGGCCTCCTCCACTGCCAGGAGAATTCCAAGCGCAGACTGGAGGAACAGCTCCTCATTTTCTGTCTTAGAACCTTGCGGCCTAACGGCACGGACATTGAATTCTCCCACTTTAAGTAAACCGAACCCCCCCCCCAACCCCCCCCCCCCACCACCTTGCCTTTTCTTTTCTACCCTTTCCTAGCCTCTCTCACTTTTATCTCCTCACCTATTTCTTTTTTTTCCCTCTCCTCCCCTCCCTCCCCCCCCATGCCGCCTGCCACCTTCCCTTTGACCCATCCCCCGTGGATCTGCTCTCCCCTCCTCCCCCACACCTGCATCACTGTCCCTTACCTGCGTCTACCCATCACCCTGTGTCCACCCCGCCTCCCCTCTTCTGTCCACCTAGCACTGCTCTGCTGTTCCCTCCTGTATATCGGGCTTCCCCTTTTCCTACCTTCAGCCCTGAGGAAGGGTCCTGACCCAAAACGTTGACCGCCTGCTCTTCTCCGCGGATGCTGCCCGGCCGGCTGAGTTCCTCCAGCATCTTGTTGTTTTTCCCTCCCTCCCCTCTCACTCTCTCACTTTCTCCCCATTTCTCTCTCTCTCCATTCCCTTCCCTCTCTCTCTCCGTCTCCATCCTCTGCCTTGCCTGAATCTCATTATTCACCCCCACCTCTCCCACTTTCTTCCCTCCTCCCCTTCTCCATCACCTCCTCTCAACTCGTTCCTCTCTGTTCATCCATTGCCTCAGCTCTTTCCTCTCCCCTTCCCCCTGCCACCTCTCTTCCCTCATTCTTTTCCTCATTTAACCTTCTGTCTCATGCCCGTCTCCCTCCTGATCCCTCTTGGCCCCTATCACCAATACCCCCTCCCTTGCTCTCCTACACTTCCTTTCTCGTCCCCGCAATGATTTCTTCTTGTCCCATATCTGCCTATTCTTTCCGGCCTCCTCTCGAGCTCCCTCTCTCTCACTGCACCCCTCTCTCTTGCTCCGCTGCTGACTCTCATCCATTGCCCCCCCAACAACTCTCAGCCACGTCTCTCTGTCCTACAACCCCTCTCTCTTGCCCCTCCCTCTAGCATACACTCTCTGTTGAACGCTCAGATCCTATCTTGCCCCCTGTCTCTCTTGTACCCCTTCTGCTACCCTCACTCCCCTCTCCTCACTCTTTCCAGCTTTTTTCCATCTCTTTCTCGCCCCCTCTATTTTGCCTCCTCTTTGCTCCCACCTCTACGCATCACCTTCGCCCTCCTCGTATTTCTCCTCCCTCTTGCCTCCCTCTCTTGCCCCTTTCTCTCTCCCCCTTGCCCCATCTCTCTCTTTCCCTCTCTCCCTCTTTTGCCCCATTTTCCACTCTCCTCCTCTCCCTCCTTCCCCCTTCCCTCCCTTGCTCCCATTTCCCTCTCACCTCGTTTAATTCAGATAAGTGCAAGGTGTTGCATTTTGGAAAGTTAAATCAAGGTGGGACTTTCACAGTGAACGGTAGGGTCCTGGGGAGTGTTGTAGAACAGAGGGGCCGTGGAGTACAAGTACATGGTTCCCTGAAGGTGGAGTCACAGGTAGACAGGGTGGTGAAGAAGGCTTTTGGCACCCTGGCCTTCATCAGTCAGGGCACTGAGTATAAAAGTTGGGAGGTCATGGTGCAGTTGTACGGGGCACTGGTGAGATCACACTTGGAGTATTGCGTACAGTTTTGGTTGCCCTGCTGTAGGAAAGATATTGTTAAACTGGAATGAATCCAGAGAAGGTTTACAAGGATGTTGCCTGGACTTGAGGAACTGAGTTATAGGGAGGGGTTGGACAGGCTAGGACTTTATTCCTTGGCGCATAGGAGACTGAGAAGTGATCTTATAGAGGTGTATAAAATCACGAGGGGCATCAATAGGGTGAATGCACTCAGTCTGGAATTGGAATTGGTTTATTATTGTCACATGTGCTGAGGTACTATGAAAAACTTGCCTTGCATACCGTTCATACAGTGCAATGAGGTAGTACAGGGTAAAACAATAACGGAATGCAGAATAAAGTGTCACACCTACAGAGGAGTGCAGTGCAGGTAAACAATAAGGTGCAAGGTCATAACGAGGTAGATTGTGAGGTCAAGGGTCCACCTTATCGTACTAGGGAACCATTCAATGGTCTTATAACGGCAGGATAGAAGCTGTCCTTGAACATGGTGGTACGTGCTTTCAGGCTTTTGTATCTTCTGCCTGTTGGAAGAGGGGAGAAGAGAGAATGTCCGGGGTTAGTGGGGTCTTTGATTATGCTGGCTGCTTTACCGAAGCAGCGAGAAGTGTAGACAGAGTCCATGGAGGGGAGGCTGGCTTCTGTGATGTGCAGTTTCTCTCTGCAGTTTCTTGCTGTCTCGGGCAGAGCAGTTACCATACCAAGCTGTGACGTATCCAGATAGGATGCTTTCTGTGGTGCATCGATAAAAGTTGTTTCCGTGCTGTATGACTCTATAACTATGACTCCTCTCACTCCCTTGCCCCCATTTTCTCCTTCCCCAACTTTACCCCCTCTTGCACCCTCCTCCCTCTTTCCCCTCTCCCTCACCACCCCCCACCTTTGCCCGCCTCTCTGGCCCTCTCAGTCCTGACCCAGTCTCTCGGTGGGACTTTAACAAGCAGCAGTGCAGTGTGCCAGTGTACTGTTACGTAAGTCTACAACCCAACCCCCTCCATCGTGGACCGCAGCCCCTCTCCCCTCAGCCAGCACACTGATGCTTCCCCTGCCAGTGAGAATTCCGAGGAGAAGCCTTGTTGGTTGGACAACCCTCCTCTTAAGTCAGAATATCCTCAAACCTTCTGTCACGTTGCATCCCTGACCTTTGCAAATCCTCCAGCACCGGTTTCATTGAAGACAGAGACCTGTAGCCGTCTTTGTTCCGCAGTCCTATTGTAGTCTGCACAGTGGGCCTACTCAGTCAAAGGAAGGGCAATTTGTTACAGCAGCTTCAATGAGCCAGGGCATCCCGAGATGCTTCACAGCTGCGTTACCCGACACAATTAGCAGTTAGTGCCGCTGCCTCCCAGCTCCGGTGATCTGTGTTCGACCCTGACCTCAGGCGCTGTGTGAGTGGAGTTTGCATGCTCTCCCTGCGACCACCTGCGTTTCCCTCCGGTGCTCCGGTTTCCTCCCACATCCCAAATATGTGCAGGTCGGCGGGTTAACTGGCCGCTGTAAGTTGCCCCAAGTGTGTAGGTGAGCCGTAGAATCTGTGGGGATTTGAAGGGAATGTGGGGAGCAATCGTGTAAATGGGTGGTCTGTGGTGGGAATGTTTGCTACACGGGGAGGGATTGCATATTCCTCACCTGAAGACTGCACCTCACCTGATACAAGACTGCAGAAACTGGAATCTGGAGCAACAAACAATCTGTCGGAGGAACTCAACGGTTTGAGCAGCATCTCTGGGGGGAGAGGAATTGTTGACGTTTCGGTTTGAAACCCTGCATCAGGGTCCTGAATTCTAGGACAACAGCACAAGTGGTAGTGTAGTGGTTAGCGTAATGCTATTACGGTGCCAGCGACCCAGGTTCAATTCCTCTCACTGTCTGTAAGGAGTTTGTACGTTCTCCCCGTGTCTGCATGGGTTTCCTCCGGGTACTCCGGTTTCCTCCCACATTCCAAAGACGTACGGGTTAGGAAGTTGTGGGCATGCTATGGTGGCGACACTTGCGGGCTGCCCCCAGAACACTCTACGCAAAAGACACATTTCACTGTGTGTTTCGATGTACATGTGACTAATAAAGATATCTTACATTAAAAAAAATGTGTGCAGTAGCACAGGACTTGATGAAGGGTTTCGACCTGAAACGTCAACAATTCCTTCCCCTCAGATGCTGCTCGACCCACTGACTTCCTCCAGCAGAATGGAGACACCGGAGACTGCAGACAGTGGAACCTGGAACAACACACAAAGAGCTTGAGGAACTCAGAGGGTCAGGCAGCATCTGCGGAGGGAAACTTAGACAGTCAACGTTTCAGATCGAGACCCTTCACCCGGACTGAAAGTAAGAGGGGAGATAGCCAGTGTAAAAAGGTGAAGGGGAGGGGACATCATTCCCACTCACATCCCTCCCTCATCTGCCTATCACCCCCCTCACCTGGATCTACCTATCACCTGCCTGCTCTTGCTCCACCCCTCCCCTCCACCTTTTTACACTGGTGACCTCCCCTCCGTCTTTCAGTCTGGATGAGGGGGTCTCCATCCAAAACATCCACTGTCCATTTCCCTCCATAGTTGCTGCCTGACCTGCCAAGTTCCTCCAGCTCTTTGTGTGTTCTCCAGCAGGTCATTTGTTGCTGACGTTTGGAAGAATGAGAGGAGACTTCATAGAAGCTTACTAGGTTCCTGCAGGTCTTGACAGGTTGGATGCAGGGAGGTGATTTGCCTGGCTGAGGAGTACAGGACCAGGGCCCACAGTCTCAGGTCGAGGAGTAAACAGTTTGGGAGTGAGGTGAGGGGCAAGATCTTCACTCAGTGGGTGATGAATCTTTGGAAGTCCCTCCCACAGTGAAGGTTCAGTCATTAGGTTCATTTATAGAACATAGAACACTACAGCATAGTACAGGCCCTTCGGCCCACGATGTTGTGCCGACATTTTATCCTGCTCTAAGATCTATCTAACCCTTCCCTCCCACATAGCCCCCTATTTTTCTATCATTCATGTGTCTATCTAAGAGTGTCTTAAATGCCCCTAATATATCTGCCCCCACAACCTCTGCAGGCAGTGCGTTCCACACACCCACCACTCTCTGCGTAAAAAACTTACCCCTGACATCTCCCTTACATCTCCAATCACCTTAAAATTATGTCCTCTCGTGTTAGCCATTGTCACCCTGGGAAAAAGTCTTTGACTGTCCACTCAATCTATGCCTCTTATCATCTTGTAAACAAATACATCTTGTATTTAAAACAGAGATGCATAGATTAGGTAATTGGTAATTGGTTTATTATTGTCACACGTACCGAGGTGCAGTGAAAAACTTTGTTTTGCATGCCATCCGTACAGATCATTTCAAAACATCAGTACATCGAGGTAGTACGAGGTAAAACAATAACAGAATGCAGAATATTGTGTTACAGTTACAGAGAAAGTGCAGTGCAGACAGACAATAAGGTGCAAGGGCCATGACGAGGTAGATTGAGAGATCAAAAGATCATCTTTATTGTACAAGAGGCCCGTTCAATAGCCTAATAACAGTGGGATAGAAGCTGTCCTTGAGCCTGGCGGTATGTGTTTTCAAGCTTTTGTATCTTCTGCCCAATGGGAGGGGGGAAGAGAGAATGTCCGGGGTGGGTGGGGCCTTTGATTATGCTGGCTGCCTTCCTGAGGCAGTGGGAAGTGTAGACAGAGCCCATGGAGGGGAGGCTGATTTCCGTGATGCACTGGCCTGCGCCCACAACCCTCTGCAGTTTCTTGCGGTCACGGGCAGAACAGTTGCCGTACCAAGCCAGGATGCATCCGGAGAGGATGCTTTCTATGGTGCATCGATAAAAATAGGGAGAGGAGAGTGGGATTGATTGGATGCTTCCCTGGTAGCCAGCATGAACTGAAGATGCTCAGTACTCTCCTTCTGTTCCATTGTTAGCATTTACAACCCACAGTTTAATGATGAATGAGACCGTGCTTTGTCCGCATACAGTGATGTGAATGGATAGCAGTTTTACAGCTTGAGAATGGTGTCCAGTGACCGCACCTTGCTGGATGCACAGCCCATGAAAAGATCCCCCACTCATTCTGGCCCAGCAAATCACGATGTCCACATCTGACCTCCGCTCATTCACTCCAAGTCACGGCAAGGAAAGACTCGAGACTGTCACAACGTGAGAACCTTACGGCACCCCCAGCAAATCTAGAAGCCATTCCAGCACTCAGGACTGAATTATTGGTCCAGTCCTCTGAGGTAACTAGTCCAGGTAAGGAATGTGCTCCTTACCCAGGGTAGCTGTGTGAGAGTGACTGGTCAGGCAGGTGTTCAGCTCAGTCTACAACTTATGCCAAGAGATCCTGTTGTAGATCAGGCTGAGAAAAGGCATTGACTCCACGATGGCTGAAGCTTGACTGTTGCCTTGTGCTTCTAACTTCTGTCTAGTGCGTTATTGGTAAATGAACCAGATTATTGGTGTAATTAAAAACGGAGGGTGCTGGAAACACCCAGCAGGTCAGGCAGAACCTGTGGAGGCAGAAGCAGACTTAATGTTTCATGTTGAAGACCATCCATCAGAACCGGGAAAGAGAGGGTTTGTCTCTCTCTGTTAGTACAGTCTGACGTGCTGGGCATGTCCCACAGCCCTGATATTAGCACACAGAACACAGAGAGGGATGGTCACCTCTAACAGCCCTATTAACCATTGGACCTGGTCTCTCCCTATCACAGACCTATCCATACCTCCCCTCACCTTCTCTGCAACTTTCATCTCTTTTCCTCAGTTCTGACAAGGGGTCTCAGACTTCAAACGTTGACTGTGTTTCTCTCTCCACAGATGCTGCCTGACCTGCTGAGTATTTCCAACATTTTCTGCCTTTACTTCCAGTTCCAGAATCTGCAGTTTGGAATTGGAATTGGTTTATCATTGTCACTGGTACAGTGACAAACTTGTCCGGCATACCATAACATGAGATAAGGTATCTTTATTAGTCACATGTCCATTGAAACACACAGTGAAATGCATCTTTTGCGTAGTGTTCTGGGGGCAGCCCGCAAGTGTCGCCACGCTTCTGGTGCCAACATAGCATGCCCACAACTTCCTAACCCGTACGTCCTTGGAAAGTGGGAGGAAACCGGAGCACCTGGCGGAAACCCACACAGTCACGGGGAGAATGTACAAACTCCTTACAGACAGCGGCCGGAATTGAACCCAGGTTGCTGGCGCTGTAATAGCGTTATGCTAACCGCTACACTACCGTTCATACAGATCAATTCATTACACAGTGCATTGAGGTAGTACAAGGTAAAACAATAACAGAATGCAGAATAAAGTGTCACAGCTACAGAGAAAGTGCAGTGCAAGGCAGACAATAAGATGCAAGGTCATAACAAGGTAGATTATGAGGTCAAGAGTCCATCTTATCGTACTAGGGAACTGTTCAATAGTCATATAACAGTGGGATAGAAGCTGTCACTGAGCCTGGCAGTATGTGTTTTCAAGCTTTTGTATCTTCTGCCTGATGGGGGGGGGGGGGGGGGTGGGGGGGGAAGAGAGAATGTCCGGGGTGGGAGTTTTTACCTATTTTCAACCTGAACCTAGAGTCAGGATGTTTCATCCTTTGTAAACAAAAACAAATGGCAAAGATCTCAGGTAGTGCAGTGATATTTCATTAGAAAAAAAACCTTGGCTTTGATTCCCAGGTTTACAAAGAGAAAGGGGAATATTTTGAGGAATTTACATTCACACAGTGCAGGCAGTGCTCCCGCCAATGCTCCTACTGCCCTCTTGTGGATGTAAGATATCTCGTGGACGGTCGTTCCAAGGACTCTCCCTGGCACCTCAACCAGTAATTATTTATGATGCAATGCACCATTGCTTTCAGTACGCCAGCCCAACCTTTGTCCGTTTGAGGAAGAGAATGTTTGAAGATGAAGAGCGCAGACCGGGCACGAAACTCCCAGGCAGTTTGTTCCCTGCTCTCCTGTAAGACACTGGAGAAATTCCACGAAGGCTGTCTGTGCAAATCCATTGGAAGTATAAGTGGACCTTCATCAGTGATCTCACCCAGGCCGACGTGCTGAGCACTGATGCCCCTCACTACACCCAGGTGTCTACATTGGGCAGGTCCCGGTTGTCCTGGGACGGGGCGGAACACAGGAGGGAGTCCAAAGAGGTGCTCAAAGCCTCCTTGAAGAAATGCAACGTCCCCACTGATTCCTGGGAATCTCTGGCCCACGATTGCCCAAAGAGGAGAAGGAGTGTTCGGGATGGTCCTGAGAAATGGAGGCCGTGCAGTGGGAGCACACAGGAGCCTGCATCAGTGGCAGAGGAGGCACACCGCCTCAAACTATCCACCCCACACTCCCAGCCGGAGACCTCCTGCCCCCTCTGCGGAGGAGTCTGTGGCTTACTTACTAACTTGTTATGACACAGAAGGAGGCCATTCAACCCATCATGTATCTGCTGGCTACCATCAGTCCCGTTTCCCCTCCTCTCTCCCCAATAGCCCTGCATATCGATCAAATACCCCACCAACTCCCCCTTGATCTTCTGCCCCTCATTGGTATTGGTTTATTATTGGCACTTGTACCGAGGTACAGTGAAAAACTTGTCTTGCATACCGATCGTACAGGTCAATTCATCACACAGTGCAGTTACATTGAGTTAGTACAGAGTGCATTGAGTTAGCACAGAGTGCATTGAGGTAGTACATAGTGCATTGAGGTAGTACAGAGTGCATTGAGTTAGTACAGGGTAAAAACAATAACAGTACAGAGTAAGGTGTCACAGCTACAGAGAAAGTGCAGTGCAATAAGGTGCAAGGTCACAACAAGGTAGATCGTGAGGTCAGAGTCCATCATCTACATTAGGGGCAATTTACAGTGGCCAATTAACCTGGGAGGTGGGAGGGAGCCAGAGCATCCAGAGGAAACCTGCATGGGCACAGGGAGAACGTGCAAACTCCACACAGACAGCGCTGGAGGTCAGGATCGAACACAGGTCTCTGGCGTGGTGAGGGCAGTGGCAACCGGCCACAATGGCCTCATCAGCCACCACAGAAGCGAAGTGAAGCAAGACATTCTCGATCTCCAGGGACTGCCCAAGGCAAAGAAATTAATTGTCCCTTGACCGACACCCAACGCTAGAGCCTGTGTTCATTGTTTCATGGCCATTGCTGTGTGCAGCCAGTGCACATCCCAGCCCTGAACAGGGGCGTTCCCTCACCTGTGAAGCACTTGGGAATATCCCAAGGTTGCAAGGGGTGCCAAGGGAAGATTCCCTGCCCAGAGGGAAGGTGGGTGACCCTGCCGAAACCCCGGCTGAGTTTGGCAAATGCCTCACCACCCTGGGTGCTTTAGTGACGGGGGTCCCACCAGCAGCCCTCCTACCCACTGGTGATGTCACCTCCTTCCTGCCACAGATTGTCACGGAGACCACGAGTGATAGGGTGGGGGGTGGGGGTGGGGGAGCCTCAGCCAGCCTTCCTCACAGGGACGTGGGCGGGAATCCTCTCTGTGGTTTCCACCACCATCACCCAGGAGCCAGTGGGAGTCGGAAAACTGACCGGGAGAAGATTAGGGCCGGTGTCTGTCCCAAAGCTCACTGCCAGTAGCGAGAATATTGGACAAACAGTTATATGGGCAATGTTCGCTAATATCACATCCCCCTCCCAGCCCACCCCCCCCCACACCCCCCTCCCAGCCCACCCACCCCCTCCCAGCCCACACACCCGACACCCCCCTCCCAACCCACCCACCCCACACCCCCCTCCCAGCCCACACACCCCACACCCCCTCCCAGCCCACCCCCCCCACACCCCCCCCCACACCCCAATCCCAACCCACCCACCCCACACTCCACTCCCAGCCCACCCACCCCCTCCCAGCCCATCCACCCCTCCCAGCCCATCCCCCCACACCCCCTCCCAGCCCACATACCCCACACCCCACTCCCAGCCCACCCACCCCCACACCCCCTCCCAACCCACATACCCCACACCCCCCTCCCAGCCCACACACCCCTCCCAGCCCACATACCCCACACCCCCCTCCCAACCCACATACCCCACACCCCCCTCCCAGCCCACCCACCCCCACACCCCCCTCCCAGCCCACATACCCCACTCCCAACCCACATACCCCACACCCCCCTCCCAGCCCACCCACCCCACACCCCCCCTCCCAGCCCACACACCCCACACCCCCTCCCAGCCCACCCCCCCACACCCCCTCCCAGCCCACACACCCCCTCCCAGCCCACATACCCCACACACCCCTCCCAAACCCACACACCCCACACCCCCCTCCCAGCCCACCCACCCCCTCCCAGCCCACACACCCCACACCCCCTCCCAGCCCACACACCCCCTCCCACCTCAGAGACCCCCTCCCAACCCACACCCCACAGATACCCAGAACCCCCAGTGGGTGCCGAGGTCTCACAGCCCAGACCCCCGGCCCACGGAAGGATCTCGGGGGAGGGGGAGAGTTAGACGGGGGGACCGCCCACCGATGTGGGGACAGGGAGATTCCACCCGCCAGCAGAGGGAGCGGCTCCATCGGCAGGTGAGCGATACGGGGGGGGGGGGGGGTCCGGCTCAGCGACCCGTCCAGTCACCGTCCGCCCAGCCGTGAAGGTCAGTCTGGACCGCGGCTGGACGTCCAGTCCCAAATAAAGCAGGACCGGGGGCGGTATGGCTGCAGAGAGCGGATCAACCAGCAGGGAGCAGTGCGGAGCCACGGCACAACATCACCCACTCACACTCACTCACACACACACACACACACACACTCCCTCACACACACACACTCCCTCACACTCACACACACACGCTCCCTCACACTCACACACTCCCTCACACTCACACACACACACTCCCTCACACTCACACACTCCCTCACACTCACACACACACGCTCCCTCACACTCACACACTCCCTCACACTCACACACTCACACACACACTCACACTCCCTCACACACACACACACTCCCTCACACACACACTCACACTCCCTCACACACACATTCCCCCTCCCTCACACACACACACTCCCTCACACACACACTCACACTCCCTCACACACACACTCCCTCACACACACACACATTCCCCAACACACACACGTTCCCCTACACAGTCCAACAGACTAACACACTCCCTCACACACTCACACTCCCCCCCCACACACACACACACACACTCCCCCACACACTCACACTCCCTCACACACACACATTCCCCCACACACACGTTCCCCTACACAGTCCAACAGACTAACACACTCCCCCACACACACACTCCCTCCACACACACTCCCTCACACACACACTCCCTCCACACACACTCCCTCCACACACACTCCCCCACACACACACGCCCTCCACACACACTCCCTCACACACACTCCCTCCACACACACTCCCTCCACACACACTCCCTCACACACACACATTCCCCCACACACACGTTCCCCTACACAGTCCAACAGACTAACACACTCCCTCACACACACACACTTCCTCACATACACACACACTCCCTCCACACACACTCCCTCCACACACACTCCCCCACACACACTCCCTCCACACACACTCCCTCACACACACACTCCCTCCACACACACTCCCTCCACACACACTCCCTCACACACACACACTTCCTCACATACACACACACTCCCCCACACACACACTCCCTCCACACACACTCCCTCACACACACACTCCCTCCACACACACTCCCTCACACACACACTCCCTCCACACACACTCCCTCCACACACACTCCCTCACACACACACATTCCCCCACACACACGTTCCCCTACACAGTCCAACAGACTAACACACTCCCCCACACACACACTCCCTCCACACACACTCCCTCACACACACACTCCCTCCACACACACTCCCTCACACACACATTCCCCCACGCACTCACTCCCCCACACACACTCCCACGTGCCTATACAATTCCACACACACAAACAACGCACACACTCCCCCCCCCCACACACACACACACATTCCCCCACACACATATTCCCACACCCACACTCCCTTCCTCCCACACAGGCAGCCAACAACAAGCTGTACCGATGTTGGACCCCGCTCTGACCCAGTTCCAGACATTGACGGTGCAGGAGAAAGTGAAGCCGGTGACCTCATTACGGTTGGCAGGTGCTGTGCAGGTGTGTTACAACCATAACACCACAGGGTTTTTGATCCAGTGCTTTCCATGGAATTGCAAGCAGCTGATGAAGGCTTTTGTTTACAGATACCCTGGTGGAGTGTGACTGGGGGTGAAGTGTTCTGCTTCTGCCCATCTCCTGGATCACTCCTTCCATGTCCTTACAGAATCCCTTTCTGAATCATTCTACATCCCTCCACTCAAACCCTGCAGCTACATCGCAGCAAGACTGTAGCTGATGACAAATGCATTTGTTGCACCTCCTTCCGAAGCAGGGTGGGCAGTGGGCAATAGAGGTCGTCTTGCTGGGTTCCCAGCAGGCATGAGTTGGGATGGCCGTTCACTCTGCAGGGATTTCCTGGGCTGGGGGAAATGTACCAACAGGGATAATTGGCAGACAACAGCAGGAACGAGAGGGTGCCACAGCGGGGAAGAGCTGCTGCCTCCCAGGCAGACCTCCGGCGCTGTCTATGTGGAGCTTGCACGTTGTGACCCTGTGGGCTTTCTCCGGATGCTCCGGTTCCCTCCCACATCCCAAAGGCGTGCAGATTGGTAGGTTAATTGGCCGCTGTAGATTAATGTAGGTGATGGCAGAAGGAACCAAGAAGTATTTGGTAGGTATGTGTGGGAGGGATTGGGATGCAGAGGGTCAGGGAATGGGACTGGATGGGCTGAGTGGCCTCCTGTGCCATTATGAGATGCTGGTGTACTGAGGGAGCTGGGCCAGGACATCAGGGAAAGAAATCAAGGCAAACAGGACAATTCATTGTCAGGAGGCTGTGGAAGATTGGTTTGCCCGTGGGGATGCCTTGTTTGAGTACAGGGAGGTAGATCAGCTGACAGGTGCCCCAGAAACAAGCTTCACCTTGGCACTTAAAGGGGGCCGGATTCAGGGAGCTCCCTCGGGAGAAGAGAACGCATATTCTGGGAACATTTATAGAGTCCTTCCTTCTGGACTCAGTGAGGTGGAGCTTGGGTTGCAGGAGCAAGGCGGAGGTCCAGGGTTTGGGTTAGACCCACCTGAAGCTGTGCACGTAGAGTTGGTCCCAGATCTGAGGATGGGATCACTGGGCTGGGAAGTGGTGAAATGGAGGTTCACCCTCTCGGTCTCTGGGCCAACCGTCACTGGAGTTCAGGAGAAGGAGAAGTGATGAGGTGCCGGGAGAACAGGAGAGACCGGGCCGTGGAAGGGCCATCGTCTCAGGACAAGGAGTGTGTCGTTCAGGACTGAGGCACGGACCAGCTTCCCCTGTGCAAACCCTCGGCTTTCCCAACCTCAGGGGAGATGTGGGAGCTCGTCCTGGATCCCACGGGTAGGGGGGGTCAGGGGATGGGTAGGGATAAGGCAGGGAGGTGGAGCAAAAGTCCCTCAGCTGTGGTCTCAGTGGTGAAGTGGGCACCACAGACTGCAGGGACAGCTCCTGCTCCTGGTTCTGAACGGAGCAGAGCTTCCCGCTGAGGTCACTCATCCGCCCTCCCCACAAGATGGTTAGGGAAAGGTTCAGAATGGATGGGGAGGTTTTGGAATGGATATGGGACAAATGGGGGGGAATGGAATTAGCTCAGGTAGGCATCTTGCTCGGTTTGGGTTGGGCTGATGGACCTATTCCCATGCTGTGTGACTCTATAAATGTTCCCAGAATTTGTGTTCTCTTATCCTGAGGGATCTCCCTGAATCCAGCCCCCTTTAAGTGCCAAGGTGAAGCTCGTTTCTGGGGCACCTGTCAGCTGATCTACCTCCCTGTACTCAAACAAGGCATCCCCACGGGCAAACCAATCTTCCACAGCCTCCTGCCAATGAATTGTCCTGTTTGCCTTGATTTCTTTCCCTGATGTTGCCCCTACTTCCCGAATTTCTGCACTGCCTAATATCCTGCTCTGCTGCCAGTTTTCCTCCATGTCCTGCCGCAAGCCTGCACAATATCCCGTCGGAGAATGTGCTTGAAGTTGTGTTTCCTTGCCAACAGATTTCGCTTTGATTTGATTGCACTCTCTCTGTCAGCGGTTTCAGCTCAGCCTTCTCCCTGCCCACTCTCGGGCAGACGTCCAAACCCACAGGGACCTTCCTGCGGCTGTCTCTCAGTCAGGCAATGACGGCGTCCCGTGATCCCTAACGCCTTCCCATTGGGAAGAGAGAGATCCCGGAACTTCAGCCTTCCTGCGGAGGGAGCCGCCTCTCTTCAGCAGTAAGGTGAATTAGCAGGAACCAACAGTGTGTCTGCTGTGATCTCTCATCCGTTGGACCCTTCCCACCCTTGTGCTGGGTGTGGTGGACGGTGGGAGAGGGACTGCCCCACATGGGTCCCAGCCCCTCTGGTCCCCACCACCACTGCCCCCCCCCCCCCCCCACCCACCAGTCTTGGTCTGTTGTAGTGCTCCCAATCTGCTTGGTTGGCCACACACGCACAACGCCTCTGCCGCCTGTTGCCTCCGTCACCCCGGCAACCGAGTAACAGGCGCTCAGGAACAAGCACCACTGCCAGCTCACACTCGGCCCTGTCTCAGCCCTTCCTCCGTCATCCTTCAGAGTCTCTCACTTCACTTTTTGTGGCCTGGCTGCTTGTTGGGTCTTGCTGTGCGCAGCTGCTTGCTGTGTACCCCACCTCCCCGCAGAGACCGCACTCTCTCTCGTCTGTGAAGTGCTGTGGGTGCACAGTGGGTGTGAAAGGTGTTGGAGAAATGCAAATATCTCTCTTCCTTCAATGCTCCCCCCAGAAGGTTCCTTCGCCGTCACTGGGTCCAGGTTTGAGAGGGACTCCAGATCCTCAGAGCAGGCCTGACCGCTCCCTGTGGGTGGGTCCCAAGCTCTCTCCTTGTCTGTAGGTTTGTGAGTTAAGTATCATCACTCATTCACATCCATTGTTGTGCTTTATGTCACCTGGGTCAGTGCAGGACTGGCTGTGGCCAGGTCCAGATTGGGTGGGTCATGAGCAGATCCATTTCAGATTGGCTGTGGCCAGGTTGGGTTTGGATAGGCTGTGGTCAGGTTGGGTTTGCATTGGCTTGTGGCCAGGTTGAGTTTGGATTGGCTCTGATCCCATTGGGCTTGGATTGGCTGTGGTTGGGTCAGGTTTGGATTGACTGTAGTTGGGTTGGGCTTGGATTGCCTGTGGTCAGGTTGGGCTTGGATTGGCTGTGGCCAGGTTGGGCTTGGATTGGCTCTGGTCAGGTTGGGTTTGGATTGGCTGTGGTTGGGTTGGGTTTGGATTGGCCCTGACCCAGTTGAGTTCCAACTGTCTGTGGTGAGATTGGGATTAACTTTTATACCTAAGTAGTTTCCTGGTGGTGGGTCCAGACCCATTCAGGAATTAAGTCTCTAACAGCGGTTGACATTTCAAGGGAGCCCACTCTGTTGGAGTGCAGTCTTTTGGAAAAAAGATATCAGATCGGGCCTGATCTGTCCTTGCAGAGAGACGTCAAAGATCTCATGAGCACCAGTCCAAAGCTGTGCCGAGACATTCTCCCTGCTGTCCTATCCAACAATTATCCTTCAGTCAGTGTCATGTGAAACAGCTTATCAGATCACGCTCTCACTGCTGTTTGTGGGAGCTTGCTGTGCCACACTGGCTGCCTCCCTTCCTCCGTGAGCACGAATGCAAACCGCCTCATTGGCTGCAGTGCCTCAGGGAGTCCTGAGAGTGCAGAGGATGCAGTCTGATCGTCCTTCGATGCAGAGCCACACCCCAAGGGTATTCAGACACTCGGCATCTGGTGACTTCCCGTTATGTGTGTAAATAAAGGCAGCTCTGTTGTCCGTGGGGCACACTACACCTGTCTGGGCCGGAGTTCAGGACTGTCTGAGGGTCACGCTAACACACCAGATCCCACAGCAAAGGCCCTCTGTACTGGGGAGCCCAGCCTTCTGAAGCACACATTTGGTGTCGCTTATTTCGGGCTGGTTGTGTTCTCCCTGACATCCTTTGTGGTCACTCATTACTCTGTGGGATCCTGCTGTGCCCCCAGATTGAGGCTGTTGAGTTATCCCCCATTCTGTGACCTCTTTCCCAGCGGCAGAGCGCACTGTGGTGTACAGAGGATGTGAAAGGCACCATATAAATGTGATTTCCTTCGGAGGGCAGTGCTGAATTCACCTTCCCACCACGTTGCTTTTGTTATGGGCGGATAGTGGGCCACCGCAGACGGGGACAATTTTCGGAGGGGTGTAAGTCTGCGACTGCGGGGTGTAGGTGGTGGGGTGAGGCTGCGTATTCCCCGAGGCACAATGACAGACTCCAAGTGCGCCAGGATATCTGTGGAACATTCCCGGGTCTCTGGCTTTCACACAAGGAAACAGGAGCAGGAGGAGGCCACTTGGCCCCTCAAACCTGCCCTGTCATTCAATGCGATCATGGCTGATCTATGCTTCCCTCAACTCCTCTTCTGCGCCAGTTCCCTGTGACCCTCGTTCCTCAACCCTTCAATACATCCAATTACCCCAACCCCACCTCCCTCGGGAGCAGAAAATTCCACAGATTCACCGCCTTCTGAGAGAAGGAGTTCTACACACCTTGGTTTTAAGTATCCGGCCCCTTACCTTATAACTGTGTCCCCTTACCCGTGACCATCCCGCTAGTGGGACCATCTCAACACCTACCCTGTCAGGTCCCCTTAGAATCCTATTTCTGAATAAGGTCACCCCTCATTCTTCGAAACTCCGTGCAATGTAGTCCCAAACTGTCCAGCCTCTCTTGATAGAACAACTTTGCACGGGGGTTTGCGATGGAGTCATCATCACTACCGTCCCGCACTCTCGCCTCTGATGCAGGAGCCCGCGGTTTTGAGTTCTACTCCAAGAAGGTGAGCGCAGAACCGAGGTAAGTGTCCCAGGAGGGAGCCCCACACCATCAGAATGCCGGGCTCTGGGTTACATCCCACCGCCTCTCCCAGATGGACATAAGAGATCCCGTGACCAAGGTCTGAAGAAGGGGAATTCTCCTCAATGCTCTTCAGGCCATCACCAGTGATCTGGTCGCCCTCACTTACTGGTTGTGGGGTGTTGCTGAGTGCAGTTTGCTGCAGGCTTTTGTACATTTGGGAAGACCTCGCCGGTTGCAGACCACTCCTGCACCTGCAGCCCCCACAGATTCGGGGAGGTCTCCAGAGGGCCAGTGTCCAAGTAACGAGGACACAGGAGACTCTCAGAACGTCCGCCGTGTTGGGTCTCAAGGTGAGGCCTTCCATTCCTGGACATCTGAAAGACATTCCTTTCTCAGGAAGTGTGGCTTCCCTCCGACTATGGTCGGTGGAGCCCCTCCTCTGTTTCTCCAACTTCTGCTCTCACCCCCACCTCCCTCCAGACAATTCCTTCCCCCCACCCCCCCCCCCCAACAGATGCTTCTCGACCCACTGAGTTCCTCCAGCAGACTGTGTGTTTGTCCAAGTAAAGATATTTATTAGAACATAGAACAGTGCAGCACAGGAACAGGCCCTTCGGCCCACAATGTTGTGCCGATCAAATTCAACTAGTAATTAAAACACCAAACTGAACTAATCCCTTCTGCCTACACAAGGTCCATATCCCTCCATTCTCTGCACGTTCAACACTCAGAATCAGGTTTATTATCACTGACATATGATGTGAAATGTATTGTTTACAGTGAAAAGGTATAAAATCTATAAATTACAAAAATAAATAAACAGTGCAGAAAAAGGAAGAATGAGGTAGTGTTCATGGGTTCATGGACCGTTCAGAAATCTGATGGTGGAGGGGAAGAAGTTGTTCCTGAAACGTTGAGTGTGGGTCTTCAGGCTCCTGTACCTCCTCCCTGATGGTAGTAATGAGAAGAGGGCATGTCCCGGATGGTGAGGGTCCTTAGTGATGGATACCAGATCCTTGAGGCACCGCCTCTTGAAGATATCCTCGATGGCGGGGAGGGTTGTGCCCGTGATGGGGCTGGCTGAGTCTACAACCCCCTGCAGCGTCTTGCGATCCTGGGCATTGGAGCCTCCATACCAGGCAGTGATGCAACCAGTCAGAATGCTCTCCACCATGCAGCTGTAGAAATTTGCAAGTGTCTTTGATGACATACCAAATCTCCTCAAACTCTTAACGAAGTAGAGCCACTGGCGTGCCTTCTACATGATTGCATTAGTGTGTTGGGTCCCAGACAGATCCTCTGAGATGTTGGCACCCAGGAACTTGAAGCTGCTCGCTCTTTCTACCACTGACCCCTCAATGAGGACTGGTGTGTGTTGAGGTTGTTGTTGCGACACCACTCAACCAGCCGATCTATCTCACTCCCGTACGCCTCCTCGTCGCCATCTGAGATTTTACCAACAACAGTGGTGTCATCGGCGAATTTATAGATGTCATTTGAGCTGTACTTAGCCACACAGTCATGAGTGTAGAGTGAGTAGAGCAGTGGGCTAAGCACCTATCCTTGAGGTGCACCTGTGTTGATCGTCAGTGAGGAGGAGACGTTACTACCGATCCGCACTGACTGTGTCTCCTGATAAGGAAGTCGAGGATCCAGTTGCAGAGGGAGGTACAGAGGCCCAGGTTTTGAAGCTTGGTTATCAGTACCGAGGGAATGACGGTGTTGAATGCCAAGCTGCAATCGATAAACAGTAGCCTGACTTATGTCTGTGGTTGTCTCGGTGCTCCAAAACAGAGTGGAGAGCCAGTGAGATTGCATCCACTGTAGATCTGTTGTGGCAGTAGGCAAGTTGCAGCGGGTCCAGGTCCTTGTTAATTCTAGCCATGACCAACCTCTCAAAGCACCTCACCACAGTAGATGTGAGTGTTACTGGGCAATAGTCATTGAGGCAGCTCACCCTGCTCTTCTTGGGCACCGGTATGATTGGTGTCCTTTTGAAGCAGGTGGGAACCTCCGACTGCAGCAGAGAGGTTGAAGATGTCCTTGAACACTCCGGCCAGTTGGTTGGCACAGATTTTCAGTACCCGGCCAGGTACACTGTCGGGGCCTGATGCCTTGCGAGGGTTCACCCTCTTGAAGGATGTTCTAACATCGGCCTCTGTCTCAGAGGTCGTCAGATGCTGTGGGGATTCGCACAGGTGTAGTGTTGTTCTCCCTTTCAAAGCGTGCATAAAAAGCATTGAGCTTTCTACTGGATATCTGGATTATCGGAGTTTTGCTGTGTGTCTCAAACAGTTTACAGATTGAGTCAGGCAGCACCTGTGAGGGGGAATAGACAGTCGATATATCAGGTCGAGAACCTTCATCTCCCCAACATCGATTGTTCATTTCCCTCCACAGATGCTGCCTGACCCGCTGAGTTCCTCCAGCACTTTGTGTGTTCTCCAGGTCCCAGCATCTGCAGTCTCTGGTGTCTCCACTTCACAAATGGAATTGTTTCCAGGCACGGTGAAGGAACACTCTAACCTCAGCAGGGTCCATGGGCAGAATGATCCCGAGGACCACCTTCCTAGTGACTGGAGGGCTGTTAAGCAGGTCTCTGAGGACGGCTCCCCTTGCTCGGCTTTGGAATGGGGGAGCACCTGCAGCTACTTCCAACGGACCCTCGGTGCTTTGATGGGGATGGAGTCTTCCACCCTTGGCACAGACAGGCGAAGGTTAGGCCTGGTTCTCCTGGGCTCCACATGTGTGCTGCAGTGTGCTTGGGCTGAAGTGTGCACAGGTATGGTCAACTAACTTGACAAGTGGGTTACCTTCCTGCCCGGCCAGAGTCGCTCACCGATGGAAGACTGGTTGGGGGGGGGGGTGGGACGGGGGTGCCAGTGTGTGGCCTGATCCCATTAGGGCTTGGGGTGGGGTACACTGAACAACATGCAGTGCCCCAGTCCCTAACAATATTTACGCTCCACACACACTTTACGCCAACCCAAGGCAGCCCATCAGTATAACCGCAGCCTCACTGCAGCTGCACATTGCCAGACTGGTTGATGTTCAGTACTGAGTGAGCAGAAACCTTCTCCAGCTGAAGACTGGAAAGGCTGGAGTCACTGTGTTTGGACCCCACACAACCTCCGATCCCAGGCCACCAACCCCACCTCCCTCCGTTATACTCAACTAGACTGGTAGCAACTTTGGTGAGATGTCTGACCCCAAACCAAGGTTTTGTAGAAGCACGGAATGGCTACACCCTAGAAGGAGGCCATTCAGCCTACTGAGTCTGTTCCAGCTCCATACAAGACCAATCCAGCTGGTCCCTTGCCTCCGAGACTGCAAATTCTTTCCTTTCAGATATTTATCCCGAACCCTCAACACTAAATTCAATCTGTCTCCACTGCTTCCCCTGGCAGTGGACTCCAGACCACAGCCACACTGTAACAGAGCATTTGCTTGTGTCACCTGGGGTTCTTTTGCCTTCATTTTAAATTCTCTCGTCCTTGACCCTCCACCAGTGCGAACACTGTCGCCCGTTATACTCTGGGCTCTTCATGATTTGAATTCCCTCCATTAGATCCCCTCACAAGCTGTTCTGTTCCAAGGAGAACAGTGCTGGTCCCTCACATAACTCACACTAAAGTCCCTCACCCCTGGAATAATTCTGGTAAATCTCTTCTTCACCCTCTTCACCTCTTCGCCAAAGCGAGGCCCTCAGAAACGGGAGCGGCTCTCCAGCTGTGGCCGAACCAGTGATTTATAAAGGTTCGTCACGACTTCCCTGCTCTTGTCCTCTGCCCCTATATTTATGTACCTCAGGATCCTGGAGGCCTTTTTTAACCACGCTCTCACCTTGCCCTGCCACCATCAATGAACGACGCCCGCAGATCTCTCCGTCGCTTTACCTCTTTTAGAAATGCACCCTCTAGTTTATATTCCCACTTCTCATTCTAACACTTCACATTGCTCAGCATTAAACGTCATACGCCATCTCTCTGCCCATCCCACCAGCCTACACCTACCTCAGTGAAGTCAATTATAACCTTTTTTTATTGTTCAATGCACCTCCATGTTTTGTGCCATTTGCAGATTGGGGAAAGTTGTGATCATTGAACCCAAGTTCAAACCATTAAAAATCATAATGGAAAGCAATCCTGGTCTCGACCCTGAGGGAACTCTACCGTACACACCCCTCCAGTCAGAAAAATAACATCACCACCACTCTCACTGACACACAGCCAACTTCCCATCCATCTGCTACAACCCCTTTTATTCCATAGGAACGTAAGAAATAGGAGCAGGAATCGGCCATCTGGTCCATCGAGCCATGGACTCAGCTCCACCTTACCTGCCTTTTCCCCATAATTCCCCTACGATGCAAAAATCTATCTAACTGTGTCTTAAATATATTTAATGAGGTAGCCTCTACTGCTTCACCTGGGCAGAGAATTCCATGGGTTCACTACTCTCTGGGAAAAACAGTTCCTCCTCATCTCCTTCCTAAATCTACTCCCCCGAATCTTGAGGCTATGGCTCCTAGTTCTAGTCTCACCTACCAGTGGAAACAACTTTCCTGCCTCTACCGTATCTATCCCTTTCATAATTTTATATGTTTCCATAAGATCCCCTCTCATTCTTCCATGGTCTGAGCCTTGATGACAAGCCTATTGTGTGGCACTTTGTCTGAAGCCTTTTAGAAATCCATAGATAACATCAACTGTATTTCCCCGTTCGACCCTCTTGGGACTTCAAAAAACTCTATCAACTTAATTATCGCCTTTAACAAATCCATGCTGATATTTCCTAATCAATCTCAAACTTTGCCCATATTATACTGACTGGTCTGTAGTTACTGGGTTTGTACCCCCACCTTTGAACAAGGCTGTAACATTTTCCAGTCCTCAAGCACCACCCCTGAATTAAAAGAAGTCTGAGAAACTATGGTCAGGGCCTCTGTAACTTCCTCCCTTACTTCCCACAGTAATCCAGGCTGCATACCATCTGGATCAGGTGGTTTATCCACTCTGAGTACAGTTAGTGTATCAGTCCCTCCTCTTTTTCAGTGTTCAACCCTTCCCCGGCCACACCTTCCATTGTTGAGACTCCAGCAGCATTTTCTTGCTGAAGACAACAGAAGTTACTCATACAACATCACCCATCCTTCACAACATTAGCAACACATTACACAGATGCAGGAGCTTCACTGCCCATTTAATGGTGGCATCATTTCACCCTGTTGCAGACATTCCCTCTGTTCCAGCCATCACCGTCCCTCCTCTCCTCCCTCCTCACCTTCTCCGCCACCTACACCAACTTACTTCCTCGCTTTCTCAGTTCTGATGGAGGGTCTTTGACCCGAAACATCGACCTGTTTCTCTCTCCACAGATGCCGCCTGACCTGCTGAGTGCTTCCAGCAATTTTTGTTTTTATATCAGATGTCCAGCATCTGCAGGACAGGTACAATAGGAACATCTAAAATACACTTGGATAAGTACATGGACAGGAGGGCTTCAGCGAGATGTGGGCCAAATGCGATGGTGGGCACCATGGTTGGCATGGACGAATTGGTATTTGTTTTGAGTTTTATAAAGCTGCAACATAACTTCCCGACTCTTGGACTCAATGCCTCGACTAATAAAGGCAATCCCATCTGAAACATTGCCTGCCCATGCTTGTCATAGAGTCATACACTATAGAAACAGGCCCTTTGACCCAACCCCTCCATGCTAACCACCAAGTGCCCTTCTACACTACTCCCAATTGCCAGCACTTGCTCTGCAGCCTCCCATGCCTTGGAGATTCAAGTTCTCGTCCAGATACTTCCTAAATGTCGCAAGAGTCTCTGCCTCTTCCATCAGCTCAGGTCGGCCATTCTAAACTCCCACCACCCTCTGGGTGAAAAAATTCTTCCTTGTATCCCTCTAAACCTCCTTGCCTTAATCCTACGCCCTCTAGTTATAGACTCCTCCCCTGTTGATGGCCTCATACATCCCCATTGTTACTATCAGTTTTGTTAGTTACAGCACCTTCTGGGCTCCCATCTCCTAACCCATCCACCCATCCTCCCCGACCTCCTCCAGCTCCCCCATTAAACACCACCTCCATTTAAAATATTGTCATCCCCATTTCTAAAGGCTCCACAGTCTCACCCCTCCCTGTCTCGGTGAGCTCCTCCAGTCTCGCACGGTCATAAGGGCTCAGCGCTCTGCTCATTCTGGGCTCCTGCTGATCCCAGAGGTTCACCATTGCATCGCTGGGGCCATGTCTTCAGCTGCCAAGGCCCTGAGCTCAGGAACTCCCTACATAAACCCCTTCCATTTTCTCCTAGAAACCCATCTCCTTACCCAAGCTTTTGGTCATTTACTCCAACCTCTCTCTGTGTGGCTCAGGGTCAAAGGCTGTGAGCTAGCGCAGCTGTGAAGTACCTCAAAATGTTTTCAGTGTATTAAACGTGCTACTTAAATGAGGGTGGTTGTTGTACCTTCACCATCATAGTAGGGCTTATACAGTGAATAGTAGGGCCCTCAGAGGTGTTGAGGAACAGAGGTACCTAGGAGTACAAGTACATGGTTCGCTGAAAGTGGTGGTGAAGAAGATGTTCAGCACGCTGGCCTTCATCGGTCAGGGCATCGAGTATAGGAGCTGGGCATTATGATGCAGTTGTATAAGACATTGGCGAGGCCACACTTGGAGCATTTTGTCACCCTGCTACAGGAAAGACGTCATTAAGCTGGAAAGAGCAGAGAAGATTTACGAGAATATTGCCGGGACTCAAGGGGCTGATTTATAGGGAGAGGTTGGGCGGGCTAGGTCTATTCCTTGCAACGTAGAGACTGAGGGGTGACCTTATAGAGGCGTATAAAATCAAGAGGGGCATCGATAGAGTGAACACAGTCTATTTCCCAGGGAAGGGGAACCAAAAACTACTTAAACCTACGCCCTCAAGGTGAGAGGGGGAAGATTTAAAAGGGACCTGAGGGGCAACTTCTTCACCCAGAGGGTGGTCAGTGTACGGAATGATAAGATTTCTTTATTAGTCACGTGTATATCGAAACACACAGTGAAACGTATCTTTTGCGTAGAGTGTTCTGGGGGCAGCCCGCAAGTGTCGCCACGCTTCTGGCGCCAACATAGCATGCCCACAACTTCCTAACCCATACGTCTTTGGAATGTGGGAGGAAACCGGAGCACCCGGAGGAAACCCATGCAGACACGGGGAGAACGTACAAACTCCTTACAGACAGCAGCGGGAATCGAACCCCGGTCACTGGCGCTGTAATAGCGTTACGCTAACCCCTACACTACCACGCCTGCCAGAGGAAGTGGTTGAGGCAGGTACATTAACAACATTTAGACAGGTACCTGGTTGGGAAAGGTTTAGAGGGATATGGGCCAAACGTGGGCAAAGGGGACTAGCTCAGGAAGGCATCTTGGCTGGCACGAAATAGTTGGGCCGAAGGGCCTGTTTCCCTTCTGCGTGGCTCTCTGGTGTTTATCTACGGTGGAGAAAAGTTCCCTCCCAGATTGGCTCCCCCCGGGATTGATTTGGGATTGTCGTGTGTTGGCAGCGCCTGGTTTCCCCGCAGGAGGAGACTTGCCCCACTCTCTGGAGCCCTCTCCCTGCCAGGAAATGGAATCGTGGAAAATGTAGTAGCTGCAGGAGAGGGGGCGGGGGCCGAGCTGCTATTGCTGGGAAAACCAGGTGTGAGCAGGACTTCAGCGGAGGGAGGGGGCTGGGTATACGGCGGAAGAAATGACAAGGGCTAGCAGCATTGCGCCAAGCACACCAACCATTCTCTGTGCTGCCCGGCGCTGCAAGGAAGGCACCGGCATGTGACGCCTCCTGATTACAGCAAACACTCGGCGTGTGTGTTGGTGACATACCGGGACACATAAACACACACATGGAGAGCCAGCTGAAGAGGGAACTGATGTGACTGCGAAAGGTTGCGGACTCTCCTCCCTCCCTCCCTCCCTCCCTCACTCGGTCAGTGGTATGCCGGCTGCAACTCGCTCGCATTCTGCCCTTGAGCCGGGATCAGGATGAAAAAGCATTCGGCCAGGGTGGCCCCCCTCACCGCCTGTAACAGTCCGGTGCTGACCCTCACCAAAGTGGAAGGTTTGTCGCCAGATATCTGTTTTTCGCAAAATAGTCGGGAGGAGGCGGGGGTGAAGCAGGCGGGGGCTGGGGAGAGACAGTAGCGCTTGGGCTTAAGGTCACGGTGCGGTTCAGAAAGATAAACAATAGCGTTAGGGGTAATGAGTGAATGCTTCTCCGAGTTAGGAGCAGTCTGAGTTCAACTCTGACTCCAGCTCTGCAAGAACCCTATTAGCACTGTAATATCACAGTGATCTCGTTTAATACAGGGATAATAAGGCATTTAATTCAGGGCTACACTGGGATATTCATGCAGTAATACTGCGATTACTAACAGCTTTAACTTGCAGATGAACGTTTTAAACCCCAATAATCACATTAGTATAGTGATGTTCCCGTGTTTAATGTTGTGACGTTAATATGGAGAATACAACGTGTTAACATATGATACTGATTAATATGTATTACTGTGGTATTAACACTGCTAATCTGAGAAACTATGATAAGGCTGAAAAAAAGTGTTAACATGCAAAATATTAACGTGTGATATTTACATATGGCACTGATACTAATGTGTAACATTAACATGTGGATTGCTGTGTAAATTTGGCTACAATTCATTAATATTTTGATACAAAGATATTAACTTAAACGTTGATGTTTAAGCATGTAGCCGGTACTAATGTGTAATGTAGTTATTAACGTAAACATATCACATATAAATGCGTCCAAAACATATCAATGCACAATGTTGTGGGGCAAATGTGCAGCACAATAATACTGACGAACTGTGACATATTAACGTGTCTGACAATCTGATATGAACATGTGGTAATACTGTTTCCTGGGAATATTCTGGTAAAAATGTTTAATGCAGTGATCATAACAGGTGTAACACTGAGATTAATGTGAATCACAGAGATAGCCAGTGTCACTGTGATTTTAATGTATAAAGCAGTGATATTAATGTGCATAACATAGAGTTATACAGCAGGGAAACAGGCCCTTCAGCCCAACTTGTCCGTGCCGACCAAGTTGCCAAACTATATTAACAGGTGTACCACATTTGATGTTAATGCGTATATGATAAAAAAGGTGTAACACAATGATATTAGTATGTGTAACAAACTGTCATCCACAATTGTAACAGTGGTATTAAAGAACCGGATTATGATAGTAACATATGTAATATGTTAGCAGAAACAATATAACAAGTGTACCACAATAACATTGCACACCACAGTGAGATTAACATATAAAACTGATATTATCTTATAAGTGAAGGTGACACTGACATGTGTAATGCCTTCACCAGGGTAACACAGTGATGTTATGAGAGTGCACTGTGATACTAAATTGTGTTGCTCGGTGAGTGATGTTAACCTGGTTACAACTGTTCTGTTCAGACAACTGTCTAGAGTAAGAGGAGACAACTGTTGTTTGCTTACATAATTTTCAGTAGAACGGAGTTACATAGAATTCTAAACATAGTTAAAGCTCCCCAGATACTTCACTGGAGCATCATTGATCGAAACTTCTCACTGAGCCCATTTGGAGCAGATACCCAAAAGATAAGATACAATAAGATTTCTTTATTAGTCACATGTACATTGAAACACACAGTGAGATGCATCTTTTTACGTAGAATGTTCTGGGGGGCAGCCTGCAAGTGTCGCCACACTTCCAGCACCGACATAGCATGCCCACAACTTCCTAACCTGTACGTTGTCAGAATGTGGGAGGAAACCGGAGCACCCGGAGGAAACCCACACAGACACGGGGAGAACGTACAAACTCCTTACAGACAGTGGCCAAAATTGAACCCGGGTCGCTGGCGCTGTAATAGCGTTATGCTGACCACTACACTAGAGGCAGCGAGAGAGGAGGTGTGTCTGCAAGAGAAGAGGTGTGAGTTGTCCGTAAGGAGAAGTATAGAGGTTGATGTAGGGAATTCCAGAGCCCGAGGACCTGTCGAGGACACAGTGAAGAGAGGGAGTGGTAGAACCAGGGGAAGTGCAGGGGCCAGGATAGGAGGGCAGAGACCCTGGGATGTGCGAGGATCAGGGAAAGGGATGGGCCAAGTCCTGGAAGGATACGAATACATGGTTGAGAGTTTTAAAAGTAAGCTGTTGGGAACCAACGACTGAAACCTATCGCTTTTACTGGGGCAGGCAGTGAATGTGTGCAGACACAGTCTCAGACGACGTATAACCATTTACAGATTTAGACATTGACTTGACCTTTCAGGTGTTTAAATTGGTGAATTGATTTATTATTGTCACGTGTATGGAGGTACAGTGAAAAACTTGTCTTGCGTACCGTTCATACAGATCAATTCATTACACCGTGCATTGAGGTAGTACAGGGTAAAAACAATAACAGAATGCAGAATAAAGTGTTACAGTCACAGAGAAAGTGCAGGTAGACAATAAGATGTAAGGTCATAACGAGGTAGATTGTGAGGTCAAGAGTCCATTTTATCGTACTAGGGAACCATTCGATAGTCTTACAACAGAGGGACAGAAGCTGTCCTTGAG